>NC_134853.1:112625835-113848960 GCF_049852395.1 Peromyscus maniculatus bairdii
TTTGACACACAGCAGAGATGTCCTGTTACTGATGTGATACTTTCCCACAACTAAACCATGCCATTAAATATTGATTTTCTGTGTTCGATTTAAAGATCTCTGTCAATGCATTTGGGCCTTTTGAGGTTATATAAGAATCTTCTACCTTGGAGATTAAAACAAAGACCTTCCAAGTCAGTGAACAAGAACAACTTCTTGCCACCTACAGAAAATCTTGCTGCCAAGGTAAGAAATGACAGACCTGTAATATTTATGCCAAAGATAGCATTTCTTGGGTCCTAAATGATACATCAGGAGGTCCTGAATTTCATGACTTCATTCTTATTGCTAAACTATTTTTTTTTAAACAGCAAATAAGAATTTGCTTTAGTTCACCTTAGGAAAGAGGAAAAAAAATACATTTGCAAAAGTTCTGAGGTTCCCTACCCAGCAGTTATTTAGGTAGGAAAGATCAGATACTTTCTTCTTGTAAGTTCTAGGAGAGTCTTTCAAGACCCTATCTGTCATTTTCTAGCCACCATATAAAACACCAGAGAAATGTGATTGATTTTGATGTTGTCATTTTGCTTCTTGGCATCCTACATGGCATTTAGTGGAGAAGGGAGGTCTTTTAGCTTAGCCCACAAAGCTTCACTGGATATACACTTGGCAGGGAATAGCATGCCAGAATTTTCTTTTACTAGTTAACTATTGCCCCCTCTAAATGGGATATGTTTGTTGCCTATTGAGGTGGTTGCTATAGAATCACAAGGAAGATTCCTGGTTAGCTTGCCGTTACCTAACTGGTTTTCATTGCAATATGGACTGAGAAGAAATTTGCCAACACACTCTTTGTGTTAGAAGCTCTGTTCCAACACAAGTCATCATGGAAGTAGGGAATAGGAGTGATGATGTCCTAGTAATACCATTATCTTTTTCTTCCCTCTTGACCTCCTTGTCATCATCTCATTCTTCTGATTCTTATTGTCCCCTCCCCCACTTCCTCCTTTTCCTCTCTCAAACATGAAGCCAACATGGACAGAAAGGAGGGCAGAGGCCTGAAACATTTTTTTTTTTGAAAGAGATGCATTGATTTTTAGAAAGAAACTCATCAACTCTCTGATCTTTATTATTTTCCCCCCATACTGACTGATTTCAATTACAATTACAATTTCAAATTCAATTACAATGCAGTCTATTTACTTTGTTGACCGAGATATATATTCTTTGTTACCTAGAATTCAAAATAATTTTGGATAAAAAAATTCTCTGAACATTATGATGCAAAGCATAACTGAACATAAATGCTGACTTAATTTGGCCTTTAAAAATCCTTGAAATTTATTTGGGCTTTATTTTACAAATAAATAAATACAACTGTGTAATAGTACTTTCTCATTGGGATTGCCAGCCATCAAATGATGACTTGGGAACTTATTATTACTTATGGAAGCTTGACCATTAGTTTAGGCTTGTCCCACTAGCTCTTAAAACTTAAATTAACCTGCGTTTTATTAATCTATGTTCTTCCATGTGACTTGATTACCTCTATTCTGTACCATATGTCTGAACTCTTCAGTGTTGTGGAACAATCTTTTTGTACACTGCACTGTTATTGATGATGTTATTGTTATATTATTTAATGAAGACCTGAATGTCTAATAGCTAGGCAGGATTTGCAGGCAGAGAGGACACTAGGAAGAAGAAGGGTGGAGATACCAGGAGTCACCAACTGGATGCAGAACAAGCAGCTGGGCATTACATAGTAAAGTTTCCAATCCACATGAAAGAGCATGGATTAAAATATATAGGTTAATTTAAGTTATAAAAGCTAGTTAAAAACAAGCCAAAGCTATCAGCTGAGCTTTCATATTTAATAATAAGTCTCAGTGTGGATATTTAGGTGGGACAGAGAAAGACTCTCTACACTTCAGTGTCTTCCTTGCATCTTGCTGGTCTAATCTGTGCCTAGATTCCTCCTCCTCTTTCTCCCCAGAAATCCTGCCTGTCCTCTCCTGCCTAGCTATTGGCCATTCAGCTTTCTATTACACCGATCACAGCACTACATCTTCACACAGTGTACAAATATCCCACATTTCTTTATGTCTAAATAAAAAGGAAAGGTTTTAACTCTAACATAGTAAAACTATATATAGTAACAACAATTTTCAGGTAAGAATTACATTCACAGTGTTCAGTCAATTTGTATTTGGCAAATTTTGAGAAAGTACTGTATTATCTATCTCCTATATCTATTATCTATATCCTACCTTAGTGAGTTCAAAGTTTTATACCTAAACCACCTTTTATCATAACTTATATTACCATCCTAAAAAAATCATTTTAGACCTTAAAACATCTTATTAGATAAACAACTTAAGCTTTTATGTCTCTCAACCTCTATGTTACATCTCTTTTGTAAGTTTCTTTTGGAATTTGGTAACAAAGAAAATGGTATAACTATTTAGTCTTCAACCCCTTCAAAGACCCGAAAAGAGTATAATATTACCTGTGTAAACAGGAAATGCAGAGCAAATAACTTCCAAAACTATAGAAATGACAGACACATCTGGTTGCCTGGATAATCACCCAAGTTTCCTCTGCAATGATGAGGCATCTACTTTTGCCCTACAGACATAGAATATCTGACAGATGTTTATGTGAATCAGGAATTTTGATGAACTATCCTACCTTGTCTTGGCAAAGTTTGACAGTCACATTCTTTTGTGTCCTGCTTTCCCAATTTGGACAGCGTGCTGTCAGCAGTTGAGGCAAGGGCAGTTTCTTGACCAAATGGCTAGCTTTGCCACACTGAAAGCAAACTCCATATGAAGGTTCCTCAATTCCCATTATCTTTTTTTGAACTAAATTGGTGCTACCAGGAACAGACATGTCTCACTGTCATGCAAAAACTTGTGTTCTTAAAACATTTTAAATACCATTTTCTGTAGGTCTTGAAGTGTTTGAAGATCATCTAACTAAAATATATCTGTTTAACCTTGGAAACATACATAACATGACTACAAGTTTGATTGCTATAGGTGACTACTAACCTAACCTGTATTTCTTTCTTTCTTTCTTTCTTTCTTTCTTTCTTTCTTTCTTTCTTTCTTTCTTTCTTTCTTTCTTTCTTTTTTTTTTAGATTTATTTATTTGTTATGTATCCAATGTTCTGTCTGCATGTATGCCTGAAGGTCAGAAGAGGGCACCAGATGTCATTACAGATGGTTGTGCGCTACCATGTGGTTGCTGGGAATTGAACTCAGGACATCTAGAAGAGCAGCTCAGTAGCCATCTCTCCAGCCCCTAACCTGTATTTCTTAATTATCCTAAACAGTTTGTAATAGTAGCCTTCAAGGAGTAGAACTTAACGTTACATTTTTAAATGAGCTGCATAGGTGCAATACCTTAATAAGAGTAGAAACATATACACAATATAACAAAGATAACCTTAAATTGTATCAATATACAAAAGTATCTTAAACAAGAATGGAAACATTTATAGAGTATGTTCTAACAAAAATAACCTTAAATTTGTATCAATATACAAGAATCCATACCAATGTAAAATATTTGAGATTAATAGTTGCTTTTTAGTTTAAAGTAGATTGAATAATCTACCCTTTTATCCTATCCTTTCTATATCCCCATTTTTCTTTTCAGAAAGAGATTCTTGAATCTAACTTCCCTTCCTTAGTTTCCTCCCTTACCCATGACCAATAACAATTTGCAACCAATTCCCCTAAACAATGAAACAATGATAAACATCCATAATTTACTGAATGACCAAAAAAAAAAAAAAAAAAAAAAAAAAAAAAAAAAAAAAAAAAACAAAAAAACCACTCATCCCAACTCTTGGGAATGTGGGCATCATATTCTAAAAATTATTGTCTGGGGGTGATGACATCTTTAGAGGCCTCTGAGAAAATTGAGATAATGATCAAGTCCTAGGTGGGCTAGCTGTGTCAGTTTCAGTGTGATGAGAAAGTGCAGGGCTTATCTGAAGTCCCAGTTGGAGTAGTCTGCAAAGCTGGACCATCTTAGTTAAGTGCTTTGAAGTTGTCCTGAGCAGTTTGTAGTCCAAAGATGATCTTTGCATGGTATTTGTCAGGTTAGTAGTATTATCACAATCCAGGTGGATTCATCATTGTGGGGCCCCCATCATCATTTTGGAGACTTTGAAGGTCACTGTTATGAATGGTCACAGTTCACTCCAGAAAACTTAAATATTTTAAATGTCATATGCAGCAGATCTTGGAGAAGTTATAGGATCACAATCTATTAAATAAACCTGGAGTATACAAGCTTAATTCCTAGTTACTTGCTTCAGAGTCAGGCCTGAAATAATGTATGGGGAGATAGATGAAATGCTATTTCTAGAGTTAGTACTATATATGACCATTAATATCATGACAGAAAGTTTAAACATGAATATATATACAATTATCTTATAAACTTAGAGCTAATATTTATACCTTAAGAAAGGTTTTTTTTTTTTTTTTTTTTTTTTTTTTTTTTTTTTTTTTTTTTTTTTTTTTTTTTTGGTTTTTTTCGAGACAGGGTTTCTCTGTGTAGCTTTGCGCCTTTCCTGGAGCTCACTTGGTAGCCCAGGCTGGCCTCGAACTCACAGAGATCCGCCTGCCTCTGCCTCCCGAGTGCTGGGATTAAAGGCGTGCGCCACCACGCCCGGCTTAAGAAAGGTTTTAATGAGTCAAAATAAAACCAAAGGATATAGTTTTACTGTGTTAGAGTTACAACTTTCCCCTTTTATTTAGACAAAAAGGGAGAGATGTTGTGGGATATTTGTACACTGTGTGAAAATGTATACCTGTCATTGGTGTAATAAAAAGCTAAATGACCAATGGCTAGGCAGAAGGTATAGATGGGACCTCCAGGCAGAGAGAGAAGAAGAAAGGCAGGACTCTGGGAAGAAGAAAGGTGGGACTCACCAGTGGGACATGAAGAGGAAACAGGAGGTGCAAGATGGAAGAAAGGTAATGTCATATGGCAGAACATAGATTAATATAAATGAGTTAATTTAAATTACAAGAGCTAGCGGGACAGGCCTAAGCTAAAGCAGAGCTTTCATAATTAATTAATAAGTCTCTGTGTCATTATTTGTGAGCTGGTAGCCCAAAGAAATATCTGATGACAACTATGCTCTATGATATCCAACTTGTAATAGAAACATTTTACTAAAACACTAAAGATTCCTTTTATACAGAGATTTTCTTATTCATTTATGTCAACTTATGATTCCTTAAAAAATAGAGTGAGTCAAATGAGATAAGTTTGAAATTTTAGGATAGAAAGATCTTGATTTAACTGCAGAGGAGGGCTTTGGTTACTGAGGGACATTATTTTCTCTTTTAATTAAATCCTTTTCCTGTCATTTCTCCCATCATGAGGCAAATTTGTTTGTGACATTTAGCCTCTAAGATCTATCAGTGTCCACTGGAGTCAGGCAGTAATCGAGAATAAGTGCAGGACAAAAGTTCTTTATGAAAGGAAAGAAAAGAAAAGACAGAAAGAAAGAGCTCTTCTAGAACTAAGTTTACCCTCAGGAATTTTTTTCTGTATTTATACTTTGAACTTCTGATGGGTTTCCTTTTCTTTGCTCTCTTGGTTACTCTTAGTGTCCTTGAGAGTTCAGGTACTTTAAGTTCTAAAGTTAGATTTATAGAAGCTCTTTTTCCTTCTCATTCAATGAATTCCTTGAGTATGTAGAATTTTATGCCACAATATGTATGTGTGTGCATCTATCAATTATCTATCTATCTATCTTTCTATTTACACACACACACACATAACATCATGACGTTTGCTCTGTAATTCCTTCTTTGCTCCTATTTTCAAATTTTAACTTTGACTTCCTTAACTCCTCCTTTATTATTATCTTTTCCTTCTCAAGCTGGATTTATTGATCTTTTCTCTGTTTTTGTGTGTCTAGGACATGTCTGTGTTATGACATTCACTCTACATCACTGTCGTGTGTAATGTGTCTCTTTATGTTCATTTCTTCCTTGAGGCCACAGCTGATTGACATTTTGCCACTGGGAGGGGGCAGTAGCATCTGGCATGAGATCCATTTACTTCCTTTACCAGGATAGAGATGGTCCCATGGGAAAGAAGGGGGATGCTTTAGTCTAATCTGTAGCATAATGACATTTGCTAGGAGGAAAATTGTGATCTGTACTTAGCCCTAAGTAGTATGTCCTTAGCCAAGGATTATCTATAGTAAACAGAACCTAGAAAATGAGGCTTGACTCCCTGGAGAATGTCACCTTGGATATGTAATATCGTAGGGAAGGAGTTGACCATTTACTCAGAGTGTGGCATAGATTTTCAGTGTGTGGGTCATGGTCTTTGTTGTAGTCTCCAGCTCTGCACTGTAAGGGGAACAAAGCCAAAGACATCAATGTGGCAAAAGACTTGATTGGCAGTGTCCTACTGAAACTTTATTCATGGACATAAGTGATTGGCTCAGTGGTTGTCTTTTGTTCTCCTGTTACCTATATACAGGCGTATTTATCTCCTGTATAAAATACATGTGTGTCAGAACTCACATCTTTTCTTGGCTGTTGCTCTGGACAGGGGCCCATGCACAGTGAAGGAGAAGTGGCCTGAAGGGCCCATCCTTTGTCTGCTGTCCTATTGTGACTACTTGTATCTTTAAAATTATTAGTAGTTTAGTTTCAGGGGCGATCTGACTTGTCATAGTCTGATTTGATATCCTAGTCTTAGGGTAGCTCAGATACCATCATGCTTAATAAGACATAGTGGAACAAATGTGAAGGGATGACTTTTGGTATCTAGAATGGCCTAGTCTCTCATCTAAACCTGTGAGTGGCTGTCTGGACCTTGAGTTAAGATGCTGTAGATGCACACATGTGCTTCACTGCTCTAGGTTTGGAACTGGGGAGTCAGATCCCACATTCCTCATACTTTTTCAGTCTGTAAGATCTCTGACCAAATTTACCTTTGCAGATAACCTTCAGTTTTCTACAGCTGTTTTGAAGCACTTGGTAAACTTCAAAATTAGCCCAAATCATGTTGCTATCTGGATTTTTCTTTTTATAAAGCCTTCTGAGGTAAAGGCTCCTTGCCATATAACATAACATAACATAGGTTACTTGTTTTGTTCAGTGTTTGCCGGTTTAGGTTTGACTTATGACATGGCAATTTAGTTGGCCATATTGACAGCTTCTCCTCCTTTCTCTATCTCTCAGATCATTCCAGCTATCGGGTCTCAAATGAAACCAAAGTTTCATAGCTCTGTCTTCATAGCTCTTCCTTTTTCACTTTGGCTCTCAGGCAGAGGAGTTGGCATTTAGAGTTGGTTCACTAACTGGCTGTGTTTCTCTGACTGAAGCCCAGAACTTCTTTGAGCCTTTTCTTCTGTAAAAGCGGGAAGGCTGCTTTTAATATGCTGATTTCTGAAGCAGGTTCACTGGCAGGGTGGATGACCAGTGTAGTTCATTGTTGGCCTTTAGCCGGAAGTTATGTGCACATGCACATATGCCACACCGAATTACAATCAAACGTGGAGAAACCTCCCCTACAGATGTTCCTGAAAGAAAAGGGCAGCTTCTCTCTTGCTTGCATAGTCAGAACAATTCTACTTGAAGGCACAGGCTGAATTAGAACCGGCACTCCTTGGCCTTCACAGGCCTATTTACCTGTCTCTTTCATACGCTTCCCTTTGGTACAAGTAACATTCTTCCCCCAGCACTGATTCTGGAGGGAAAAAACCCACAACACTAGTGCTGAATACAAGTTGAATGCTGATAAAGTAAGTTCTGAATGTATAGATGGCTTACCTAAAATTATTTATTCAGTCGGGGAAGAAACTAATCCACACGGCAGAGCCCTAATTGGCATCAGAGAGGCATTTCTGTGAAGCCCTTAGGAGAAGCAGGAAGTTGATTAAGTAGAAGAAATGCACATATAGAGATGAGAGTACACAGAGTGGATGGAAAAATAAAAGGCAGTGGTTGAATAATGGCCCGCATGATTCCACCACCACCACCCCCACCCCCACCCCCCGGCCCCCGAGATGTTACCTTTGATTTAAGGCAGGAGGGAGACCTGGGAAAATTTCAAATTGGAGTCCCTCCCACTCCTCCCTGCCCATAGGAAGAAACCATGGCCCGGAATTCAAATACTAAGTCTGAGAAAGGCAGGTAAAAAGAACAGTGGAAAGCAGATGGTAGCAGTAACAACTAGCAAATTCCCAGTTGGTGGCTCTCACATTTAGAAGCGGGCATCTGTTCTTCTTCCCCACTGCAAAGTGGTTTTAACTCCGAGGTGTTAAAAATATCTAAGTTGCTGTTTTATTCATTTCTGCTATTTACTGACTTTAATGACTTACAGTATATCCAATGAGAAGTACAATGTTTACCCAAGCGGCAAGAGACTCAAAACAGAAATATGGGATGCTGTTAAAAACCTTGTGGTCTACCAAACAGCCCGTGTGGTTTTATAGGTGTACCCTGCTTAGGGAAACAGATACTTGCTTGATCATTTGTTGAAATGGAAATGCGCTTTGACAGACCCCTGGGGGTGGGGGGCTGGATGTTTAAAAGGTTCTGGACTCTCTGGGCCTCAGCATCTTCCTTTACAAAATGGGACATTGTTATTTACTGTTAGGTCTCTTGTAAGAATTAGTGTCATCCAAAAAGGTTATAAGCCCTCAATTACTGTAGATAATTAATCTCTGTGAATGCTTATATATGAATCCTTATTTGAAATAAATATCCATTCATAAAAAAAGTGAGAGATGTTTATACTCACAACACTTCAGAAATGAGAGAAAATAGGAAACCTACATAATTATGAAGAAATGTCAATAGCCTCATCTTTTTGATGTTATTGCTAGATGCCTTTCCCATAACCACTTATGATTGGTGCCAGGAACAGAGTCCTATTGAATTGAATATCATTTATCCTACCTAGTACCTGCTAGACAGGAAATGATCAATACATATTTATTGATGCCAGGCTATCTCACATTTATTTCCTTTCATTTTTCTTTAATAATAATAATAATATTTATATATTGTAGGAAATTGGAAAATATATAAAATCATGAATTAATATAAAAATAATACAATTTGTCATATTAAAAATGAGAGATATCACTTTTAAGTTTAGTATGTATCTTGCACCACTCCATTGAGAAATCACTGGTTTTTTAGTTTGAATGTGAAATGTCCTACATTTCCCCGTGTTATTCAGAATTGCTGGTGGCCCAGCTGTTGATACTGTTTTAGGATGTTGTGGAATCCTTAGAAAGTGGGACCGTACCTAGAGGAGGGAGGTTGGAGACATGTGGGTCTAAGTGGGTATGGCCTAGGCCTGTTTCTGACTTCAGTTCTTACTCTGTATCCTAGTTGATATAAGCGAGCTCCCGCACTCACCTACTGCCGTCCACAGAGGAGGCTCTCCCAACTGTGTGCTCAATCCTTCTCTCTAGTTGATCTTGTCAGGTACTCAGTCATAGGACCAAAGATGGCAACTAACACAGCTGGTAATAACATTAAATATTAATTGCTTTCCTCTTCTCATGAAGCTTAAACTGAACAATAGTACTGTCTAAACCATGGGTTTATCCAACTTAACGGGCACTTTGGACATTTTTCTTTAGAGAGGAAATGCTGAACCAGTACTAGTAACCTTTGATATTTATTGAACCAAAGTGAAATACCAGATTCCATGGCAAATTATCCTATCTATCTATCTATCTATCAATCTATCTATCATCTACCTATATATGTGTCTATGATCTATGTATTATCTATGTATCTATCTATTTATGTATGTATGTATCTATCATCTATGTATGTATCTATATAGCTATGTATCTATCTACATATTTATCTATGTATCTATGATCTATCTATCTATGTATCATCTATGTATCTATCATCTATCTATACTTAGTTATGTATAAATTTATATAAATTCATAACAACTTCATGTGTCTGATACTATTATTTATAGGTGAGGAAATCAGAGAACTTTTTTTTTTAAAGATTTATTTATTTATTATATATACAGTGTTCTGTCTACATATACATCTGCAGGTCAGAAGAGGGCACCAGATCTCCTTATGGATGGTTGTGAGCCACCATGTGGTTGCTGGGAATTGAACTCAGGACCTCTGGAAGAGCAGCCAGTGCTCTTAGCCTCTGAGCCATCTCTCCAGCCCCAGAGAACTTGATATTAAGGAACATAGCTAAGGACACCCACATTGTGGTGGAGCTCAGATAAATAAAAAATGAGTGCGTCTGACTCCACAGTATGCATTGAGCTATTCTGCTTGGTCAGGAGTAAGCCCTGTGCCCAGGCTTCTTACATCCTTTCACAGAGAGCAATGATCACCTGCATTCACCTCTGCCCTTTTATTTGCTTTTCCTATGTTAAGGAGACCTACATTCTTTGTGTGTAAGGAAGTTAAATGGAGTTTAGTTCCTCAGCCCTCTTCTTTTTGCTGGAGATCTGCTTGTGAGGAGAGGAACTGAGTTCATAGCTAGTCTTCAGTAGTGCCATTGTGTGTGTGTGTGTGTGTGTGTGTGTGTGTGTGTGTGTGTGTGTGTGTGTGTACAAACAGTAAATATTTTGGAAAGAGGGTAAATTTAATTTAATGAAACACATAATTCAGCGTTAACCCGAGTCACTTTCTCTTCTTACCTCTTTATTGAGAATCCATTTGTCTGGCTGTGGTATGTACCTCCAACACACACTTGTAATAAAGGACATATGCTCATTACATTCATTCACCTTCTATGATGTTTAGGCTATAGACCCAGGTAGCTTTTCCAGTCTTTGAATCTGTGAAACTTTTAGAAACTTTTATTATGGTTCTCTGCCTCAGTAGCTTCAATTATAAATTGGGACACAATTCTGCCCTCCCCCCTCAAGGACAGAGTTTTTTCTGTGTAGCCCTGGATGTCCTGGAACTTGCTTTGTAGACCAAGCTGTCCACAAACTCAGAAATCTGATCATTTCTGCCTCCCTAGATCTGGCATTAAAGGCATGTGCTACCACTGTAAGGCAGTTTGTAAGGCAATTCTGTGTGGTGATATTTTATTTGTGCTCTAAAAAATAAAGCTTGTCTGGAGATCAGAGGAAAATGCCAGTAACTATATTAAACATAGAAGTCAGGTAATGGTAGCACATGCCTTTAATCCTATCATTTGGGAAGCCAAGATCTATCTGGATCTCTGTGAATTCAAGGCCACACTGGGAACAGTCAGGCATGGTGGCACACATCTTAAATTCCAACACTAGTTAATCTGGAGGCCTGTACAGACAGACAGGAAGTGACAGAGCTGGGCAGGAAGAGGACATGATGTAGCTGGACAGAGAGCACTAATCAGATGGCAGAACAGCAAGGCATATAGGAATGGGTATACAGGAAGTAGGTCTCCTTGGAAGCTGTGGAGTTGGTGAGGTGAGGTTAGCTGTGGCTTTTCTTATTCCTCTGATCTCTCAGGCTTTAACCCCAAATTCTGGCTCTGTGTTTTTTATTTTATAAGACTGTTTAGGAATTCCTCTACAGGTCTGCCTTTTTATAGTCTAGTTGTTACATTTAAATTAGTCTGACCAGAAACACTGAGAAATAGCTTTGAGAAAGGAAGAAGAAAAAAAAAAAAAACAATGTGTAGAAGTCTGGCAGGGGCCTGAGGCTGGGGTTAGATGGTGATTTTGTACACTGGGTGATTTGGTACATTGTGTGTTTGCCATTCCAATTGTTCCTTGTTTCGCCTCTCTTAGATCCAAGTCTCGGCCTCTCTCTGTCTCTCTCTCCATCTCTCTTTTATTTATCCCACTGTCACCGAACTTTACAAGGTAGGGGCAATTTCCCCATTTTCTGAAAAGAAAATTGAGGATGGTAAACAGGTTGGTAACTTTCCATTACTGTAACAAAATGTCCATGATAATCAACATAAAAAGCAGAAAGCATCATTTCTTCTCACAGTTTCAGTCCATCCCTGGTTGACATTATTGCTTTGGAGGTCATGGCAGGTAGCATACTGCAGTGGGAGGTGGAGTAAGCTTCTTACTTCATGGCTGGGAAGTGAGAGAATGAGGAGAATCATATCTCGAAGTTCCACTTGAGGATAGACTACAGACGACCTAAAACTCCTTTCTAGGCCCCAGCTGTTGAGTGCTTCCATCATCTTCGAGAATCACAATTCTTTTACATCTCATGAGCTTTGGGAAACACACCACATCCAAATTGGAGCAGAGCTGGTCCAGAGTCACTAAGCTGGTAAGACAAACTGACATTCCATAAGGTCCATGGGTCATGTTCTTTCCATGCCACACTCACTGAATGACAGCAGGAAGATGTCTTGACCCCCTCAGAGCTCTGACACAGGTTGTAGGAATAATGGTTAGGACATTCATGTGAAGATGCTATGGCTTTTAAAAAGAGGCATGATATTCTTCTATCCATCTGTCATTCTTCGCCAACTAAAAGTTCTGCTTTTCAAAATACCAGCTTCTAAATACTGTTTTATAACGCTGTGATTAAATTTGTACCTTTGATTCCCACTGTGCGGTTTTATTTTTCTACAGGAAACCCCATTTCCTTTACTAAGACATTTGAGGTCATTTTCCCCTCCAAGCCTTTCTTAGGGTTCTAGGTCCCACAGCGCTCCTCTGCTCCAGTCTCTGCTTTCACCAAGAAAATAGTAGTATTGCTACCCTAGGAAGAGTGATACACAGAAAAGCTTACATGTGAATTAGGGGAAATTCTGGCAACACATGTTCTCTGAGAACACAGAGAAGTGGCTTGCCAGAGCATCAGGCTTAGGTATAATCTGTGGGGTAAGTTGCGATTTTCCTTATTGAGGAAAAACCTATTTTCTCAATGGACAAACTTGAGTTTGGTCATTTGAAATAGGTTCTTTTAGAAAACTAAAGTGTAATGAAAGCAGCGTTTCCTAGGTGCCCTGAGATGAGTGCTTTGACTCACATTATCTCAGTTCATTTTCCCGGCAATCCCGAAAGGTGAGTAGAATTATCTTCACTTTTGTAAGAAAGGGAAACTGGGAGTCAAAGCAATTGAGGGCTCTGCCCAGGGTCACCCCTCCAGTCAGACCCATGTTCTATCTGTTTCCAAAGCCCCCGCTTCTTGCTCGTTTTTTTTTTTCTTCATGAACTGGTTTATTAAATATGAATGGGGAAACTTCACTAGAAGGCTTTTTTTCTTCAAAAGAAGCCTGGGAATCCCATCTTTGCTTGTAAGTGGACACATTAGTATGATCTCCATGCCTGCCTATAAATTATCTATAGTATGATCAATTCTAAACTGGCAAGGACAAACTTGGGCAAATAGCTGCCCTTTACAGAGAGTCTGGAATTGTAAAGAGAATGGCTATGCTCTGCGCTATGAATTTTTCAGGAGAAGTGTTGCAAGGGATAGAGAAATCTTGATAGCTAGGGCTTCTTTTTCTGAAAAGCTCCATATGAGAAAAACTTCCACAAGGGATATCCCTTTTACCAACTTGGCGAAGACTGAAAACGCAGAGCTTCCAGGATCAAAGCCTATTCACAGTCTGAAGAACTCTCCCCTGACAGTCAGGCTGCAGGAGGGAGGTCTCCTTTAATCTTTTCCCCTTTGTTTTATTACTTTTTTTTTTTCCTGAGGAGAAAAATTCCCTTTCCATTTTCTTTTGCTGACTAACTTCCCTTTAATCAGACTCGTCTCAGGACGCATGGCGATTTCTTTCTTTACATTACGGGTGGATAGAAAACGCAAATCTTTTTCTGAGTTTCTATTCCAGGACATTTTGTGCTTCTGAGATGTTCAAAGGTAAGGGACAGACATTTGAAGTGAGAGTAAGATGGAGACATTAGCAGAGTTGGAAGTCTCGCATCTCCTTTTCCGTGTGCGATGAGACGAGTCTTGCTGCAACAAGGAAACACTCTGAATGAACCCAAGATCAGAAGAAATAAATATTTCAAAGATCTCTAGAATTCAAGCAAGCTCTATAAAGGAAGCCAGACGCAGTCATCATTTAAATGTGAAATGTCCCCAACAGGCTCATGTGTTTGAACACTTGGTTCACAGTTAGTAGTACCATTTAGGGAGATTGTAGAACTTTTGGGAGGTGGAGCATAGCAGGAGGAAGTGGGCTGGAGGGGGTCTATGTTAAGGTTTGCCACCAGCTAGCACTTGCCCAGTTTTATTTCCTGATGTGCTAACACATGAGCAAGCAGCCTCCTGTGTGCATGCCTTGACAGCTGTCAATGCTTGCTTACATTCATGCATTCCTTGTCGTGATGGATCATATCCTTCTAAATTATGAGTCCAAACAAATCTTTCCTCTGTTATGTTGCTTCTGCCATGGAATTTCATCACAGTAACAAGAAAGGTATTAGTTACAGTAGTTCTTTATAAATAAATCTAAGGGTTTTGGAAAGGGATTTAGGTACTGAACATTTCACAGCTCTACCTACCATGACCCTATTCTTAGGATAAAGAAACGAGTTGGGGACTTTATACACATGTCCTCCATCTGAAGTCCATAGCTGAAATCATTGTTCACTTCTGAGTTGTTCTTTTTAAAAGAAACTTCAATTATTAGGAAATAAAATTCATCACCATTATCTCATTACAGCACAGGCCTGGGATATGAAAGCATTGATTTTCTGATATTTAGTTCCTTATTCTCTTCCATCTATCTTTAATTTTGTTGCTTGGGGATTATTGGACGATCAACACTTCCTGAATAATCAATCCGGTTAATTTAGCCTATCAGCCACTTTCCCTCTTGTGTCTGGTGTAACATATTGTTGCAATGTGCTCAGCAAAGCATTAAAAGGTTCTCTTAGAAATTGAAAAGGAAATAACATCAAGATTTTGAACTTGGGCATCTTGCATTTTACTCGTCTGCTGGGCTTCGTGGTAGCTGACTGATTTTGTGTTTAGCCATATGACTAACCTTCCTTCATTGTGCTCAGTGGCTGAACAAAATGCACAGTACGATATTCTGAAGCACCCACTCCTTCTTTATTGCTTTTATGACAAAGCTGTCCCTCCACATGTCTGCTCTGCCCTCTGACCCATGGCGTTTGCTTCAAGTAAACATGCCAGATGGTGAAGAAAAGCGATGGGTCAGAGAACAACCCTTGAGGGTTAGGAGTCACCAAATCCTTCTTCACAAAGCAAACTTAAAAGCAACAATTTTGCCAAATGCCGCAGAGAGTTTCCACAGTGGAAAGGGGAGGTGGTCCTTAATTACATATTTTCCTTTCAGGGCCTAATGGATTTTGGTACATGTGTCTATTGGCTGATCTTAACATAAGCAATTTATGAGAAACGATAAGAAGACAAGCTGGACAGATGGATCAATCTTAGACTCAGCAAACAGCAGTGAGGTGAATAGTTTGTATGTGAGTGTGCATTCTAAGCTCTGGCTAGGAAATTACACAGACAATTTAGACTCCTTTTCCTTTTTTAAAGGGCTATTGTTGAAAGTTGAAGCCCAAGAGCTATCATTGTCTAAAATATCTTGGACCCCTAAAAAGGCTTTGATGACCCCGGAGGAAATGCTTAGTCGGGATTGTCTTTGTTTTTCTTGCTCTGGGCAGTGCTGCTTAAGTCCAGGTGCATAAGCAGTTGTGAGTTAAGTGAGAGGATGGAGAATGGTTTTCATGATGCTGTTTCCAAAAGTAATTCAGCCAAATGTTCATTAGTCATTTTACCGGACTGTGTAGTTCAACGAGAAGCGTAGGCAAGTACGGTGCATACTGGCTTGCAAAGAGATGCTATCACCTCTCTTTCAGATGGTGGTAGCATGACATGCCTGTAATATGTACTACATTGGGCTTACATTTAGAAAAACAAAAAAGTGAGGCTCTTTTGAGGGAGGGACATTAAAATATATCCATGACTCAAACATTTCTTCAGGGCTAAATTATAACTTCCAGGATGAAATGTCCCACAATTGTTAAGCTGAAGATTATTTTTCTTTTATTATTATTTTTTCTTTTTGGCTGTGAATTCTGTAGCTAGGGTATAATACAAAACAGTTTCAGATTCTAAATGTAGAGGTTATTTCTGGGGCTACATTTGCATCCTTGATAAGTTAGCAGACTTCTGTGATGCATCATCCATGAAAAGAATGGTAATAATAGCTACTTCTCATGTCTTACCAAATTAGCACTTAATAATGGTAACAATAGCCACCAGTTACGGAGTGCTGCTCTAGCTGGAAACGTCATGAGCTACTTTACGTCCATGCCTGATTTAATTTACCCAACTCCAGTAGAAGTGATCGCGACTACTATTTATTTAGTGTCTGCAAATTGCCAATTTCTGGGTTTAATTATTTCACATATGTTATCTCATTAAACTTGGAAAATAACCACAGAAAGTAGGTACAATTATTAGTGCCATTTTATAAAAGAGAAAACTGGGCTTTAGTAATTAAACAACTCACTCACAGTCATACATCTGCTCAATGGCAGACACAGGCAGCAACCCAAGCACAAGTTTTCAATCATTATTTATTATTATTTATTATCCCCATTGTATTAGCAATAAAGTTAGAATGCAAAGCTGTTGCTCCTTCTCAAAGATGCATTGCTAGATGGAGGCAGAGGGCAATTAACCTCAAGCGTTTTAGACTTTCAAAGGTCATGCTAGAAATGGCATTATGGTACAGACATCTCCTTCCTTCCTTTTTTCCTTTCTTTCTCTTTTTTCCTTTCTCTTTCTTTTCTTTCCTTCTTTTTCTTTTCCTTCCTTCCTTCCTTCCTTCCTTCCTTCCTTCCTTCCCTCCCTCCCTCCTTTCTTCCTTCCTTCCTTTCCTTCTTTCCTTTTTCTTTTCCTTCTTTCCCTCCCTCTCTCCTTCCTCCTCTCTCCTTCCTCTCTCTCTCTCTCTCTCTCTCTCTCTCTCTCTCTCTCTCTCTCTCTCTCTCTCTCTCTCTCTCTCTCTCTCTCTCTTCTCTTTTCAGCTTTTACTTTGTGTCCCAGGCTGACTTGCAGCTCCCTACATAAGAGTCTTCCTTCCTCAGTCTCCCAAGTGTTGACTTTACAGGCATGAGTTACGAATCCAAGCTTGAGGCTCTGTGAATCTACAAAGTATCTGTTACTTATAGAGAACATACAGGCTGGTATTGATTACATTTTCAGTGCTCAGGGCAAACAAGTGCTTCCTAGTATGGCCATTGGGCCATTTCCTACAAGGGTGCACATTCTGTTCCAATAAGCTTCATTGAGTAGTTTCCAAATCTGTGTATGCCAGCTGAGCATATTACTGAATTCAGATAATTATTTTTATGATTATGAAAGGCAATGAAATATAAATGTAGAAATTAAAATAGCTATTTCTATGAAGACTGACTGTATGGAAAGATTTAATACAGGAAAATTAAGAAAAAAGTAACAACCAAATTAATTGTGAGGCAAAGATTTGAGGAAAGGTGAAAGAAAAGACTTGTTCCACAATTGTTCCACAAGTACACTTAAATTTTCACTCTACTTTAAAAAACCGAAAAGATTAGACAATGAACAGATATTTATATGTTAGTTTGAAATAAAAAATACATTTTGTAGCTATCATTTTCTGATGATGATTCTTGATCAGAAGTTTCTTCTCCATTACTATTCCAGTTTGGCTGACACAACTGGAGTGTAGGCTGATTAACTGATGCAGACCCTGTGGTCTAGCCTAACAAGAGAGCTAAAGACAGAGAGCTAATGCTGAAATAGGATTTAACTAGATGGTTCTCCCAAGCCTATGCAGGAATTTGAGTGTTAGAAATCACATACCAGGAAGCCCAAAGGATGATTTGGGGCTCAGGTAGACTTTGAAAGTCTACTCCATCTCATACTCTGCCCTTAAGAGGGAAGCCCCTTGCATTAGTCAGAAATTCACCTTCCTGATTTTCTATAGTATGGGGAAAGACAGTATCATACCAAAGTATGATTATCATTGTTATAAGAATTTAATTTCCTTAGGGACTTTCCCAATGCTCATTCCTTCGAAGATGTGGAGTGCGGAAGCGGCAGGAGAGACAGAGGTGACAAATCCACGTGACAGTACTACTCAAACCTTAAGCCCCTGCACTTCTCTAACTTCCTGCTGTCTTTCCCAGCCTGTTGGCAGTCACTGAATTATTTATAACCAAAAAGACATTGCATTTGAGAATTAAAATCATCTTTAAAAATAATTCACTCAACCAGATTCTGTTTGTTGAATTAGCAAGAATGCCAGCTTTCCTGGAGGAATTCCTAGAAAGTAATATGTGTTCATTAGTTTTCATCAACTTGATGCAAACTAGAGTGACCTGGGAAGAAGAAAACTCATTTGAAGACTTACCTCCATCAGATTGGCATGTGGGCTAGCCTGTGGGACCTTTTCTTGATGTGGGAGATCCCAGGCCACTGTGGATGTTATCTCTGGGCAGCTGGTTCTGGGTCATATAACATATAACCCTCAGGACTTATAAATAAAAAATGCTCAGGTTCTTATATTAGTTACTTGGTTTAGTAATAAATCACTCACAAATCAGTAGTTTATGATAACAAGTCTTAGTCCCATCTCTCATAGATTTTGTGGGTCAAGAATTTGATTGTGGGGAATCCAGGACACAGACAGATGGATATCAGTAAGTTGGAGGGCAGCCTGATCTACACAGTGAGTTGCAGGCTAGCGGTACCTACACAATGAGACATTGTCTCAAAACAAAAGAAAACAGAGCAACAACAACAGTAAAAGAACTTGGCTGTGTCTAGCTGAGCAGGTCTGGCCCAGGGTCTTTATTAAGATGCCCTCAGGAGTTGTTTGGGGCTGGTAATTTCAGGGTAGACTGGCTGTAAGTTTTCTTTCTGAAGTTAGTCCCTTGCATGACGCTGTTTGGTGCTGTGTGGGTGGGAGGCCTCAGTTTTAATCTTGAGTCTCTCTGTAGGGCTACTATGGTGACCTTTTGGCATTATGGCTGGCTTGAGCTGAGAAATTGTAGTAGAAGCTGCAATGCCTTGACCAAGTTCAAGGTTCTTATCATTTCTACTAAATTCTATTGGCCTCATGACTCTGGAAATAGAGTCATGAAAAGTCAGTCACCTTTAAAGACTGGCTGTCATGGTCTCCTGCTTTATCTGTGAAGAATCATGACACCGATTAAAATCTGGTCATTGTATTATCTGTTCATCTTAATAATTTAAGTTTTTTTTAAATCTGACAGAATTTATTTTTTATTTCATATGTAGTACTTGATTCCAACTGTATTAGAATTTATTTAAATATATCATTCACTGCTTTTGATTTATTAAATATTTTATTTGTTTTATAAATGCTTATAATGTTTAGATTCAATCTACTTTCCATTGTCTCTCTTCTAATTCTTGAATCTGTCCCACTTTTTGCTGCCACCTTTATATCTCCCTCTCTTTCTGTTATTTAATACTTAGTCTATTTAGTGCTATTGATATGTGCATTGGTGTGGGACCATCTTATGGATCATGGGTAGCCTAGGGCCCAAATCTTTGAAGAGGAATCAGTTCCCCTCTCCCAGTTGCCAACAGGGATGGAAGAGGGGCTCATGAAGTCTGATTCAATGTTCTTTTAATAATAAGTGGTGTATTAGTCAAATTCTTGTCTTTGTCTTGTCATTTATTTTCTTTTTGTTCAGTGCTCCCTGACTCATGGGGTCTTCTTATATAGCCCAGGCTGGCTGTGAGTTTGTGATCCTTTGGCTTAAGCCTTCCAAGTGCTTAAAGACCAATGTCAGTATACCATGCCCAGCAAAAAGGTTTTCAAAAATCACCTTTTTTTTTTTTTTAAGTCCTTTTTAATCTCTTCTTTTATACTTCAGCAATTCACACCAAGCCTTTCTATATTAAAACACTAACATTTGTTTGGTACTAATCATAAAGGTTAGTAGTGTGGGCTGGACTGAGTTGAGTGAAAATGTTGTCATCTGCCTTACTTTGCGGGATGTCTTGAGTCATCTGAGGCATGAATGAGCCTAGATCATTTAAGGTGTCAGCACTCACATGGGTGGTGCTTGACAGGTTGTCAATCACTTCACCCTCCCTGTGGCCTTTCTAGATGACTGTCCCAGGCTCATTCACATTCTTAGGTTTGTAACCAGAACTTGATAATGTGAGCCCCAGGTGTAAGTGCTCTGTTTAGATCATGGTAGCAAATGCTGCATTAACTAAAAGAAGGCGCATGAACAAACTCAGAGTCAAAAGATTCAGAAACTACTGGCTCTCCCTCGTAGGAAGACTGGCAAAGCAGTATTTGGGGATGGAGAGGCGGAGGACAGGAGGAATTAGAACTGCATTCTGTCCAGTCACCTCAAGTGGGTTCCTTCTCTGCTTTTGGGTGGTTCTCCCTCATCTATGTCACCTGCTAAGCTGTAAGCTCCCTGAGGTGAGACACTGGCTGGTTTTGTATCCCCATCATTTGTCCCATTGCTACATGAATATTTGTTGCATGGAAAAAGAAAAACTTTCAGGGAAAATAGTTTGTGGGAAAGGCAATGGGAGAATAAAATTAAAAGACTCATGCTCTTTTGATGGGTCTGAATGGATTATTTACTTAAATAACAGCTCAATCCAGGCTAATAAAATCATTTGATATTAAAAAGGTAAGTTTATTGATTGTTTACTTGAACTGAAATAGCCGCTTGACCAAGAAAGCTAGGTAGTAGATTTGGGGTTCGTAGACAAAAATAAAAACACAGTGTACCAGTCAAAATTGGCTTGATGATATGCTTTTATTGCTGGTCACATTAGATGCCTATAAAGCACATCTGTGATGTTTCCTGCAGGTAGTCATGGGGGTGTTCCTGTTGCCAACTTCCCTGTAGTCCACAAAGGTCAAGCTGCTCCAGATGAGCAAGGTAATTACCTTCTCTAAGATTACTGTTTATAGGCCTCAAATAACAAATATGCATTTTGTTATTAAATCTCTCAATGCTGCTATTACATTAATCAGCAAAGCAATGTACACCAACTTTATTGGTGGAAGCAATACTTTAATTTTTGCTATTAAATCTAGGAATTTAAAAAAATCTGTGGCAGTTGTTTGTACTTTGAGGTTTTGTGTGTGTGTGTGTGTGTGTGTGTGTGTGTGTGTACATATATCACAAATATTTTTGGTGTGGTATTATGAGGTTTGGTCAGAGTTCTATTAAATAGAATTTCAGCATGGTAAGTCTGATCAAAGTTATAGAATAGAATGGAATAAAGGAAAACATACTATATATATATATATATATATATATATATATATATATATATATATATATTAGATATTAGCTTGGAAAGCAAAACAATTTTTTTCGTATTGTGAGGCCCATGGGATAAAATAGTGAGAGCTGTCTGGTGAAGAAAGAGGCCATTTAAGTGCCCCAGATGATGAATAGTTAACTCTACACTCATGTCTCCTAAAAATCATGCATATTAAGATAGTTATGACAGGGATGTGTGCATTAATTATCAACTAGTGTGTAAAATATATTACTGTACAAACTAGTGGCTTAGGACTCTGATAATCATTTGTTATGTCCAATGATTCCTATGAGTTAGGGATTCAGACTGGCTGAAGTGGGATGACTTGTCTCTGCTTTATGTCTGGGGCCTCAGGTCTCAGTTGGGAGGGGTGAGAGAACTAATGAAATAATAGCAAGTTGTTTTTTGATATCAGGATACCTAGTAGGGTGTATTGGTTATAATACCTATGTAGCCTCTTCACATAGCCCAATCTTCCTTTACAAAATGATGGTTGCATTCTAAAGGTAAGAAGAAAGAGAGAGAGAGAGAGAGAGAGAGAGAGAGAGAGAGAGAGAGAGAGAGAGAGAGAGAGAGAAGAGAGAAAGGGAGTAGGAGCAACAGTCAGAAAGCATCACAGGAGAAGGGAGGGATGCTGCTTTCTCTGACCTGATGTTGGGAGTCACACTTTGCCATTCCAGTCAAGCAGGCATTCGCTAAGCCCAGTAGATTTTTTAGGGGTAAAAAAAGAACAAAGCAGTAGGGGAACACGGCAAAGTGCTGGAAATGCACATGGAACCTGAAACACTAATGTGGCTGATTATGAACAGCACACTTTGTCATCACAAAGCCACAGAAATTCTCATTACAGTATGTTTTAGATTACAACATATTGTTAATATTGAATTTTTTTAATTTATGGTTTAGAAAACGAATATGATTGGTAGTGTTGGTCAAAACCCAGAATGTTGACTTTAGTGGAATGATATTAGAATGTATTGCAAAGAATTCAGTATATATTGAGCATTTTTTGGGTCACATTTTGGATGTATTTTTATTACACTGACCGAAAAAAAATTCAAATTGGCTTTACCTGAAAATAGAATTTATTAGCTTATGTAACTGAAAAACTTTTGTGGATTTTTCTGGGTGAACATATACTGCGTGACAACCTCAAATGGTATAGGAGACAGTCTCTCTCTCGCTTTTTTCATTTGCTACCCTTGGGCAGAGAAATCAGGAAGAGATGACTGGCCAAATTATATCTACTACTGACTACCAAGAGATCTTGATCAAGTCCCTTTAGCGCTCCAAACTTTGGACCCCCCTTGATGAGACTTTCATAGATGGTACCAGGATTAGAAGATACTGGTATTTTTGTAAACATGTCTTATAATGTTTGACAGCCGATTTGACATTCTACAGGGCAGGGCTTGTAGAGATTCTGGATTGTCACTATCAGTTTGGGGAGAGAATCAAATTGTCCTTTTTGGTGTTTGTTTTGTAACCTAAACTTTTAAGTCAATCATGAGAAAACAGTTTCAAGATGGATAGATAGTTGGTCCAAGATTGTATGTCTTTGTATTTGGTGCTTTGTAAGATGCTTTTTGCCTATAACAACAACAAAAACAAAAATATTAAAATTTATATCAGAGAAAAGCACATTGCTTGGGAGACAAATAGAAAAGCATGTGGTATGATTTGGTGAAAGTTCTCTGGAATATGTAAATGGGAGCCAAATAATAGTTTTGTAGCTTCTCTGATTATGATCTCCTTTCCTATTTAAAATATCCTTTTATATTTTTTTCTTGAATTTTTGTGTAGGAGCTTCATTTTTACCTGGCTTTTCTTCCTGTCATCACAGTTCTTAAATCTAGGGTAGTATCTTATCTATCAGTTTCTGGCAATGCCACCAGTATCATTCTCATCCTCCAATGACTGTATGTGAGAGAGTTTAGATTACATGGCCTCTCTTAGAACCAGTTTCTAAATTTGGCCTGACCAAATATTAAAGAATGGGGAGATGGTATGGCCTTCCAAAGGTGGCAGCTTCTGTTGCTATAAACTGGCATGCTGGAATGCGATCTATGTCTCCAATTAAATGGCTTTGGTCAAGTTTGGGATCTTTCTAAATCTCAGTTCCATCTCCTGATGTTGATAGGAAAACTCCAGATTATTCTGTGGACAATTAAATACTCACCTGTCCTAAGTGTTTATTAACTATCTCTCTTGTTGTGTTCAAAACATCTGAGGGAAGAAGATAAGAATGGAAAGAACTATTTGACTCCTGATTTCAGAGCGTTCATTCCATGGCTACTTGGGCAGAACACCAAAGTGGTGGGAGAATATGGCAGCAGAACTTTAAGGCCAGAAGGCAGATACAGAAGCAGGGAGGAGGCAGGGCCAATATACTAAGAATTTGAGTCCAGTGACTCATATTCTCCAGCCAAGTTTTACCTCTTAGTATTGTATTGCCTCAACTTCCCAAAGTATCACCATCAGTTTTGGATTTCTGATGTAGGACTGTAGCAGGATCTCAAAGAGTCTTATTAATAAAATCAAACCTGAGGCCAGTTATTGGGGTGAACACTGGAATATCGGAGAGACAGAACAAGCCACAGCTAATCTCACCTGGCCAACTTCTCAGCTGGTCTTGTTTCCTCAGACTGGAAGCTTCTGTGTCCTCATCCCAATGGCTCTCAGCTGAACTGCTGCTAGAAGCCTGAAAGCTTAACCAGTCAAATGCTTAGCCAGCCAAATGCTTCTAGTTTCTGGTCCTCACGCCTTATATACCTTTCTGCTTTCTATCACCTCTCCCTGGGATTAAAGGCTTGCTTTCTGGGATTAAAGGTGTGATGAGTCACCATGTCTGTCTGTATCCTTGAACACATGGATTTCTGCCTCTGGAATGCTAGGATTAAAGGCATGTGCTACCACTGCCTGTCCTTTATGTTTAATATTGTGGCTGTTCTGTCTCTGACCCCAGATAAGTTTATTAGCATACACAATATTTTGGGAAACACAATACCACCACATAGGACTTTGGAGGATATTTCATTTTCAAACATTAGTAAATAGCTTTATAGAATAGCTGGTATGTGGTGCATCAACTTTTCCCTGTTCTGTAGCATAGAGTTAAGATGTATAAAGGAGAGAAGTAGAAAATGGAGACTTTTCAGAAGTCCATACCATAATGTCACTTTCTACCTAACCTCATACAACTGTACATGAAAATGATGATTTTATATATCCTATTTCTATAGGTCTGAGTGACTTTAAGCAGCAAGCAGACATATCTTGGAGACTAGTTATATAGCTAACTCTTGCATCCTCTTAAGAGTTTGTAAGTCTCAAGCAGGTCTTCCTCCCCACCTGCCAGAGGTAGTCTAATCCTGATGACTCAGGTCAGCAACACAGAAGCACCTGGAGGAACTCCATGTCTTTTAACTCTGAGAAAATACTGGCCACCCAGGTGAGAGAGTCGAGAGAACTTTGGGATGATCAATTGATGTGTTGATTGGCAATTTATTGCTCCTCGGTTTTGTCCTGTTGATGTGAGGACAAAAGCATCAGCAATATTGACACAACTGAGGAACATGCAGTGCTTTGAATGAGTTGTTTGTCAGGATGAAGCCATAGCTATGTAGCTATCTAAGTGCTGGAAGCAATTAGCTGTAAACTGATCTTGACTATCAAAGACATGCGTGGGAGGCAGGTTGCCTGGTATCCTTTTAATTCCTGATTGATTTTTGCTGTAGGTTGTTTTTCTGTAATTTTCCTAATAACAAACACCGTGTGACAGCCTTGCTTCTAGCACATGTTATGATCCTCAGGTTCTTGGTCCTGACACAATCCATTAGTGGCTCCGTTACAAACCTGGATGAAAACACAGAGCTGGTCAATTTCCATTACTGTGAAAATCTTTGCTTAACAAAAGGGTTCCCAAGCGTGGAAACAATATTTTGGAAACTGAAAGTATTTGGAGATCTTTAAGCAATTATGAAATTAGTCATTACTTATTCAACAATTTAAAAACTGTCAACAAGTCTGCTATTTAGCACTCACTTATAGCAGTGTCCTGGACCAAATTTCTTCTTCTGGAGATATATTTCTGGTGGATGGCAAAGGCTATTATAGTGATTAGATTTGGCTGACACAAGTGAATACTACAGATCAGGAAGCTTACATAACAGTTATTCCCTCCCAGTTATGGATACTAGAACTTCAAAATCAGTGTCTTGACATGTTTGTTTTACCCATGTCCTTTATTCTTGACTTGCAGATGGATATTTACTCACTGTGTCTTCATGGGATTCCTTCTCTTTGTGAACTGCCCCTGGAATTTCCTTGTAGGTTCAACTTTCCCTTAGGGGAAAAGGACCCCAAAGACCTTCCCTAAGGACCCCACTTATTTGATTATGTCTCAACTTTACACCCCCTTTAATGGTTTTACCCTTGTCACATTCTGAGATCTTGAAGTTGAGTGGTTCAACCATAAGGATTTTGGGAGGGTTGCAATTCTTTCCATAATGGTATTGTAAATTAAGTCGAGGAATATGTATTATTTACAATAGTATTCCAGTCCTTTGAAGAAAAATAAAGCAGGGAAAATAGCTGTTGGAAAGGAAGGTGTCATTTTAAACAAGATGGTCAAAAGATCCCTCTGTTGAAACAGCACTGGAGAGGGAAATAAAGGAATAAGCATGGGATGGCCTGGAGGAAAATTGCTTTAAGTAGGAAGCATGGTCCTCAGAATACTGGAAAAAGGCCAAGAGGCTACTATGGTTGGAGCAGAGAGTGTGAAGGGCAGAGATGATTTGACAGAAGGGGCAGTTTATCATAGAAAGTCTTAGAGCCTTGCTAGGAAAAATAAGTTGTAGGCTATCAACTAATATACTCCTGATCTAGATAACAAACAATGAGTTATTTTCTAGCATAATGGGGCAAGGTTTTATTTACAGTGGGATTAGTGCAAAACTAAAATGTGAGACAACTTGTTTGACTATTAAGTGGGTTTCAGCTGAGTGGTAACCCTGGCTATAGAAATATGAGAGCTGGCTCTCCACGGATGCTTTTCCAAAAGTAGACTATATGGTAAGAAGCTGGGCAGTAGGGGTGGCATCTAATTCATTTGATTTGAAGACTTTGTTTTGAAACTGCTGTGTTTTCTATCAGTGAACCATTATGTGAGTTATTTAACTAAATGGACTCAAATATCTTATTGATTAAGAAAAAGAAAAGGATGGTTCTTTGTCTTATAAGTCTTGATTTTGGACCATTATAGCCAAACATTATTACAATATTTTCTAAACTCTGAGATTTCATCAAAAGATCATCATCTAGATCGCTCAAGTACAACTCTCTCTGTTCCAGTTGACATTGCCTTCTTTCTGTAATTTCTGAATAAAGAAAGCATCTTGTGAACTAATAGTGATGATTTACACCATAAATAAAGATTATTCACCTTCCTTTTATACAGGAAATCAGTCTCATTATGCAATACATTTTATCATGGGCAAGACGCCCAGGCATCAGACTGAATGTTATGCTTTGTCCCATGCCATAACGAAGATTGTATATCAATGGTCTTTAGTCCCATGCAGTAATTATTTGGTAAAATGAACCAATTGTAAGTGAGCCTGCAGTTTTGGCCTCATTCGTCCCTCCTGCGCACCCCCCCCCCCTTAGGCAGTCATTTTTCTGCCTCTCTTATCCAGCTTTCTCCCCAATGAGCAGCTGTATTTGTGTGTCTCATCCTGAGAGGGCAGGCAACTGGCTGCCATCAAAGTCACTCTGTGGCCTGGCCAGTGGGGAGCCATGAAGAGCCATCTGCTGTCTCCGCTGCAGAAACCAAGTGTCACCTCTACTGCTGTCTGGCTCAGGGAAAGGTAAGGTAGTTATTATTAACGAAGCATATTGTTGGCCAGTGCAAGGGCATAGTTTTAAACAATAAATAAGGAGGAAGTTGTAACTCATGCCCATGCACTTGCACACTCGGTTCCATGGAAACTGTTTTCCTATAGTCAAGTGAAAGAGAGCAGCAGGCACACTGTGGACAAATCTATTAGATAAACACTTATATAGGCAAAGATAAATAACAATAACACCTAAGGGATTGAAACGGAAACTGAAAGAAACAATTGAAGGTTTTGTTAGTTAACATGCTGTTATTCTGCAAAACAGCTAGGAGAAATAACTGGAAAAGAAAGACTTGTTTTGGTTTACAGTTTCAGGATATGATTGGCTGGCTCTGCTGCTGTGAGTCCTTGCTGAAAAACTCCATCGTGATGGCAGAAGGGCATGCTGGGAATAAAGCTACTCACCTCATGGATGCCAGGAAGTAGAAGCCTATTTCCCCTAACTACATCCCACCTCAAAATAGCTTATTCATCTCTCTAGTCATAAATGGATGAGTCTATTGGTGATGTTAGTGTTCTCATAATCCAATCACTTTCTGAAAACCAACAGCTAGCAGCCAAGCTTTTAGTACATGAATCTTTCTGGAATACACATCATTTCTAGACCATAATAAGGTATCCTACTTTTAACTCCTTTTGTAGCATCATCCAAACCATCCCTATAGTTCCTAAGACTACATCTGCAGTGTGAGGTAGTGAAAAAGCAAGGACTTTGACATCAGACAAACCTACACTTAGATGATCACTTCTTTACTCCCTATATGTGTTTATTCTATTTCTGCATCTGCAGAATGGGCATTAGTAGTACTTATGTCAGAGTGTACCTGGGAAATTTAGAGACCATTTAATGGTCATCATAGACGGTGCTTGATCATAGGAAATCAATAACCACTTTCCAGTGGTAAGATGATTGCTTTTGTTACCTGTATGCAAATAAATGAAGCTCTGTAGGCATCTACTTAATCATGAAATCTTTATGGTGGTTGACAGCTTTGCTGAGGTTAGCTCTTTAACACCAGTCAACATAAGTGCTGACTATAGGGAAATCACTGCGCATGAAGCTGAATTAGGATGTTTTCAGGATGGTCAAGATGTATAGTTACAGTGCTGATAACTGCTTTTCAATGAGGTAACACCTCTATCTTTTATAAAATGCTCTTTGAATTTCCACCCCCCCAACCCCCCCCTGCAAGAAGGGTTGGAATTTTAATTGGTCTTATTTTTTTATCCTAGTAGTATTGAAAATGATTTAATTACATAACTTGAATGGACTTTGCTACCGTTTTTTTTTGTTTTTTTTTTTTTTTGAGATGGTGAATCTCCCTAATTAGGTTAAAGAAGATTGCGCCTTGCCTTTCAGAAGAGAATATTCACAGCAGGTATGTGTGAAGATGAGCAAGTGACAAACAGATGAGAGTCTAGAACGTCAATAAATGAGAAGAGAAGAAGACCAGAGACTCAGTGAAGGGAAAGTGATAGTAAAGATGGATAGACTCATGTGGGGAATGTAGAAGACAGAGAGGAATTGAAGTGAAAAGTGAAAAGAAAATTGAAGTTGTGTCAGAATATATAGTCATGTCAAACATTTGGACTTAATAGTCATTTGAAAAAGGCTTTGCTTTCTTTAAAAAAAGACAGTTTTAACTGATGACATTAGTTTCTTCACTATTACCTCTGAGGGGATTTGAGAACCTAGTCACTGATTTCCAAATCTGTAGGATCAAACAGATATTCCACAAAGTTCTTGCTGCTTTTATGGACTTCTTGCTTGATTTTAAGTGGATGAAATACGAACAGTGGACATCAGATCTTCACTTAGTTAAAGGAGAATACCAGAAAACATCCAAGAAATACTACATGGCAGTCTGGGCAATAATCTTTTGAATAGGAACCTAGAAGTTCAAGTAACAAAGTAAAGATAGAAACACAGTATTATATGAAAGTAAAAACCTTCACAGTAAATGGAATAAGCAACAGAGTCAAGTGACAGCAGATTCCATAAGGAACTAAAACCACTGGACAGAAAAGACAAACCAGTTAAGCAAAGCCCCCTCACAAACGAGCAGTACCATTATGAAGTGGATGAAAGACAGGAAGATGCATTTTGAAGTAACAAGGCGTAAATAGTGAGTGTGTACATGAGAAACTTTTCAGCCTCACTGACCGTAATGGAAACACAAATTAAAAGCACATTATGTTATCATCCATCTCAGATAGAATGGTTATTATAAAAAAGACAAAAGTAAGAAATTCTGGAGAAGATATAGGGAAAGAAGAACTCTTATACACTTTTGGTGTGAATGCAATTAGGCATTGTGGAAAACAATATGGACATTTACCAAAAGTTGAAAATACAATTGGGATATGACCCATCAATCCCACTTTGGGTTACTTATTAAAAGGATGTAAGATCAATATGTAGAAGATAAAATTTCATTTCATTTTTATTGCAGCCTTATTTATGATAGCGATGACACAAACTTAATCTACATACTCACTAATGGATGACTGGATGAAGAAAGATGGTATAGATTACACAATAGATTATTATTCAATAATAAAGAAGATAAAATCCCATTATTTGGGATAATGTGGAGGAGACTGGAAGACATTATTAATGAATGCATCTTATGCAAGAGTAACAGGTGCTCTTAACCATTGAGCTATCTCTTCAGCCCCCATGATCTCATTATGTGAAATTTAAAGACAGGAATCTCATAGTTGTTGAGTAGAACAGTGATTGCCATGGGCTGTGGAGAATAGGGAAAGAACAGGTGGGGAGAAGTTGTTTCAAAGGCAACATGGTACAATTAGATAGACAGGACATTCTAGAACTCTCTTGCACAGTGGATTGACTATAACAATAGTGATCAATATTTGAAAGAGCTAGGAAAGACGAGTTTACATGTATAACACAGACTCAGTAAATTACTAAGACCATGGGCATGCTACTTATCTTGATTTTATCATTACATAGTATATACCCATACTGGAAGTTACACTGTATCTTATAAGCATGCACAATCATTATGCTTCAATGAAATATCCTTATGAAAAAGGAAAGAGTAAGGATACTTCTAGAATGTGCTTATCACTAAATGCCTGCACAATGTTTCTTTATGTGAATTTGTTTGGATGGTTAAAAACAAAATTAAAAATATATTTTAAGTGCCTGTAAACTAGTTTTGTAGAAATGTTTTCAAATTTCATTAGTAAGAAACCAGTTGGAATACTAACAATGCTTGATCTTCCAGCATCACTTTTCTCTGGAAAATTCACTGATAAAGAGAAGTATTTCTGTTTACACTTCCTAGACTATCTATCTGTCTTCCTTGATATTCATTTGACCATAAAATCCTATGTGATATACTAAATCGTGTTTTTCTGCATCAGTGATGCAAGCCAGAAAAAAAAAAATCAGGAAAGCCTAAAACAAATCTTGCTTTGACAATTGTCGGAAGAATAGTAGAGTCAACTTTGTAAGTCTCTAATAGATCTTTAAAATGCCCTGAAGAATTCTCTGATGCTCTCTTGTTCCTCACAATTGAAAATAAAAGTGATAGACAAAAGTCCAAAACCACAGAAAGTGCTTAAAAGCCAGGCATTATTGCAAAAGCATCATCATCAATTTGAACCAGTGCAGTTGCAATAACTGGAACTATTTGCAATCAGAGAGAAGAATTTAAGGCCAACATTGTAAGAAGTATTCTGTCAGTGCTCCTAGTTAAAATCTTTCACTTGGAAGATGTAGAATGTATATTATTTAAAAACTCACTTCTTACCCTTGGTAGAATACTTTTAAAGACTGGCTAGCATATATGATTAAGAAGCAACTGACTTCATAGGACATGTCAGCTTTTGTTTGATAGTCTCATAAGCTTGGACATTCCTATGTGTGTTAGTTAAACCAAAAGTCATTATAGATAACAACCTCAAACAAGACTTCACAATGTGTCTCTAAAAATGAGAATGTGGAATCAACTGTATACATATCTCACACCAAGTTCATAGAACGGATCTACAATTAGAGGGCAGTATTCATTTAAAATCACCCAGTCTCCTGGGCCCCTCTACCCCGCACTCCCTCCACCCAGTAATGAGGTTCAGTTAACAGGTGCTATTCGATTGGATAAGTCGGCCCTGAATTCTTCCCTTGAGCTGAGGGTTGTCCTGTGTATTTTGTTGGGACACTTATAGAAATACAAAGTTTATGGATGGGGCAGATGATTTCTTCTGTACCACATTTTCTTTGCTGTAGTAGTAGCCTGTGGCTATTTTAAAGATTTTTGTACAATCTGCCTTATCTTTAGGGTTCGGAATGCTCCTGCTGAATCTCCATACCTGCCTCTTGCATGGATGCTACTTCAGGTTTACTATGGCTTGTCTGTCTTAGTGCATAACCTCACATCAAACTCTGAGGCAGATGGGTAGTGATCCTGGTGTGATAATTTTCACGCATAATTCTTTTTATGCTTAGATCATGTAGCTGTTAAAGACTATGGCACTACTGTCTGAACTGATAACTCGCAAGTGTTAGTCTCCTTCAGCACCTCTCTGGATCACACCAGTACTCAGACTTCTCTTCCTTTCCCATCTGACTTGACTCCCATAGCTTCAACACCAATTATTTACAGACGTGTATGGAAAGAGCCTCTAAATTCCACAAGAACACCACTCCCCTACTTACAGAGGAGATATGGTCAAATATTTCTTTTCTCTGTAACAGATCCGAGACAATCTGTCAATACAATACTGACAAAAAAAATCCTAAAGGATGGATATTACTGTCTGTCAAAAATCTTCCAGTTTTTTCCTTTTCCTGTACTAATTAATATAATTTTGGTTGAGACATAGTGCGTGTAAATTGCTTTGAGTCTTAGTAAAAGTTTATAAAGCTGGAAAAAAATTGCCGTGCAACTGTGAATGATAGTAATATTGCCAGTTAAAAACGGGTGTCAGCCAGAAACAAGCTCCGAAATCAAGCTTCGGAGTTGAGTTATGAGACAGCTGGGGAAGAGCAAAATAGATATGGATCCATGAGCCCTGAAGGAAAAACAACTTTCATCAGGGCTTGACATGCCTGGCGATTGTAACAAAGTCTCTTGGTATGTGTAAGCTCTGGATCAAATGGGACCAATTGGATATTGACAAATGTTTCTTCATTGCAAAACTGGGTAAAAAGCTTGCTACTGCCCTGCCCAGACTCCAGTAAGGAGAAAGGAGGCTCTTCTAAAAGAAAGAGACTTGGTTCATTTCTCAAAAAACACATGCGCAGTCGTCCCAGGGATACCTGTGGCAGACTGAGATTCCTCAAGATTGTACTCACTGCAAAGGCCTTTAGCGTTACCTCTACAAGCCTCCCTAGGTGACAGGCGTCTTTGACTCTCTAAATTGATTCCATGGTTCTGAATGGCAGGAGCTAGCCCTGGATGCCTGGCCCGGGAGGAGGCAGCACCCTGATAGGGCCTGAGAGGCCCTCAAATGGATTTTGCAAGGGAGCAGAGCGTGCCATGCTTCCAGGTGCAGTGAGGCATGCTTTCAGCTTTTTTTTTTTTCCCCCACAGATCATAAATTAATTTGAAATGAACTTCTCTCCTCCCACAAAACATAATACCAGAGAAGGACTGTCATCGTGGTTTTTCAGTAGTGTACTGCCTGAAGGGAGAAAAGTCATTTTCTCCCGAATTTGTTGACGGGGCACGTGATAAGTGCCAAATGCTAGGCTGCCACAAATGCGTGGCATGTGTGTCCAATTCAAAATAATTTGCAGTTTGGAGTAGATTCTCCACACTGTCAGCTTGAACCTGAAGGAGTGGAAAGGACTGCGCATATTTTGTTCCAGAGAAAGGCATTATATGAAGCCCTAAACTGATGTGCCAGGGACTCCGCGTGTCCTGCCTTGCTGTTTCTGTATTGTGAATATAAATGATTATTTTTGATAGTTATCTGGAAAAGATAAGAAGTAGTGAGAAGGACACACAGCTACTTTGTAATTATGTGTGGGCACTGGGGAAACAGTGAAGTAATGCTCCTTCCTCCTTAGCTACCCTGCCAGCTTGGTAGCATGGAGCTGGCTTTGCTACCAGACCAGGTTTGCTTGTCTGTTTTTTAAACTCGTGTAAAGCATCTTCTCTGTGATGCACAGCGATGCTTCCAACGTTGATACTAACCACAGTTGACCGTTTTCTTTTCTTATTGTCTGGATGGTATTAAAATCACAGTTTCTTTGGGATATTTTCATGCTTGTATCTGATGTATCTTGGCCATATTCACCCAGTTCTTAGTGTGTTCCTGTAAGCATCTACTGACCAACAATAGAAACCTAAGCATCGTTTCTGATACCTTTGCTAAAATGCCACAGCTAAGAGCTCTGACTAGCTTTTCAAGTCTCTTTCCATTTCCCGCCACTTTTTTACAGGCAAGTTTTTAGGTCTAGCCACTTCTGTATTTCTAGCTGGGTGGGCTCCTCATGTCACCTACCCTCACTTTACTTTGCAGCCAGAGCTCTCTCTCTAAGTGTAGATGTGTTTACAGTAAACACGTCTGGGTAAAACTGGCTGACAGTCTTTGCTGTCTACACAATAAGTTCTTTGGGATTCAGTTATCTGGCTGCTCTGTTCTCTTCTCTTAATGCTATATTCTGGGCTCCATATACTGCATAAGCATAATATTGTTTTATAATCCTTGTCATAGCATATACTATTTCATTGTTGGGGGAAATACTTTCTTGTTTGAAATCTGGTTGAGCATCAGATGCCCATCCACAGTGAACTTAGTTGTTCATTTAGGAAGACCTTTATGGTGTCTTAGGTTGGGTTGTGATCACTTTCCACATCTACTTTCATGAATTTAATGTTAATATTATATTTGTCAATCTCATGTTTGGTTATTGATTTTTTTCTTCACATATCTAAGCTGTCTAGATTTAAGAATAGTAACATTTTTAAAACAATTTTTAATGTTTGTATTTATTCTTTGACAATTTCATACAATATAGTTGGATCATATTCTTCTCCTCCTCCTCCAATACTTCCCATGTTCTTCTCCACTTCCCTACCCACTCAACTTCATGTTCTTTCTTAAAAAACACTCAAACAAAAACAAACAAGAAAAGATATCACACACACACACACACACACACACACACACACACACACACACACACACAGAGAGAGAGAGAGAGAGAGAGAGAGAGAGAGAGAGAGAGAGAGAGAGAGAGTTTTGTTTGTGTTGGCCAACTACTCCTGAGCGTGGAGCCTGCCCTGGAGTGTGGTCAATATACTAAGTGTCACTTCATTGAGGAAAAGTGATTTTTTTTCCCTCTCCCAGCTGCTATCAATTGTGAATAGCTTCTTGTCTATGGTTAGGATTTTGAGTTTACTTCCCCTTCTCCAGACTGGAATTCTGTCTGGCTTGAGCTTGGGTAGGTCTTGTGGATGCCATCACAGTCTCTGTGAGTTTATATGTGCACCTTTTCTCTTATCTCTGAAAAATGTTGATTCCTTACAGTTGTCCTCCACCTCTGGCATTTACAATCCTTATACCCTCTCTTCTGCATAGATTTCTGAGCCTTGAGAAAAATAATACTTTTTATACTCTGTGTCTCTTGTTCAGTAGGTCCCTGGGGTACATTGGTGGTTGAACACTATGTATTTGTTGATCGAATCTATTGATGCAATAATAAAAACTACACCAGATTGGGGAAATGAATAACCAAACAAATTGCAGAGGAGATCTTTATGTTTAGGAGAATTTGGGCAATGTATAGACCTAAGAGCTCAAAATGATTTGACATAATTCAGATTTGATTTGCAGCTCACTGATCACAAGAAGCAACAGCAATTAGAGGCTCCTGTGAGGATGTGGAGGAAGCAACACCCACAAAAATCTGGAGAGGTTTTATTTAGTTCTTCCAGTCTTTGATCTGATAAGCTTATTTTACTTTCTGTCTTCCTTTTCCTAACTTCTTCCTACTCTTCTGTCTTCTCTTTCTTCTTCTAAAAGAGATACGAAGTCTATCAGATCATGTAGACTTATTTTATTAAATACATAGAAAGTGTATTAATTATTTAGATGCATTATATATATTACATGGCTATATACTTAGGTGATTATGTTGTAATGCATGTAATCAGAGATTTAAGAAATACAGTGTGATTCTTTTTACTGAATCGTTATTTGACTGTTGGTAATGTTCAGAGAAGCACAGTTTGGGATAGTCATAGACCACAGGGCTTCATTGTTTTGCTGGTTGGGGAAGGAGTAGAGAGAAAGGAATTGGCCCAGCTGTGCTGAGTAGTAGGCTGCAGTCCCCTGTGTTCAGCTGTGTAGATACCTTGGACAGAGCTAAAGTTGCATTCCTCCCTGTGTTAGGGTAGACACTGAAGAAACTGTCTCCAGTTAATAAAAGGACCATCATGTTTCAGTCATGCTGAAGTAGTTAGGAATGTAAGAGTTATAAAAAGCTTAAAAAAAAAAAAAACCTCAGTTGTCCTCTGTAGATGGAGATCTAACAGTGTGAGATACCCATGCCATGGCAAGAGACATCTCTTAGGACCTTTCCTCAGTTGGCAAGAAAATGCATCCAGTGGTAGGGGAGTTCACTAGAGGCTAGCACATATTGCTGGAGATTTGAGGCTCATGTAGAACAGTGCATTTCAAACACCTTTGGCTTAAGAACAGCAATGGAAAGTTACCATTGCCAGGTGGTTTCTTACTTGGAAGGGCAAAAACTAAGTTCTTTTATGTGCAGGATTCTTTCAGGGTGTGCCTATGAAAGCCAGGCATGTGCCCCAGGAAGGAGAAGCAAACTGTCCCTGTGTTCAGAGCCTGAGCACAGATGCTGTCGTTCCTTCTTTCTAGCCACACTCAGGCATGAGTTCACTGCTCTGATCTTCTTGTGGGAGAAGCTGGACTTCACAGCCAGTCTGTGGTCAAGCTTGGCTCAGCCCTGCATCCTGCTGACTTGAATCCCACTTACTCTTTTTCTTCCCACTGCCTTATTTACCATCATGTGTTGGCTGGCAGCAGGAGAGGAAGACCTGACAGGCGCTGTAAAAAGCTGGAGTTTTTAGCCTGTGAGGCAAGTAGCTGTGCCATATAGGTAAGTCCCTCTGAGCTCCGTCATTTATTTCTGTCTACTTTAAATCTCTCATCTGTCTGGTGCAAAGCATTTGTAAAGCTTTCAGAAGAAAATGCTTTGTGATTCCCAGCACTAGGCAAGCTTGCCTGTTTTTTTTACAGATAGCTGTACAATATGTCTTTTAAGGCAAATTATCTGCTTTCTTCCACTTAGATTTTTATACAAACACACCAACAAAGAAATGTTTTGGAAATCTCATAGTCTTAGTCTGTGGGAAAAACCGGTACTTTCTGTCCCCCAGTTGCACTGAATTAGATAGAAAGCAAGCAAACTCACATGAACACTGAGAAACAAAAGGTAAAGTGAATGTTTAGTTATGCGTCCGTTCTCTGAGTCTATTCCTTGTAACAAATTCCTCTTAAGTCTAGGAACCCTAAGTTTTCCCACACATGCAGAATACCAATGTTTCCTAGCAGAGGGACAGATATTTCTTAAATCCTTGAATAAACACTACTAAAAGGGCTATTCTTGGTTTTTAACTTAAGCAAAATATCCAACATTCCACCATGTATACATTGTTCAACACATTATGTCAGAAGCAACAAATGTATACATATTGTTAGTTAATTAAAATAAATAAGTACATAAGGTGCAAAACCCATAAAATATAACGGCCAGCACTCCTGGTAGAGCCTAGCTGGATATGTTTTTAGCTTGGAAGAAAAGAGTAACTGTTAGGAATGGCATCACCATTGACCCCATGAATATATGGCCTTTAGTGTTCTTTGTATTTTATCCTCCCAAATTTATCCATAAGAATAATTTTTTAAAACAAACTGCACCAATGTTCTTCTTTATCGGCCCCTTTGGAATGGCTAGATTTAGTACTGCATGACTTTTCACAGTTCAGGAAGACATGGACACTTCAGAGGCCTGGCTTTGATGTTCCCCGTGGAGAGGACAGACCCAGACCCTCTGGCATCCTCTAGGTGTACCATGGAGCCTCCAGTCCTGGAGCCTGCTCTGCTCACACCCCTGCAGCGTGGGCTTCTGGAACCAGGGAATTCCGTGAGAGGACGTTCTGAGTCCTCCGTAAAGAGCCGATTTTTGTATATTTCTCCTGAGAAGAATGAGCATAGCTTTTAAGAGGTACAGAGTCTTTTTTTTTTTTTTTTACATTAAAAGCCTTCGGATTCCATTTGAACTGTTCCTTCCTTGCAAGGTACAATGTCCTGGCTGGGAAGAGGCTTTAATACCAGCACGGTAGTCCTTTGCTTCTCTTTGCTTTGCCAGTGAAACATTAACCATAATCTGATGTGTCAATACAGTCACCTCAGGTGCTCAGAATCATTTTAATTCCTCTTCCTGTCAAAACACAGTGTCAATACTGACACGAATTGCATTAAAAATATATGTGGAATCACCTGGAGAGTAGCGCTTTTTAGTGATGGGTCTCTTTAAAAGCAATGTCTGTCAAAGGTTCAATTTGAACTCTTCTTTTGCCTTTGAATTTCACAGAACAGATTTTTCTTTAACTTGACCCGTTTGCATCATTCAAATCTATCAGTGGAGGAAGAAGCTTTTCCCTTTACCTGACCCTATGGGAAATATTGTACATTTCCAGTGTGTTCTCTGAAGTGGATGTGTAGGATGACAGGTGAGGGGATGATGTCACTCACAGCTGGTGATTAAATACTGCCTTGGGACTAACAGAGTGTGCTTCAAAGGAAGAGGCGAGAAACAGGGATGATGCATATGAGTTTCTCATGTATTCTACTTGGGTACACAAATCACACTCATCTGATGAGTGTACAAAACAAAAGAATATAAATAAAAACCTGAGATTTCATTCTTAAGCAATATAAACTTCAAAGTGTGCGTGTATTTCCCATATAATATACCACAGTACCTACATTTTAGAAAAAGCAATGTGGGCTATATAATATTTAAATGTATGCTGTCTATAATACATAAAATGTATGTAATATATAATAAATACACTCACCAAATTTGATGTAGATTCAATGTTCTATATCACATAAAATAAAAAAACTAAGATGAAAATGTTTTATCTGTTCATAAATGTCATATTCATTGCCATGTGGCACACTGAAATCACCCAAGTGGCTTTTATAAATATGTTATCCTGTTATTTGAAGAAGTAAAATGACATTCTGGCATTATTTAGTAAATAATTTATTTAAGAGTGTGAGAGGTCCACGAATGTGTGTGTAGGAGACATACACTTGGCACACACTATTTTCTTGTTTGCAAAGACTTTAGGGATAAATGACCAGTTGAACTAAAAAGTGAAGTCCATTCTTTTTAATCTTGACAGTACTAGATTCTACCAACAAGAATGACCAGATTTGTTTTTAAGATCAACAAATGTATTTTAAAAGAATTCTGCTACTGTTACTCCCCCACCCCTGTGTGTGCACCTGCATTTTTGGTGTGATGGACAGTTTGTATATATAGATATATAGGCAAAGTTAATCCCTTTCACCCCTGACCTTTGTTCCACTAAACTTGTGCTTCCATGAGAAAGTGTGATAAATGCCAAGTACTCTGGACAAAGGATGTTTGCAGTAATGTTTGTTGTGTTGTAGCTTCAGCCATGAGTTTTCTGTCAGTTATTTTTTGCACTGCTCATATGGAATAGGTTGGACCATATATGGAATATAGCATCTGATGACAGTGAATCTTTTTAAAAAAATCAGTTAAAATATAATTATATCATTTCCTCCTTCCCTTTCCTCCCAAGTCTTCAATGGCCCCTTCTCTCTCAAAGTCATAACCTCCTTTTCTATGATTCTTCTTCTCTGTCTCTATCTCTGTCTGTGTCTCTCTGTCTCTGTCTCTGTCTCTGTCTCTGTTTCTCTCTCTCTCTCACACACATACACACAACTTTGAGTCTCTTTCATGTTGTTTGTATGTATATGATTTCAGGGCTGACCATCTGGTATTGGATAACCAATTAGGGGGCTCATCTCTGGGAAAAACTAATTCTCCCTCTCCCAGGCAGTGATACTGTTGAAGAATCATGTTTGTATCTTTCCTGTCATTTCTAAGTGACAACCGCTCACAGCAGACTTCCTGTTCCTTTGGTTATTACAATCTTCCTGTCCTCTCTTCTGTGATGCCCTGATCCGTAAGTATAAGAGTTGTGTGGCAGATGTATAAGTTGAAATTGGGAACTTCATGTCAGTTAATCTCTGCATTTTTACCAGGTGTGCTTTTTCTGTGATGGTCTTTACTGTGAAGATAAGCTGTTTTGATGAGAGGAGAGAGCTACACTTATCTGTGGGTGTAAGTTTGACTGTTTAGAATACACTTAAGAATTATATTGGTTTAATAAAGTGGCAGTGGTAGGCTCTCCTCTAACATCCATGATCTTATTAGCTATGGGTAGTCAGCTAGATTTCCAGTACCCAGCATGATTTCCTTCCTGTTGAGTAGGTCTTAAAATAAAGCTGGGCAGTGCTGGCACACACCTTAAGTCCCAGCACTCGGGAGGCAGAGGCAGGCAGCTCTCTGTGAGCCTGGTATACAGAGTGATTTCCAGGACAGCCAAAGCTATACAGAGAAACACTGTCTCAAAAAAATGAAATTAAAGAAATAAAAATAAAAATAAACTAAAGAAAACAAGGCTGGGGATAAGGCTTAGCTGCTAAGTGTACTTGTTCTTACAGAGGACCCAGGTTTGATTCCTAGCACCCACATGGTGGCTCACAATTGTCTAAACTCCATTCCAGAAGGACCAGACCCCTCTTCTTCTGTTCTTTGGACACTAGGCAGGCACATGGTGCACAGACATACATGCAGGCAAAACACTCACAAAATACTTTAACGAGCCTTGGACATTGGGCCATTCCACAGTGATTGTATTAGTTAGCTTTCTGTTGCTATAACAAAGACCATAACCAAAAGCAACTTGGGGAGGGAAGGGTTTATGTCATCTTACATTTGCAGTCTATCATCAAGGGAAGTCAGGGCAGGAACCTGGAGGCAGCCACTGAAGCAGAGTCATGGAAGAACGCTGCTTTCTGGCTCGCTCAGATTGCTTTCTTATACTCCACAGTGCAGATATCTTACCATGTTGGTCATTCCTGTGGTTCATAGGAAAGTTCCTACTGTCTTCCAGGCTAGAAATCTATATTATTTCAATATAGAATGTGCAGTGGAAAAAGTTTACTGGTGATTGTCAAAGGGTCAGTTGTCATGTTAGCAATGAAGAACTGAGTGCTTATAATACAAAGTGGGGGAGTGCAGGCGTAGATTGTATCATCCTTGTGGGCATACTTAGATGTTGCTTTTCCCAGAAGTCTAAAGCAGGGATTCTATCACAACATAATCTGGAATATAGCTCTGCATTTGCTCAGTTCTGTTAAGAGGGACTCACCACAAAGATGGGCTTAGATTATAGGGAGTATAAATGGTACACAGGGTCAGGTAGTTTTGAAGGAAAGACAGGCTGTGCTCTGGAAATTAAGACATTGTCCAGCTTGGCATGCATATGGATTTAGCAAGTTAGAAGTCACTCTTATCCTCGGCTCCCATCTTACCCCTCCAAAGCAACACTGCCTCCTCAACATCAAGCAGATCTCTTAGTTGTAGTTGCAATTTGTTTTTTTTTTTTTTTTGGCCGTCAACTAGCTCCCAAATAAAGACATGGAGACTTATTATTAATTATGAATGCTCAGCCTTAGGCTTGTTCTACTAGTTGTTATAACTTAACTTAACCTGTTTTTATTCATCTAAGTTTTGCCCTGGGGCTTTTTACCTTTCTTCCATTCTGAATGTCCTACTTGCCCCCTTCCTTTGTATCTGTCTGGCTGACCCCTGGTGTCTCTTTTTCTTTCTTCTTTAGAGCCTGAATTCTTCTTCCTACTTACTCTCCCCTCCTGGAAGTTCCACCTATACCTCTTCCATTGCTTTTTATTAGACTAATCAGGTGCCTTAGGCAGGCAAGGTAAACAAATGCAACACATCTTTACATAGTTAAACACATTCTGTAAATGAATGTAACACATCTTTTATATAGTTAAACTAATATTGCACAATACTTAGTTCCTCTCCAAATGCAACTCTGTTATTATAGGTCCCCTTACTTTGTGTATTTTCTAGATGACTAGATGACTGGAAGTTATCTTTTTAGTTTATTCTTCAGTGTGATTGATCCTAGGGCCTTGTGCATACTAGTACCACCACTGGGATATATCATTTGCCCTTTTTGTGTTCATTTTTTTTCCTGTGGGGAGCAGAGGAAGCCTTGAGTGAATGTGTAAAGAGAAGATGAAGTTCTGAGTCCCTGTGTATTGTTGGCATGGCCTCGATCATGTCAAGGACCAAGTAATTCAGACATATGGAAAGGGTAAAACGTTTCCCCTCAGTCAGGCTCAGAGGTTATTAGAGCCTTCCTCTGGTCTGTGTGAATGTTGATAGTGTGTGTAAGTATGAGAGCTTTCAAATGATTAATCAGTGTGTGCAAAAACTAGCAACCATAGCTTCTTCCTCCAAGATGTTTACATCCTGAGACTGCTTCCCTACAGAGAACTCCTACCAATACTAGCAAACTCTTCCTCCTGTGATATACATGATCAATGTGCTGAAGTTCCAGATTGTTGCATGGTTGGTGCCACTACATTAGAGTGCACATGGCCCACCTGATCCCAACTTTTCAGCATACGTGTATATGATCTGTGTTTCTGTCATTTTTTCATTCCTTTGATGCCCCTAGTCAGGGGTCTAGCATTCAAGCCATTCCAGATGCAGCATTCTTTTACAAGACATGCCTCACTAATTCGTCCAGGTTAGCTTTGAATTTATGACCTTCTTGCCTCAGTCTCTGAGTAGCTAGGATTGCAGGCCTGTGTCACCATGCTTTGCTAATGTCATTTGTTTTTTTTTTTTTTTAAATCTATCATATTCCTCCAAACTGTACTGTTTTCTAAGGCTCCATGCTCAGCAGGATCTTTCTGACAACACGCTCATCATTCTTTCTTACATTTTCTACCTTTTCCTTTTAAACCCCTGAGTCATTCTTTCAGAATCAGGATTTATATCACTCCTCCCTTCACTGGTCTGATTTAAGATTCCCCCTCTGAGTGTTCATGACACAACAGCTTGTTTTAGCTTTAGCCTTCCCTTCTGATTTATTATAGGCACCTCTTGACAATTGTCTCTATAACTCCTGCCTTTCAGAAGGTAAGTCCCTTGAAGTAAAGGGTCGTTACACTGTGTTTTAATACCAGAATCTGGAATAGAATAGGTTCCAAAGAAGAGTTTTAAAAATTACATAATAGATGTACATTTATTTCAGAGAGTATAACACTAGGTGGCATGTGGCCAGTGAAAAAGTGTACATTTAGGAGATTAGCATAGTCTAGTGCTAGTGACAGGTATGCATCTGAAGAATTCCCTTTTCTGCCTGCCTCCCTCACCTCTACCAACACCAATTTTGATATGATAATCCTAACTCAATTTGAGATGAAGCATGTGAATTGTTATAAGCCATTTTCTTTTTAAAAGTAGATTTATTTTATATTTTTCATTATACATATTGAGTATATGCATATTAACTATGTGAGTGCAGTGCTGATAGAAGCCCCCTGGAAACAGAGTCACCGTATTTGTAAGTAGCTTGGCAAAGGTGCTGGGAAACAAACCTCTGTCCTCTGCAAGAGCAGCGATTTCTCTTTAGTGCCGAGCCATCTCTCCAGGATCAAAAGATGTTTATGAATAATATAATTATAGTTCTTGCTGTTGGAAGAGAGGTCTTCTTCTTTCATTTGATTGTCTTTATTTCTGGAGATTTTACATTTCATAATAATGATAATATAAATTAACAGTCATAAAAGTCTCCCCATAATTCAGATATATACGTGACTTCATATATCAACCCCCCCTTAAAATTCTTTATATAAATTTTTATTGTTTGAACTTATAATTACATTATTTTCTCTTTTCCCTTTCTCCTTTCCAACTCTCCCATGTACTCTTTTTCTTTCTCTTTCAAATTCATGGCCTCTTTTTTCTTCAATACACACACACACACACACACACACACACACACACACACACAATTTATACACACATAACACACACACACACACATATATGCATAAATGCAGCCCAGTCAGTCTTTACAAAGTTTGTAAATATAAGCATGCCATCTCAGGGCTGACCGATTAGTAACCATTTGGGGAGCTCTTCCCTGAGGAACAGCATTGGTGCTGCTCTTAGCACCCCCAGTGGCCTGGAGTTCTTTGTCTGGTATTGGGACCCCACAAACTTTTCTCCTTCTATGTTAGCATGTCCATTGGTGTCACTGTTGTTCAGATCTTGTTTAGGCAACCATGTGGATGAGGCTTCATGAGTAGAGCCTCTATGACATTTCTATGAGACAATCTCAGAGCAAACTCTCTGCTCTTGTTCCCCTGGCTCTTTCTGCCCATCTCTTCTGCAGGGAACTGTGGGAACTGTGGTGTAGATATATACTTGGGACTTGGTACCACACAATCACTTGCTCTTTGAATTTTGATTTGTTGTTGTTTTCTGTAATGGCCTCCATCTGTTGGGAGGTGAAGCTTCTTTGATGAGGGGTGGAAATTACACTTATTTGTAGGTTTAAGGAAATGTAACAATTGATAACACACACTGTCGAGGATATGGGGCAAAGGGAACCCTCATTCGCTGTTGGTAGGGTTGCAAACTGGTCCAGCTACCATGGAAATCAGTGTGGAGAACCCTCAAAGAGCTAAAAATAAATCTACCATAGGACCCAGCTATATTGCTACTTGTCAGTTTTCACAAAGGTGGGGACATCCTACTCCACAGATACTTGCTCAGGCACATTTATTGCCACTCTGCTGATAGCAGTTAGGGAATGAAACAACCTGAATTTCCTTGAGCTGATGAATGGATAACGAAAATGTGGTGTATATACACTGAAGCCAAGAAAAATGAAATAACTATTAGGTACTCCGATATAACTAGGAAAGATCAAATTGAGTGAGGTAACCCAGGTCCAAGAAGACAAACTTCACATGTTCTTTCTTATCTGAGTTTCCTTGTTCTAAGTCCTCAGAGGCGAGGGTATAACCTAGAGTAACTGAGGAAGCCAGGAAGGTAAAAGATAACCAGGGTGAGGAGCAAGGGGATCAACAGAGAGAGGAATAACAGGGTCCAAATGATTTGAAGCAAGGGGATGGGAAACTTGGAGGGGAGGGTGATAAATACAGAAGGAGGCTGAAAAAACAGAAAGGATATCTGAAAGATCATAAGACATATTTATTTAACTACCAAATTTACATATAATACATGTAAACCTGTGTATATGTATACACAGAAACCTACACACACACACACACACACACACACACACACACACACAAATTGTCAAAGAAATTTTCTCAGCTGAACTTACAGTACTCCCCCAAGATCTATACATTAACAACCCCCAACACTAGGCATTAAAAGTCCCCTTTTGCATTGTTGGTTAGGGTTGTCCAAGAGAACCCTCAAATATTATAAGCTACTGTTATTGACCAATCTTGGCTCCAGAGGTAGAAGGTAAATTCCTATTGCTGAAGATACAATGCACTTCAGACACAGGACTCAGGACCCGAAATGCATCGGACGTGAAAACATCTTCCCTGAAGTTAGGTCCAATGGTACAGGAAGGCATCGTTCAACCTTCCAAGGGAGGGAAACAACTAATAGTCATGCCCAGCTATGTTGCCTATGGACCACAACACCAACCAGCAGGGCAGTAGTGGCACGCAATATCTTGTGGTAATAAACAGATCTCTAATTGGATTTAATGGCCTCTCACATGGGGAAAACTATGCCTGCTATTGGAAACATAGACAACTACCAAGGGCTAGTGAAGTCATGGATCTTGGAAAAGAACATACAATTGGCACTTTACTAAACTGGCACAATTTTCATCCACGTTCTAAATACCCTTATACCCACAAATACCTGTAGTTCTCACTCCTTTTCTCATTTTCAAGATTTTTCTCTTTTTCTCAAGATTTTTTTACTCTTTTCCAACAATTCCCTGTAGAGTAAGAAAAAAAGAAGGAATTTAGAATTTGGAATTGTGATTAAGTATGTCTCGTTCATCTCATTGCCTTGCAATCCAGCCACACTCCATGTTTACTCCATGTCTTAAATTTTACAACATAGCCCATTGCGCAGGAAAGTCTCTGGTGTTCACTGCCTCTGACTAGATGAGTACCACAGTTGTTTTCTTCTTCTTCTCTTACCTCCCTTCTCTGTGTGCAAGTGTTCAAGGAAAGACCTGAGATGGATGTTGGAAATCATCCCAAGTCACTCTTCTGCCTTACTCAGTGAGCAGGTTCTCACAAACTCAGAACTCTGTAGTATGGCTGGTTTTGCTAACAGCCTGCTCTGGTGGTTCTATTTCCACTTCTGAGGTAGAATTACAGGTGGGGACCCAGTGTTTATATGGGTGCTGCAGATCTGGACTCTGGTCCTCACACAAAAACTTAATCATTGTGCAATCCCCCAACGACATTGTCTACTTTTGACATTCAAAAACTCAGGAAAACAAATACAGTATATTTTCTCTTTTAATAAGAAACACATTTAAAGTATGTGTGTTTGTAAATCACTAAAAAAAAAAAAAGGACTACAAATGTGCAAGATATATAAAACACGTTTTCCAAAATTAGATTTAGGAGTACCTCTAGAATGTACTAATATACTCTAGTGTAAGAGTCAATACGTTACTATGATAACAACCTTACACTTGTTACATTTCACTTCACTTTGTTTATTTACTTACCAGGGAATGGACCTAGAGTCTCATGCACACGAGGCAAGCAGACTATTGTTGAACTACATCTGCAGTCAATGTTTAAAAATATTTTTACTTCACTATTTTAAGTCAGCATACAAGACAATGGATTTTGTTTTTCATTTTAATTGATTTTTAAAGTTAGCATACAAAGTAATATGTGTTTTTTTGCATTTTATGTGTATATATCATTTTCCTTAGTTGTAATTCACTCATGTCTGTCAAAACCTTCCTTGTGTTCTTTGTCTCATTCTATGTGCCTCCTAAAGTGGTCCTCCTTCTGCTCTCATCATACATATTAAATCACCTCGCTCCCCTTTCTCTCTTAAGAGTGCTTCTTCCCTCTCATTATTCATTATTCCTTTCCTAGTTTCCTGATCTCCCTCCCTCCCTCCCTCCCTCCCTCCCTCCCTCCCTCCCTCCCTCCCTCCCTCCCTCCCTCCCTCCCTCCCCCCCTCTCTCTCTCACACACACACAAACACACACACACACACAATTTTAAATGTAAGTCCTGTTTAAAAGAGAAAATGTACTGTATTTGTTCTTCTGAGTTTATTTTCCTCAACAGAATGGTATCTAATTCCATTTATTTTTCTGCAAATAACTGATTTCATGCTTCTTTACAGCTAAATAGAATTTCTTTGTATGTATGAACCACATTTTAAAAAATTGCTCATCTAGTGATGGACATCTAGGCTGTTCTCATTTCCTACCTGTTGTGAATAATGAAGGTATACACGTGGTGTGCAAGTATTTCTGTGGTGTGCTGACTTAGAGTCCTTTGTGAATATATGCAAGGATAATATAGACAGATCATAGTATAGTTCTATTTTTAGTGTCTTGAAGAAGTTACATACAAGTTTTCATAGTTTGTACATCAATTTACATACTACAATGGTGTTTAAGAGTTCTTTTTTTTTCTTCAGACCCTCCCTAGCATTTGTTGTCATTTGACTATGGTGAGATATAATCTATAAGGCATGTTTTTTTCTTTAAAATTTTTCTTGACATTATCATATAACTACATCATTTTTCATTCCCTTTCCTCCTGATCTCTAATTTTTGTTTATCAAATACCAGCATAGTGACATCAGCTTGTTTTCAGTTACTCTTTGCTTCATAGATTGATTTTTGTCCTTCCAACATTTTCTTTATGTCTTTGTTATCAAGTGTGTTTCTTAGAGGCACAGATAACTGGGTCTAGTTTTCAGGTAAAGTCAGTCCATCTATTTGTGACTAGAGGCCATTTACCTTTAAGTTTATTTTTGAGAGATGTTTATTAATTCCTTTAATTTTTTGTTGCCTGCTTTTTCTGCTTAGTTAGATTGTTGTTATTTATTTCCTCCCTTCTTAATGTCACAGATTTTCTGATTTTCTGTCAGCACAGTGGACTCTTTCTTCAATCTATTTTTGTCTAGCAATTTTTACTATGAAATTTGTTATTCCCTACTCTAATTATGGAGAATATCTTCCCTTATCTTCTGTGTATAATAATCCTTTAAATATCTTCTGGAGTACTGGCTTCCTGGTCATGAACTGCATTAGTATGTGATTCTCGTGAAAAGTCCTAAGTTTGCTATGACTTTTAAAAAGTAGCTTCGTATGGTATTCTTGGTTGGCAGTTATTTCATGGATTAGTGCTTATTATTCTGTGCTTTCCTGGGTAATAGAATGTTGATTGGCTGTTCTGCTGATGTACTTAACTGTAACACAAATCTTCAAAGGTCTTATAATTAAAAAAAAAAAACCCAGAGCTAGATATGAGGGTGAAAGCTGAAAGATCAGAGAAACAGAACAGCTAGCCACTAGTTCTTACCTCTATGAAATCCTCAGTCTAAGGAGAGTGAGTTCCTGTTTCCTCAAGCCTTATATACCTTTGTGTGTCCAGAAATCACTTCCTGGGATTAAAGCCATGTGTGCTTCCCAGTACTGGGTTTAAAGGTGTGTGGCAGCACTGTCTGGCTCTGTTTCCAGTGTGAATTCAAGAACTCAGAGATCCAGACAGATCTTTGCCTCCTGAGTGACACAGGATTAAGGGTGTGTGCCACTATTGCCTGACTGTGTCTAATCTAGTGGCTGGCTCTGTCCTCTGATCCTCAGGCAAATTTATTAGGATACACAATATATCACCACAATTGTAGATGAGTTGGCATTTTCCCATTACTGCTTTTAATATTGTTTCTGTGCTTTGTATTTTTGACATCTTGACTCTGTAATGTCATAAATAGGTTCTTCTCTGGTTTTGACTATCTGGGGTTCTAGATGCCTCTTTTGTTTTGGCATCTATTTCTTTGTCTATGTTTGTAGAAATTTCTGGTGTAATATACTTTCCATGCCTTTCATGATTATCTCAGATCTCTCGTGTCCCATGGCGTCTTAGGTTTTTTAATTTGTTCAGATACCACAGTTTAGGTCACTGTGGTCATGCTTCCTCCCTCCCTCCCTCCCTCCCTCCCTCCCTCCCTCCCTCCCTCCCTCCCTCCCTCCCTCCCTCCCTTCTTTCTTTCTTTCATTCTTTCACTATTGATGTTTAAAGGTAGTATTTAACTAACTTTGTCCTTTATCCCTCACATTATTTCTTCTTGGTTGAGTCTATTGGTAATGTTTTTAAGGATTTTTTATTTGATTCATTAAAATTATCATGTCTAATATTAATTTTTTTCAAAATTCCAGTTTCCTCAATGGATTTTTCTTCTATGAATTGTCAGCTTTTCATCTATAGTAGCAATTTTATTATGCACATTGTTGAAAATCTATTTTTCATTTTATTCTGATTCTTTTATAGGTTCTCATGAATGAAGTTCATTGCTCATAATCTTAACTGAAGTCTATATTTTGCATTTATTTCCAGGGGAAACAGAGAGTGTGAATGTGTGCTTATGGAGTAAACAACTCAATATATAGAATTGGATGACTAGAAGGAATCTTTGCTGTATTGCTAATGCATTGATCAGAAATTTTATTGCTTCTTAGTAAGGAATACTTAATGACAGGGTATTTACAGTACTCTGTCATCAGAAAGATAAATTAGACATATATGAATGATGATGACTCTAGGATTTAGGTTGCAGCTGATGTTAGGCAATTGTTTCTTTTAATCTTACATAGAGATAGTGAGTGGCTGAATGTAGAAGTAAGCAAGACAGATGTTCATATGTGTGCAAAGCCTTAGCATAAAGACTAATATGAAGAAAAAAGATAGATAATTTTATAATATAGAATAAGTAATCCCAGGTAAGAATCCAAGGAAGAAAACTTAGCAACAGCAGCTCAAATGTCTTGGGAAGGCTTCACATAAAAAGATTTGTACTGAGGAACACAAAGCACTGATGCTGGACAATATCTTGCAAAATAAAGTCTAAGCATATACTCAATATGAGAATCATGTCCTAGGTTTTATCATTTTACAGTTGCAGATTCCTATGGTATCTACATCTTCTTAGACAGATACCAGCTATGACCAAAGGTAGAATGGACAAAGTATATGTAACTCACTCTGTCCATTCTAACTCTGGATGTCTCTAGCTTTCTGCTGCATTTTGAGTTAAATAATTTTTCAGTAATTTATATCTAGTATTTTATTATTAACTTTTTTATAAACAGTTTGTAGAATTTTATGATTAAAGGGGGCATAAAATGACTTTTTATTTTGGCATAATTCCTGGAAAGAATTGTTCTAGAAATATTTTCCTAAGTACAGGTGACAAAGAAATTGGTCCAGCATCTGTTTCTTGTTGGACAATGTGGCAGATATTCCCTAATTTTCTTTTTCAGTATTAATAAGCCAAGCTTTGCAGTTATCTGGAAATATGTCTACAGTTAAATCATCCTTTCAGGTGCTGTGGTTATACACTCTGTTTGAAGCACATGTGGTTCTTTTAAAGCACCCATGGTGTATTCATACAGTCATAAATGACTGACATTAGGTGTAGGTAATTCTAGACATCTCTTTTTCAATTAAAAAAGACAAGGAAAATTCTGCTTGTTCATGATGTGGAGTGCTCACTCTTAAGAAGAGACAACATTTGCCCAAAGATAAGGAACACTCATGCAAAAACATCTTGTATATGTTCTGTTTCTATCTCTGTTTTAATGGAGATGGAGGTGGATTTTTTTAATTTTAGAGGTAATACTGATTTAATGGCTTAACATCTTTAATAAGAAAGATAGAAAGCATTCTACATTTTATTATTCAAACACATAGACATTGTTTAGTCCACTCAAATTTTTCAAATGTATTTGCCTCATCCACCCAAACACATGCCATTGGCATGCACATTCTAGTCATCCTGAAACCCCTCTAACAGAGGCTTATTTTTCTTTTTTTAAATCCTAACTTCTGCTTATCTTCATCCTTTCAGTATTGCTGGTTCTTCTTTGTTTTAGGCCTTGTCCTTCTATTTTTTTTTTTTGTTGTTGTTGTTGATTCTGGGGATTGAAGCCAATGCCTGCAACATGCTAAGCACAGAGCTATACCCCTAGCCTCTCCTTTTGGCTATTACTTACCTGCCTTAACGTTCTGTCTCTAAGGTCACTTTGCCATGAAATGTTTGAGTCCCTGGACAGAAGTCACTTATAAAGCATCTAGCTACTTGATGCATCTTTCTGAAAGAAGACTCTCACAGACAAGACTCCATTTTGTTACAGAATGCCATCAAGATTGGCTAGTCAGTCTTCATTTTTGAAATTAGTGAGTGGAGTGGTATATAGGTATGACATTTAAGGATTTTGCCTTAGCTACTGTACTATGTATGAGCTGCTTTGGTATTCCCGAGTGTCATACATACCTATCCACTTTAAGTATGCATTTGCCTGTGCACTTTTCTTCTGACAGGGATAATTGGAGCGAGTTGTGCTGTAAGATTGGCCTCTCAGCTTCAACTGAGGGTTCTCAATAAGGAGCAACCTATATTAGGTCTGTTTTGAAAGAACATTATTGAGTATATTATCCATTATACCTCTCATTATCTTATGTACAAGGCTTTGAAAACATACACCTTTTAGAGTTTAACTGAGGAAAAAATTCTATCTCTTTTCATAAATGTTGTCTTCATTCCATAATGAGAAATTCACATTTTCAATAATGTAACTCATTATATTTCCATTTGTTTTGCTCTGGTTGCCAGGAAGCTCAGGGCAAAACATAGTAGTTAAATATAGCAGCAAATATTTTAGTTAGCATAAATCTATTTCCCCCTCTGCTTGGGTTTTCCATTTGTATTTTATTAGGTTGTTTTATATTCATATTTTTTTATATACCACCAATCTTAAATCTATTTCTGAAAGAATGCAGGTCTGATGTGGATGTATAATACCTATACTGAGCAGCCTTCTTTCTGCTTGGGTAATCTGTTTTAGGACCTGGTGGATTATTCAGACCATCTTTGAGATAGTCCCTAAAGTCAGTCCTGTTCTCACTTTTTGGGAATTCACAGTGCAGATCACATGCAACCAAATGCTATGCTATGTCCCAACTCATTTAATCTATGGTAATAAATAACAATAATAAAATAAAAGCTTAGCCACGATCTATGGATCTATGGTTCTCATCTGCATGTTGAGGATTCTTCTACAGAATTAGTGGGTCATTAAGGACAAACATGAAGTCTGCACAGATTAACAGACATTAGGAGATTACAAATTTGCTTGCCAATTTTATGAAGCTGAAACTTAGCTTGAGATTAAAAGATAGAAGGCAGATCAGAGTATGTGATCCAGAGAGGAGGGCATGTTAATATGTGATGGTACCCTGCTCCCACTCCAGCTTATTTTCTTTTTTTAATCTACTCTCACCCCTTCTATTGTCTATTCCTGATTTTTAGCTTTTTTTCATTTTCCCTGTTGTAAATATTTCTATCCTGGAAATGTCAAGATACCAGTGATTGATCCTGTAGCTTGCAAAATTCCTGAATATTTAAAAAATTGCTGAGATGATCTGTTGGAATCAAGTATAGCATACTATGAAATTTAAAAAAAATCTTTATAAGGAAGGATGCACTATTATAAATAAACTTTAGATTTGTGAGGTCATATTAAGGAACAACATGCTTGGCTGTAGCAGGATAACATGGTCAGAGATGTTGACAAGATGACAGGTAATTTGGGATACAATCTTGAGGTCTTTGTTGTTAAGGTATCCTTTATTTTTTAGTCTATATACATTTCTTGAGAACTTTTAAATTGAAGAATGATAGAATAAATTGAATAGCTTAGGACAGTAAGCTATTATTCTCAACCTGTGGGTCTTGACCCCCTTGGGGATCACATATCAGATATCCTACACATCAGATATTTATATCATGATTCATAACAAAATTACAGTTATAAAGTAACAATGAAATAGTTTTATGGTTGGGGGTCACCACTGTATTAAAGGGTTACAGCATGAGGAAGGTTGAGAACCACTGGCTTAGAAAGTTTGACCTGTTATTAGTTATAGGTTGAATGATTAAAGGAAGAAAGTGAGGCTGGGGCCAAACTGTTGAGTAATGAACCCAAATTTAAAGCTAGGTCTGTACTTTATTTCCTCTCTGTGATATCTGTTATGTCATTCATCTGCGATATAGAAAAAGAACTGGACTAGAAACAGAGCTTTAATTTTGACTACATAGAAATAAGTGTCTAGGGGTGGGGTTGCTGGTTTGACATGAAGTGATATCTAGAATGTGGAGGTGTGTAGAAATTCAGGACTCAATGGAATCCTAGACGCACTGTAGATCTGTGGATGAAAATGTAGGTTTCAAGTTAAAAAATGATGTGAGGTGAGGCCAGAGAGCCATGAAAACATATTTTTAGAAGAGTATAACTCTTTTAGCACTACCTGTATTAGGTCTTAAAAATGTGCTCATCTGTCTGTTTCCCCCAGGAGGCTCTTAGCTCTTACAGAAAGTGTAGCACATAATAGGTAAGTCAATACATGTCTGTAAAACTAAATACGAAGATATTACACCTTATATTTCTATGATTTTGTGTTTATTTCCATTTAGTTTTCCAAATATAAAGTTTCCTCAAAGTTTTAGTGATTCTAAGTTGAACAGAGGTATGGACTCTCTCTTTTATTCTTATTTTAGTGAGTAAAGGCAGGTGTGATGCTTGATATTGCTTGTTATCTCAATGACATCTAGGATCACCAAGGAGACAAGCCTTTGACATGTCTGTATGGGATTTTCTCGACCACATTCCTTGGGGTGGTGTAGACAGCTCCTTTCCATGGGCTAGGGTCCTAGACTGTATAAAAAGGAAAAAGGGAGCTGACTACCAGCACTCATCTCTTTCTTCTTCTAACTGTGGATGCTGTCTTATTCTCTTGCTGCCATGTCTTTCTTGTAATTGTCAACATCCTAAAACTGTGAGCCAAAAAAAAGCACTTCCTTCCTGAAGTTGATTTTGTCAGTCATGTTGTTACAGCCACAAGACAAGTAATAAGACAAAGGTGAAGTGCATCCTTGAATATCCATTTCCTGGTTGTAAGAATCTTGATGGAAGAGCCTGAAGAAGAAGACAAGGGGCAGGCAATGGTGGTAGTGTCTTCTCATGGCCATCAGAGAGTCCTAATGTCTGTCTATATATAGGCTACATAGGTCTCTTCCCACTATGTGAACCTAGAAAGACTTTGGTAATTCATATGGGCAGTCATAACATTATTGAGACTTTATGACTTCATGTTCTTTAAGGTACCCAGTTTATTGCATTGTTATGCTATTTTACATGTTCTCACATGATGGCTTTTGTATGGTTAGCACTTCTGCTGATGGTTGACATTAAGCAAAGACTAAAATGTCTAGGCAAAATGAAGATGCCCTGCAATGTTCCTGGATCTATTTTCCCAAACACTTCCCTAATTTCTAATTTGTGATGAGAATTAAAATATCAATCCCACCCCTATTTATCACTTCTGACAGAGGACATCTCTTCCCCAGGCTGCTCCAGAGTTCCTTTAGAGAAAGCAGCAGGTAAAAGTGTCTATATTTCTCAGTTAGTGGCCTTCCAAGAGAAGAATTATATTCAGGAAAATATTTGAAATTAAGCACATCAGAAAGAGGAGGTACCACACCAAATAAAAATACTATTCAAATGAAATCCCTGTTCAATTTACAAATGTTAAATCCTGGTGTTTCATGTTTCAAGGTTGGGGGGTTAATACTTCATGCTCCTTGTACACTAATGACTCAAGCCTTATGAACACAGACTCCATTTAAGCAGAGTTCTTTCTTTGCAGAAAGCAGAAGCCCTGGAATTTTAATGAACATTGATCAAACCAAGGGCTTGATGGACTGTTTGTGCTGGTCTTTTAAATATTACACATCTTTGATATAAACATTATCAAATCTATTTTACAGAGTAGAAAACTCTATCTAAGATTCAATACTTTGTCTAGGATTATATAATATATAAAGAGAAAATTATCTTAACCTAAATTCACAAATATTTTCTTTATTATAACATCCAAGAAAGTCCAGTTACTCCAGGTCCATATCTCTTTCCTTGATTATTTATGATAACTTGTTCCTTATTTCTACCACCCCATAATATCCTTATTTGATTTCTCTCACCTCTTCTTTTAAATTTCAATATTATAATATTGTTTACTCATAGTCCATCACATTTATGACACCACTGGTCAGACAGTAGGCCACTGAACTATGTTATAGTGGGAAAAATAAGGCTATTAAATTATGATATAATGCCTTAATGATAGATCTGTATTACACATGGATCAGCCACATAAATATTCATATAGTCCCTCAGCATTTCTGGGAGTTCAGTAGTTTCTTGTTTTCAGTTCCTGGTTGAATGTGATAGGCAAGTCTTCTTGTGTACTCTTTTGTTGTTGTTCTCAAAATAGAGATTTTTTTTCAAATATAAATTTATTATAAAAATCAAATAAATAAATACACAAAGGTAGCTATTTTATTAACCAAAATTAATCAAAGGTTTACACAACTCAATGAACTTCTATACAGTTAGAAGAGTTGCTTGGAACAGAAGTGTGGAGCTCACATTAAATTTTACACTTTCAGTATCAAATAAAGAATTCTAACATGGCTTCTGTTTCTGGATACTTTCCTTAGATTCTGTAAAACAAATTGATGTTTTGTAAAAAAAAAAATGTGGTGCTGTCGTCATACTTGAAATGATGAACATTTGCTTCACTGAAATCAAATTTGTTCCTCGGTAGTCCATTTCTGAATATTTCCGTATGTATAATGACTTCTGCCTCAATGCTGAATCACAAAGCAATCATTTAAAAGATATTATAAATGGCAATTAAACTCAATAGTTGTATAAAAAATTATTCAAAATTCAGCAGAAGTTATGACAATCTGACTATTTATCAAGGCAGTGATAATCACTTCAAAATAACCACTTTGCCAGCAGCAATTGCAACAAACCAACAATGAATCTAAGATTCATTCCAACTTCAGAGGTATTAAAATGTGATGACCATACATCTTACAGTCAAGGAAATAAAAGAACATTGAGTACACATCTACACATTTTAATAGCTTCTGTCTTCTGCTTCTCAGATTATAATCAAGCCCAGGCTATTTTGTTCTAGCCCCCTCCCTTAGCACCTCCCACATCTCCACAGAGGAATACTGTTGTGCATTGCCTCCATCCCCTAAGGTAACTTCCTTCCTCTATTCTAGACTCCTGCTTAGCATCTACCTGAAGGCTCTTACAAATGGACAGAAATTAAATATTTATTTTCCTGTTAGGGAGATAAAACTGAACAATATTTATCACCTGTGACGCTGTGTGCTCTTCATTCCCACTGTACTGAGTCTAGATGCACAGCCCTTTGCTGATAGGCAGGGCAAGAACAGGATTTGCTTCATGTTGGTTAAATTTAACCCATAAAAAAATCCTGCCGGGCGGTGGTGGCACACGCCTTTAATTCCAGCACTCGGGAGGCAGAGACAGGCGGATCTCTGTGAGTTCAAGGCCAGCCTGGTCTACAAAGAAACCCTGTCTCGAAAAACCAAAACCAAAACCAAAACCAAAAAAAATCTTAAAAAAAACTTGAAAACTTGTTTATAGAAGAATTGTGTTCATTGTTAAAAATATTTTGGAGCATTTTCATATATAGTTGATGAATACTATTTTTACATCCTGAGAAAATTATAAGTAGTTGTTTTTTGAGTTATGTACCAATTTAATTTGTTGCTTTTCCCGTTATCCTCTACGTGGGTAAAGTTGAAGTGTAATAGTACCAGCATACTGGACCATTCAACCAAGACATAATAACGAGTGGAATGGATAGTTCTCACTTTGTTTGTATTTCCTAGTGTAATGGTTACTATCTACTGTGTATTTTGCTAAAACAAGAAAATGCAAGAGAACTATAATTTTAAAAGGTTAATAAATATAACAAGGTCACACAGACAGCAAGTGCCAGAGATGACATTCAAACTGAGGCCCTTGGGATAAAATTCAAATAGATGGGGAAACCAGGGTGAATGAATGCTAAACACTAAGCTATCCCAGTTCTTTGTTCTTGGTAGTTTGGGGCAGACCTTGTTTTTCAGGATATATTGGAAGATAAGTATTTGTGTTAGAAGTCTGACTGGAATGACAGTGCTTTATAACAACAACAACAGTGAGCGCTGTTTCAAAGTCTATCCTTGAAGGTGAAGGTTACTGAAAGTGAATTGCAGAGGATATAGAAAACTAATGAGGTAGAAAGTGAACAAGGAAATCTGAGAGTAGATGGACATTCTCTTAATCACAGAAGGTGTTGAGACTCAAAAGGTGTTTTAATAAAAAGATCAGACTTGTGTCAAAGCCAACCTTTTGAATTTTTGAAAGTGTATGTAATTTTCATTAAATTAGCTATTATTAATAACTTAATAATATTAATACATTTCCCAACTAAATAAGATTGAGATCTTATCCTGACTCTGTTTTTTAAATTATGTTATAAAGTTAGTACTATACTAAATAGTACAATTTGTTGTTCTAAAATCTTCCTTTAGTTTCCTTTTAAGGACCCCAGATTTTCAGTTGAAAAAATAATTTTAGACAGTTCAAGATAAACTCAGGTATTTGTTTTCCATCAATTTCACTTAGGACTTTCCTCTACACATTATCCCCTTCTTTTTCTATTTAAATTTTAGGGGCTTTTCATCATGAGAAGTAATCTAGCTGAATCATTTTTCTTTCCAATAGATGCTCACTAGACAACATAGTCTTACCTGGTTCCTGGGCTTAGCGAAATAGCTTTGTAGCAGGAAACTTAAAAAGTTCTTATTAATAAAATCAAACCTGAGGCCAGTTATTGGGGGTGAAATGCTGGAAGATCAGAGAGACAGAAAAAGCCACAGCTTCCTCACCTGGCCAACTTCTCAGCTGATCTTGTTTCCTCAGACTGGAAGCTTCTGTGTCCTCATATCTGAATGGCTCTCAGCTGAACTGTGCTGCTCAAAACCTAAATGTTTAACCAGCCAAATGCTTAAGCAGCCACATGCTGCTAGTTTCTGGTTCTCATGCCTTATATACCTTTCTACTTTCTACCATCACTCCCTGGGATTAAAGGCTCGCTTTCTGGAATTAAGGGTGTATGTCACCATGCCTGGCCGTTTCCAATGTGGCCTTGAACTCACAGAGATCCAGAGGGATTTCTGCCTCTGGAGTACTAGGATTAAAGGTGTGAGTGCCACCATTTTCTAGCCTTTGTATCTAGTGGCTGTTCTGTCTCTGACCCCAGATAAGATTATTAGGGTGCACAATATTTTGGGGAACACAATACCACCACTGTGCATTAATAAAAATCATAATAATTAATAAAATAATAGCCTCATGGTGCCTTTATGGGGCATCTATTATGGATTAAGCTATATTTCTTTAGATAATGTTTGAAACCGGTAATTTTACACTGAAGACATACATTGAAAGTGCCCACAATACTCCAGGATGTAACCTTATTTGGAGATAGGGTCATATAACTAGTCAAGGAGGCTCTGTCTCCTAATCCAATATGAGTAGTGTCATATTAGGAGAAGACAGTGTGAAGTATGGCAGGAGTCTGTGTGCCTTTAGAGGTTGGGGGTAGAGTGATGCAGTTGCAAATCAAGTACTGCTAAGGATCACTGATGATGCCAGAAGCTGAGAGAAAGGCTTGGAACAGAGTTTCCTCTAATGTCATTGAAAGAGTATAGCTCTATTGAAATGTGGACTGTGGGCTTTGAGCATCCTTAAGTATGAAAGAATAAACACTCTTGTACTGAGCCAAGGTATTGTGGTGCCTATCATAGCTGCATTAGGAAATGAGTCTAACATCCAGCATTATCCTGCTTCTGGGGTATCCTCTAAGCCTACAGATTCACTTATGGTTAGAGCCAGGGCAATGATAGACTTCAAAATCTAACAGTAAAATGTTCGGCTTCTTCCAGCGTCTCATCAAATTGTTCACCAAATAGAGCTTTCCAAAAAATGGTTCTACTTGGGGTCTAGGATAGTCAGGACAGTTGCAGTACTTTCCAACTCTCCAGCAAAAGGATTGTAAGGCAGGCTGGGATATTGTTTCTTCTGGGGTTCTATAATTCTTCTGGGTCCTAGAATTGTCTCATATCTTATAGTTCACCTAAGGGTGAAGATTCAGGGCCAAGTCTCATGAGGTAGCCCCTGCTTTATGCTATTTTAAAGCACAGTTTTCTCAGCCTTCTCATCCCCATTTCTTCAACTGTCACATCCCTGCATCCCCAGCTCATGGACTTTTCATCTGGTCTGGGCAAAAGAAACCAGTTATTTTTTTGTCCAGCGCTTAATAATTATTTTCTGAATTTTCAATCTGGCATCTTGTAGGTATAGTCATCTTTATCTTGCCATCTTTGATCTAGATCTCTTATGATGATGCCCTTTTGGGGCTGTGGAAACACTAATTGGTCCTTGTTTTGAATTTTACAGAGTCACTATTAAAGGGAAAAGTAGCCGGGCAGTGATGGCACACGCCTTTAATCCCAGCACTTGGGAAGCAGAGTCAGGTGGATCTCTATGAGTTAGAGGCCAACCTGGAATACAGAGTGAGTTCCAGGAAAGGCACAAAGTTACACAGGAAAACCCTATCTCAAAAAACCAAAAATAAATAAATAACATAAAATAATTAAAGGGAAAAGTACATTATAAATAATAATGTAACTCTAACTCAAGCCACAGTTGATCTCAAATTCTGACAGTCACAGTGGGCTAGGCACCCAAATCACATCCCGGAGAGACTGCTACCTTTTAGGAATTATACATGTCCACTTAAGGTGTCATTTGGTGAAGACGAAGATAAGGGACAACCAGATGCTGTAACTAGAACTTGGTTCCTAAATATGTCGTCACATGATATTAGCTAATGTTTGTGTAAATTTCATTCATTTGTCAGAAAATATACAACCTCCTTCCTTGGGGTTTTGTACACTTACTAATTCTGAGATTCTCCCATTGTGTTTTCTCTAGTCTTTTTTTCTCTCCTAGAAAGAGCTATTCCTAATTATTTTTCTCAACATGACTTGGAAATTAGCTAGGGTCTGATATTTCCAATCAACGTGACTTTAAGGGAGTGATTCCTACTGAATATGGTTGTCATAAAGCCTCCAAATATAATGGAATATTTCAGCAATAGTTAAAAGGATTTGCACTGCTATATCCTTAGAACAGAGGTGTGTGGTATGGATAGGGGGTGGGCAGGCTAGATATGCCTTGCCATGGCATTTACCATCTAGCTGAGGAAGGACACATATCCAGAGATAATAGCCCCAAACACCAAGCACAAGCTACAGGATTCAGAGGACTATCTAATAAAATGGCATATAAAATAGGGTTAACCAGGCAGCACTCAAAGGAGAGGGGGTAATTCAAGCAGGTTGAACTATGTCTGCCTTATAGCCATTTCTAACTAAAAGTGACTTGAGTTGAATCTTAAATGGTCTAGACTTTACCTAGAGAAGAAATAATTCCAGACAAGCTATAAACTACTCTGCCATATGAGAATTTTAGCAATTAGAAAAAAAGATCTATTTCAGGTACACAGTGTGGGACTCTTTCATACAAACACACTCCTCAATGCATTTCCAAGATTTGTGCTTACTTGGGTCTGAATCTCATTCATGTTAATGCACTAATACAAGTGTCCTAGCCAAGGATGGGTCTGTAGAGCTTAATGAATGTACACTAAGCAGCCAAATAGTGTTTCTCTTCATGAAATTTCTGTCTCCCTCATGTTCTTTTTTTGTGTACAGCCTAGTCAGCTAATGAATAAAGTCTTCCCGGATACTAGGAAGCCTTTCATTTTATATCCATCTTATAGATGGTAGAAACATAGGCAATCTTCTCAGAAAGTCTGGGGAAGCCAATGTGCAAGCTCCACCAAGTACAAACCAGCAGCACACAGCACAGTCCCAGCACCACCCTCCACTGTGGAAGCTCCTTCAAGTACAGATCAGCATACAGCACAGTACCACCTTCCATTGTTTAAGGTTCTCCCAGTACAAACCAGCACATAGGACAGTACTCCCCTCCCACATTCCCACTTTGTCATGCTGAAGACTGAGTTTCTGACCTACAAAGCCTTCTAGAAGATGCTTATACTAAACCACTGGTTGTGTAGAACAAAATTTGGTTACCTAAAAGCCTCATATTATTATTTTTTCCTAGCTCTTATTGGGTTTTCCAAAAGTCAATTTACATTAAATCAAAAGGACTCAGATTCATTAAAATGCATAAATGTGTAATTTTACCTTGCTTTTTGAAGTGTCCAATTTAGAATAATTCAATCTAGGAAGAATCTAATTAGAAATATAAATGTTTACATTAAGGAAATGTTTTGAAACTATATTGTCTCATGAAGGTAAACACAGCACTTTAAATATGCAGCCTCATATTTAGCTCATTTATCCATTTTCTTCAAAATACAAATGCTTTAACACAAGTTGCAAATGTAGAGAAACAAATTAACTTTACATCAAAGGCAAACATCTCCCAAACAGCAGCTGGAGACTAGTAGTGTTTAAGGAGTGTGATATTGCTTTATGTTTATGTTAATAATGGAATATTTTTCTGCAGCGTTTTTCCTTGTGGAGAACTCTGCTCTCTATCTTCATATACAAATAGAGCTGGAGAGGGATCAGGATGCCTCTGTGCCTCCCAGAAGCCTCTTCTGCATCTGATTTGATGAGAACATTTATACTTTCTAGAAAGCCTTTTTAAAAAAATATATATAGATATGAGCATCACTAGTTTTATCCCTAGAGTCCTGGGTATTTTGGTGGTTTTGATAGAATAGATGAGACACACATGTTGGTTGCAGAGCATTTAAACATACATTATCGATTCCATCGTTTGAAGGTAAAAATGCTTTCGAAAGAAACTTGGAAAACAAGTCTAAATCAATTGAATGTGAAGACCAATAGAAGTCCCTAGATATGGTTTCCACAGCAACGATTTGAATGTTGAATATTTCTTTTCACTCTGCAGGTAATTAATTGCTTCATTGACTCAATAAAATTTTTTTGGGAGCTCCTATGGGTTAAGTAACTGAACAGCAAAAAGTGTAAACCAAACTGGACACTGTTCCTTGTCACCTTTTGTTATCCTATCTTTGTGCCTCCTGAGAACTCACAGTATACTCAGGGCACTGGAAAAGTAAGTTAAAAAATAATGTGATATGTGACACAATAAAGGTGGGAAAATGTACTTTGAGCATAAAAAGAAGCAGCTAAAATTGTCACTGGGGACTAGAGACAGACAGGAGAGATTTACTGTTAAAACAGCAGCAAAAAGGCATTTGTGTTGTTCCTTTAAAGATGAGAATGGTTTTCAGGAGGGAATGGGAAGATGCAGGATGAGGCTGAGTGGTTGAAAGAAAGGTAGCTTACCCAGCAGGAGGAAACAGCATGGGAAAGCAAAGATTCATGGGAGGGCACTGTGGGTTGGGAGTGCTCATTGGGCTTCTTCTCCACATTGTAGAAGTGCTGGATGTGCTGAGGGAACAGCACGTTACCATACTGACAGGGGACATAGAGATCCCACCAGACATTTTCATAACATCATAAGAACCTGTACTTTACACTACAGACAATGGGTAATGCTGAATGACGGCTGGCTTACATGTGACACACAGCAGGAGCGCAAAACCCATGACAGCACTTGTCCATGTTTCTATCTCTGCACCTTCCAGGAAAGCAGTGGTCAAATAATACATTTTAGATGACTTTTCTGGGTGTCTTGGGTATATTCCCGTGCCATCAGTGATGGTGTTTAATAGTCTTTACCATTGTGACTTTTATACACCTGCTAAACATCACAATTTGCTGTTCATTCCTGCCCTTCCAATTTTATCCTCTTAGATATGAAGACTTTTTCAGCTTCTGATTCACTCAGAGACAGTTTCAAAGTTATCTTATTTGACTTTCACCTGTATACTAAATAATTCTATTTTATTTATTCTTTTCCTCCATGTAGCTAGAGTTTTCCTGCCTGGCCCACAGTCAGAACAAATCTCTGTCACCTGCCAGTCCCACAGCTGCTCAGACCCAACCAAGTAAACACAGAGACTTATATTGCTTACAAACTGTATGGCCATGGCAGGCTTCTTGCTAACTGTTCTTATATCTTAAATTAATCCATTTCTATAAATTTATACCTTGCCACGTGGCTCATGGCTTACGAGCATCTTCACATGCTGCTTGTCATGGCGGTGGCTGGCAGTGTCTCCCCTGTCTTCCTGTTCCCTCCTTTCTCCTCTCTGTTAATCCCGCTTATACTTCCTGCCTGGCCACTGGCCAATCAGTGTTTTATTTATTGACCAATCAGGGCAATTTGACATACAGACCATCCCACAGCACCTCCGTTACTTCTACATTACAATTATTTAAGATCATTTCAGTTGCTGTTTTCTGGATATTTTGTAGTTTTTTTTTTCTTGGTATCTTGCTTATATGTGGTAAAATTTTAAAAAAGCAACATATTACTTTAAAAAAGATTCTTAGTAATGTTAGACCTGGTATAAAGGATCATCCCCAGGCAGTTCATATCATACTATAAGTAGGATATGTCTGGCATCATGTTGGGAATTTTTAAAAGCAGCTCTTTGGTGAATGATATAATTTCTTTAGCATTTGATCACCTTTTTCTCTTTTCTATGAATGAAGTTTGAAACATTTTAAAAGCAGTTCTATTACATTCTTTCTTAATGTTCACAGACTATTTCTCTACCAGTCTGCAAGTTCTATTCTTATCACAATCAGCAGGATATAAAAGGAGGAGGATTGGTTGGGGGAATCTGGTTTGAAACCATTTCTCTGTCTACTAGTAAGGAAGCGAGTAAGTTAAGCTGTGAAAATTGTCCTAGGGTAATTGTAGAATATTCTCAGAGTGTCCTAATTTGGTTGGTAACCTGAACAGGCATTTTGGGCTTGTCAGTTACTAATCTGTGCCTCTCTGACTAGGCTCTTCAATAAAAGGGAACAGTGACACCCAGACAATACCATTGTTGAGAGATTTAAATATTCAGCTTTTTAGAATAAATTTGATACATAGAAAGAGTTTCATTAACTAGTTGCTTTCATTTTTTTGTTCCTTTTTAAAATAAAAATGACAGCCTTTCAAATCAGGTAGAATTTGTATATATAAATTATCTAAATATTTGATATAGAAATATATTCAGTAGAATAATTGCCTATGAAATTCAGACTGAAATATTAGTAGAATATGATAAGAATCATTGCTGTCTCCACAGCCCAAGTCATCACTAAGGACATTGCAAATGCAGATCTACATGTACAAAGGTGCGCTGCCCTTTGTACAAGCAGTACTAATGATCTCATACACACTCATTCTTCCAGTTTTCAGAGTAAGTTCTGTTAAAATAGGATTTCACCAACTGCATTATGAGGATGCTGTTTCCTTTTTATGGATGTTAAGGATGAGGAATAAGTGTTGTTGAGGGTAAATTATGGAAATGGAAAATTCTGGAATAAACAATGTTAAAGAGATTTTTAACTTGTAGGATTTTCTTTGTATCTCTATCTCTGCTGCACGTGGAAAATGACGATTTACTTAGAGCCCATTTAGCCCAAAAGTTTTCCATTTATTATCTCATTAGTCATTCAACAAGTATGTATTTACTTAAAGTCAGATTATATAAAACTGTAGTTTTAATATTTAAGAAAATATTCGGCATTTATAATGAAGAATATAAGGCAAAGATTAAACCAAAAATTCTGTTATTGTGAGTTGGTAGAAAAAAATTAAGTATTCTAAGTATTTAATATCATGGTCTCACTATTTTGATTATACCCTTAGTTTCTCATGACAAATCTGTTTATTTATTTTTGTTCATACTTTTGTATAGATGGGCCAGAACCGTGTGAAGAAAATTGAGATGTTTAAAAAGGAATGGGAGGAAAAACAATGAGAAATAGAAGCTCCATGATATTCTTGCTGGATTTCCAGAGAGCACATTGTCAAGCTCAGCAGTGGCCTTTCTCTCTTTGGTGTAAGGGCCAAGAAGAAAGTAGAGACAGCTATGCTGCCTACTTGGAGGATGGAGTCTTCCCATCTATCATCCTGTCATCCTTTAAGATAGTTCAATTGATATTTGCTAAGGTGTTTACAATAAAACAATACTTATTTCCACAATATCATTTAAAAAGAACCATTGAGAATGGTAGGTTAGGAGTATCTAGTTCATTTCCCTTCATCAACACATCAATCGGGACAATATCAATGCATAAAACCTCCTTTATAGGAGTTGAGGAAACCAGGTGAGAATTATACATGGGTAAAGCACAGAATAAGAAAATATGCATCCTAGTACATCCTGCTGCTGTGCCTGTCCCAAAGATCATGGCATTTGATTTACCACTGTGCCAGGTTGACCCACACAGTTCCAGGCTATAGACCTTGTCTGTAGACTCCAATGCACTAGAGTAGTACCCATGGGCTTAGACAGCAGGATGGACATTGTGGTCCAATGTACCAGGACTGCTGACTCACTGATCCATTCACCAGCCCAGCCTGCCAGAAAACTCCAGTAGGAGATCTGTCTGGAGACTCTGGCAGCTTGTCTGACCACAATCTATGTATGGGCCAAATGAGGAATGAGCAACTCCATTAAAATCAATATATAAAAACTGGAAGAGTCAACACATGGCCATAAGGATAATGAATAAAATAGAGAGTAGCTTTTGTCTATAGTTTTAAAACATGGAGATTTAGAAGGCAGTCTAATTTAGTGACTAATAGCTGTCCAAAATGTTGAAAAGTGTCTCTTGAGGGATTATCCCTCAACAAGACATTTGTACTATCCTATCTAAGGATTAGGTAACATTGTAGAAGAGGAGACTGTATAAGAAACAGAAAGTGAGCTGGGCGGTGGTGGCGTACGCCTTTAATCCCAGCACTCGGGAGGCAGAGGCAGGCGGATCTCTGTGAGTTCAAGGCCAGCCTGGGCCACCAAGTGAGTTTCAGGAAAGGCGCAAAGCTACACAGAGAAACCCTGTCTCAAAAAACAAAAAAACAAAAAACAAAAACAAAAAAAAAAAGAAAAAAGAAAAGAAAGAAACAGAAAGTGATAGGGCGAAGGGTTGTGAAATCATGTCTTGTAGACTCCATACAAGAATCATTTGTGGTTGCAATCATTAACCCACAACACATTTTCAGATACCTGCAGTGGGTCAGCATAAGACTGGCCCTATCTGCAATGAGTCATGGAAGAAAGAGAAACTTTAGGGGCCCTAAAATTTACTGATGAACTTTTGTCTATTGGTAGACTCAGGGAGAGAAAGAGACATTGACTTCAGGATGTAGATGGTGATATCAGCATGTACTAACCAATAACTCCAAACCTGTGTTCATATAGATGACTCTGGTTCAACTCAATGGGTCAGAATTGATATAAAAATGACAAACATAATTGTAGTACAGGGTGGGGTGGGACCAAAGTCCAAGGTAGCAGGGAGAGAAGAGGGTGTGGGGTGAGCACTGTTAGCATGCAGAATGTGTGTGTGTGTGTGTGTGTGTGTGTGTGTGTGTGTGTGTGTGTGTATATATATATATGTAAAATATATATAATATATTATATATATGTAAAATATATAATATATTATATATAATATATATATAATTGAACAAATTTAATTAATAAAAAGTGATCATAAGTAACTAGGGACAAATGATAAGGGAACAAAATAAAGTATCAGTACCTAGCCATGAAGAAACACAGAGCATTGAACTTTAAAAATTAAAAAAATCAAAACCATCCTTTTTAAAAAAGCCCAGTGAGAAAATACATATAAACAATTAAACTAAATAAGGTTAAAACACATGATAAAGCAGGGAGTTTACTACAGAAATAGATAGCATGTAAAAGAGCCAAACAGAAACACTAGAGTGGAAGAACAGATGACTAAATTAATACTTTCTACAGAATGCTTCATTAGGAAATCCAATTAAAAGAAGACAGACAAGGTGAGGTCAAGGATAGACTATTTAAATTACCCTCTCATCAGAGGAACAGCAAGAAACAGAAGGACCCCAGGACTTATCATACACCATTGAGTGAACCGCTATTGTTATGGAATTTTCAGAAAGAAGGAAGAAAAGGAAAAGTTACAGTAAACAGCGTTGTAATGATCATGGAGGTGCAGACATCTTGTTGACATACTTATTCTAAATTGATTGGACTTACACCCTGCAGTGAAACTTCTAGATCACATATTTTTACTTTTTGGAGGAGCCTCCATCCACAGGGATCCAAGAGAGTTCACTTTTTGGCACCTTCCTTGGTCTTGTTTGTGTGAATTCAAGTTGTTCCTGGGAATGGTTTTCCCCTTTGGACTCATTTGCTCTATCAGTTCTCTGCTGCGAAACTTCTCGCATGTAACTGCTGTTTTCTCCCCATCACTTGCCCTTTGCACTCGGTGGTTCAGCCTTCAAACTTATTTTCCTGCCATCTGCTGCAAGTGCTGCTGCCTCTCCAGTAGTCTTCCATTCCTTTCTTTGTTTCGGCATCTCGTGACATTGGGTCCGTTTTATCTCACCCCAGCTCTAAGTTCCAGCAGATGTCCACTTACTTTTCAATCACATAAAATCATCTTTGTTAGAATTTTATGAATGCATGTGGCTAGAATTTTTCGAAGGGTATTTGATACCTCAGTTTTGTTGTGTGTGCACATTGTGTACACATAAGAGCCTGCCTATTGAAGGGAAGGGAATGACCCAGGGCAGGATTTCTCAGGTTCACATTTTTCCCTTCTGAAACATTTCACTTCAAATAGAGTTTTAATTGTATTGGCTCTAAGTGAACGTAAACCAAGTTAATATTGAACCAGCAGATGGAAAAATCCTTATCATTGAACAATGAAACAACTTGAATTCTTTCCCCCTCTTTTGCCATCTGGTATCTGAGCTCATATTCGAAACATTAGCCATTCAGAAAGGAGTTGTTGTTTTTTTCTTTTCTTTCTTCCTTCCTTTTTTTTTTGTCTCCAGTAAGCAGGAGGTTTCTCTGAAGACCTGGTGCTTATCTATTTTCAGAAAAAAAAAAAGTTCTATAAATGTAAACGGAGCCCTGAACTAATATTTAACAGTCACATAAAAGCTTAAGAAAATGCAGAGTACAAAGTCAGTCTAAGGAGATGCCATTTCCAATTTATTTTCCTAATCTAATTCTGCCTTGCCTGTAAAGGTTAATCTAAATCCAGCAGAAGCAAGCCTGCCCACTGTCTGCTTGTTACAGGCCCTGCTACATTATTTGAAACACAGCAGAATGAGCACAGCCCTTATTCACAATCTAGTTGTTATTTTTTTTTCCAGTTGTAGCAGATAATATTTTTTCATGTAACCCTCAAATTATCAGCAGTCGTAGTGTCTGCAGTGGTAAAAAGATTCTCAGAAAACATCTAGAAAAGAATTTGTTGTGTTTGTTTTGAAAATAACAACACAGAACCTTTGAGCTCCACTCATTCAAATAACTAGATGCATCACCCTTTTCTAGACATCAATGTACTTGGGGAAAGAGAAACTAATAACAAAATAGTATATATATATATTTAAACATTAGTCTAAGGGAAAAATATTCAACATTCAAAACTTGAGCTCTTCAAGTCAAACACTACAATATCCAATGGCAATAGCCTTTAGATTTTTTTTCATTATTCCTATTATGACTATTCTGTAGTACTTGAGGCCAAGTCCTTAGTCCAAGTAAGGTTCTTACAGAATGATTGCTGTTGCTTAGCAATTGGCTTGCCTTTGAGTAGACTTTATAGACTGCTGTAGTTTCCATTTGAGCTATTAATAGCCTTTCTTGGTTTGTGACTGAGTGAGTTTGAGCCAGCCTTCTCCTCCATGTGGGCATATGGGAACATCTTATCTACCATTTTTTAGATTTAGAAATAATATGTTCACTAAACAGTCTTCAAGTGACAAACTTAAGAAGATTACAGATCACACTCATTAGGTAAAAATTAAGTGCCTTTTTACACAATCTTGGACCTTTACCCATCAGCTTAATCTGACTCTGATCTGCTCACTTGCTTCACAATAGGAGAGAGCCTTTGTCTTTCTGTTCTAATTGGCATTTCAGATGTTAAGGCGTTCTGAGGTTCAGAGGGTTAGTGATGTGCTAAGCTTAATCAGGCTTGGGACTGAGACCTGAGAGCTTTCTTAGAAGCTACATGGGACCTCCCAACCTCATGGTGGTCCTGGTTTCCTGCCTGTCCCTCAGCACCTTGCCTTTTCTGATAAGGGCTTGGGCGTGAGTGACTCTGGGACTATTAACCTCTGCCATGGTGTCTGTTGCACTCTGCTTTGTTGTCCGATACCGGAGTCATTTTTGTTTCTGTTTTCTTCTCTTCTTCATGAATTTTGTCTGTTTGGCTCCTACTGCTTTAGAGATTCCTCATCTCTCAGGTAGACCCTAAACCTCTGTCTTCACTGACTTCCATCTCTTTTTACTTTGCCTTCACCTGTGCATACACTGTGGTGAGATTGAGTCATCTCATGTTCACTAAACAAAACAAAATAGAAACTACAAACCATATCAAGAGTATTACTTGTCATTCAGTTCAATGTCAAGAGCTAGATTACTGTTCATATCAGCTTTGGGAGGCAGATAAAGTTCAATTTCTGTGTTACAGATGTAAAATGAAGATCCACAGCAGTTAAATGCTGATCAAGACTCAGTTCTGTCTAAGTAACCAATGTGTTCACTATGCTAGCATGGCAGAGGCCAGGGTTTAGTGATCTCGGCCTTAAGACCTCTGGAAATGAGTGCTCCTGGGAGGGTCAACTCACAAAACCCCTGTTTGCACATGGCTGAAGACATAGCTCTTATAGCATACTGGGTATTTCAGACCCATGAAGTAGGAATTGGGGCTTTGCATTGGGCGCTTTGTATGTTTCATCTTCTCTTCTGGAGAGGGATGAAGGAGATCCTTTGTGAGAGGCATGTTCTTGTAGGGAGGTCGTCATCACTGGAGAGCCAAAATCATCATCATCATCATTATTTTTAACTTCAAAACACTTATATAACAGCAGAAATAGCAGTAGGCTTCCTAGAGTAGGACCTGGGCCCTACAAGTCAGCCCCACAACTGACCTTTCCATTCAGGGTAGATCGTTTAGTCTCTCACTTCACTTATCTGTATGTGTTTGGTCTTAATTCTGAAAGGACATACTTATAGATTTAACAACAACAAAAAAATCACTATGTTACTCGTTTTAGTTTATTTTGATAAAAGACAGGATTTAATCAGACTTATATTAATGGTATATTTTTAATGTTACTATTTTGCTTTATTTTTCATTTATTGGAAGAAATGGCATGATTTTGCTCCATGGAAAAAGAATAAATAATATATAATCAAAGTATATTACATGCATATAAATGCAATTACTTAAATCTCAAAATGAAGTTATTGTGAAACCACTTCTACCCAAGCAGTAAGACCTCAGCACATGACTGTGCCTCCTCACCTCTGAACCCCACCATCTCCTCATTGCAGGGCATGTGCTGGTTTCTAGTATTGTAGGTATTTTGCCTACTAATTGAAGTTGTAATAAAGGAAGTTACATGGAATGCATTCACTGTGCCTGTCTTCCACATGCTGTGTTTGTGATATTTGCTGGCATTATGATAGATTGGTACGATCTGTTCATTTTGATGTTTATTGTTGGTTCCTCTCCAAAAACAAACCAAATTGATTTATTTAATGCTTTTATGGGTATGTGTGTGTGTGTGTGTGTGTGTGTGTGTGTGTGTGTGTTTCGTTTCTAGCAAATACAAATAATCTCTCTGTGAATGCTGTTGAGGATCTCTTTTGGTTAATGTATGTGTATATTTTAGTATTTATCTAGTTGTGATTTGTATTTATAACCCTTCTTTTTATTATATATTTCAAGTATTTTCTCTTAGCCTGTGACTTTTTCTACTAGTATATTTTTTTATGAAAATAAGTTTTGAAATTTAGTGTAGTCTAATTCATAATTTTTCTTTGGCTTATGTTTTTTGACCTTGGGAGATTTAAAAAAATTAATTTGTTTGTAGTTAGCATACAAATATTGGGTTCTTTATGTCATGCATACATACATACACTTTGTTCTTATTTGCATCCTTCATAGCCCTTTCTCCGACCAGTGATGGTTCTTTTCCTCTCCTGCAAATAGAGCTTTAAACTTTGAAATCAACTCAAAGGAGAACACATTTTTGTATAAGAAATTTTATTGTTTTTATTCGTAAATTTAAAATTATAGTCTTAAATCTCATGCAGACACTAAGAGACCACAGATGCCAACCCAGACAATTATACCCAGCAAAACTCTCAATCACCATAGGCGGAGTAAACAAAATATTCCAGGATAAAACCAGATTTAATCAATACCTGTCCACAAACCCAGCCCTACAGAAAGCACTAGAAGGGAAAATCCAACCCAAAGAAGCTAAACACATCTATGAAAAATCAAGCAATAGATAATCCCACACCAACATACACCACAGAAGGACAATACAACACAACCACAAAAAATAACAGGAATTAACAATCACTGGTCATTAATATCCATCAATATCAATGGTCTCAACTCACCTATAAAAAGACACAGGCTAGCAGAATGGATAAGAAAACAGGACCCATCCATCTGCTGCATACAAGAAACACACCTTAACTTCAAAGACAGATACTATCTCTGAGTAAAGGGCTGGGAAAAGGCTTTCCAAGCAAATGGACTTATGAAACAAGCTGGTGTAGCTATCCTAATATCTAATAAAATAGACTTCAAACTAAAATCAATCAAAAGAGATCTGGATGGACATTACATACTTATCACAGGAAAAATCCACCAAGATGAAGTCTCGATTCTAAACATTTATGCTCCAAATACAAAAGCACCCACATTCATAAAAGAAACACTACTAAAGTTTAAAACGCATATCAAACCCCACACATTAGTAGTGGGAGATTTTAACACACCACTCTCACCAAAAGACAGATCTACTAGACTGAAACTTAACAAAGAAATAAAGGACCTAACAGATGTTATAACTCAAATGGACCTAATAGATATCTACAGAATATTCCATCCTAACACAAAAGAATATACCTTCTTCTCTGCACGCCATGGAACCTTCTCAAAAATTGACCACATGCTAGGACACAAAACAAATCTCAACAGATACAAAAAAATTGGAATAACCTCCTGTATCTTATCAGACCACCATGCCTTAAAGTTAGACCTCAACAACAACAAAAATTATAGAAAACCCACAAACTCATGGAAACTGAATAATGCCCACCTGAAACATCAATGGGCCAAGGAAGAAATAAAGAAAGAAATTAAAGAGTTCCTAGAATTCAATGAAAATGAAAGTACAACATACCCAAACTTATGGGACACTATGAAAGCAGTGTTAAGAGGAAAATTCATAGCTCTAAATGCACACATAAAGAAGATGGAGCAATCCCATACCAATGAATTAACAGCACAACTGAAAGCTCTAGAACAAAAAGAAACAAACTCACCCAGGAGAAATAGACGCCAGGAAATAATCAAATTGAGGGCTGAAATCAACAAAATAGAAAACAAGAGAACAATACAAAAAAATCAATCAAACAAAGAGTTGGTTCTTTGAAAAAAATCAACAAGATAGACAAACCCCTAGCCAAATTAACCAAAAGGCAAAGAGAGAGCACCCAAATTCACAAAATCAGAAATGAAAAGGGAGACATAACAACAGACAACGAGGAAATCCAGAGAATCATCAGATCATACTTCAAAAACCTGTACTCCACAAAAATGGAAAACCAGGAAGAAATGGACAATTTTCTGGATAAATACCATATACCAAAATTAAATCAAGACCAGATAAACCATTTAAATAGACCAATAACCCCTAAAGAAATAGAAACAGTCATCAAAAGTCTCCCAACCAAAAAAAGCGCAGGACCAGATGGTTTCAGTGCAGAATTCTACCAGACTTTTAAAGAAGAACTAATACCAATACTCTTCAAAGTGTTCCACACAATAGAAACAGAAGGAACACTACCAAACTCTTTTTATGAGGCTACAATTACCCTGATACCCAAACCACACAAAGATGCAACAAAGAAAGAGAACTATAGATCAATCTCCCTCATGAACCTTGATGCAAAAATACTCAACAAAATATTGGCAAACCAAATCCAAGAATACATCAAAACAATCATCCACCACGACCAAGTAGGATTCATCCCAGGGATGCAAGGATGGTTCAACATATGAAAATCAGTCAATGTAATACACCATATAAACAAACTGAAAGAAAAAAACCACATGATCATCTCCTTAGATGCTGAAAAAGCCTTTGACAAAATCCAACACCCCTTCATGATAAAGGTCTTAGAAAGATCAGGAATACAAGGAACATTTCTAAACATAATAAAAGCAATTTATAGCAAGCCAACAGCAAACATCAAATTAAATGGAGAGAAACTTAAAGCGATACCACTAAATTCAGGAACAAGACAAGGCTGTCCACTCTCCCCATATTTATTCAATATAGTACTAGAAGTTCTAGCTAGAGCAATAAGACAACAAAAGGAGATCAAAGGGATACAAATTGGCAAGGAAGAAGTGAAACTTTCACTATTTGCAGATGATATGATAGTATACATAAGTGACCCCAAAAACTCTACCAAGGAACTCCTACAGCTGATAAACTCCTTCAGTAAAGTGGCAGGATACAAGATCAATTCAAAAAAATCAGTAGCCCTCCTATACACAAATGATAAAAGGGCTGAGAAAGAAGTCAGAGAAACATCACCCTTTACAATAGCCACAAATAATATAAAATATTTTGAGATAACACTAGCTAAACAAGTGAAGGACCTTTTTGATAAGAACTTTAAATCTCTAAAGAAAGAAATTGAAGAAGATATCAGAAAATGGAACGATCTCCCATGCTCATGGATAGGTAGGATTAAGATAGTAAAAATGGCAATCTTACCAAAAGCAATCTACAGATTCAATGCAATCCCCATCAAAATCCCAACACAATTCTTCACAGACTTGGAAAGAAAAATACTCAACTTCATATGGAAAAACAAAAGACCCAGGATAGCTAAAAGAATCCTATACGATAAAGCAACCTTTGGAGGCATCACCATCCCTGACCTCAAAATCTACTATAGAGCTATAGTAATAAAAACAGCTTGGTACTGGTATAAAAACCGACATACGGACCAATGGAATCGAATTGAAGACCCTGACATTAATCCATGCACATATGAACACCTGGTTTTTGACAAAGGAGCCAAAACTATACAGTGGAAAAAAGAAGGTATCTTCAACAAATGGTGCTGGCATAACTGGATGACAATATGTAAAAGATTACAAATAGATCCATATCTGTCACCATGCACAAAACTCAAGTCCAAGTGGATCAAAGACCTGAACATAAATCCAGTTACACTAAACTTAATAGAAAAGAAAGTAGAAAATACTCTTGAACGCATTGGCACCGGAGACCATTTCCTAAATAAAACACCAACAGCACAGACCCTGAGCACAACAATTAATAAATGGGACCTCTCGAAATTGAGAAGCTTTTGCAGGGCAAAAGACACAGTCAATAAGACAAAAAGACAGTCAACAGAATGGGAAAAGATCTTCACCAACCCCACATCTGACAGAGGATTGATCTCCACAGTATATAAAGAACTCAAGAAACTAGATATCAAAATACTGAACAGTCCAATTAAAAAATGGGCTAAAGAGCTAAACAGAGAATTCACAAAATAAGAACTACAAATGGCTGAAAGACATTTAAAGAAATGCTCAACATCCTTAATCATCAGAGAAATGCAAATCAAAACGACTCTGAGATACCACCTTACACCTGTCAGAATGGCTACGATCAAAAACACCAATGACAGCCAATGTTGGAGAGGATGTGGAGCAAAGGGAACACTCCTCCACTGTTGGTGGGAATGTAAACTTGTACAACCACTGTGGAAATCAGTATGGCGGTTTCTCAGAAAATTAGGAATCGAACTACCTCAAGACCCAGCCATCCCACTCTTGGGCATATACCCAAGGAATGCTGATTCATACCATAAAGATACATGCTCAGCTATGTTCATAGCAGCACTATTTGTAATAGCCAGAACCTGGAAACAACCTAGATGCCCATCAATGGAAGAATGGATGGAAAAAATGTGGTACATATACACAATGGAGTACTACTCAGCAGAGAAAAACAACGAAAGCATGAAATTTGCAGGCAAATGGATGGAACTAGAAAAAATCATCCTGAGTGAGGTAACCCAAACCCAGAAAGACAGTCATGGTATGTACTCACTCATAAGTGGATTCTAGATATAAAATAAAGAACAATCAGACCACAACCCATAGAACCATAGAGGCTATATACATAGCATGGAGGTCCCTAGGACGACTGTGGCTTATAATAAATTTCGGTTTTACTCAATTATTGAAAAAAATAGCCAAATAAATGGAAACACATGAACTATGAACCAAAGGCTGAGGGGCCCCCAGCTGGATCAGACCCTCTGAATAGGTGAGACAGTTGATTGGCTTGATCAGTTTGGGAGGCAACTAGGCAGTGGGACCAAATCCTGTGCTCATTGCATGAGTTAGCTGTTTGAAACCTGGAGCTTATGCAGGGACACTTGGTTCAGTCTGGGATGAAGGGACTGGACCTGCCTGGACTGAGTCTACCAGGTTGATCGCAGTCCTTGGGGGAGGATTTGCCCTGGAGGAGGTGGGAATGGGGGGTAGGCTGTGGGTAAGGGGAGGGGGTGGGATGGGGGAGAATAGGGGAACCCGTGGCTGATATGTAGAACTGAATGGTATTGTAAAATAAAATAAATAAAATAAAATAAAATAAAATTATAGTCTTTATGGAATGGATTTTTGTGTGTGGTGTGAGCTGATATTCTATCTATGACACAGTCTATACTTTCTTGATCTATGAAAAGCAAACGGTGGTGGCATAAAAAAGACACTATTCTTCATATGCTTGGGTTTTCTGCCACTGTTTTTCCACACAATTCTATACTTCAAAAATACATCTATTTTTTTTGGCAAGAGATAAGATTCATTTCTTAAGTTTCCCTTTAGCAGTTTTCTTAAGGAGATTGGAAGAACAGCATCACACAGCATACTTGAAGAGCACTGGCAGTTAAAGGTACTGATTGATTGGAAAGCACATAGACAATTCTGCCTTTCAGCCCTCCCTACCATTCTATGCTATGCCATGGCTAGAGAGTTCTGGCCCAGCATCAACCTCAATGCCCACACTTGCACTTCCTCGTCAGTGACAGCTCTTCCATTTGGTAGTGAATACTTTGATAGAAAGGGGCTTCCCTGACAGGAAGCCTGCCAGATTTTATTCAAGTTTGACAAGCATGCATAAACATAGGCTTATTTTTGATTAGATGGGAAAGAATGTCTACTGTGCTTATTGGCATCATTTACTTTGTGAAGACCTCAAACAGGCTTGTTAAAACATAATCACATATCTTATTGGCAGATGACCTATTACAGAACAGTAATCTTTTAGATTTTTATCATATTGCCACTTTTTCAAACAAACCACTATTATAAATGTAAAGTTTAGTTCATCATTGAAAAGTTTGTGTTAGAAAATGCCCAAAGGATGATTTGCAGCAAGACTTGTACATACATCTCAAAGCTGATTGTCATTTCTGCCTTGATATGACCCCCTGTTGTGGTGATTTCAATGCTATATTATGTTTTGCAGGGATGGGAATTGGAAATTGAACCCAAGACATGAAGCATGTTAGTTAAGCATTCTGCCAATGAGCTATATTTCCATCTCTCAATATTAATCTTTTTATTTATCTCTGAAGTGTGGCATACATTCATTTTTAAAACATTTCATATTATCTTACGTCAAAATTCCAAATATGTTTTTCTACTGTCTAGAATTGACTACTGAAAGGGAAGAGCTATCCATGGTTTGTACCCCTTTTTCTCTTTAGGAGAGCATTGTTTTCACATCTCTGCATTTTTCAACTTTCAAAGGGTGCACTAATAAAGATGCACTTCTCAGAATGACATGGAAAGGTCAACTAGTGTTTCTTAACTAGTTTTGAAAAACTTCTGGCTTCTATGGTGATGTGGGTATATGCGAAGATGTAATTGTTAAGGGCTCACCCTACAACTTAGTCAAAAATTGTGTGCCTTTTCTCTTGCATATGGCCTTTTAAAATGTCAGTAACTTTGTTAATTCCAAGCCAATTATTTTCATATTTTTCAAAGTATGAACTCACACTGGTCACATGTATTTCTATATTGGGATTAATAACACACATACATGCACAAATCAGTACTTTCATTTTCAAAAAAGATGCTATTTTTCTTGCTGTTTAAAATCAGTGTAGGCAAGATTGGCCAGTGTTAAAGGACAGTGGTAAAGAGAGAAATAGGACACAGATCATTGTGACTTATAGTTAACAGAATGGGTGAACCTTAAAGTTTGAGCTGTGGTCTGAAGACTTTTCACCTTTAATATTCTCACAACACTCGTTAGGACCTGGACATTTTATCCAGATCATTTTGAAACTTTCCCAGATTCTGACTTTGAAGGTCATATTCTGGTTGGAAATTCATATTAAGGTGAAGAGAAGTTCTTAGAGTTCAAGGTATAGCCAGCAGCCTGTTGTACTTCCCAGCCTTTCATTGTATCACAATGCATATAGGTGGAACAAATATTTATTATCCTCTTCTCTGCTTGTTTTCACTGTGTTGATTTATTCCTTTCCTTCATAATTTCATAGCTTTCAGATGGCATTTATCTTTGACTTTAAGTAGCTTTCTACTCTGCCAGTGAGGAAATAGATGACCTTTATTGCAACTAAGAGTAAAGGGCTTCTCATTCTTTTAGAAGAAGAATAAAAGGGCTGATGAAATGAATCACTGTCTACAGGCACTTGCCTCCAAGCATAATGACTTGAGTTCAGTTCCCAGGACCCTTATGATAGAAGGAAAGAACTGACTCCTGTAACAGGTATCCTCTAACCTACATATGCATACCATGACAAGCTTGTACATTTACACTCCCCCTACTTCCTACTAAATAAATAAATAAAGGAAATAAAAATCTTTAAAAGGTTAAATGACAGGTTTTTTTCCTTTCTGGATTCTGTGCAAATATAGTTTCCTATAGTCAATAACTGTATTAAAATCTTTGACACCATTATGTATCATATATAGATTTTTAAATGTAGATATACAAAATTGAATGTATCTGTTATTTTAATGTGCAATGCTTTAGTTGTTTTTTTTTTTTTTTTTTGGTTAGGAAATAATCAAACAGCCCACTTTCCCAGGTACACAATTTATGATATCTGCAGATTTAAGTAAATAAATGGCAATTGAATAGCAAAATGTCATTGATTACCAAGAATGATCACCAAGAGTCACATGAGTTACCATAGATGTCACTCATTCATAAATTTCTGTTCAAAATCAACATATGATTATCCAGAATTTTCCAAATGTTGTGGAATGAAAGATATATCTACTGAGCTGTTAAAATTGGAATACTTCTAGCATCCACTTATGAGTGAGTACATATCATGTTTGTCCTTCTGAATCTGGGTTACCTCACTCAGGATGATATTTTCTAGTTCCATCCATTTGCCTGCAAACCTCATGATGTCATTGTTTTTCTCTGAGTAGTTCTTTATCCATTCTTCAGTTGAAGGACATCTAGGGTGTTTCCAGGTTCTGGCTATTACAATAATGCTACTATGAACATAGTTGAGCATGTGTCCTTGTGGTATGATTGAGCATTCCTTGGGTATATGCCCAAGAGTGGTATAGCTGGGTCTTGAGGAAGATTGATTCCCAATTTTCTGTGAAACTGCCATACTGATTTCCAAAGTGACTGTATAAGTTTACATTCCCACCAACAGTGTAGTGGATACTAGATATAAAGCAAGGGATAACTAGACTGCAACCCACAGCTCCAGGGAGGCAGCTAGTAAGGAGGACCCTAGGAAGTATGCATGGATCACCCAGCAGTTGAGAAATGGATAAACTCTACATGAGCAAACTGGGGAGTGGGTGGGGGTAATGGAGGGCAAGGGATGGGGGATGAGAGCTTAGGGGAGCAGGAGGTTCGAGCTGGAACAGAAACAGAGTGGGAGAACAAGGAAAGAGATACCATGATAAATGAAGACACCATGGGAATAGGAAGAAGCAGAGTGACACCCAGCAATCCACAAGGATGACTCCACCATGGACTACTGGCAATAGTCCAGAGGGTGCCTGAGCTGGCCTACTCTGGTGATCAGTTGGCTGAATACCCTAACTGTCATCATAGAACCCTCATCCAATGACTGATGGAAGCAGATGCAGAGATCCACGGCCCGGCACCAGGAGTCCAATCGATGAGAGAGAGGAGGGATTCTATGAGCAAGGGATATTGAGACTACAATGGGAAAATGTACAGAGATGGCCAGCCAAACTAGTGGAAATGCATGAACTGTGGACCAACAGCTAAGGAGCCTTCATGGTACTGGACTAGGCCCTCTGGATAAATAAGACAGTTGTTTAGCTTGAACTGTTTAGGGGGCCCCCAGGCAGTGGGATTGCGACCTGTCCCTAGTGTATGAGATGGCTTTTTGGAATCTAGTGACTATGGTGAGACATTTTGCATAGCCTTGGTGCAGGAAGTGGGGCTTGGACCTGAATCAACTGAATGTATTAGGCTCTGCTGACTCCCCATGGGAGACCTTGCCTTGAAGGAGGTGGGAATGGGGGTGAGTTGCGGGGGAAGGCTGGGAGGTGGGAGGAGGGAAGACAGGGGATTCTGTGGTTGGTATGTAAAATGAATAGGAAATCTCTTAATAAAAAAATAGAATACTTCAATGATTAAAGCTGTGTGATGTTATTCAAACTAATTTATGTACTCGTATATAAATTTTATAAAAACATACCTCAATATAATATTGAATTTTATATGTTCCTATTTAAATACTATTCAACATATTTATTACCCATTTGTTCATCTCTCTCATCTATCTATCTATCATATCTATCTATCTATCTATCTATCTATCTATCTATCCACCTACCTACCTACCTACGATCTATCATCTATCTATCTGTCACTGATGTACATGTGGAACATTAAACAAGAAAAATGAAGGAACAATATAAAAAGATATATTTTCATATATATAAAATTATGTTAAGTGGCATTAAACATCATTAAAATGTGTCCTCAGGTAGTAAAGGGCTTATAGAACAACAAATAGTACAATATCCTATAATATACAAACAGTCTAGTGCATAAAGAAACATTTAATGACTTGAAATAAATGTATAGAAAAAAGTAGGTGATATTTTGTAATCAATTGTGAAGATCATGTTGTTCTAGTTACCTGGAAAGAATATGTAGAAATGAAATAGAATCACCGAGTTTTGCAGAGAAACAGAACCAGTAAAGTATACATATAATCTATTTAAGAAATTAGGTCATCTGGTTATTGGAGCTCAGAAGCTTCACGATTTGCTCCCTTCAAGCCTGAAATTCAGGAAAGCTGGCAGAACAGCACTAAGGACCAGAGTACCTGTGGACAGAAAAATGCCAGGGAGAGGACAGACAGACTCAGCTAGCACCACCAAAGATCGATCATTACTCTACATTTTAATTCTATTGAGGCCCTTAGAAGATCATACGATGCCCACCCACACTACGAATGGCCATCAGCTTTACTGAGTCATGGATTCAAATCTTGTCTAGAATCATCTTTATGTAGATAGTCAGAAATAATAGTTCATCTAGGAACCTGGGAAAAGTAGGCTAAAAATTGATCATGATAGTAGAATAACACTGATGGGATGAACTTTGAAGTTTGCCAAATCCCATGTTGGTGAAATAGGGAATGACCAAAAAGGCATTTATTAGAAAGTAGTAACTTGCAGAAAGAGAAAATACCATTTATGTTAAGGTCTTACATTAGATACTATTTTTGTGTCCTTGTTTATTAGATAGACATTGTTAGTTGTGAAATATTTGTCTTAATAAATGCTGTAAGGTGAAGATATTGAGAAGATTTGTGTTTTGAGAGAGAGAGAGAGAGAATATTTTCCCTGATGAGTTGTTCATGAAAATACTTTCCAGCATAACTTATGAGCATGGGGGGTTGGTTTAACTCCAGGACTCAATCAGTAGCATTTCTTATTAGATGGATCTCTCATGGCTTCTGATTACTGTTCTTGGATGTGAACTTTGTTACTCCAATAAATATTTATGAAGTGTTTACTAAATGACACAATAGTGAGAGGTGCCATTGCTTTAACAGAAATCATGACTGTCCTTGTCTCTTGAAAAGAGAGAATGTGGAAAATTAGGGGAACATATTTTGGTAAATCTAAAGAATCCAATGGAAGCAATAGGTAAGTAAGATTTACGTAAACTCTAAGATGTGTTCAGTTCAATGTAAATACACAAAAAATTGAGACAACTCCTGAGAGAAACATAACATTTCTAGAAATTTTAAACAACAGAAAGTCATGGATTCATTTGCATTTCAGAAATGACACTTCACCTACAATGTAGAGATTGGAATAGAATGAAGTTTGAAGCTGGGAGATTATTGGAGTCTGTTTAACTAAATTAGCACTCTACACAAAAGACTACAATACTGTGATGCAAAACGATACACAAGGCTTCAGAAGAGACCTCGAGGCTCATGAATTTTATTTAAATTCACCTGCAGATCCAGAGAAAAAGTTTTGGTGCTCCTAACAATATTGGTGCAATGGAGATTAACAAAAATGAGTGAATGAAATCTGAGACGCTTGGAGAAGGGATTATAAAATGAAAGAAGAGAATTATCAAGGGTGGCCTTAGATTTCTGCCTTGAGAAATCATTTGAGTGGACGGAGGGTTGGTGCATGCAGATGAGAACCACGGGAGAAGTAAACAGTGATGGCACTTGGTAAGTGAAGTTTTGCATGAACACCAGGGTGAAGTGGTTATGAAATACTCATGTGTGAAGCTCAGGAAAGTTGTGAAATCATTCTACTTCTGTTTTAGCTCAATAGCACTGGCTGCTTTGCTCAGGATCCTGAGGATAAGCCCTATGATGTAGGGTCCAAAGTAGTTGTGGATATAAACCTTCTTAATAAGCAGATAAGTGAGCTTTTCATTGTAACCCTGATTGGGGGGGTCTGAAATCTAATACTGGGGTATGTATGACTGCTGCTTTTTCTTACCCCTAAATTCAGTCTCTTCAGGTTGCTTTTTTCCTGGTCCTGAGTATATTAATGCTGGGACATGTGTTACAGGTTACTTAGCAGCTCTCTGTCCTCTGAAGAGGGTGAACTTTTGGTTGTGTATGTAGAATTTCTCTAATGTAGGTCAGTGTCTGTGTTCTCTTTGATTGTTAATCCACAGTCTTGAAGTGATTATGCAATCCACCAAGGACCTGCTAAATATAGTGTTTTAAAATTCAACAGCAAATTTCCTCCCTCACTGTCCTTTAATTTGAAAACAGCTGAACAAATTTTCTTATATTTTTCATACAAATAAAGATAAGACTTCCAAAGAATGTAAAAATTTTCCTGCCAGAAAAGTTTTAGACAGTTATGAAATGACTTAAAACAGGAGGTAATAAAAGAGACTGTTTTTTAACATAAAATACAGCATTTTCTACTCTGAACACTGTAATTACTGTTTACAGCGAGATTATAGGGAAATCTGTGGGTGTCGTAGAATTCAGTTTCAGAATTATGGAAACTCTGTTTGCATAATTAAAGGGGTAGTTAGTAAATTTCCTCCCATTTTTTAACCTATTTAAGCAGGCCATATATGTACCAATATTTCTTTTCTAACTATGGTAAAAGAGACAACCAACTTTAAATCTTCTATTGCTGAGTAATAGCCATAATAACTGTGGATAATGTTGGGTTCATAATTAGTGAATTTGCTGAGGTATTTCTAGCAATACATTAAATATGGCATAGATACAAATTTCTGCTTCATTAAATGACTTTATAGACTATATTTCGCTGCTTTTGCGTGTGTGATTTTCCTCCTGTTTGATAGCAGGGTTACTTTCCAGCTTCCTAATGAGAATACCTTCTTTATTGGAACCTTTTCTGAAGTTTTATTGAAGCGCTCAGTGACCTATTTCTAATGATTTTAGAGCTCTGAAATGTTCTCTCCCTTATTTAAGGAGCTTTAACTTATGTTTGATTACTGGCTTTGGAAGTAGACTCACTATCTAATTTTAGGAAGGAAACCTTTTCTTGCAGGAGAAACAAATTCAAAAATAACCTTGCACATCACAGGATGCCCATGAATTATGGAAATAGCTTGCTTCCCCGTGATGTTTATTAGGTAAAAAGAAGGCAAACCAAGAGATGTTTCCTCCTTCACTGTTCTCCATTGCACTTCTTCAGGAAATCTTCCTTCATGCATTCTCTTTAATGAAATGATAAATATATGTTCACTATTCTAATGAAATCTGAGGTGCTATGATTTCATAGTCCTGAGGAAACAGGATAAGGTTATGACATTGGATGTCTGTAGAATGTGTGGGAGATTTCTAGACATCCATATGTCAAGCATCTCCTAGTCAAGCGGGGTGAGTATTAAGTATTAGATTTTTGAGCAACTGTAAATCAACCACCAAGAAATACTATGATGTGAGATAATGATCCTCTCAGAAGCCATAGGTGGCCAACAAAAGAAACAATCAAACAAACAAACAACACTCCCGTTCCAGGTGTGGGATACCTCCATCAAGGAGAAATTACGTTTCCATTGACCAGGGAGTTTCTTCCCTGGTGATAAGCTTACCCAGCCATAAATCTCGTGAGCTACAGTAATGACAAATAATGACCAGAATGGCAAGATGTGACCATGGGTATAACAGTGGGACAGATATTACTGAGGTAATCAACAACTTTATGATTGCATTAAGGCTGGTGCCTGGTGCTGTAAATCTGGACCAAACTTCAAAGTTGGGGAGCTCATAGGTCCTGGGGATAAACCTACTATTATTCTGCTAAACGATTATATTATCAAACTACTTTCTAAATCTACACTTCTATACCCATAGATTAATGCAAATATCAGAGCTTGTCAAAGACATTTCTTTATGTAGTGGGTTGTGGTTAATTTAGAAACTCAAAATTGGTCCAACCACAGAGAACAGTGTCTGTGGAGAGCTCAGTTTAAGTGGGACAGCCATATCATATCCCTTAGAGCTCAGGGACTATTATGGAAGAGGAAGTGGAAAGACTGTAAAATACAGAGTCTGGGAAGAACTGGACTAAAATGGTGACTTGTGGATAAGCTAGGATGGCCACATTCATGAGTTCACAGCAGCTGTGGTTGTCTGCACAAGATCAATCAGTCAACATTTCAAAATGGAACAGGGAGACTACCTCTGGATGATTTTTGCTGGCTTCTGGGAGAGGGAGGATCAGTTCTCCTTAAGGATTTGGCCCCTGATAGGTTTACTATGCTTAGTTGATAGCCCCACATCAACAAGTGTGAATAGTACAAAGTGAACTCAGGGTGTTCTTAAAAAAAATGAAAGAGGACATGAAGTTGGGGGTAGGTCTAAGAGAAGTTGGGAATAAATGAGAGTAAAATATATTGTGCACCTGTAGGGGATTCTCAAATAATTAATAAAATAGTAAATTAAAAAGAAATACTGTGATGAAGGTGGGTCTGTTAACTCTAGACTATAGTGTACAAGAGACCAAGGCAGGAGAATTGCCCCAAGTTTCAATCCATGCTGTTCTATATGCTTTGTCTCAAAAATACATGAAAAAGGACAAAAAGAAATACTGTGATGATTGAATTTGATCCTGAAAATCGCCAAGAAGTTTACTTACTTTACAGAGTGAGCAGGGGTTATTTAGTCTCTATAGATATGGCGGTGCATGTGTATAAGCCTAGAACTTGGGAGAAAGAGTCAGGAACTTCTCTGAAAGTTTGAATCCAGTCTGGTATTCAAAGTTTAACAGTCCATTGTAGCCCAGATCAGTCTTGGCTACATAGTTAGAGCTGGTATTTAAAACAAAAACAAAAACAAAAACAAAAACAACAACAACAAAAAAACCAAAGAGGCAAGCAAGCAAACAAGCAAAAATCCTAGACATTGATCCACATTATTATTATTTCTCCAGAAGAAACACACACACACACACACACACACACACACACACACACACACACACACACCACACACACACATACCCTAAAGCATGAAATAATATATAAATGTGTTATCTAAAAAGAAACAAATACTACATATTGTTTGCCATATCTTTACCTTTTATTCATGCTTAGCTCTGCATGTATTATCATTTCCATGATCTGTGTTTCTTTCTATCCAAAATTTGAATGTTGAAGTCTTGACCTTTGAAGTGAGGACATTGGGAAGTGAGTCCTTTGGGAGGTGATCATGTCATGAAGGTGTACTCCTCCTAACTGGCTCCCTATGAAAGAGGCTCAAGGGAGTTCCTTTGATTCTGTTATAAAAAGGAGAAAGAGAGAGAGAGAGAGAGAGAGAGAGAGAGAGAGAGAGAGAGAGAGAGAGAGAGAGATAGATCAATAAACCAGGGACCCTTACCAGATAATCAATCTGTTGGTGTCTTAATCTTGTACTCACTGAGCCTCTAGAATAGTGAGAAGCATATTTGAGTTGAAGAGATGTTCTTATATGTGGTATTTTGTCACCATATTTTCCTATATTACAAATATTGCCTCAACTAACTTTTATGTCCATATTCTTCTCTGGTATTTCTCTGGTATTTCCCTTTCTTTTTATTAGAATTTATCTAAATTATACTCGTCCATGTTTTATTTCTGAAGTGCATATTATATTCCTAGAAGTGCATCTGTTATATATTGACAGATAATCCTGTATTTCTCTTCTTTAACTGAAGTAACTTATATGCTCACCAAGAATTTATTGGTATTTTTCATCATTAATCACTGGTATGATATTTACATTTTGATGAAAAAATAATAGCAAACTATCTTTAATTTATTTTCTCTTACATTTACTTACCTGACCTAGTGATCTCAAACATCTTCCTATACTTTTAGTCCCATGACTTTTTTTTGGTTGTGATAATGGTTCCTTTCTTCCCCCAAATGATTTCCAGCATCCTATTATTCAGTTTATTATGTTTTTGTTTGTTACACATTAAAAAAATAATTAATGGAGAAAGGGCTTATTCTATATCACAATTCATTTAACTTTTGAAGTACTCAAATCTGTTATTCTTCTTTTTGATCATATCTGCATAATATATCTTGCCTAAGAAGCCTTTTTAATATCAGATTATATTTTTTAAGTATAAAGATTATAATTTTTTAAAAAAATTCATAATTGAATTTAAAACACAGGAAATTTAATGTGATATACAGTGTTGACTTTGGGTCCACCAGGAATCCATGAGGAGTGGAATCTTCCAATAGAGACCCTCCAAAATAACTCTACAGGCCATGTGCTGAGAATGGTGGCATAGAATCTGGGAAGTTTCAGTTTTGAAATCATCTCTGAGTAGAGAACTACATAAAGATCAACATCCACATTGTGCAGAGATGAGGTTCTTTAGGCACTGGGATATTAAAGGTTGTCTTTTGTAGCTACTATGTGATCAGTGCACAGAGTAAGACTTAACTATTTCCCAGCTGTGAGCTTGGGGGTCCTGTAAAGATCAGACCAGAAAATTGAGCCAGTACCCTATTAGAGAATTTTCACAAGTGTAGTTTAGGAATCCCAAGCAGTAAACATCAGGTAGCACAGAGCTGCAGCCTATGTTGTGTCCCTAGACTTTGACCACGACTTTGCTCAACCTCCTGTGCTGGTGTTTTTTGTTTTTTTTTTAAGTCACTGATTGACATGATTCTTACTTGCATGACAGAGATTGTACAACAGGAATGTATGGGCACAACAGCTCATGCTAGCCACCTAGAACTGTTCACAAACTGTCCATTGTCTAGTATAATCTGGATTGTCAAGAATCTATACACAGAGAAAGCCACCCTTACATCTCCTAGATGGAGATTCCTGTAATTTAGTGTCAAAGGATTAGGGTGATAGTTCCGGCTACTGTTCAGACTCCTGCCCTCTTGAATATATTCTTACTATTCTGGTCTGAAGAGTGAATTCTATAAATATCAGCTAATCTGTTTTGCGTACTCTATGACACTGTTTAAAGTTTTAAATGATTCTGAGTAGAATTTAGAATGGCCTTATAAATAGAGAAGAGTTTACTTATTCCAGTGACTAGACTACTTAATTTAAAATAGAAAATCATGTCTTTTCATTGTCATTAAAATTTCATTTTGATTATTTATGATGTATAGTATGGATACATGAGGACTTTTATGCACTGTAGGTTGAACATATTTCCCGTTCTTTCTTACCATACTTGTTCTACATTCTTGTTCTGTTTCCCATGAATTCCTGCAACAACAGCATATTTTAATCATTGCAGCTTTAAATTGTTCAGTGTCTAGTAGCAGAATGATCTCTTAAAATGCAGGTCAGCTGCATTTTTTCAAAGTCATCCTCTGATGTTCAGGGAAAAATGGAAATCCTCTGATGGTCTATAATGCTTGGCCTGACTTGGCCACTGTCTTTCTAGCTATCTAAATTAACATTGCATTATGTGATTTGGTGTTAATAAACTGATCATCCAAGAAATTCTGACAAGATGATATAAGAGTAAAAATCTGAGGATACAAGTGAATTGCAGCCCAGGTACAAGGCTCCTCACTGTGTCTGGTACTCTCCCTAAGAAGATGCAGATACTACATGGCCAGTGCTTTTAAAGGGCTCTGGACTGCTCAGTGCGAAACTCCTCTTCATATACTTTGCATCATGTTGAATTATGTTCTTATTAGTCTTGGAAAATTTAACTCAGAGGTCTACCATTTGTAGGAAATTTTTCCTTTTATAGCATTTTTCTAGTCTCCTACCTGTTTACTCGTGGGTCCCTTAAGATTTCTGGAGAATGATGACATCATAACATCATCATTAACATCACCGTCAGTGTCATCTGATACTAATATTTATTTAAATTGCTTTGTGGTATTTATAAATATTTCTAGTTTTTAATACACATTATATACTTAAACAGTTTTTAGCTTTCTATCTGATAACTATTCATTATTTATTGGGGGCATAGACATTATTTAACTTGAGTCTCTGTAGCTCGCACAGAGAATGGTGATTATAGCAGCCTGTACACATATTTAAGTGAATCTTAGTTTTGGTTATGGTGATCTAGGTTTTAGAGGTAGCTTGATATGATCAAATTCAGCATGGCTTTGGTTCTTAACATGCAATGCAAGGATCTAACTGGAACAAAAATTTGTTTTATGAAAGCCACTAAAATATTTGTCAAATGAGAAGCCTTTGGGGATTTGATTCCTCTTTCCTGTCTGTGTGTTTAATTCAAATTGGATGAAAGACTGATAGTCATGGATTTCTGCTATGGAAGGAAATGTGATAAAAGACTTCTTGGCAAAATAGTCACAGTTTTTCAACTTGCAAATTAAATTATAGTGTAGATTTGCTATCTTGCCCCCATTAGCTTTTTGCCCTCGTTGGCTTCCTGAGCCACTGGGGATCAGATTTCTTGTGGTCCAGTTTAACAGACTATTGATCATCCCTCCTGCTTTGCCACCCTCACCTCTCACTACAGACTGGCTTGTGTGAAGAGGGAAGATAACTCCTCTGTGCTTGCATTTACAATAGATACATTGTAAAGGGAGGCAGTTATCTGGGCTTGGATGTAACAAGGCTTGCCAATTTTGGGGTTGTAAGCTTCTGAGAATACTTATTCTAAAGTATTAGAAGACTAGGTGAATCGATTTGTTTTGGGTCCATCTATGTTCCCTAGGGTGAAATGGAGTAAAAAAGGGCTGAAATTAAATCTGGTAATGATCTTTCTAACATTTTTTACCCAACTTTAATCATATTGACTCTCAAATTTAAAATTACATAGTTGACTTTTAAAACTTACATTTCTCTGTGTGTAATTATGTACTCAAAATATTATAGACCTTAAAACCACAGAAACAGCATACATATATGAGCTGATTAACCATCAAGAGTACATTTTTTTCCTTTTATGGCTACGAATTGTGTTTTTCTTGTCAATGTATTGTGTTTTTCTTGCCAATGCCTAAATGTTTATCTCCATAAGTCACTTCTAGTTGTAAGCTGTGGAAGCCCCGAAACTGTTACAGTCACAAATAAGCCTTGACTTCTAATACTTATAACATCAGAGCAGTGATGCTCTGTAAGCAGAATGGCAGGAACCTCTAAACATGTGCAGGGCCATTTCACTGTTTTGTCTGCAGTCCATCTACTTGCCATTTAGCAGAAACAGATAAATTAACATCAAATAAAGCTCTGAGCAGTTATAGAGAACAATGCAGTTAGTAATTGTAAACCCAGCTTAGTCTTAACTCATTCCATTAAAGCAGTAGGGGTGCTTCCTGGGGATAGCAGACATTGTTCCTGAGAATGTGGTAATTGTCCTCTCAAAAAACTGTGCTCTAGTGAATATGGAAGGTGTAAATGATCTGTGAGGATGATGTATGGGCAGTGGGGAGGGTCTGGATGCACTTTTGAAAAACACTGACTGTTGTATCAGGAGTTTCTACTGTTTTGATCTTAGTTATGGTTTTTTTTTCAGTCATTTTTTTTGCCTATGTAATATTTGCATTCTTTATACAATATGCGTAGTAGTAAATGAGTCAGTTATTTTAAGAAAATGAAATGACTAGAAACATTTATTTTAGGTGGGAGCCTTATAAGAGCAAAAAAAAAAAAAAAAAAAAAAAAAAAAAAAAGAAAAGATACGTCACCAAAGTCTGGAACTTTTCCATTGTTGATGCCCCTAGATTGTTTAAAAGGTATTCGAAACAGATTTTCAACATGAAGCAACTTGTATTAGGATCTAAATGGGTTCAGATGACCTTTAAGAATCAATCACTTTAAGTTGAGTTTCTCTTTTGCTGTCATTGAAAGTTATGCATGATGAGAAAATTTAGTCACTGACACAGTTATTTTTAGCTATCTAAATCAATTCTGCATGTAGTCTTGAGCATGGCTGTGTCAGGGACATTGTAAGTAATCGACATAAAACTTTGTACCTGACTTTGGCATTGCTATTTAAATACTGGCTAAATTCTACTCAGACAACAGAATTTTAGGAATGTCTTCTTGCCTTTTAAATTGAGGATTCAAGAACAAAAGGAAGCTAATGGGTAAATGGACTGCTGTTGGTCTCATGGCTGCCAGGAAGGAGATCGGGTAATGGCTGTGCAATGCTCTCTTGATGTTAACTAGGTATGGTGGAATAGTGGATGTGAGTTAGCCTGCCCATGGTGTGCTGAGTGTAGAAACTGATCAATCCTGCTCTTAGCAGGATCACAAGGTCTTTTGGCTTCAAGTGATGTCTTAACTTTCTAAAACCTGCTAACTTTTCTCTAGGGCTCAGGGCCAGAAGAAAGCACCCTCAGTTCTGACTCTGTCTCCATGTGAGGGTGAAGAAAACTTCCCCAAAGCAGAGACAGAAAGGTGATTGTTTTTAGTTTCTGATGGAAGCAGTTAGTTTACCAGAAGAAAACAGAAAATCTTTTGAGATATTCTCTTAAAATTATTTATCTTGTGTTTAGAGATATTTTGCCTGAATGGATGTGTATTTGTGGCTTCTGTCATGCTTTAGACAATCACATGAAATAATATGACACCTTTCCAGTGACCTGGATACTAAAAAGAAAAGGAAAGTAACTTTGTCATAACTCTGTACATACTTGCACTCGACAGAGTGTGTGGCTTATAGATGTATTCAGCACTGAATGGTTAGATGAAGGAATGAATGTGTAAATAGTGAAGAATACTTGATGTGAAGTCCCTCTAAATTCCATATATGACTAAGATTAGCTTTTTGTCCTGTAAGAGGCACGACCAATGAACATGCTTACTAACTGAAGTTCTCTTTGTTGCCAACTTTTTAATTAGTTGAAATCAGTCTGACTCCCTGTCCCCTAATACCTTGCACAATTGCTGGCACATTATAATGCTAATTACTTGTATGACTGGCTGGACACCGGTACATTTCTTCCCCTGTACTCCAAATCTTGCCTTCTCATGTCTACTGAAGTTCCATGTTTTCTATGAATCTTACTTACCATGTCTCATTCTTTAACTCAAGAGGCTCCCTTCTCTTGAAACGTGGTGTGTATCACCTTCATCACTTATTTGATTCCACATTTTTTTATTGGCTTCTATAAATGATAGTGATTTCCCTTTATCTGCTTCTGAGGTTTATTAGGAAGGAAGAATTAAAAGAGACCGGATTCTTTTGGAATATACTCATTCCATCATAAATTTTTAAGAGTGATGGGGCTATACATTGTTTGAATAGTATGAGTACAATTAGGCCAAACTTTCCTTAGACTGTCATGTCCAGTGAATTTGAGCTGCCATCCTGAGTCTTGCCATTCCAAAGTTTCTCTCCCATGTTCAATTTAAGATCTCCAGATATATTTATTGACTTCAAATGATTTGCTAATATAGCTTCATTGAAATAGATCTGTAAAGTCTATTACTCTATCACATCAAAGGACCAGATTTCTCTGAATATTACTGCTATCACTGATATTAGAGTTACTTTAAAAAAATGTGGAGTTCAATATCAGGGTCTTTGATCATCTTTAAAATCACCATGGCAAACAGGAAACATGGCTATTGCTGATTTCACAATTTTTTTTGTATGTAGAGAGAGAAGAGACATTTTCCTTCCACGTGACAGCTTTACACCAAAGTAAACGTGAAGAATTTATTTTCAAAAATTGTAATAGAGATTGGCTCAGAGTATACCACTAGCTCTTTTCCTCATGGTATACCAAGGTGCCTGCATCAAGAGTTACCACCATCAAATGTTTCCTAACCATTTCTCTGTATAATATTCCAGAATTTGAATTTGAACCTTATTATCATGTATATTGAAATGTTTTTTTTCCCTCTTGGGGACTACATGGTTTTCCCCTTGATTTTGTTTCAGCTGGATTTCAGTTAGCATCAAAGATTTCATGGAGACATTTTCTTTTTTTAGAAAGTTCCATGAACCTCCATAAGTTTATAGAGTAGCTGGATTTGAGGGGAAAGAATGTGTCCCAGTTGCACTAACTACCTGTGCTTTAAGGCTTAGACATAACTCTCAAAAAAGAACTCTGCAGTACTTTGTGTGGCTTCTTGTTGCTTGCTTTGTATACTGTGCAGTCATTTATTTTGCTGTTTTGCTATCATGATTCTCTACGTAGAAACTAACATTTTTCACCAGGAACATATTGAAAGCTTAAAATGATAACCTGCTTTACTGAGCACATAGCTACCATGGCACTCAAAATGAAAACAATTCCAAAGTTCTAATATGTTTGTTATACATAATTACCTGAATATTATGTTGATATTAAAATTAAGATTATGGAAACTGTTGAGTTGGCTCAGCATTTATAGGCACTGGTGACTTGAAATGATCTCTGGAAGCCATTGATGGTGGTAGGTTATGAAAGCTGTACAATTACATTAAAGTACTTATAAATTACTAAGTAATAGAAATGGGGCATGTCATAAATTTATGTGTTCTACTCCATATTCTGAAATACATTGTATAACCACTTAAGTTTTGGAAGGGCACATAGTCCATTACTGGAAAGTCTTAGATAATCAAATGCTGTGTCCAGAGAATGGTGCAATACAGTTCTTTGCTTTTCACCTCAGGTCACTGTTAGGTCCATTATGAGTCCATTTGGATGCAATTCAAAAAGTATCTTCTGTCTGGGGCTTTCTCTTGTCTTCCTCCTCTAATGTCCCCTTGTCTTTATTTTCAGATATTCTTCCAGAGCTATATCTCTCTTTCTTCTTGGCTTTGGCCCTTAGGTTCCATTTAGGCCCCCCCCCAAAAAAAAAAACCCTAATATACATCAGTGTGTGTGTGTGTGTGTGTGTGTGTGTGTGTGTGTGATTTCATTTTCAGACATGCTTTGTGTCTATAAGGTGTACAAGCTTTTCAAATACTAAAATGATCCTGATAGGATGTAATAATTTTTTTTCTATCTCACTTTAATTTTGCTAACGTGCCACAGATCTCTAGTGGTGATTCGTTTGCTTTTCTCCAGAACTAAGTGAAACAAAAAATAAATTCTATTGTCCCACAATTACTAGAGTTGGTCCAGAAAGGAAGCTTACTGATGGATTTATGGTATATTTACTAGAATAGTAAATTGAACTTAATTTTAATTTCTCAAGCATGTTTGTGAAGTACATCCCATTTATATGATAGAAAATTATGCAATTAGAAAAAAAACCCTTAAAATCCAAAGGTTAGAAGAATTCTTACTGAGAAGTAAGTTGAATCCCACATTGCTGAAATGAGGTCTTCAAGACGAAACAACTTGTGATTAGTAGAACCAAGTCATTATCAACATCTTGCAGGGGGAGGGCCTGGAGAGATGGCTTTTTCATTAAAGGCACCTGCTGCTCCCACAGAAGAACCTAGTTTGGGTCCTAGCACCTGCATGGCAGCTTAGAACCATCTACAATTTCACTTCCAGGGTATCTGATGGCATGTTCAGGTATTTATAGACACAGCACATACATGGCTATAAGACATTCACCCAGACAAATGTACTACACATAAAAAAAAAAAAACATTTCACAGGGAGACACTTGAGCAAGACAGGTAAGCACAGACACATCTCTGTTCCTTAAACAGCTCTGCCATTTCTAGTTTACTCCATGAAACTAGTCTTTCACTCCTGTCACCTCACTGTCCTTTCTAAAATGGCAAGGGGAGGTTCGTGTCTGATGGTAATGGTGCTCAGATACCACATGGAAAGTATGTGGAACAGATGCTGTCAAATAATGTTACCAGTGAATGATATTTCCCTTTCTTCTCAATTATTCTAATTCCGGCTACAAAGAGAGCCTTCTCACATTATCTCTTGGGTTATAGTATTATGCTTTATTATGGTTACATATTTGCCTAGTGTTAGGGTCTGAATTATTTTCTCAAAATTAATGTGTTAAAATCATCCTAGACACCTGAATCTTGGACTGTGAAATTGGAAATAGAACCCTTAAATAGACGATAAAATTAAATCCGGGCCATTGACATGTTCCCAGGCCAGTCTGGCTGCTGTCTGTATAAGAGGAGGAAGAGAATCCAGGGTGAGTTTGTGTTATGTGAGCCCACCAGAGTCTGTTGAAGGATCTCAAGAATTTATTAAGGTATAAAATGAGGATAATACACTCACTGATACAGAATAAGGAAGATACGGCTGCTGATCCTGCTGGTCCAGCTGCCACTCTGCTCAAGGCAGATGGAGGCCAACTGCAAGCCACTCTCAGCCTCTGGAATGGGTCCCGACCACCCAAGAGTCAAGTACTAGACAAAGCCATGCCATAGGGCATGTGACCCAAAGTCATTGGCTGAATGGAACAATTTCCCACAAGTTTGTACAGAGAAGAGGCTCTGTGAGGACACAGTGAGCAGGCCCCAATACTGAAGTTAGAAAATTTGGTGGAGGTTTCTGAGCCTTAAGGCTTCAAGATGTAGACTTCTTAGCAAATGCTCTAGCTGTTACAATGGGGCCAAAGGGAAGAATGGTAATTATGGAAGAGAGGAAGTTCCAAAGTAACAAAAGATGGGGTCACTGTTGCAAAGTCAATTGATTTAAAGGATAAACATAAAAACATCAGAGCTAAATTTGTTCAAGATGTTGCCAATAACACAAAGACTGTCACTGCTACTCTTCTAGCGTGTTTTATCTCCAAGGAGGGCTTTGAGAAAATCAGTAATGTTGGCTGTTGACACTGTAATTAGTGAACTTAAAACAAAACAAAATAAAACAGAAACAGTCTACACCTGTCACAGTCCCTGTAAGAAATTGCTCAGGTGGCTATGATTTCTGCAAACAGAGATAGACAATGAAAACATCTTGTGATACAATGAAAAAGGTTAAAAGAAAGGGCATCATCACAGGGAAGGGTGGAAAAATGCTGAATTAGATAGAAATTATTGATGAATTAGAAATTATTCAAAGCATAAAGTTTGGAAGAGGATATATTTCCTCATATTGTATTAACACTACAAAAGAACAAAAATGTGAATTTAAAGATACCTATGTTCTGTTGAATGAAAAAAAAAATAAGATCTAGTGACCAGTTCATTGAACCTGCTCTTGAAATTGCTAATGCTCATCAGAAGCCCTTATTCATAATTGTCCAAGACATTGATGGAGGAACTCTAAGCACACTGGTTTTGAACAAATTAAATGCTGGTCTTCAGTCAAAGCTCCAGGGTTTGGGGACAATAGGAAGAATCAGCCTAAAAATAGGGCTATCACTACAGGTACAGTATTTGGAAAAGAGGAGTTGAATCTTCATTTTGAAGATGTCCAAGCTCATGACTCAGGAAGAGTTGCAGAGACCACTTTTACTAAAATGACATGCTTTTGTTAGGAAAATGTGACAAAGCTCAAATTGAAAAATATATTCAATTGTAGGAGCCAAAGGGGTTGAGAACACCAGGAGAGCACAGTTCACAGAATCAACTAAGCAGGGCTCATAGGGGCTCACAGAGATGAAAATGGTCATCACAGAGCCTGAGTGGGTCTGTGCTAGGTCCTCTGCATATATGTTATGATTGTGCAGCTTGGTGTTTTTGTGGGACTCATAACAGAGGGAGTGAGGATGTCTCTGACTTTTCACTTTCTCTTGGAACCTCTTTCCTCCTACTGGTTTGCCTCACCCAGCCTTGCTATGGGAGTTGTTCTGTGTGTTATGAATGTGTGTTGCTCTGATTGGTTGATAAATAAAATGCTGGTTGGCCAGTAGCCAGGTAGGAAGTGTAGGCGGGATAAGCAGACAAGAAGAATTCTGGGAAGAGGAAGGCTGAGTCAGGAGTCATCAGCCAAACACAGAGAAAGCAAGATGACAAGGCAGAACTGAGAAAAGATAACTAGCCATATGGCTAAATATAAATAAGAATTATGGGTTAAATTAAGTGTAAGAACTAGTCAGTAATAAGCCTGAGCTAATGGCCAAGCAGTTAAAATTAATATAAGCCTCTGTGTGCTTACTTGGGTAATGCAAGTGGGAGAGATTTGTTCCGACCATGGGCCAGCCAGGACACAGAAAAACTTCCAACTCCACAATCTTGATGTGAGGGTTTGTGCCTAGACTTACTGTCTTGTTATGCCATGGTCTGCTGATATCTCTGGGGGACCTGCTTTTTTTTTTTTTTTAAAGGGAAACTGAAGAGAAATGAATCCAGGGAGATAGGAGGGGGGATTATGAGGAGTGGAGGGAGGGAAACTGTGGTCTGGATATATTGAACACACACACACACACACACACACACACACACACAAAACCCTAATAAAATAAAATAAAATAAAATAAAATAAATAAAAAAGAAAAATGTATTCAGTTAGACACCACAACTAGTGATATGAAAAGGGAGGGCTGAATGAGTGACTGGCTAAACTTTCAGATGTAGCTGTGCTGAAGGATGGAGGGGCAAGTGATGTTAAAGTGAATGAGAAAGCCAGAGTTATGGATGCTCTCAATGTTGCAAGAGCAACTGTTGAAAAAGGCGTTGTTCTTGGAGGGGGCTATTCTCTGCGTCAGTCCATTCCAGCCTTGGCTTCATTAAAACCAGCTGATGAAGATCAGAAAGTAGGTGTAGAAAATATTAAAAGAGCATTCAAAATTCCTGCAGTGACTATTGCTAAGAATGCAGGTGTTGAAGGATCCTCCATAGCTGTGTAAATTCCGCAGTTCCTTGGAAACTGGTTATGATTCTATGCTCAGAGACTTTGTGAACATGGTGGAAAAAAGAATCATTGATCCAATGAGGGTTTTAAGAACTGCTTTACTGGATGTTGCTGGGGTAGCCTTCTTATTAACTACAACATATTTAGTGACAGAAATTCCTACAGAAGAGAAGAACCCCCCCCAAAAGGGAAGTAATGGGAGGAAATACAGAAGATAGCATGTTCTAACTCCTAGAATAGTAATTTCAATGAACTCTGATGGGATGCTCAAGGCAAGTCCTTCGCTGATAAGTTCAGAGAAGTCACCTAAAGAAAATGACTGAAGAAAAAGTTGGCTGGCTGATCAGTTATAACCATCATTGCTGGTTTCCATTGACAATATATAATGGTTTATTGTTACCATTGTCCATGACTACAAATAATTTATTTTTTAGTTTTGAATAAAGACATTTGTACATTCCTGATACTGGGTGAAAGAGCTGTATACCAGTGTCCTGCTTTAGCTTAAGTCATGGAGGTATTTCTACTGTTCTGTTATAGTCAGGATCATAGTGCTTGCATGCCCAGATAAGATGTTCAGAAGCAAACTTTCTGTGGAAAGAAAGAATAATTGTGTACAAAGCAGAGAGGTATCCAGTTATGTGACAACCTATGTGTAATAAAGTTTTGTTTAAAGTTAAAAAAATAAAAATAAGATAGCTTGATTAAATGAGTATAATTCTAAATAAAATCTTCATTTTTCAGCAGAGGCTAATCCACTTGAGGGAGAGCACTGTAGTGTTTTCCTTTGCTGTGGTAGCATGTGAACATGGACTTTTGGGTGAATTTTGGAGTTCACCAAGGCTAAGAATTGTATTTAACATTTGCTTTTCTTCTCTCACAGAAACCCAGCTGTTCAGGCTACAGACAAGAATACAGTGATAATGAGCATTATTAATGATACTTTTTTCTTTCTGCAAATAGTGTCTAGAGTTGTCTCTTTTATGAAGTCATAGAAGTAAACACAATTAAGAGCTCAAAGATTATTTCTTATTGCTTGTCCAGACATAGGAAGAGAAAATTAAATCTTCAAATGTAATTTTTGAAATTAAGATTAATGATGATGAATATCTGATCCTCTCATACATGGATGACCTCATGTTGTTTGAGACAATGTGTGGGGGCTTCTAGCTATCTTTGCCATTAACGAATATGATTGAGTTATTTTAAATGTAGTCAGGATACAAGACCCACTTGTCTGTGTTGAAAGTTTGCCTTGTATTTTTCAGAGGATCAAAAGCAGGCATTTGTGAAAGAAAAAGTCAAGTGATTTTTTTTCCTCCTCACTTTTAAAAATTGCATTAGAATGTCATTTCTGGATTATGGAAATATGGGAGAAAATGAGTTATCCTAATTAATTTATGGCAGGGCATCAAGATATGCAAACATTTCACAAGGTTTTCAATATTTTCCAAGTCTAGAAGCTTAAAGGCAAACTTAGTGATGAAGGAGAAATGTGCTGAGCAGTTAAGGATACGTTTATTACTGGGAAAATATAGAAAAGGTACTTAAGTAATTAGCACAGCTACTTCTTTGTGAGCAGGCATGGTCTTCTCATGTCCCCTCAGCAATGTGGGCATGCACATCTGCAAACAGGCAAGGGATGCTTTCTACCATCTCATTATCAGAACTTCTTGAAGAGTTTTTGAGTGTTAATTAAAACCCATGAGATTTATTTACATAGCTGTGAGTAAAAGGTATTAAATAACCTCCAACATACCATCCAATGCCAACAGTCTATAATTCTTTTGTGTCTGTCAATCCAAAAAAAAAAAAAAAACTGGAGGCAAATATGAGGTCATTCAGGGAGGCTGTCGTTCATGCTGGGCCTGCAGAACTCTTACAGCTAGTCTCTGCATAAAGGGCAGTGATTGTCTCATGAGTCCAAATTCCAGGTCTGAGCTCCAAGATGGAAGCAGTCTCCAGGACGAAGAGACATGCAATAAAACTGCTGCATTAAGGAACTGATGGACATTTCTAGGGCTGCGTTTGATTTACAAACTCCATTGTGGTGTAACCTGCCCCATATTTGTTGAGATCACTGATTAGAGAGTTGGAGACATACCACCACCATATCTCCCTGCTGGACCAGAAACAATGAACTGGAACAACTGCATCAACTTAAGTAAGTGTGTTGCTTTCCTCCCAAACACAAAAGCAACATGCTTTGTTTCATCCCCTCCCGGCTTCCTTCCTTCTGGGTTGTTTCTTCTCTCTTCTCATCAGAATCCACTGCCCATAGGGAAAGTGTGTACTCAAACTGTAAATATCACAAGAGTGAGCTGCCATGCTTTTTTTATGTACCTCAGACCTCACTTAGCAGTAATGTCACTGAACAGTATTTGTTTAATGAGCGAATAAGTGAATGATTGAATTTGTAGATGCTGAGATTTATAACCACAGCTATAATGGTTTCTGGACCAGTCTCATTAGTCAAGGTAAAAGAGCTCAAGAAAAAGGAAGTGTTGTGTATGTTTATGCATATTTATAACTCATCAAGAGAGACAGAGTTATTTTTACTTTATCCCAAAATAAAAGCTTTGCATGTCTCATTTTTTTTTCTTGATCATGTTCAAGGTAGGATGGCTAAGAGAAAGCCAAAATGAAAAATGTTTAAATTTCTAGGTGTTCCTTTAAAATCATTTGGTTAGTTTGAACAGAAAAGACTATTTTAAACATTAGTAATATAAAGGCTAGGAATTGGAGAGAGCAGAATTATCATGGAGTGTGGTTTGCTTTGGACATGGCTGTTCCAGCTAGTGGCTTACCTTTGCTCTTCCCCTCTTCTGCCAGGCAATAATCCCAGCATTTTCTTGGGTTTGGTATACCCTTTCTACAACTTTGGAATCTGATGCAACTGAAAAGCTATGCAATAAGCATCATTAGAATGGGAAACAGCCTCACATTCTGCCTTCACAGAAATAGAGAGAAAAATCACCTGCCCAATGAGGCTCTTTCTCTACCCCCTGCCCTTGTTAAAAATAGCAGTTGCAGAATTTCATTATGAATCTGTATGCTTCACTTATCACCTTCCTGTGGTCTAAGAAATCAAAGTCCATTCTGTCAGATGTCACTCTTGGGGTTCCCATCCCTATTTGTGCCTTCATCTGCCACCTCTATGCAGCAATTTCCCAAGTCTGTATTCAGTTCAACTTTGTCTGCCTTTGCCAGCATCTTGAATACTAACTAAACAATGTTTAGTTTAAAAACTTGTTTACTTTGATCCTTGGCATTGTATATTTTCATAAGAAATAGTCATATAGCATATATAATCTTGCATGTCTCAAAAAGGATGTTTAACTATTTAGTGGATTTTTACATCTTTATTTCTTAGCAAATGTTGCAGTGGACTTTTTTCCCCCTGATAATAATATGGAGTGTTAGAACAATTTTCTGGCTGCCTTTTTTTATTTTCTAAATAAAATGCAAAGTAGGAATGACATGTACATCTCTTTCATGTTGAGCCCACAGAGTGAGTTTTAAGAGATATCTTTCTCTTTGAATTAGACTCCGAAGAGAACTGGTACTAACATGAGGAAATGTTCATCTTCAAGGTTCTAATCACAGGGTTCCCACTGTCAAAGACACAGAAGGTACATTGAAAAAGATATTATCAAATACAAGGGCTAGCTTTTTAGTAAAACTCTTCAGAATACATTTAAAGATTTTATCTCAAGAGCATGTTTTTGATCAAGGATGTAAAGACACTATTTATACATCTCAGAAATTCTTACATTTTCATGTATATCTCAGAAATTCAAAACTTTTATGACTTACAACTTAGTTCTAGATCTATATCAGAGTTTACTGATTTCTTCTTGATTTAACCAAATCTCAGGTTTGAAATGAAATTGAAGTATATATGACATATTTCATACCCACTCATCAATCTGTTATAAAATATTTGAAAGATATATGATCCATGGTGTAAGAGATTTATTTGCACAGGAGATAGTTCTCTGGACAGCCTTTCTCATTCACAAGGTGCTTGTCTACTATACGGCTATCAATCCCCATTGCCCTGGTAGTAACCATGGCAAAGAGGGAACATGGATTCATGGATTTATCTTTCAGCCTGACTGATCATAGAAGTGCACTTTTTCTCCCATAGCTACAGGGAGGAAATCATCACCCACCTTTTCATACCCTAGGAATTTCAAACCTTGGGCTTACTGTTGCCTAACTGCCTGGACTCTACTTCAGTATAGTTGATCTGTGTGTGTGTGTCTCTCTGTCTCTGTCTCTGTCTGTCTCTCTCTCTCTTTGTGTGTGTGTGTGTGTGTGTGTGTGTGTGTGTGTTTGTGTGTATGAATGTCTGGGAGTGTTGGTGGTTGTCCAGCTCTGATGCCTCTTTCACAAGATGTTTGCTTTTTATCTATACAAAAGCAATTTCCCTTTGCCATGTAGCTTGACCACAGTAACTATCAGAAGCTTAACTTGCTTGTGGTTTAATTGAAAAGCACATGTTTTAATCAAAAGCATGTATTTTAAAAGTATTTTTAAAAAATAGAATAAAATATACTAAAAGATTTTAGAACAATTACTTTGAACATATCTGATAAGACTGTTTGACCTTATATCTAAGAGACAACATGCTTGCCTTTGGAGCTTAGATTTCCTTTCCTGTGCTCTATTTAGATGTATGACATACCTCAGTTTTGCTTCTATGCTTCATTGTGTTTCTAGTGCCTTAACTCAGCCACAGTTTAAGGCCAACATGGAAGAGAATGCCCTGTTCTGAGTAAGCCAACTTGCAGCTCTTTCAAGACCTTCTGTGCTGGTTTCCTCCTCTCCTGCTGGCCATACATTCTGAACATTGTAAACAGAAACCAACATCAAGTTCTTCTTCTTCTTTTCTCTTTTCCTTTTTGGAAAGTCATTCTACAAATTTAAAGTGCTGAATTAATTTAGTAAGACTTGAAGTGACTGGAATATTGGTGATGGAACTGCATTGATCAGATGGTAACAACTGCCAATTAAAATGAAATAAATTAAGTTGGGTTCAAATTAGGCGAATTCAATTCATTTCATTTCAGCCCAAAATACTGAGCACCTGTATTAGTCAGGGTTCTCAAGAGGAACAGAACTAACGGGATACACACACACACACACACACACACACACACACACGGACACATTAAGCTAACTTTAAACTAGTAACAACAGCAGGATCGCTCCTGTGAACCAAGAACCAGATGGTTACTCATTCCTTGAGGCAGGGGGCCTCATCAGCTACATTGTTCCCACAATGACTGTCTCTCACTGGGTAGGTAAGGGAGACAAGCTTTAGTTTCTCAGTACACAAGGCTGAGTGTGTCAGTAGTCCCAATGTGAAGCCTGGAAGCTTCCTGGTGAGTTGTTGGTCCTTAGCCCATGATGAAATCTTTGGAACTTTGGTGATATCAACAAAGGAATCAGCAGCAGCAGCAGCAACAACAGAACATATTAAGTCAGAGACAGGGAAGGCTAAGAAAGATAAAGCTAAATGATCTTCCTTCTGATACACCTCCTTCTAAACAATCCGAACACTACGGAAAGGAGCCACACACAATCAGGGTGGGGCTTTCACATCAATCAAGAAAATCAGGATATGTCTGCAGGTGAGGCCCCTTACTGAGATGATTCTGATCTGGGACAAACTGACATTTAAATCAACCATAATAGCACCTATATGTCAAACATTGTGCTAGGGTCTGAATTTACAGATAAGAACTTGATTTATATAATATAATAATCAAGATAAACACAAAATAAACTCAAAGGTAATTTAATAATCGGGACAAGAGAATTATGTGCACAATGTTAAACTAACTAGCATATGAGTTATTAATTATTGTTATGTATGCATGAGGGTGTAGTCTATGGTTAAGTGATTATAACAATAGGCTACCTGGATAAAAGTTATGCAGCTAAGATTTTTAGTGATGAGCAAAAGTGGGCTGAGTTAGGGGCTGGAGTTGAGTTTGGACAGAGAAAGAATGCTGGCCACATTGATGCAACTGCCATAGGCTTTTATACACCCATATTACTAGTCTTGGTTGTTTTACTACTAATATTCTTTCAAATAACTATTTTTTTTTACTGAGAATAAGTATTTCAAAGAGTTATATTTTAAGATTGTGCATAAACTAGGAATATACATCTGAAATGTGGCATTTTTGGGTCCTACCATATACAGGGCATCTTTTGGATTCCTGGAATGAAGCAACATGTCTAAAGTATCAGTTCCAAATCTAACAAGGAAAACAATGAGAAATGGCAGAAAGAAAGAGAGCATAAACTAAGACACCTGTGTTTAACTCCTCATTCAGACACACAGACACTTGATTTGGGTTGTTCTAAGTACTGTATGGACAGAGTCTTCTCATGTGTGAGTTTCAGAGTTAAAAGAGAGATCTAGAGCTTCTGCTAGTTTGTAGAATATTCTTTGCTCATACAGAATGACCAGGACTTGGAACTAACACCAGGATCATGGAGTGTGTACTGGAATGAGCACAGGCTTTGGAGCCAGCAAATCTGTGTGGACCCTGGTTGAGTTTCATACAAATTCACGTGAGCAGGGGATCATTTCAGTTGTAATTCTCATTTGCAAAATACCTGATTTGCGGAGCTTGAGTGTTAACACAATCCTGTAGTCAAAATATTTACATAATTCCTGGAATATAGTAGGTCTTTAATGCCAGTTTCTGATCTCTTTTTGTTTTATTCTGACTAGCAGGAGCGAATCAGTCTCTTTCACACAGAGTCTCAGATGATGGTTTGCTAGATTCTGATTACTCTTAGGTCCATACATTGTCTTGTCCCAACATGCAAAGACATGCTAGACCAAGAGAAACAGAGAAGCAAATTAAGGCATCACACCATGAAGATATTCAATGACTACTTCTTTCAGAGATAAAGCCCTTTAACAAATGCTTGTTATAGGAGCCTCAGCTGCATTTCTAACGGTCCTGATCTCTCAAGTTCAGCTTAACTATTACACAGAAGCAACATGACCTGAGTAGTCAGCACACTTGCTGCTAAGGGGGCATTTCTTATGCACAGTATTTTTCCTGCATTTTGCTTCGGAACTGATTTATGAACTGGGGTTTGTAGAGAAGAATCTTCATATGACGTCTTCAGTGCTTTCATACATGTATAAAGTAGTGCCATAAATAATATTACCAGAGGCAGTGTAGCTCAGCGGGCTCTAAATGAGGTGAGAGTGGAAGTCTCTAAGATTTAATGAATGTGTATGCCATTCTATCACAACCCAATGCGTATTGGGATTTTCTGATCTTTTTATTTTTTCTTTTCTCTTTATTCACCAATGCTTTTTTCCTTGTCATTTTATTAATCAATTCAGGCCTAATTTCATACAATCTAAAATTCTTTGCTTTTTTGGGAGAGGTTCTGAGAAAAGGCCCCGATGGCTAAAATTGGAAAGAGTCTTTTATATGCTTTGCTAACATGAGATTACTTCTTCACTACGAAGTTCTGGGTCTGGAGATGTAGCTCAGTTGGTAGGCTGCTCACTTAACATGCAGGAAGCCCTGAGCTTGGTCACCAGTACAGTATAAAACAAGGTGTGGTAATTAGACATTCAAGTTTATTCTGGGCTACATTGTAAGTTCAAGGTCAGCCTGGGCTATATGAGATTCTATCTTTAAAAAAGTTACAGCAAGACACAATTGCTGTCTATGGCTTCTTAAACATATGGTTACCATCTAGAAAAGGCTGGGGAGTTGGAAACCAGAGCAGGGCAGATGTGAGCTCAGTTTATACCTCAATAATGGTGATTTTGGATGAAAAACTTGCTTTCTGTTTCTTCACTTATAAGACTACCAAGACCCATGGTAGAGGATGTGAAGATAGATTTAGCTAATGTAGCTAAACTCTTGAATGGTGTCTCATGTACAAGGTAGGTGCTCATTAAAGGGAAGTCACCATAAGAATCAAAAGTGAGTACAATGTAATGAGTGTCCGTTACCCCAGCGATGGCTCTGTTTTCCAGCACATTATGTAGTGTGCATTCTATGTGGCCAAATTCTCGTTTCTGATTTGGAGGCGTTTTTCATCTCTCAATCTTGTTTGAGAAACAGTGAAAAACAAAGCACAACTAGACTTCTTTTAGAAAGAAAATCTTCAAAAGACTTTTTTCCCTAATAAAATAAAACTTGGGAAGAATTTGGTCATTATATGAAAGACTATTCCTGAGAGAAGGCAGAGCGGTTCATGGGATGTAAGTAATACTATTTCAGCACGGTAATAGTATGTTGCAAACACAAATAAGAGAAGCCATTATAATGATGGAAGTAGAAGTTACTTTTCATGTCTATGGTCTGTTTCATGTTGGTATGAATGGTCAGCACTGGTGTCTGTGATTGCATGAACATGCTGTGATTGCCTGATCTCGGTCAGCCTGGTAATATGACGGACAGGTTAGAGAGTGCTTGTGTAGAAAGGTGGGGATGAAATTGCAGCCACTGAGACAAAATGTTTTTATCCCATTTTATATTTCCGATAAAGTCAAACAGCAGGTCATGTTGGTCTTTGGAAAAGCAGCCAGTGACTTCCTATGCTCAGAGTCTCTATCCCGATTGTTACATACTCATTGCAACAATAGTCAAAGTCTTTACACAGGGAAAGAAAGAGGTGTTACATTGTCAAATGGTTTTGAAAATGCTAACCATTACATCCTCACTAATGACCTTCATAATACATGTTAACATATTCAAATCTTGGGAGAGCCTCACATTACAAAATAACCCAAAGAATAGTTTTATGATTCCCCAATTTTAACCATATATCCTCTCTTTTTGATCCAGTATTATTGTTTTATGTGTCTTGCCTGCATGTAGATGTCTGTCAACCACGTGTGTGCCTGGCACCTGAGGAGGCCAGAGGAAGGTTTCAGATCCTCTGGGGCTGGAGTTACAGATGACTGTGAGCTGTCATGAGAGTGATGGAAACCAAACCTCCTCTGCAAAAGTAACAAATACTCTTAGCAGTTGAGCCATCTCTCCAGACCCTTGCTATATTTTAATAAATATCCTTTATAGCTACTGACCTGGGAAACAAACCTTGGAAAACACTGTAATTAATTATCTGGGAGAAAAAGTTTATGTGTTTGGCAAGCAGCAGCTGTCTGTGACCTGTTTCAGGTAGAGGAATATTTCTAACTTTTTCTCCTGAAATTCAGGCAGTGTGTGTTCCCATTGTTGACCCTTTTAGATTCACATATGAAGAATCTCCTGGAATCATTTGTTCTTGTTCATGATTAATTCAAGTAACTTGCTTGTATTATACTATTAGGCAGAAACCAGTTGTTTCACCATTTTATTTTGTGTATCAGGTGCCAAAGACAGATCCTGGGCTGACAAAATCATTTTGAACATTTGTTCCATAGTTTTATAGCCCCGGTGCACTTTTCTTTTTTAACTAAAACTGTTTTCTTAATTTGAGCAATTCTCCAGGTTGAAGAAAAGTTGTAAGCACTGTTAGTTCTTGTCAGGAGTAAATGGGACTCCAGAGAGTTCTTTGAAATGGGAAACATTTGAACAGAATATCATCTTGCTTTCAGCTGTTTGTATAGATGCAATTTCTGCAATTCTATACCTCACAACTCTAATTTCTCTTCATCTCTGTCTCAGGCTTCCATCAATAATCCTTCTGCTGAAACACACTTGACAAGAGAGGTAGCGTAGACGCCCTTGCAATATCTCCTGAATGTCATTCAGCAATGATTTGTAATCAGGCTTATACATTTCAGGAAGAAAAATGTGAAACTAAATAGAAAATTCAATCCATACCAGTCCAGATTGGACAAGGGTGATGTTAGGAGCATTTTATAGAATCACCTTTTGATTAGACGATGGAGATTTTATAAAACATAAAAGTTCTAGTGATTTTTAGATTCACATTGTTTGTATGTGTCTAAAAGATAAAACCGTCCTGTCATGTTCCTGGGTATAGAAAAGAATTGGCTCTTTTCTGGATCCAATTACATCTATCTGAAGCACTGTGATTTCTAACCACATCTTTTTAATCTAGAAACTACAGGAGATATTTATTCTTCTATCCTATCTTACCAGTATTAGAATAATGGTCCTGTTCTGTGTATATATTAAGCAAGGAACTGGGCTCCTTCTGAGTTTCAGCCGATTATGAAGTAGAATCTGTAATTATTGAATATAAAAACTTAAGAAAATGAAAAAGTATTTTTTTCTGGACATTGAAAAATGTGTTAACTATTATTTATTTTTTCTTTCTGTTTCATTAATGAGAGGTTCTAAAAACTACTAATTATTTTGAACACAATTCTTAATGACTAAATACATTTCAAAAGCCTTATGATACATTTTTCTCTCAATTTAAAATGTACCACACTCTCATACATTGTGTGTAGTGTTCATTCACGGAGAGTATCAGGGCACTATGGGAAAGTACTTACCTGGGACACTTCCCAATAATGAGTGCATCCATGTACCTCACATGTGCTTATAGCACACTACAATGAGAGTATATGCTAAGTTTTGTTTGGAAGAAGGAGCAATGGATAAAGCTTTGCAATGAATGTAAGAATTAGATGAGTTGAGGTGGGTGACCATAAAGGTAATTTTCCTCTCTTGAGAGTGAATACATTGCCTCAGGAATTCCTATATGTATCTGACTGTAGCAGATGAGCCTTATGCCATTTCTGTTGAGGTTTTAGAAGACTCTTTGAAAGAGGTTACTTTGAAAGTGGAGAAACTAAAGGCTTTTTTCCCCCCAGTTAATATAAGTTCAAATTTCCCTCTACTGAATTAGTAGTCACATTTCTTCTGTTTAAATTCTTTATTAACACAACTGTGCACATCTGAGGGGTGGAAAGTGATGTATGCATCTTTAGTACAATGTACAATGACTAGTCCAAGCTATCCCACCCATTGCTTCAAACATATGACATCACAGGCAAGGAGAATGTTCAAGATTTACCTCTCAGTGACAGCAAATGTACAAAACTCAACTATTTGCTTTTCTCAAATAAGAGGAAAACATTTTGAAAGTAGGCTTCACTGTCTGGTGAATTCAAGCCAGTAGTTGAGTGTTGTAAAAGTCTTTCGTACACCTCCTCAGGAATGAGACAACTCCATCCTGTTCTGGAAGAAGCCACCGTTGGATTGAAAGGCTTCTCTGCTCTGGATGTCCATTTGTCATTAGGCCTGCTCTGAAAAGCCTCCTAGGTGTCAGTCAGGGCTGACTTGAAACCTGTGCCTTGAAAACAAGATGGAGGAACTCTTCTCTCAGAGCTCATCACACGTTCCCCACCTAAGGAGATCCTTACAAGGAAGCTGCTTGTGATGCAAACTGGTGAAATAAATGCCTCTTAATGCTCCTTCTCCCTGGGCCACCAGTGATCATAAATCGGATCCCTTCCTCTCATGCTCCTCACTATTGTATGTGTGAAGTCTTCTAATAAAGATGTCACTATTCATTACATATGGCTCATTGAACTACTAAAGCAAAAATGAAAGTTAGAATCCATTTGGAGGAATACAATATTTGACTTTTCCCATTCAAGTGTGGAAAAGATTTAGGACGTAATTGTACTTTCTGAAGAGATTGTTATAAATAATAATTAAATAGAAGAAATACATGTTTTTATTCAGATCACTATTTTTTAAAATTCAACAAGTAACAAGAAATATTATGTAAACTCATGCATCTGATAGTGTTAAAGTTGTATTTTATTAATCTCAGTTGACAGTATCCTTGCTAGCTTTGGCTTACTTTAAATTCTAATTGACTCAGCAAATTTTTTCCTTTCTGGTGTCACTTATTGGTTAGCTATAACCACTGCACTTATTTTATGTTTTTTTTTTCTTTTTTGCTTTTTTCCAAGATTGCATTTTCAAATTTTTGTCAACTGAAGATTTTTCTCTGTGATGATTTTACTATTCAGTTTAATATTTGTAACTGTAGCCACCTTTTAGGGCTAAAAAGATGCTAACCACGGTGAATAGGGCTTGCTGCTGTAACTGAATTTATAATCGGTCTTATTAAATAAAAAACATGGAGCCAAATATAGGAGCCTTAGAGGTCACAGAAATAGTGAGAGCCACCAACCAACCTTACTTTGCCAAATATGCAGCTTCCAAAATGCCACAACTTCCTGTCTACTAGGCTTTTATTGCCTTGCTGTTCTGCCCTCTCATTGGCTTTAAGTCCAGCTACCTCACTTCCTTGTCACTGCCTGTCTGCACCCACCTCCAGGTCTCTATGGTTGGTACTGGGATTAAAGGCATATATCACCACGCTTGGCCCTGTTCCCTACTGTGGCCATGAACACACAGAGACCCTGCATGTTAAGTGATCAGATTAAGGGCTTGTGCTACCACTGCCTGACTTTTGTGTTTGCAATTTCCTCTGATCTCCATGCAAACTTTATTTATTAACATACAAATAAAATATCACCATAATCTGCTTCTTTTATTTGATGTTAATATAAAGGTCCTATATATAAAAGTTAGAGTGGATAGTGCCCAGGTATTGATAAGGAACATTGGGTTCATGAAGAATGCTGTGTTTCCTACAAACACCTACTCAGTGTAGTGAAAAAGGGTTGAGAAGTCTGCGGCTGTCTTTTGTTTTATGTCGTTGATCCAAGTTGCTTAGAGGGAAACACAAACTCTTACCAGTGTCTGATAACGTTTTTGAAATTTCACCAAACAACAGATGCTGATTATAAATATGCTGAAATGGTCAATATTTGGGTGTTTGCTTTTCAATGCCCTGTAGATCATTTGTTTAGCTGTGTTATTTTTCAATGGATTACATTAGGTCATTTAGTGAATGTGTCGCCATGGAGCCTATTCTCTATAAAAATGAGAACTCCCACTCTTTGCTCAAATGAACTGAATCAGCTTCTGACCATGAATATTCGAGGCTTGTGGAATTAGCCTTATTGTGTATCAGGTGGACCAAATAAGAGACTCAGAGGAAACAGATGTGAGTCGCATGAGCTGGGGAAGTAGAGACACTTACTGCTTATTATAGTTAGGAGCAGTGTTTTGAAAGTCTAATCTATTTCAAAAATTCATGACAGTAGAGGCTTATGGTGAAGTCTAGATAGGAAAATTTGTAGTTGTGTAATTGTAAAATAATCATCAACTTTTACTTTGGAAATTCTGAAAATAATTTGAGTTGAGTTGGAGTAAATTCAGTAATTATCAGATGTGTCTTCTACTTTATTTATTTATTTATTTATTTATTTATCTATCTATTTATTTTTAACATAATCATGTGTAGGGCTTTCTCTGGCTGCTCTTAGGAATGGTTATACAAAGGTGGTTATACCAAATTATAGTTTAAGATGCACTGAAATATTCATCTCATTGGAAGATATTTGGATATTAAATATTTTCTATACATGGCTTGATTTTTTTCTTAGTTTTTTGTTTCCTGTTTGGGCTAGAGTCACATGATTATGGTTACACAGACAGATGACCATGCACTTTAATTTGAATTATTACAGCTGAAATATTTACTTTGGAAATGCAAAGATAATTTGAGTTTTAAAACTTTAAATGAGATATTCAGACAATCTGATTTTTTATTTACATCAATTTGATATATAGACATCATGGAGAATGCATAAGTTTTTAAAGAAAAGTTTTAATTTCACATGATAGGAAAGTAAACCTTTAAGAATGCTAAAAATATACAATGTGGAAAACGATCACTCGTTTAGTAGATGATATAAATTCTGGGACACTCATTTAATTGCAATCTGGAGTAACAAATGTAATAATTACACAGGAGTCTGACTTTACTGGTAAAACTCTAAAGAGGTTTTTATTTACAGAGAAGATAATGGAAAGCAAGACTTAGAATTAAGGACACACTTGGAAGAGCTGTGGCATGGAGAAGTGGCAATTTACCACTGATGAGGATGAGGAAAGAGTATGGGGAAGAATCTCAGTCAGTTGATGAACAAAAATGAATTTTTTCCATTTTTATTTATTTATTTATTTTTCTATTATAAGCTCGATACAGTATAAATTCTTACCCTCATAGTGAAATGTTTCATTGAGGCTTGCCTAGTAACTGCTGGTGGGAATGCAAACTTGTACAACCATTGTGGAAATCAGTATGGCGGTTTCTCAGGAAATTGGGAATCAATCTACCTCAAGACCCAGCTGTACCACTCTTGGGCATATACCCAAGGAATGCTCAATCATACCACAAAGATACATGCTCAACTATGTTCATAGCAGCACTATTTGTAATAGCCAGAACCTGGAAACAATCTAGATGCCCATCAACTGAAGAATGGATTAAGAAAATGTGGTACAAAGATGACCTTTTTAAGGAACACTTAATACAGTGGAGAGAAAGAAGTTGGATTGTTGATCACTATAGATCTACCACATTTAAGAGCTTTAGTCTAATCTTCCACTAATCTTTCAGGGTTCTATATGCTCTGGATGAGAGGGCAGAGCTTAGAAAAACTGGAAATTTCCCTCAGTTAACACAGCAAGGATGTAATAGTGGTGGGTTAGGGTTGAGGCTTACCTATGACATGTAAAATAACACATAGAATGAAGACTACAAATACAATATTTAAAGATGTATTTTAAAAAGTGCTCAACATACTTAACCACCAAGAAAGTTCAAATGCAATCTACTTTGAGATTCTACCTTACTCCAGTTAGAATAGCTAAGATCAAGGAAATCAACGAGAACAAATGCTGCTAGGGTGTGGGGAAAGAAGACCCACTGTTCACTGCTGGAAGAAGTACAAACTGGTACAGCTCTATGAAAATCAATGTGGAGGTTGCTCCATAGCTAGAAGTAGAACCACGATCTGTCCCAGGCTTATACTCAAAGAGCTCTGTACCCTACTACAGAGACACTTGCTCATCTGTGTGCATTTCTGCTCAATTCATAATACCTAGAAAATGGAAAAAGCCTACATATCTGTCTGTCAATAAATCAATAACGAAAATGTGGTGCATTTCTATATAGAAAATACATTAAGCTGTAAAAATTGTAAAATTTCAGGGACATACATGGAACTGGAAATAATAGTGAAATTAACCCAGTCCCAGAAAAATAAATACAACATGTCTTCTCTTACATATGGATCCTTGCTTTCGGTCTTCAGATTTTGTGTTTAAATTGGAGAATCAATAGAAACCAGGAAATAGAATTAATTTTTAAATGAATTGATTTCGGCAGGCTTTGTAAAAATGAACTAATTCACATAGAAATGATCAATTTATTCTTTCTTAAATGTGTATGAAGTTTCTGTTTGAAAATTTCTTTTGTAATAATTAGCTTTTTCTTTAATAGTTTTTTCCCTTCTCCTTAGATTGGCGAAGAATGATCAACATGAAGTTTGTCAGTTCATTATTTCTACTACTTTAGAACTAAAATATAAATTTTAAATACAAGGATCAAAATTAAAAGAAGGTAGAATCAGCCATTTCAGATATATCTAGAGAAAGTAGTTCTGATCTAAAAAGAAAAGTATGCAGGTGTGACTACTTCTGGGTAACCACATTTTTAGAAGAGAGAAATTAAGACAAAATTTCCAATATCTACTGACATTTCCAATTTATATAATACCAGGAAAGAGTGATAAAAATATTTAAGCAAATGAGAAAGAAATTTGAAATATCATCTGTAAGGGACAACGACAAGACAGGCGTTTAGTGCCTAGGAAACATTAAATGAAAGAAGACCATGGGACAATGATATAGATTTGAGACAAGTGGTAACTACCCAAGGACCCTTGCCTGGTCGACTGTCATCCACTGGAGAAGGCAACAAGAAGGTATTATTAAATGAACAAAGAATAAAAATTTATTATTCAAGCACCTTTTAAAAATATGTGATAGGGTCACAGTCTCTATTATAAAGAATCAAAACAAAGAACTCATTCTGTTTGGTCATATATTCAGCAGTGTGCTGGACAGACAATGGTAGTTCTGCTCTTAATTATTTGAAGAACTTCTACGCTATTTTCCATAATAGCTGTGCCATTTTTCAGTCCCAACAACAATGTACAATCCCACCTTTCTCCATAGCCTGTGTGACATTTGTTACCGTTTTACCTTTGGACGATAGCTATTCTCAAAGTTAGGATTTAACATTTCATGGTGCTTTGTCTTTTCCTTTCCCTGATGACCATGTTTTTGAGCATTTTTTAATTAGTTTATTTTGCTCAGTAATATTTCTTTGTGTTTTTTGTTGCTTGCAAAACCATTTATTTGTGTTGTCATGTAATATATTGACAGCAGGTACTAGGTTATATCCTACTTTCTTTACAATTTTGAGTTTATGAATCAAATATGAATAATGACACCATAAAATATCTACATGTTCTATTTTGTGTAGACTTTAGCTTTGGCATCCTTTAAAAAAATATTAAGGAGTACAACTTCTGGATCATCAAGTTAGAATGTGAACAATTTTGTAAAAAAATGGCCAAGGTGTCTTGCACAGTGATTGTGTGAACTGAAATGCCACTAGAAGTGAATAAGAGTTCAAGGTGCTCTGTGTCCTTGCCAGCACTGGACCCCCTGTCAGCATTTTGATTTGGGCCATTTCAGTATGACACATTACAGGGTTGTTTTAACTTGCAACTCCCTGATGACATATAACATGAGACATCTTTTCATGCATACTTGGCATCTGTCTATCTTCGTGAGATATCTATTAAAGCCCACTTTATAATTTTTTTGTCATAGTGATTGAGTTTTAAGGGCTCTTTGTATAATGTGGATAACAGTCCTTTTCCAAAATGAGTTTTGCAGATATTTTCTCCCAGTTTGTGGCAGCCCTTTCCATTGTGATGGTACTATTTCATTTTTTCAGAATTTTTTTTTTTTATGAAATAGCATGTATCACTTTTGTATGGTTTTCATGACAGCTGGGTGAGAGCAGTGGCCTAAAACTTAATAACAATTGACATATCTCCCTGCAAACCAAAAGGAGAATAACAGCATTATACATAAAAATTGCCAGGATTTCAGGCCGTATCACTATTGTTTAAATATAGGGACCATTATTATTTAAGAAACTAACCCATTATTAAATATAACAAATTAAGTCTTAATGTTTAGATCAATGTGTTATTCATATAATTATTTGATAGAAGACTTTACTCTCATTCATTGCTTCATGAACCTTCCAAAATATTAATTAGGAGCCTACTATAGACAAGAAAATGTTTTTAACCAATTGGTCAAAGGAACATAAAATAGTTGATATCAAATATTAACAAAACTACTTGATAGCAAAGGTTAGTACAATATATCCAAAATAATTGTAATACTAAACTAATAAGTGTCTAGTTCATTAGACGAGATAGTGCCATAGAAATATTGCTTCTGTGTTCTATATAGGGGCGTGATTATTTCTAGTTGTGTGAATCAGAGGGGACCTTGTCAAGGATGAAGCATCTTGTCTATTGTCAAATGTTTTCCTGGTGGGCAAAGTCATGGCAGTCAGGATACTTAGGGTCAATGAGAAGAACTTATTCCTTAGAGTCATAAAGATGCCCTGTTCCATTCTCTGTCCCACTAACTAGCTTGGAGTCAGTGTTGAACTCAACTTTTAGTATATATTAAATTACCACCATATAATTCTTTATCACCATGTCGTTTTTCACTTCTAAAATCAATATGAATACTTCATCAAAAAACCTATAATCTCAGATATTTATTTTTAAGAAATTGTGAAGAACATTCATGTTTAGGTTGATCCAATGATCAGTTTGCTTTCTGTTATCAAAAGGTAGACATGTCTATATCTTTTTACTAGACAACAGTGACAAATTTCTGTGGATAAAATGGCCAGATAGGTGACTTAATCTGGGAAAGGAATCAAGATAATTAACACATCTATAAAGCTATCAAACTCTTGCAGTAAGAGCCTCTCCATGTTTTTTATGTCTCTGGTATTATTAAAGATGATCATATATTTTATTGGGGACTAGAGAAATGATTATTTTCTGCACTATTAATCCTACATAGTTATAGGTAATAATAATAAATATGTTAAAGGAGGGTGTCCCCATTTTCCTTCCTATAAAGTTATTTTCATTGCAAACACTCTTTGGCATTTCCATGGCTTTTGTTTCCTAATCTGACTGTATTCCTCCCATGGGCTGAATGCTGAATTTCCATTGTGAAATCTCAGCATCTTTGGCTTTGGATGCCTGCAATACGCAGCTATACATTATACTCAAGTGTGTCTAGTGAAACATGAGTCATAATGATAGGAAAGTATTTTAAAGTACAGAGCTTATTTTTTTGTTCTACTTTATAAATTTGAATTTGTGATGGCTTAGGAATACATTTGCTCTGGCTTAAACAGGGAGGAGGAAGAAGCGAGAGAGTAAAACTCTTCACTGTCCATGCATGAAATTGCCTTTGGTAATTGGCTTTGGCGGTCCTAAGGTACTAAACTGCAGAGCTTCACTAAATGTGAGGTTGGAATTAGAAGGGTAAGCAGTAATTAGTCAGTCACTTTGACTTTTTAGACACAGCTTAGCATTTATTACTGTTTCTCTCACTGTTCTGACCTAAATCAATGACCTTTAAACTGGAATATATTTCCTTGCACCTTTTATAACCCTCCTCTTTAATACTTCTATTATACATTAAAAAAATTAAAAACCAAAAAGATCTAGTGATTCAATGTATGGAGGACATCTAACCATCCATGGAGAAGGGCCTATTTTTAACTTCATTGAAACATCAAGATGCAGTCACTATGAAAAAAGAATTGTCTCATTTAGTGTAAGAAGTGCTAATGGGCCTTCGTGATCAAGGTGAGACTAACAAATACATGGGGCAGCTTGTAGAGCAGTGAGATGGCTTAGCTGGTAGAGGCACCTGCTGCTAAGCCTGATGACCCGAGATTGATTTCTAGGACCTACACCGTGGACAGACAAAACTGATGCACAAATTGTCCTCTGCATCCATACATGCATTTGGAGCCTGTATGAGGAGCCACATATACAATAAAATAAATTCTAAAAACAAAAAGTAAAGCATATACTCAATATATTTTAAAAACTTTTAGGTCAGGAAATTCCATCTTGGGTGGAATTAGTGTAGGAATTTAGATCATAGATGACTACCTATGTGTGGTAGAAGAAATAATGATCTGTAAATATGTTATATACAAGACAAAGAGGAATGGATTTTTACAAAGGAAACTAAAGAGACCCATAAACTGACTTAAGATAGGGAGAGTCTTTTGGTATATTTGGATGAACACAATGTAATCACTAAAGGTGAAGAGAGAGGTAGAAGAGTCCATATTCAACTGATGTGATGTGGGGAAGAATTGAGCATTGTGCTTTGGTAATGGGAGCAGTACATGATTGAGGCAAGTCGGCAGCCTGTGTCAGCTGCTGAGGACATAGAGACAATCTACCAGAGCCTTCCAAAGAGCATAGTCCTGCCAACATCTAGACTTTGGCTTAGCCAGACTCAGGTCAGACTTTTGGGTAGTTTTCAGCCATGCATTTTTAAAACAATTTTATTACTCTTATAGTAGAAATTAAAGTCCTGAGATGAATTCATTTTTGTGATTACTTACCTCTTTAAAATAGAGCCAAGATGCGCAAACCTGACATTTCTATTCTATTGCGATCAGTTTTCTCACTGACATTTTCTCATGTTTGTAGTCCCTTGTTTGAAGGGACATCACGGTAACAGCTGGAAGTTGGTATTAGGTGGCCAGCTACCCTGGGCAACACGCAGTCTTGGAGCTGATGCTTCAGAGTTCCCTGTGTAACAAATGGTCCTCTCACTGTCAAGCTACCAATGCCACAGCATGAATTGATGACTGAAGTATCAATATGTCCTTAAAAGGGTGAGTTATTATTCTTTGGAGTGTCTCTACAACTGCAGCTGGCCTCAAAACACCCTTCACTTGCAACAGACTTTCTGCTACTCACATCTGTTAGGAGGCATGGATGGTTTTCGTAAGAAAAACACAAAATAAACACCATGTCTTTATAAATAGGTTCCTTTTTTTCTGCTTCAAGGAGCTTTTTTTAATATATACAAATTCTGAATATTGCTAACAGTTCATCACATTTTGAGGCACAAAAATCTAAAATTTGGATCTACTTTATTTTGGATTACACTTTATTTCCTTCTTTTAGCCCCCTTATCTAAATGTTCTACTTAGATAATTAAAAAATATACACATGGTTATCTGTAGGTATGTGTTCCCATGTGTGTTTTCATGGGTATTAGTATGCACATGCACATGTATGTATAAGCCAGAGGTCAACCTTGGGCATCTTCCTCAATTGCTTTCCACATTAATTTTTTTAAGAATAGGATTTCTCACTGAATCTGGAGCTCAGCAATTGGGATAGGTTAGCTTCCCAGCAATCCTCAGGCATCTCCCTGTGCCCACCTTCTCAGCTTTCAGATTATAGCTTCCTCCTTTTCCACTTTTATTTTCTGTATGGGTGCTGGGGATCTAAATTCTTGTACAGCAAGCACTTTACTGATGGAGACATCTTCCCATTCCTGAATAATTTTTAAAATAGTTTGTGGTAAATGATTGGAAGCTTATCATCCTCTTCCATGGTTATCTGATATAGATATATAGGATATAGAGATGATAAGAAAAAGGGTAGATTAATGAACCTACTTTTAAAGAACAACAACTTGTTTAAAATGTTTTACATTGGTATAGATTTTAGTTTATGATTAAAATGTTTTACATTGGTATAAATTTTAGTTTATTGATTCAAACTTAAAGTTAAATTTGTTATACTGTATATATATATTCTTGTTTGAGGTATTATGTTTATGTAACTCATTTAAAATTGTAATGGATCATTAAGAAATAGATTAATAATTAGTCATCTACGATAATCATATTTATAGCCATGTTAGATAAGTCTTCTAGGTATACATAGATATATTTCAGATAGATAGGTAGTCGTCAAACACTTCAAAGACCTACAGAATATGGCATTTAAAATGTTTTAAAAATTTAGACATTCTGGACAGTGAGACATATCTACTCCTGGTAGCACTGGATTTACTTCGGAGAGGAAGATGGGCATTGAAGACACTCCATATGGAGTTTATCTTCACCTTGGCAAAGATAACCCTTTGGGCAAGAAACGGTTCTTGCCTGGACTACTTGATCGACTGGACATGCAAGATCCATGAAGGATGACCACTAAACTTTGCTTGACAAGATGGTCCTTCAGGTTCCTGCTTCGCAGAGAAAACTGCCAGACATTCTACAGGACACTGAAAAAAATGACAGAGAGACTTTAGGCCTGTGAGCTAAAGACAGATGCCCCAACTTTACAAAGGAACATCAGGTGACTGTCCAGGCTGTCAGCTGTCTCTGTCTACCCTGCAAGACTCCTGAAAGTTGCTTATGTCCTTCTCCCGTTTCTCAGGTAATATTATATCCTTCTGAGGTCTTTGATGTGGTTGAAGACTAGATAGTTGCAATTTCCTCAGTTATGATAAAAGATAAGTTAAATATAAAACCTTAAACTCACAAATATAAGATAGATAGGACATTTTCTTTAATATTGTAACTGTAATTCTTGCTTGATAATTGTTTTGTTATATGTAATTTTACTATGTTAAAGTTAAAAATCTTCCGCCGGGCGGTGGTGGCGCACGCCTTTAATCCCAGCACTCGGGAGGCAGAGCCAGGTGGATCGCTGTGAGTTCGAGGCCAGCCTGGGCTACCAAGTGAGCTCCAGGAAAGGCGCAAAGCTACACAGAGAAACCCTGTCTCAAAAAAAAAAAAAAAAAGTTAAAAATCTTCCTTTAAAAAAAAAAGAAGAAAAGGGGAAGTGCTGTGGATATCGCTCTATATAAATAAAACACTGGCCAGTGACCAGGTAGGAAGTATAGGCAGGACAAGGAGAGAGGAAAATTGAGGGAACAGGAAGAAGGAGGAGGAGACACTGCCAGCCACTGCCAGGACAAGCAGTATGTAAAGACGCCGGTAAGCCACAAGTCACATGGCAAGGTATAGATTTATAAAAATGGGTTAATTTAAGATATAAGAACAGTTAGCAAGAAGCCTGCCACGGTCACACAGTTTATAAGTAATATAAGCATCTGAGTGATTATTTTATATGTTGGTTGTGGGACTGCGGGGCTTGGTGGGATCTGGAGAGAAGCTCTCCAGCAACAGTTATCCTTCATGTAACCATATGTGTGTGTGTGTGTGTGTATAATTATATATATATATATATAATTATATATATATATATATAAAATTATATATATATAATTATAATTATATAATTATAAATAAATGATAAAATTATATATATATAATTATATATATATATATAATTTTATCATTTATTTTACATCTCAACTGTAATTTCTTCTCCCTCCTCTCCTCCCATCCCCTCCCCACTCTTCACTCCTCCACCAATCCACTCCTCCTCCCTCTCCTTTCAGAAAGGGGCAGGCCTCCCATAAGTGTCAACAAAGCATGGCATATCAAGTTGAAGCAGGACCAAGCTCCTGCTCCTGCATCAAGGCTGGGTGAGGCAACCCAGCATGGGGAATAGGTTCCCAAAAGCCAGTTCAAGTGCCAGGTATATGTCCTGATCCCACTGTTGGGAGCCCCACAAACAGACCAAGCTACACAACTATCACACACATGCAGAGAGCCTGGGTCAGTCCCAATGCAGTCTCCCTAGCCGTCGGTCCAGAGTCCATGAGCTCCTAGGAGCCCATGTCTCTGTATCTGCTTCCACCAGTTACTGGATGAAGGCTCTCGGATGACAATTAGGGTAGTCACTAATCTGATGACAGGAGATGGATAGTTCAAACACCCTTTCCATTATTGTTAGGAGTCTTAGCTGGGGTCATCCTTGGGGATTCCTGGCACCAGGCTTATCCCCACCCCGAAATGCCCACTCCTATCAAGACATCTCTTTCATCACTCTCCCACTTTGTCCTACCCCTAACCTGCCCAACCCAATCCCTCATGTTCCCATCCTTCTCCCTTCCCCACTTTACCCAGGAGATCTCTTCTATTTCCTCTTCCCAGGGAGATCCTGTCCCTCTTTGGGCTCTCCTTGTTATCTAGCCTCTCTGGAGTTGTGGAATGTAGCCTGGTTAGTCTTTACTTGACACATAATATCCACTTATGACTGAGTACATACCATATTTGTATTTCTGGGTCTGGGTTGCCAGACTCAGGGTAATTTTTTTTCTAGTTCTATCCATTCATTTGCAAATTTCATGATGTTACTGATTTTTACAGCTGAGTAATACTCCATTGTGTAAATGTAACCTTTATCCTTCTTTGGTTGAGGGGCAACTAGGTTTTTTCCAGGTTCTGGCTATTAAGAATAACTCTGCTATAAACATACTTGAGCAAGTGTCCTTGTGGTATGATTGAGCATTCTTTGGATATGCGCCCAAGATTTTTATAGCTGGATCTTGAGGCAGATTGATTCCCAATTTTCAGAGAAATTGTCATATCTGTTTCCAAAGTGACTGTACAAGTTTACACTTTCACCAGCAGAGGAGAATTGTTTTCCTTACTCCACATCCTCTCCAATATAAGCTGTCATCAGTGTTTTTGATCCTAGCCATTCTGACAGGTATAAGTTCATATCTCAGGGTCGTTCTGAGTTGCTTTTCCCTGATGGTAAAGGATGTTGAACAATTCTTTAAGTGTTTCTTGGCCATTTGAGATTCTTCTGTTGAGAATTCTCTGTTTAGATCAGTACCCATTTTTAAAATTGGATTATTTGGTATTTTGATGTCTAGTTTCTTATGTTCTTTATATATTTTAGATATCAGCCCTCTGTCAGATGTGGGATTGATGAAGCCTTTTCCCAATTCTGTAGGCTGCCACTTTTTTCTTATAGACAGTTTCCTTTGCCTTACAGAATCTTTTCAGTTTCATGAGGTCCCATTTATTAATTGTTGATTTCAGTGTCTGTGCTAATGGTGTATGTTCTCTATGTGCAGATTTCTACCAGACTTTCAAAGAAGAGATAATACCAAAATCCTGAAATTGTTCCACACAATAGAAATAGAAGGAACATTGCCAAATTCTTTTTATGCAGCTACAGTTCCCTGATACCCAAACAACACAAAGATGCAACAAAGAAAGAGAATTACAGACCAATTTCCCTCATAGACATTGATGCAAAAATACTCAATAAAATACTGGCAAGCAGAATACAAGAATACAGAAAAAAAATCCACTACAATCTAGCAGACTTCATCCCAGAGATGAAGGGATGGTTCAATATATGAAAATTTGTCAATGTAATCCACCATATAAGCAAACGTAAATAATAAAACCTCATGATAATCTCATTGGATGCTACAAAAGTCTTAACAAAATCCAACACCCTTTCATGATAAAGGTCTTGGAGAGATCAGGGATACAAGCAACCTATCTAAACATAATAAAAGCAATATGCAGCAAGCTGTCAGCCAACATCAAATTACATGGAGAGAAACTTATTCTCCACACCTTGGCATGTTGTGGGTCTCTCCACTAATTGCAATCTACTCAAACAGAAACGTCTTAGATGATGGTTGAGGGGTTCATTTATCTATGGGTAGATGGTAAGTTCTTATAATTAAGAGTAGTAGGTTTTTCTCTAGGGCCTATGACCTAGGTCCATAGGTTCCAGGCCTTATAATTGTGTCAGGGATGGGGTTCATTTTGTGAAGTAGGACTTAAACCTATTTGAATATAATTGGTGACTTCCAAAGCATTCACTATTGCATCAGTGAAGATAGCTTGCCATGCCAGTCATCACTGTACTCATAGAGTTGACAGATACTTATGAGTGATGACTACTACTCTCCACTAGCTGTGTATATAGCACCCTTCAACATCATGAAAGTTAGCCAGTCAAGAAGGAGCTTCCAGATATGTACTTGCTTCCTTTATCATGTTTTAGGACTCTAGTGTGTTGTGTCTTCAGCAAGAGTGTCTTACAATCACAGGGTCATTTTATTAGATGCAGAAAAGGCCTTTCACAAAAATTCACCAACTGTGCATGATAATGGTCTCAGAGAGAAAATGCATAAAGGGATATATATCAACATAATAAAAACAATATAAAACCAATAGCCAATCATCCTTGTGGCTGTTTGAATGAGAAAGGCCCTCATAGTCTCATATATTTGAATATTTAGTCCCTTCTTGGGTGGAAATGTTTTGGAAAGGATTAGGATGTGTGGCCTTGCTGGAAGAAGTGTGTCACTGAGGATGGATTTTGAGGTTTCTTTCTCAGGCCCAGTTTTTCTCTCTGCCTCCATCTTTTGGATAAAATGTAAATAAGCTCTTAGCTACTGCTCCAGTGCCAAACCATGCCATCCTGCTGTCAAGCGCCCTGCTATGATGTTTTTATTATGTGCATTTTTACTTGCTTGACTAGAGTTATCCAAAGATATTTTATTTTGAAGATTTTATGCAAGATATTGTTTCCGTGATTTATTTCTCAGCCTGCTTGTCATTTGTATATAGGAGGTCTACTGACTTTTGTGAGTTAATTTTGTATCCTGCTACTTTGCTGAAAGTGTTTATCAGCTGTTTAAGTTTACTGATATACTCTTTAGGGCCTTTTATGAATAAAATCAAATAAAGATATTGGCTCCTTCCTTTCCTAGTTGTATCCCCCTTGATCTCTTTTAGTGGTCTTATTACTCTAGCTAAGACTTCAAGTACTATGTTGAATAGGTATGAACAGAGTGGATATATTTTTCTTGTTCCTGATAGTGTGGAAAGGATTTTAATTTCTTTGTTTAGGTTAATGTTGATTGGGGGCTTGCTGTAAACTGCCTTTATTATATTGAACTATGCCCCTTGTATCCTAAGCCTCTCTAGGACATTTATCATGAAGGGATGTTGGGTTTCTGTCAAGATCTTTTCTGTATCTAATCAGATAATTACATTTTTTAACTCTTTATGGGGGGGCCTACCACTCAGCTACCAAATAACTACCCAGAGGCTTATTCTTTCTTATGAATGCCCAGTCTTAGCTTGGTCTATTTCTAGCCAGCTTTTCTTAACTAATTATCCCATCTACCTTTTGCATCTGGGCTTTTACATTTCTCTGTTTCTGTATATTTTTCTTTCCTTTTTTTAAATTATTATTTTATTTTATAATTAATTTAATTTTACATATCACCTACAGATTCCCCTGTCCTCCCTCCTCCTACCACCCAGCCTTCTCCCCAATCCACCTGCCCATTCCCACCTCCTCCAAGGCAAGGTCTCTACTGGGGATTCAGCTGAGCCTGGAAGATTCAGTTGAGGCAGGTCTAGTCCCCTCCTCCCTACATCAAGGCTGAGAAAAATGTCTCAGCATAGGCCCTAGGTTCCAAAAATCCAGCTCCTGCACTAAGGTCAGGTCCTGGTCCCACTGCCTGGGGGCCTCCTAAATAGTTCAAGCCAATCAACTGTCTCACTTCTCCAGAGGGCCTGGTCCAGTTCCATGGGGGATCCTCAGCCAGTGGTTCATAGTTCATGTGTTTCCAATAATTTGGCTATTTGTCCCTGTGCTTTTTCCAATCATGGTCTCAATATTTCTTGCTTATATAATCCCTCCTCTCTCTCATTGACTGGACTCCTGGAGCTCCACCTGGGGCTTGGCCATAGAACTCTGCATCTGTTTCCATCAGTCACTGAATGAGAGGTCTATCATGCCAGTTAGGGTGTTCAGCCATCTGATCAACAAGGAAGGTCAGCTCGGCCTTTCTCTTGACCATTGCCAGTAGTCTATTATGGAGTTATCTTTGTGGATTTCTGGGGACCTCTCTAGCACTCTGCTTATTACTATTCCCATGGGGTCTTCATTTATCATTGTATATCTTTCCTTGTTCTCCTACCCTGTTCCTGATCTAGCTGGGACCTCCCTCTCCCCTCAGCTCTCTTTTCCCTGACCCATGCCCTCCATTAGCACCCCCTCACATCCAGTTTGTTCATGTAGATCTCATCCATTTCTCTGTCATTGGGTGATCCCTGTGTCTTTTTTAGGATCCTCTTTACTAGGTAGCCTCCCTGGAGTTGTGAGTTGCAGTCTGGTTATCTTTTGCTTTACATCTAGTATCCACTTATGAGTGAGTAGATACCATGTTTGTCTTTCTGAGTCTGGGTTGCCTCACTCAGGATGATTTTTTTCTAGTTCCATTCATTTGACTGCAAACCTCATGATGTCATTGTTTTTCTCTGCTGAGTAGTACTCTGTTGTGTAAATGTATCACATTTTATTTATCCATTCTTTAGTTGAAGGGCATCTAGGTTGTTTCCAGGTTCTGGTTATGACAAATAATGTTGCTATGAACATAGTTAAGCATGTGTCCTTGTGGTATGATTGAGGATTCCTTGGGTATATGCCCAAGAGTGGTATAGCTGGGTCTTGAGGGAGATTGATTCCCAATTTTCTAAGAAATCGCCATATTGATTTCCAAAGTGGCTGTACAAGATTGCATTCCCACCAGCAGTGTAGGAGTGTTCCCCTTGCTCCACATCCTCTCCAGAATATGCTCTCTTCAGTATTTTTGATCATAGTCATTCTGACGGGTATAAGATGGTATCTCAGAGTCATTTTGATTTGCATTTCCCTGATGACTAAGGATGGTGAGCAATTCCTTAAATGTCTTTCAGCCATTTGAGCTTCTTCTGTTGAGAATTCTTTGTTTAGCTCATTAGCCCATTTTTTAATTGGACTGTTGGTTATTTTGATGTCTAATTTCTTGAGTTCTGGATATCAACCCTCTGTCAGATGTGGGGTTGGTGAAGATCTTTTCCCATTCTGTAGGCTGTCATTTTATCTTGTTGACTGTGTCCTTTGCCCTACAAAAGCTTCTCAGTTTCAAGACGTCCCATGTATTAATGGTTGCTCTCAGTGTCTGTGCCACTGGTGTTACATTTAGGAAGTGGTCTCCAGTGTCAATACATTCAAGACTACTTTCTACTTTCTCTTCTATCAGGTTCAGAGTAACTGGATTAATGTTGAGGTCTTTGATTCACTTCGACTTGAGTTTTGTGCACGGTGACAGATATGGATCTATTTGTAGGCTTCTACATGTTGAAATCCAGTTATGCCAGCACCATTTGTTGAAGATGCTTTCTCTTTTCCATTGTACAGTTTTGGCTTCTTTGTTGAAAATGATATGTTCATAGGTGTAGGGATTAATGTTGGCATCTTCAGTTTGGTTCCATTGGGCCACATGTAGGGTTTTATGCTGTTTTTATTACTGTAGCTCTATAGTAGAGCTTGAAGCCAGGAATCATGATGCCTCCAGAGGTTGTTTTATTGTACAGGATTCTTTTGGTTATCCTGTTTTTTTTTTTTCCCATATGAAGTTGAGTATTGTTCTTTCTAGGTCTGTGAAGAATTGTGTTAGGATTTTGATGGGGATTGCATTGAATCTACAGATTGCTTTTGGTAAGATTGCTACTTTTACTATGTCAGTCCTACCTATCCATGAGCATGGGAGATCTTTCCATTTTCTGACATCTTCTTCAGTTTCTTTTTTTAGGGACTCAAAATTCTTATCAGACAGGTACTTTACTTGCTTAGTTAGAGTTACCCCAAGGTATTTTAAATCCTCTGTGGCTATTGTAAAGGGTGATATATCTCTGATTTCTTTCTCAGCCTGTTTGTCATTTGTATATAGGAGGGCTACTGATTTTTTGAGTTACTCATGTATCATGCTACATTGTTGAAGGTGTTTATAAGTTGTATAAGTTCTTTGGTTGAATTTTTGGGGTCACTTATGTATACTATCATGTCATCTGCAAATAGTGAAAGCTTGGCTTCTTCCTTTCCAATTTGTATCCCCTTAATCTCTTTATGTTGTCTTATTGCTCTGGCTAGAACTTCAAATACTATATTGAATAAGTATGGGGAGAGCAGACAGCCTTGTCTTATTCCTGATTTTAGTGGAATCGCTTTGAGTTTCTCTCCACTTACTTTGATGTTGGCTGTTGACTTGCTGTAATTGCTTTTATTATGTTTAAATATGTTCTCTGTATTCCTGATCTCTCCAATACCTTTATCATGAAGGGGTGTTGGATTTTGTCAAATGCCTTTTCAGCATCTAGTGAGATGATCATGTAGTTTATTTTCTTTCAGTTTGTTTATATGGTGTATTACATTGACAGACTTTCATATGTTGAACCACCCTTGCATCCCTGGGATGAAGCCTACTTGATCATGGTGGATAATTGTTTTGATGTGTTCTTGCAGTCTGTTTGCCAGTATTTTATTGAGTATTTTTGCATCAATGTTCATGAGGGAGATTGGTCTGTAGTTCTCTTTCTTTGTTGCATCTTCGTTTGGCTTGGGAAACAGGGTAATTATAGCCTCATAGAAGGAGTTTGGTAATGTTCCTTCTGTTTGTGGAACAATTTAAATAGTATTGGTATTATCTCTTCTTTGTAGGTCTGGTAGATTCTGCATTGAAACCATCTGGTCCTGGGCTTTTTTTGGTTGTGAGACTTTTAATGACTGTTTCTATTTCCTTAGGGGTTATTGGTCTATTTAAATTGTTTATCTGGTCTTGATTTAACTTAGGTATGTGGTACCTGTCCAGAGAATTATCCGTTTCTTTTGGATTTTTCCAATTTTGTGGAGTACAGGTTTTTGAAGTATGACCTGATAATTCTCTGGATTTCCTCAATGTTAGTTGTTATGTCTCCCTTCTCATTTCTGATTTTGCTAATTTGCATGCTCTCTCTCTGCCTTTTGGTTAGTTTGGCTAAGGGCTTGTCTATCTTGTTGATTTTCTCAAAGAACCAACTCTTTGGTTCATTGAATCTTCATATTGTTCTCTTTGTTTCTATTTTATTGATTTCAGCTCTCAATTTGATTATTGCCTGGTGTTTATTCCTCCTGGTGACTTTGCTTCTTCTGGTTCTAGAGCTTTCAGGTGTGCTGTTACATCACTAGTTTGAGATTTCTCCAACTTCTTTATGTGGGCATTTAGTGCTATGAATTTTCCTCTTAGCACTGCTTTTATAGCATCCTATAAGTTTGGTTATTTGGTGTAGTCATTTTCATTGATCTCTAGGAAGTCTTTAATTTATTTCTTTCATTCTTCCTTGACCCATTGGTGATACAGATGAGCATTATTAAGTTTTCATGAGAATGTAGGCTTTCTGTAATTTTTGCTGTTGTTGAAATCTCACTTTAAACCACGCTAGTCTGATAGAACACAAGAAGTTATCACATTTTTTTTTTATCTGTTGAGATTTACTTTGTGGCCAAGTATTTGGTCAATTTTGGAGAAGGTTACATGGGGTGCTGAGAAGGAGGTATATTCTATTTTGTTAGGATTGAATGTTCTGTAGATATCGATTAAGTCCATTTGAGTCATAACATCAGTTAAATCCTTTATTTCTCTGTTAAGTTTTGATTTGGGAGAGCTGTCCAGTTGTGAGAGTGGGGTGTTGAAGTCTCCCACTCTTAATGTGTGGGGTTTTATATGTGATTTATGCTTTAGTAATGTTTCTTTTACATAAGTGAGTGCCCTTGTGTTTGGGGCATAAATGTTCAGAATTGAAACTTCATCTTGGTGGATCTTTCCTGTGATGAGTATGTAATGTCTTCTTGATCTCTTTTGATTGATTTTAGTTTGAGGTCTGTTTTGCTGGATATTAGAATGGCTACACCAGCTTGCTTCTTAAGACCATTTGATTGGAAAGACTTTTCCCTGCCTTTTATTCTTAGGTAGTGTATCTATTTTTGAATTTGAGGTGTGTTTCTTGTATGCAGCAGAAAGATGGGTCCTGCTTTCATATCAATTCTGTTAGCCTGTGTCTTTTTATAGGTGAATTAAGTCTATTGATAATAAGGGATATTAATGACCAGTGATGGTTCATTCCTGTTATTTTTTGGTTGTAGTGTGTGTGTACTTCTCTTCTTTGGAGTTTACTGCTGTGGAGTTATTTATTGCCTGTGTTTTCATGGGAGCATTTGACTTCCTTAGGTTGGAATTTTCCTACTATTGCTTTCTGTAGGGCTGGGTTTGTGGATAAGTATTGTTTAAATATGGTTTAGTCTTAGAATGTCTTGTTCACTCCATCTATGATGACTGAAAATTTTGTTGGGTATATTAGTCTAGGCTGGCATCCATGGTCTCTTAGTGTCTGCATTACATCTGTCCAGGTCCTTCTGGCTTTCAAAGTCTCCATTGAGAAATTGGGTGTTATTCTGATGGGTTTGCCTTTATAAGTCATTTCACCTTTTTCCTTTGCTGCTCTTAATATTCTTTCTTTATTCTGTACATTTAGTTGTTTAATTATTATGTGGCAAGGGGACTTTTTTGGGGGGTCTAGTCTGTTTGGTGTTCTATAGGCTTCTTGTATCTTCATAGGCATTTCCTTCTTTAAGTTGGGAAAGTTTTCTTCTATGATCTTGTTGAATATATTTTCTGTGCCTTTGAGTTGTTATTCTTCCCTTTCCTCTATCCCTATTATTCTTAGGTTTGGTCTTTTCATGGTGTCCTGGATTTCTTGGACATTTTGTGTTATGACTTTTTTGGCTTTGGTATTTTCTTTGACTGATGAATCCATTTCCTCTATTGTATCATCTACACCAGAGATCCTCTCTTCCATCTCTTGCATTCTGTTGGTTATGCTTGCATTTGTGTTTCCTGTTCATTTACTTAGATTTTCTATTTCCAGCATTCTCTCTCTTTGTGTCTTCTTCATTGTTTCTATTTCCCTTTTCAAGTCTTGAACTGTTTCCTTCACCTGTTTCATTGCTTTATCATGGTATTCTTTAAGGAATTTATTGCTTTCTTCCACTTTTTTATTTGTCTTTTCCTCTAGTTCTTTATAGAATTCTTTCCAGTTTTTGTTTGACTTTTTCTCAATTTCTTTATTGATTTCCTCCACTTTTTTGTTCATCTTTTCATTTTTGATTTTTTTCTTGAAAAGACTCTTGTATCTTCATGATGCTATTCTTAAGGTTGCTTTCTTCTGCTTCTTCTACCTTGTGATGTTCAGGTCCTTGCTGTTGGAGGAGGGCTAGGTTCTGTGATGCTGTATTGCTCTTTATGTTGTTATATGTACTTCTTCCTTGATGTCTGCCCATCTAGTAGGTGTAAGAGTTACCTGTGTCTGAGCGAGTTGCTGTGTCTGTGTCTCAGAAGGCCCTTCTGGGTCTAATCTTAGCTCTTGGTTTAATTGGAGCAGGCAGCTTCTGTGTCTCAGGGATCTGCTCTTGGGTCAACCCAAGCTAGTTGATTCTGTGACTCACGCATTTGTTCTTGGTCTTATCAGGCCTCTTGTTCCAATCAGAGCTGACAGATTCTGTGTTTCAGGGAGCCTCTCTTGGTCCAGTGATAGGTGGCAGATTTTACTTCTCAGAACACCACTCTTGGTCTAAGGAGCGCTTGCAGATTCCCTGTCTCCTGAGGTTACTCTTGGTCCAATGACAGCTCTTTGTCCAGCGAGAGCTCTCTCTCTAGGCTGAATGAGAGCCAAGTGTCCCTGCATAAGTCCCAGGTTTCAAACAGGTGGAAACTCTTAAAGGAGCTATATCCTCTTTTTTTTTTTTTCAAGCTTTCTCAGGTCCTACATGGAAAATTGAGAGCCTTACATTGGTATGCCAAAATGTAGATTTTTAAGAAACTCTTTTGGCTCTTTGAGGGGCCTACGACCCAGCTCCCAAATGAATACCTAGAGGCTTATTCTTTCCTATAAATGACTGGCCTTAGCATAGCCTATTTCTAGCTAGCTTTTCTTAAATTATCTCATCTACCTTTTGCTTCTGGGCTTTTATTTTTCTTTATTTCTATATATCTTTTCTTTCCTTCTTATTCCATATCTGGCTATGTGGCTAGCCCCTGGCATCCTCCTTTCTTTGCTCCCCTTCCATCTTTCTTCCCAGATTTCTCCTCCTATTTATTCTCTGTGCCTGGCAGCCCTGCTTATCTTTTTCTCCTGCCTAGCTATTGGCCTTTTAGGTCTTCACTAGAACAATCAGGTGTTTTAGACAGGCAAAGTAACACAATTTCACAGAGTTAAGTACATGCAACATGAAAGAATGCAACACATCTTTGCATCATTAAACAAATGTTCCACAGCATAAATAAATGTAACATATATTAAAATAATATTACACACCCTTATGTAGCATTTGTTTTAAAATTTGTTTATGTAGTGGATTGCATTTATTGATTTGGATATGTTATCCCTGAATCTCTGGGATGAAGCCTACATGATCATGGTGGATAATCTTCTTTTCTGATCCTGTGTATTTGGTGTTCTGTATGCCTCTTGAGATTCAGGACATTTTCTTCTATAATTCTGTTAAAAATACTTTCTGGGTTTTGACCTTGGTTTCTTCTCCTTCTACACCTACTATTATTAGTTTTGGACTTGCCATAGTGTCCCATTTCTTTCTGGATGTTTTGTGCCTATTTTTTCATTGAACAGTTTTTATTTGGAGAGGAGGGTGACCTGTTCACATCTTCTACCTTGTCTTCAAGACCTGAATGAAATTCTCTCTTCCCTGCCATTTAATCTGATGGTGAAATTTAATTTTGAGGCTTTTGTTTGAATTCCCAAGGTTTTTGTTTCTAGGTTTATTTCAGCTTGGCTTTTGTTTAGTGATTCTATTTCTTTCTAAACTCTACTTTCATGCCTTGAACTGTTTTAATTATTTCATTCAACTGATTGTGTTTTCACAGTCTTCACAGAGATATTTATTCATATCCTCCTTAAGGTCCTTGAAGATACCCATAACTGCTATTTTTAAGATCTTGTCTTGTGATTCAGCCAAATTGTTTTTCTCAGGGCCTATTATGATAGGGTTTCTAGCTTCTGGAGATGACATATTATCTTGTTTGTTCATGCTTTTGCACTGGAGTTATGATATTTGAAGTCATTCATGGTGTGGTTATCTTGTCTTGAATTTGTTGGTGGGTGTTCTGTTTTTGGTTGTTGTTACCCACTCTCAGTTCTAGCTAGGAGTGACTTATCTGAGGTTCCTGATTTCAGTCACATATGGTGGCTGTGAGGTCCCTGCTGAAGTGTGGTTCTGCAGGCCCATAGGGAGTTACAAAGGAATGAAGATGGGTGTAAGGAATAGGTAAAAGGGGTAGCAGGGAAGAACTACAAAGAAGAGGCAGCAGGTCCTTGGGTGTGTACCAAGAGGTCCCAGGGGATGGAAGTAGGTTAACTGGGGGCTAAGGTGGCAGCAGGTTTTAAAGGTAAGTCTGGAGAGAGTTGACTGCAAGACAGGAAGGAGGAAAGGGGTCATCTACTTGAGTCCCAGCCTATTGTTCCACAGCACAGGCTTTGTGGCTCCCCCCCCCCCCAATATGGCCATCCATCTGCTCAATCAAAGGCCATGGAATGAAGTTTGACCTTTTACCAGAAAAGTAATGATGGAGGTACTTGTGGTTCAAGAAATAATGCTTCATCCAGCATATCTAAGATTTTGTATAATAGAGGGCCTCCATATCCTGTAGACTCAGTCTTCTAAAGGAGCTGACCAAAGAGCATCCACTAACTCTGACACTGGCATTATAATTATCCCTGTGCTGAAAGTGATTTAAAGTGAAGAAACAAGCAAGTTGTGACACTTGGCAGCTAGACTAGGCCGGCCATTTCCTGTATCTCTAGACAGCTTTCTTTCAACCATGTAATAGTAAAAATATATATTTTATTTAGTTTAAATATTTGATGTACATATTCTTTTATGGTTGAGCTATATTACATGCTTTTACATTGGCTCCTTTGTTTTATATCTATATATCTATTTCTCTATGTATCTGTATTTTATTTAGTATTTGTTTATTGAATTAACTGTATTTTGTGATAATGATCTGTTTTTGCCTTTAACTCATGGTAGCTCTCAATGATTTTTTTGCCTTCCTCCTCCCTCCTTTCATTCTTCCTTCCTTCTTTTTTTCCTCCTCACCTGGAAGATATGAGGACCAAAATGAGGGCCTTTGGCATACTGGGTAAATGTTCTACTACTAAGTTACATGCCAAACCTATATTCTCTCATTTTCTAGCTCCAACTATTCTTTCTGTTTCACTTAACCCAAATACATTTTTAGCCTTATTCTGTTTTATTTCATTCATTCATATTATATTTTTAAAAAACTATATAACAAAATAAACTATAAATCCTTTTCCTCAGGGCTCAGGGAATCCCATGAAAGAGGAGGAAAGCATGTAAGCCAGAGAAGATGGAAGACACCAAGAAAATAAGGCCCTCTAAATCAACATAATCTAATCTCATAAGAACTCACAGAGACTAAGGCAGCACGCACAGGGCCTGCATAGGTCTGCACTAGGTCCTCAGTGTGTAAATTATTGCTTCTAATTGAGTGTTTTTATGGAAATTCTGAGCATGTGAATGAGTCATGTCTTCTCTTGGGCACTTTTCCTTCTATTGGTCTCTCTTGTTCGACTTTGATGTGATAGTGTTCAACATAGATGTGATGGTTTGTGTTTTATCTTATTATATTTTATTTTGTCATAACTCAAATACATTTTTGAATCAATAGTTTTTATAACTTCCTCTATCTATACAATTTCCACTTTTTATTTTAATGTTTTTGTTAAAACAATGAGCATAATTTTTTAACAACATAAAATATACTCATATAAAACAAAAACTATCACATCAAAGTTTGACAAGGCAAACCAACAGAAGAGTTCAAAGAGAAGACACAAGAATCAGAGACCCACTTTTTCACACACCCAGGAGTCCCATAAAAGTGCTAAATTGAAAGCTATAATATGTATGCAGGGGACCTGGTGCAGACCAGTATAGGCTCTGTGCTTGCTTTTTCAGTCTTTGTGAGTTCCATATGAGGTTTGCTTAGTTGATTTAGATGGCCTTGTTTTCCTGGTTTTCTCCACCTTCCATTCTGCCTCCTTTTCCACAGAGTTCCCTGAGCTCTGAGGAGATGGATTTGATGCAGTAATCTCATTTAGAGCTGTGAGTCTCTATATTGTTTCCTCCCGCTGCAGGTGGAAGCTTCTCTGATGGTGACTGAATAAGGTACTGATCTATGAGTATAGCAGAATATTATTAGGGTCATTTTATTATTACTTTTTATTTCTTTTAAAACCAGTATTATTTGATATTTACTCTAAGTCTCTCTGCTGTCTAGTCTCTTGTTTTTGGTAACCCAAGCAGTGTCAGGTATGGATTCCATCTCATGGAGTGGGTCTTATATGTCAAATTAGACATTGGTTTGTTATTCCCACAAGCTTTTTGTTGCCATTACCCTTAGCATATTTTGCAGGCAGGACAGATTGTTGGTCAAAAGTTTTGTGCCTGGGTTGGTGTTTGTTTCTCTTTTGGTAGCCTTTTGAGTACCATATCAAAGACTCTAGAACATGGAGGTGAAGGTTCTATATAGGCGCCAGCTCTACCTCTCCATGTTCAATGAGTTGTGTGGATGTTGTCTTCAGCAATGGGGCCTTGCTGTCAGTTTATGGGGAACAACCTATTCTTGGCAATAGCCTAGGTTATTTGGGGGATTTCCATGGGACCCCTTTGGCCAACAATTCAAATGGATGTAATCCAGTTTCAGTACTGGAAGATTTTTTAGGTGACAATAAATGGCCAGTAAGGGTTCTGTCTCCCTCACTATTTGGAGAGTTCACTAGAATCACCTTCATATATTTTAGGAAGTTTCCACTGTTATAAGTTTCCCTACTTCCCCTGAAATGCCCCTCAATTTTCTCTGTTTCTACCCAGGGTCCCTCGTTAAAGCCATCTCCCCTCCCACTTCCTGGTTCTCCTGTTCCTGTCTCCTTTCAGTCCCCCAAACATTCTGCCTCAGAATACCCTTTGTTTAATCATGTAGCACACTCTATTTTGTAGTTTCCCTTGATCATTGTGAAAGTGACATCTTCTTACACACAGCCCCAATGCCTGCCCAGAGCTTTCTAGAACCAAATGATTAGCCCCATACCCTCCTGGCTGGAACACTCACATGGTGCCTCTTTTTCTGGTGCAGCACTGAAATGTTTTTAAATTTTGTTTTGTTTACTTATCTTTAAGTGACAGGAAATCCCATTTATATCTAGTGTTTTCTGACCGAAAGGGAATAGCACCTGCCCATTTCTTCTGTATCCCAACTTTTTTTGTTGTACAAGTTGCCTTCACATGATTGCCTTATCAAATTCTCATTTAAAATATGAAAAGTATACCTTTTAGCTAATTCATATGAGATTTCTCCCATTCTATTTATTAATAAAATTTATGAAAGCTCTTAAAATAGTTTTAACTTTTATATTTTTTCACTTTCATTTATTTGTGTATAACTTTTGTGGTCTGGAAATTTAAATTTAGAGCTTGACAACTGTGTATTTGTTCTTATATCTAAAACTATCTCCAACATCAAGACACAGAGCATGTACAGCACCACAGAAATCTCTTTAGATTCTTTCTCAGGCAACAACAACTCTGCTCTCCTGCAGAGATAACCACTATTTGACATCTATCACCATCATCGAATTTTGCCATTCATGAACTTCCTACAGATAGAACCATGAATGACAGCTTCTTTCATACCTGGCTTGTTATCTGGGATGGCTTGTTCATTTTTATTTATTTAGTTATGGTGCGTGTGTGTGTGTGTGTGTGTGTGTGTGTGTGTGTGTGTGTGTGTGTATTGCATTCATGTGTGGTATATGTGTGCACGCATACAGAAAAGTTACATGAAGATATTGGGATTCCTGCTCCATCACTCTCTGCCCTACTCTGGCAAAGGAATTTCTCACAGAACCTGGAACTCACTGTTTGTTGGCTAGGCTGGCAGCAAGGAAACTTTAGGTATCCTCCCATCTCTGTCACTGGAGATCTGAGGTCACAAACCACATGCCACTTTGTCCAGCTTTCATTTAAGGATTTGGGATTTGAACTCAGGAGGTCCTTGTGCTTTTGCAGAAAATACTTTTGCCCAGCAAGCCACCTCTCTAACCCTTTAAAACATTTCTGGAGCATCCCATGTCTTAACAGAGTTTATGCTTTCATTAGGCTGTTGATAATTGTTATGATTATTTCTAATAGTTTTTATTTATTTGTTTTTTTCTGAGACAGGGTTTCTCTGTATAGCCCTGGCTGTCCAGGGACTCTCTCTGTAGACCAGGCTGGCCTCGAACTCACAGAGATCCACTTGCCTCCATCTCCTGAGTGCTGGGATTAAAGACATGCACTACCATGTCAGTCGTATTTCAAGTATTTTTAATGACAAAGTAGATGTGTGTGTGTGTGTGTGTGTGTGTGTGTGTGTGTGTGTGTGTGTGTATTTCTTAAGTTTGTCTTTTGGTGTATCAATATAAAATATTTCTTTGTTAAGAATGGCATTGTTGGGCCAAAAGATTTCATATGACTAAGTTAATTCAATGCCGTAATTTCAAAGCTATTCTATCAATAAAAATATTTTATTTTTTATAATTTTGTCATCATATATTAAAAATTATTATATTTTTATAACATAATTTCTTTATTGATACTCCAGGAATTTCACATCTTGCCCACTAATTCCACTTACCTCTCAGTCCCTCTATATCCTTGTTTCACCCCTGCAGTGCTTCCCCAAAATAAAAAAAATCAAACCAAAACAAAACAAAGTAAGCAAATAAACAAACAGAAACAATAACAAAACATTTTCATTGTCGAAACTGTGGTTGTTACTTAAGAAGGATATTTTTACAACAATTTCCTTAATTAATTATAATTTAGATTAAATTTATATCAATATACATTATATGTTTACACAGTTCTTCCTTTAGAAAATTAAAATGTCTATTTTGTAATAATAAATTTCTCAAGCATTCTTTATGATTTTTGGATGTGAGATATTTTATTAGTTTTTTCCCACTAATTTCTGAACTAATTTTTTATTATTTGTTCTTTGATGATTTCATACATGTATATAATGAGTAGTTTGATGCTATGTTAATTCAGTTAAATGGTAGCACTTAAGTTATTCCCTTAGGTCTTAGGTTGTTGACAAAATTTATAATTCCAGACATGGACTACTTGCTGTGGATGGGACCTCAGATTCAATCAGAAGACAATTGGTTACTTCCATAACAGTCATGCCATGGTTGCTGGGCTTAGTACATTCTAGTGGGCTGGTTTTTTAATAGGATTCATGGCTGACGAAAACCTTTTATTTAATTGTTATTTTTAGGACAGGGTCTCACTGTGCAGGGTTAGCTGGCCTTAACTCATAGGTATCTACATGGCTCTACCTCCCAAGTGCTTGGATTAAAGGCATGTTCCACCACACCCAGCTAAGTAAAATCTTTGATGCCCTTAGTCTTCTATCATTCTGCATCTGATTTTCAGACACTTTGAAAGCTAGACGCCAGGGAGGAAATTTCCAGTTCTGTTCCAGTTTGGTTCCTTTGTATCTTTCAGTTGAGATGTGTGATGTTTCCCCAACAGGTTCTCATTCTCTAGTTCTGGGTGGCAACCAAAAGCCTGAGAAATGCTTGTATTGTTTTGGGAGCTTTTGGGGCTACCCTGACCATCAACTCCTGAGAATTATCTCAAACCTGGCACTGGGAATGTTGTTTAGTGACCTTTTGCCTCTAGGATTTCTCTTCATTGTATTTTCTTTGTTAATTATGTTATACTATCATGTTATGTTTCGGATGGTCAGTGTACCTTAGCTTTAATGAAACACAAATTCCTAGTCATTTTTAAATGGTTAACATATTTTTTTGTGTTTGTTTAAGTGAAATTTGCTAAGCCCAAGGTCATGAAAATGTTTCTCCATATAAGATTTATTTAATATTTAGGTCTGTGATCCACAGAAAATATAGTTTTGTGAATAATGTGAAATCTCCATGGTTCATTATTTGTCATTTATGTATTCATTTATTTCAACATCATTTGTTGAAAGAAACTTCATCTGTCCTGTACTGAAAGGTTCAATGAACTTTAAAGCAAATAGAGAATTCCTGTACTTGATGTCTTGCCTCAGAGATTTACATCAGTGTTTCTTATATAAATTTGATTTTATTTCTATGCTGAAGTTTTTAGAGTTTATAATCATAGGGGAATTAGCCTATATTGTTCATTTCTTTCTTTCTTTTTTTTAAAAAAGCAATTAATAAGTTTCTAGTAACTTGAAGAGCAAGAAAGAATTTGTGTATTTATTGCTTTATTTTAGTAGTTTTTTTTCTTCTGTGTCCTTCTGGACTTATTCTTTATTTAATCTCTTAGAAGTGTTTATGAAGGATTGCTATTAGTTTCCTAAATTTTTCATAAGATTTAGATTCTGGGATTAGCTTTATTTATCTTTACTATTTATTAAATTTTGAGGCAATGTGTTATATAGGACAATCTGACCTTACAATCAGCCATCCTCCTACTTTATCTCTTCTAGCTCTAGAATACATGATTATAGATATTATGCCATGTGTCTGGCTTTTATATGTTTTGCTCTTATGAGACCTTTTGTTTTTTGATTGAGTCTGCTCACTCACAATTTATTTTAAAAGATTTTTCTACTTAGTGATGTTTTAGGATTAATAAGTTTTATATATTCTGGAAATTTATACTTGTGTGTATCAATGTGTAATTTTCTTTCTTTTTATTTATTTATTTGTTTGTTTGTTTATTTATTTATTTACTTATGGGTTTTTAAAGACAGTGTTTCCTTGTGTGTCAGCCCTGGCTTTGTAGGCCAGGCTGACCTTGAATTCACAGAGTTCTCTCTGCCTCTGCTGTCAATGTGTAATTTTTTTCAGAAAATTATTTTATGATCCATTGTCAAATATGTTGAGATGACTTCTCATTCATTACTGATTTTTGAAAAAAATTTGCATCTTCTCACTACCATCTTTTGTCTAGCTAGAGGTTTGTCAATTTATATTTCCTATAAAATAATTTTTTAGCTTAACTGATCATTTCTACTATTTTTCTAGTCTTTTGTGGTGATAATCTAATTGTACTGAATTATTATTTTGATTGTATGTTAATAAATAAAGTTGTCTGGGAGTCAGAGCTATTAGAGCCATAGCAAGAGTGTGGCGGTGGTGGCACACGCCTTTAATCCCATAGATATCTGTGTGTTCAGGGTCAGAGCTATTAGAGCCATAGCAAGAGTGTGGCGGTGGTGGCACACGCCTTTAATCCCATAAGATCTCTGTGTGTTCAGGGATACAGTCAGCATTGGAGACATATGCCTTTAAGACCTAGGGGGCTGTACATTCAGACAGTGACGAGGCAGTCATGTGTTTGGGTTTACAACCAATGAGAAGGCAGAACAACATACTTTAAAAAAACGAACCGACAGGAAGTAGCTCTCTTTTCGCGAAGCTGGGACAGCAGGAGGAAGGGTGAGATTTTAGCTCTGAGCTCTGACTTCTCGGCTTTCTCTTTTACATTGTTTCTGTGTTTCTTATTTAATAAGACGGTTGGTTACATCTACAGTCTTTACTTTATCCATTTACATTATGTTAATATTTATTGTTTCCATCTGTCAACTAATTTTGAACCTGGTTTGTTCTTTTCACTTCTTCTCATGCTGTGTGTATAAGTTTAAGTAGTTTGGTTGAAATTACCCTTTTTTATGGGGACATTTATTACTACAAAATTTTCTTTTAAAATTGATTTACTATATCCTACAAGTCTTGAAATATTATGTAGGTTTATTAGTTTATTTCAGGGTATTTAAATTTTTCTCTTATTTTTTCCTTTGATCTACTGATGTTTAGATGTATGCTGTGTAACTTGTAAGAAGTGACAGTCTTGATGTTTATTGTGTGATTATTTTCTGCTTCACATGTGACACCTTCCAGTTGCACGAAATATGCTCAAAGGGGAAAATGAGTACCTACAAGAATTTTTTTAGAGGAGAAGTAACAACATTTGTGAGGCCTCTACAGCTATGATTCTGTTTATTTGAAGGTTGGTTTTAACATATAAAATTTTGAAATTCACATTTTACACAACTGAAAAGATCATACAGAAGAAGAAAGCATGTTTGTTGATAAACAACTCCGGAGACTTGGCTGAAAGTACTGGGTCTGATTCTTATAAACTGGGTGAAGTGCACAGGTTGTGAATCCCATAAAGAGAGTATCTGTATATATATATATTCAACCACCCACACAGTACAATAATAGAATTTATTATATTAAATGCTTTGTCAAGTAAAAGTGTTTTTGAAAATTTAATTAACTTTACTTTCTTATTATAAGGAACTATTAATTAATTCATTTATTTTAGATTCATTTGTTTTATTATTTTGTATGTATGAGTGTTTGGTATGCATGAATGTCTGTGCAGTACACGAGTACTTGATGCCTACAGAGGTCACAAAGGACATTGGATCTCCTAGAACAGGGCTAACAGTTGGTAGTGAGATGTCATGTGGGTACTGGGAATTAAATCTGGTCCTTTGCAAGAGCAACAAGTGCCCTTAACCTTTGAATCAACTCTTAAGCATGGAGTTATTATTTTAAAATTGTATTCGTTCTTTGTGAGTTTCATACCTGTTTTGATTATATTCTGGCTCCTGCCCCAACTCTTTCCTGATCCACTCTTCCTTTACTATCCATCTAATTTTGTATCTTTAAATTAAAACAACAACAAATCCATCAAGACAAATTTCTGTTGCTGAAAAGTTACTGGATATGTGGCCTTCCAGTGGAACACAGTTGACTTACCAGAGTCTGCATACCTAAAGCAATCTGACTCTTCCTCTCCCAGCAGCCAATTGTCAATAGCTCCATGGATGGAGTGGGACTTCTTGCTCAGCTCCTGTCTCTGTGCTGAGATTTGGTCTGGCTAGGGCTTGCATAGGTTTTATGCATACTATTCCATATATGCAGCTTCTCTGCTGTGGTCGGAAGACACTGCTTTCTTCTAGTCATTCACTACCTCTGGGTCTTATACTCTTTTGATCCCTCTTCCACATTGATTCCTGAGACTTGCAGCAGGGGTGATAGGGTATGTATATTCCACTTATGGCTGAGCATTCTGAAGTATTTTATCCTTTGAGCCTTGTCTAGTTGTGGGCCTCTGTGCCAATCATCGTCTACTGCAAATAGAAGCTTCTTGGATACAGGTTGATAGATACACTGATCTGTGGGTAAAGAAATAAATCGTTAGGAGCTGGTTTAGTACTATGGCCATCTAACAAAATAGTAGTAGATTCTCACCTAACATAAAAAACCTGTCCATCAAAACGTTCTTAGCCAGATAATGCAGCCAGATAGAGGTTTCATCTTGTGGAATGACACTTTAAGTAAATGATAAAGTAGTTGGTTACTTCCACTGTGTTTTGGGGTCCATGGGACATTATGGTCAGTAACTCTAAAAGGAGTAACTTATTCTGGGCACTGGGCCTTTTACTTATTACCTCTTGTAAGGGCATTGTTGTTCTGTTATATAGTGTGGTGATAGTGTGTTCCTCAAAATATTGTGCAACCTAATAAACTTCTCTGGGGTCAGAGAACAGAACAGCCACTAGATACAGAGGCTAGAAAATAGTGGCACACACACCTTTAATCCTAGCATTCCGAAGGCAGACATCCATGCGGATCTCTGTGAGTTCAAAGCCACACTGGAAACAGCCAAGCATGGTGACTCACGCCTTTAATCCCAGGAAGTGATGGCAGAAAGCAGAAAGGTATATAAGGCAAGAGGACCAGAAACTAGAAGCTTTTGATTGATTAAGCTTTTAGGCTTTTAGCAGCAGTTCAGCTGAGATCCATTTGGATAAGGACACAGAGGCTTCAAGTTTGAGGAAACAGGATCAGCTGAAGAATGGGTGAGGTGAGGTTAGCTGTGGCTATTCTGTTTCTCTGATCTTTCAGTGTTCACACCGATACCTGGCTTCAAGTTTGTTTTTATTAATAAGAGCTTTTAAAATTCGTGCTTCAATATGATATTTCCATTTATTTCCTTTTATACATGTATATAGATGTATTTTATGAAGCTTCTACAGTGTATGTTTCTATATGATTTTCTCCTCCTAATTTTTGTTCTACCATGCACTTTGCTTCTCCATCCCAATTTTATCCTCCTCTTCCATTATTCCCCATTAACCCTTTATATCAAGATGATCTATTTCTCTGCATTGACTACCCTTCCCCACATTCCTGACCTCTGTCAACATTCCACATGAAATACACATGACTGAGGATTCAAAGTTAACATCCACAGATGATAGAAAACATGCAATGTTTGTCTTTCTGGGTTTGGGTTACCTCACTCATAATTATTGTTTCCAGCTCTATACATTTATTTGTGAATTTTATATTTTCTTTTTTATAGCTGAATACCGTTGCATAAATATGCCACATTTTAAATTCTGGTTGCATAACTATGAAGCTATTATTGCAAAAATAAGTGAGTTTTTTGATATTGATACCAGATAACTGGTTAAGTTTAGATTTTTTTTTTCAGTAAAGAGAGAGAAGCAAGAGTTAGGATTATAAAGTTCATTGTTCTTACTTGCAATTTACTTATCAACTTTAGGAAGAGCACTGCAGTTCCCGATTTTTCAATTGTTTTTTACAACACTGGTTTAATTATTTTAGAATATCTGTAGCAATCTTATAAGACAATATTAGTTCACTGAGTCTTTACATAACTTTCCTTTTTGTTATTAGTGAGAATTAAGTGGCTTCTTACTTAGAAGAGAACATTTGTTTCCTCTAATCTTTAAGAATGTTTTGGCTAGGAATGGTACCCATAGACAAATACGTATTTATATACCTTTAGGGTGGGTTATGATGAATAAAGTTTTGCTTCGAATTTTCTGATTTTAAACCTATCTTAAACTGACAAAATTAAATTTCCAGATTTTTAATTTCCTCAAAAATCAAAGCATAGAAAGAACATTGTTTAGCATGTCTTTCTGTTATTACTTTAAACCTTAACTCACCTCCTAAAAATGATATGACATGATAATGAGCCTGGCATCTGAACAATCCTAATGCTTTCCTTCTGTTAATGGGGTATTTTCTTTTCCGTCGTTCCTTCCTTCGTCCCTTCCTTCGTTCCTTCCTTTGTTCCTTCGTCCCTCCCTCCCTCCCTCTCTCCTTCCTTCTCTCTTTTCTCCCTCCTTCTATCCCTCCCCTCTTCCTTCCTTTTTTCTTTTCTGTAATAAAAGGTCAGCAAAAGTCCAGCAGATTGTATATCCTCACAGCTTTATTTCATTGTTCCCTATTGCTGGGGCATTGTAACAGTGAAAAAGGAAAACCATTGATTCTTCTAGTTTACCTTTTTTCATTTTGAAGTGTTTCTACTTTACTGGTAAACCCTTATGATAATACATCATTTGTGTGTGTGTGTATGTGTGTGTGTGTGTGTGTGTGTGTGTGTGTGTGTGTGTGTGTGTGTGTGTAAAAAGCACAAAGAATAGGAAAACTAAAAGGTAGTTATATATGTAGTTGGAGAATTTTCTCTCCGGGTCCCGCCAAGTCCTGGCAGTCTGACAGCCCACTTATAAAATAAACACATAGACACTTATATTATTTAAAATGTTTGGCCTAATGGCTCAGGCTGCTTGTTAACTGTTCTTATATCTTAAATTAACCCATTTCTATAAATTTGTACCTTGCCACATGGCTTGAGGCTTACTGGCATCTTTACATGCTGCTGTCTCTTCTCTGCTTGTCCTGCCTATACTTCCTGCCTGGCCACTGGCCAATCAGTGTTTTATTTATACAGAATGATATCCACAACATATATACATTATATTGTTTTCAAGTGAAAATTTTTTCCTATTCAGATGTGGTTCTGTGAAGTGTTAACTCTTTGCTTGAAGTCATAGCTGATTTTTGGAATATATTTTCAAAGGTTTGTTATAACTTTCTCTGTTTATGAGATAATATCTGTTGACTTTCAGTTTCCAAGAGTTTTGTAACTATATTTTTTTGGACATGTAAGACATGCTCTATTTAAAACTACATGCTTCAAAACCTTAAATTCTAATTCCTTAATAGAAATGCAATCTTTGCTCTTTAGAAATCAGCAGTGTTTTTTTTCCTTTAAGGTTGGACTGTGGACTTCACATATTGCTAGAATACTGATGTTACATATTATTTGTAGTGGAAAATACAGGAAATGGACTTTCACTAAGACAGTGGTTTGTTACACCAGACCTCTAACTATTACGTTTCAGAAGGGATTCTAAAACATTGACCCCTAACTGAAGTAGGTGTCAATTCATCCCTTGGAGTATTTCAAGCTAATCTGTTTGAGGTAAACTTTAGCTAAGAAAATGGGTTCATGAGACATCGAGCAAACTAGACAGAAGGATAAAAATCTATTCCAATCAGCTCTAGTCTCAACACACTGTCATTGACTAAACGGTGAACAACACATGAAGAAAGAAAGGGTGAATGTGTTAACAGCCATTTCACTCTCCAAGGGGTACTTAGAGCAAGAATATAGAGAAAAAAGTACACATTTACAGAGGTAGTGAATAGAGACAGTGGACATATATATGTGTGTTATATATTCACATCAAGTATTTATTTTTAAAATGTATTTGATCATTTTCTTTGTTCTTTTAAAAATAGTTTTGTTCTCTTTGTAATTATAAAATACTCTAATGTTTTGGTTTCTTTTTAAATTATGACCTACATTTTTTTCTCTTTTTTGTTTTGTTTTTTTGAGACAGGGCTCCTTGTAGCTTTGTACCTTTCCTGGAACTCACTCTGAAGCCCAGGCTGGCCTCAAACTCACAGAGAACTGTCTGCTTCTGCCTCCCAAGTGCTGGGATTAAAGGTGTGTGCCACCACCGCCCAGCCTCTACCTTTCTTTTTTCTCTACATATTTTTATTTTATTCCATTTCCAATTTTATTTTCTTATTTTTGTACTTGAGTTTTACTTTTATTCTGTGTCTGGCTCATTGACATCAGCTGAAACCAGAAGAGTTGAAGATGGTCATTACAGTTTACTATAAGTAACAATCTACCAAGAAAATATAATCATTTCAGATGCATATATAACATGACTAGAGAATATTGATCTATCAGTTTTGTGAAACATATACTAGTGGATAGATTGGTTCAACTATAATTACAGTGGGGAAAATCATTGAAAGGTAGATCATCCAAACCAAAATCAGTAAAGAAGCATTCCAGAATCCTAGTGTACCTCACATCAAATAGACTTAACTATAGAATATCTAGAGAACATTTCATGTAACAGTTTCAGAATTCACACCCATCTCAGCTATTCAATTAATTTTCAATAAAAATAGACCACATTTTAGATAAGACGCAGTTTTTTTTTTTAATATGTTTACTTTTATTTTTCAAAGTTATATGTATGTGTGTTAGTATCCCTGTGGGTATGTTCACACGAGTGTAAGTTCTATGGGAGGCCAGAAGAGGGTGCAGCATATTCTAGATCTAGAGTTACAGGAGGTTGTGAGCTGTCCAATATGAATTCTGGTATCTAAACTCAGGTTTTCTGTAATATCAGTAAGTGCTCTTAACTCCTGATCTATCCCTCCAACTTCTAGAAAATGACTAACTAATAAAAAGGAATAAAAATAACTTTTTGTATGTTATCTAATGATAGTGGAATAAAACTAGAAATCAATAGAAAGGGAAAATACAGATATATGGAGATAGAAAATACATCTTGAATGATGAATGGAGGCCACTGCAGAAGTCAGGGCATACATTAAAAATTCCTAGAATCAGATGAAAATGAAAGCCTTACTAAACCTTTGTGATAAAGCTAAAGCAAGTTTAAGGCAAAACTTCATAGCTGTGTTGTTTACATTAAACATCAGAGAAGGAGCTTGAGAGAGGACTCAATTGTTAAGAGCACAGACTGCTCTTCCAGAGCACCTGCATTTGATTCTTAGCACCCACGTTGTGATTCTCCACTGTTTATGACTCCAGACCCAAGAGATACAATATCCTCACCCAGCTTGCATTGACACTAGGCACACATATAGTGCACAGACACACATTAAGGTAGATAAAACAAAAATAATAAAAAAACCATAGGAAACAAGTAAATTAATTATTCTCCTTGTGGTTTTAGAAAAACAAACAAACAAACAAAACAAAATGAAGTTAAAATTCCCAGTCTATAGAAAGAAATAATAAGGTTCTCTGAAGAAATTTCTGAAATAGAAATGAAGTAAACTTAAAAAGAAACTAAGAGACAAAAGAGCTGCTTTTATGAAAAGATAAATATGTTCAGCAGCCTTAGTAATAAGGTAAATGCAAATTAAAAGTACACCGAGATTCATTCTCACTCTAGTCAGAATGGCCACCATCAAAAAAACAAGTGACAACAAATGTTCTTGTAGATGTGGGGAAAGAGGAGCCTTTAAATAATGGCCACTGGGACTAAAATCTTGCACACACTCCTTTCATTAGTTACATATCCAAGTTTATTGCATCAGTATTTATAAAAATGAAGCTATGGAACGATCTACATGACCCTCAAGAGATGAATGGATAGAGATAATATATTTTATACATACACACACACACATACACACAACACACACACAGTGTATGTATGTATATATATATATATATATATATATATATATATATATATATAATTTTTTTCCAGTTACAGAGTGAAGGAAATAAAGGCATGAGAACTAAGTAAAAAAGTGTTGTAAGTCTTGGGAAAGAAGTGAACATCTGTGGTGATATTTCAGTTGTGCTGAAATGTGTTTTTATTTGTATGTTAATAAAGTTTTCCTGGAGATCAGAGGTCATTAGCAAGCCAGGAACAGAATTCAGGTGGTGGTAGCCCCAACTTGCTTTTGGTCCTGGTTTTTCATCACAGCAATAGAAAGTCTAACTAAAACACCATTAAACAAATATATCAAAGTATCAGGATAAAACATCAGCATAAAAGAATTGGTACGCTCTTTATATACCAATGCCCAGTCTACTGACACCATCACATTATCTCATTCTCAAGAGCCTTAAAACCCAAAATATCTAGGAATAGATATGACCAAGTAGGTTAAAGATTCTTACAAAAAAATCTAAAATGATGATAAAACTAAGGAAGACACTAGATTATAATTTAGAAGAAAATAAATGACCATGATCTATATAGTCAATGGAATATATGCTAGAAAACTATGGAAATTCTTCACAGAACTATAAAAGATAATCCTAAAATATATAGGAAAGTAAAAAGACCCAAATATCCAAAATATACTGTTAAAAGTCTAATTTTAAATTATATTATATATCTAGTATAGTAACAGAGTCAGAATGGTTGTCATAGAGACATATGGAACCATGTAATAGAATAGATGACAAAGAAATCATCTCAACTACTTACAACCTGCTGATTTTGATAAAGGTTCCCTAGTGTATGTTGGAGAAAATATAGGCTCCATTGTAAGGAATTCTGCTAAAACTGGATACCCACAGGTAGAAGGTTGAAACTAGGAAAATCCAACTCAAAATGAGTGAGTAACCTTAATGTGATACCTGGAATACTAAAATGAGGAAAAGATGAGAAATGAAGCTACAGAAACAGTCAATGACCTCCCAAGGGATGATTCTATTAAACGAGGAAATTCCAGCAAAATAGACAAATGGACCCTCATTTAATATTACAAAATACAGAGCTCTGTATAGCCCATAAACAACAGGGGGGGGGGATTGCAGAAGGGGTGAAATTTTTGCCAGATTACCTGATAAAGGATTAGTGTTCAGGATACACAAAGAACTCAAAAATGTAAACAAAAAGTATGTTATCTGATCAATAGATTAGCAAATTAGCTGGAGACCTCTTTTTAAGAAAAAAAGCACAGAGAGCTAGTAAGATGTAAAAAAATGTTCATATCTTTAGCAATGAATAGTATTTAATTAAAAATTACATTGTAGTTTCAGAGGGGCTACATCCTGAAAATGAAACATGGCAAACACTGTCAAGAAGACAAGGGGAGAAGAAGGAAAAAACTTTCGTATATTGTTAGGAGGAATGTAAATTAGAATGGTTACCATAGAAACAAGTACGAGGGTTCCTCAAAAATGAATCAAACAAATACACAGAAGGATATTGTTGGGTTCAGCTGTTCAACTTCTAGGTGCATAGCCAAAGAAACCTAATGTCAGCATAGTAGCCCTGTATGGCCATGTTTTTAATGACATCATTTCCAGTAGTCACACTACAGACTTAGCCTAGGTGGTTATGGGATGGATAAAGTTAATCAATAATAAAGCAGAAAAGAATTATATCACCTTAAGAAGGATGGATTTTAGAACTGGATAGCATCCTATTAAATGGCATAAGCTAGACTCAGAAATAAAAATACTGCATTTTTTTCTCTCAGATATTTTATCTAGAAACAAAGAAAACTATGTAAACATAGACCTAACCATTTGGGAGGGGGAGAGGGGCATTATGAGGGGACTAGAGGGTGAAGATAATCAAAGTGTCATATGTGGATGTATGGAAATGTCACAATGAAGTAATTTATTTTCTAGAATTTATATTGGGTCTCTGCAATACACTATATTGAGAAAGTATAATAGATTAATGAGAAGAACATATATTGGATACCATATTTTAGAATCTGTTACATTTGTTCCATACCATGTACCAGCTCATAGTATTTCCACAAACATCTTCACACATTAGCCTTATGCCACTGTGCCTCTCTCATGAGGCTTGACAATTTTGTGAGTTTGAGTCTTCCAAAAATGTGTTTTCTCCCTTCATGAGACAGAGGAATAAGAAAGTTTACACTATCTCTTCAGCTTCATTTATTGAGATCCTCCTTTAGTCAAACATGAACAAAGAGTTGGAAACACTCAATTAAATGGAGGATATTCTTTTGGTTTGTTAAATTTATTTGAACTGAAGTCTCAACATTAGCTATAAGTTTGTCTTCTGAAGGTCATTCAGTCTTTCTGACATTCCATTCTCTTGCATTTAAAATGAAGGCAAATTCTATTTTTCAAAATTGTGGAAACTCAGATAAAGGATGGAACTATTTTGCAACAGTCCTACTTATTCCTTTGAGTAAATAGTAGACACTGACTTAATTAATGTTCATTTCCCTCATATGTTTAAGGGTTATTGTGATTACATAATAGGATAATGGATATGAAATCGCTTTAGTATTTTGAAACAGGAATTTGTGATAAAGTAGGAGTCAACATGCCACTGTTCTTTCCCTTTGCAAGTTTAAGCCCAAGAGGCAGACACTTTGAGATCAAAGTAGCAATTTAATTACTGATAAAAGCTTAGAAATGTCATTTTGATGTGTTTCTCAATGTTTTATTCTAAAATTAAACTTCCCTCCTTAGGCACAGGTACATTTCAAACGTTCCAATCTTACCCACTGGGACAGATAACTTGCTACAAGGTGGAGAGCAAAGAGGGTGAATGCTTCCTTCAGCAAAAAAGAGACCCTGACAGGAGTGTTGCTACAATTATGTTTTAAAATTCATCCATCGGGTAAGGCAGTCCACCCAATGGGAAATAAGATAGCAGTATTTCTTTACTTCCTATCTATGAAGAAAGGAGACATGGGTTTGGAAAATATTATTCTAAAAAGACATATGCACATTCCTTTTCATAAATTCAAAATAACCTCCTCCCAGTCTACCATCCTCGTATATGGCTGGAACTTCTAATTCACATTTCTACAGTATATGTGTATTTCCTTGAAGGCTCCTTAGAGCTTTCCCTTCAAATATAATAATACATCTAGAGAAAACCTCAGGATAGAGAAACCTGTATTTACAGAATTATACATTTGTATGTTATATTTGTATATAAAATATACTTGCTATGTGTGGTTTCTGTCAGTGAATGTATAAATAAATGGAAACATAAAGAGAAAATGACTTTGAAATGTTAGATATAATCATTTTAAGGTATGATTATGGGTGATCATTATTATGCTTTTTGTACTTTTCAGTAATTGCTAATAATTTGTTTTTTTAAAGTTGACACCTCCTTCTGCATTGTTTGTGAGTAATAATAAAGTAGGTGAACAGCATGTGGATGCTTTTTATATACTAGAGGAATTATCACCTTGTAATCTGAATTGAGTATTTTCTTCCTGTTGCTTTGCTGAGAGCCTCACTATAACTTTTTTGTTAGTTTTTATTTTCTCACAGAGATTTTAGTTTTTGAAATATTTGGTGCAACTACCTCCTCCTCCTTCTCCCGCATCCCTCCCTGCTTCTTGTCCTCATCCTCTTTGTCCTTCTCTTTCTCTTGCTCCTTTTGTTCTTTTTTATAAAAGCTTAGATTAGAGAAGTTTTATCCCATCCCACTTTTCTCTGAGCTGTAATAGTTTTAATTTTCTGTTTTAATTTTTATGATGTAGAATGTTTATTGGTATATACTTCCCAAAGTCAGCATCTGAATTTATCCAACACTCAGTGGTATAATCATTGTTTCACCTTTACCATACACTCAAGTTCTGCATGAATTTGTATTTATCTCTTAGTTTGCTTCATTTCAGTTTTTTCCTTAATAAGAATCATGCTTTTAAAACCACGTAGTATTGTATATTTTGAAATGTGGTTTGTTAAATCCCACCTTTTGTTTCCAGAATGCAGTTCAAAATTGAAATGATGGACAATTACTCGACAGAGAGAATCACACATACATTTGTCAGCCTTCATTACAGCATCTTCCGCAATTTCTTTGTCTCAGTCAATATTATAGTATTTGCCATCTTGAAGAGACACCACTTGAAATGACATCTAGTCAAGTCTATGATACAATTGATCTTTCAATTATTAACAGTCTGGGATGCAGCTGGATTTCAAGTTGGAAAAAGTCTTGGATTGACAACTTCCACGTGTAAAACTGGCTGTTTTGTGAACAGATGGGAAAACAAGGATTTTCGGAGAAAGCACAGAGACTAATATAGACACCAGGTTATTGATAGAAGTGGAGTAAGTACAAATCAGTGAAGTAGAAGCTTTGTTGAGATATCTTCCCAGTACCTCCTTGGATTAAGAAATTCTGCCTTTTTCTTGAAATGCATAGATCCTTTGTGTGGATGTATATGCAAGGCCAGATGCAAATATACTATTCCTAATATCATGTGGATTCACAATTTATCTCATACGATAAATGCTCTCCCATTCTAGAAGAAACTCCTTGTATTCTAATATAATAATTTGCAATATGTTAATACCTTTGGTCAATTGCTAATTTTAACAGTAGTCACACAGCTTTTTTTTATTAGTGTTACAATTGAACAAGAATAAATTATCTCTGAAGTGTAAGTATCTAGAGTCATTGTGTTTTTTTCTTTGCATAAGTTATATGATTAGCAATAACTAAAGAATTCATATTGTAGGAATATATGTTAACAAATAGTAAACTATGAAAGAAGGAACCACATTTGTAGATTAATTATGGTTTTTGAAACTGTGTCTTGCTTTACAACCATGCTGGTCTTGAACTTAGCATCCTCCTACCTCTACCTCTGAAGTTCTGGGATATACAAGCTTGTACTACTAGCCCCTCTTTAGTGAGCACTGTTTCTAATTTAGTTCTCTCTCGACATAGATTATGCATATCCATTGACTTGCATATGAATGGAATAATTGGACATGTATCCCACTGCTTCGTATTCCTTTTATTCAACATCATGCTTATCTATCATCTTCATTGTTTCATTGTAATCACAGTTTTTTCCACTTAATTCATATTCATGCTCTGTTAGAGCAAACTATAACTTTTAAATATATTTTGCTGTTACTGGGAATTTAGATTCTTTCAAGCTGTTGGCTATTATAACTGTAAAGTTACTTTTAAACATTCTTGTATAAATGTTTTGTTAGATATAAACGTTAACTTTGTTGTTGTGTGGTCATTGGTGATATGGCTTTATAGCTTTAATAGACACTTCTCAATACCTTTCCAAAGTGCCCTGTCTACTTATTTCTTTGTCAGAAATATATACAAGTTCAGCAGCTCCACTTCTATCAATATCCTGGAGTCTATATTAGTCTATGTGCTACAAACATGCAATGCCTGAAGATACCAGAAGAGGGTGTCAAATTATCTGGATCTGGAATTACCAATGATTGTTAAGAACTAGGTGCTGGGAATTGAACCTGGGGTCTCTGGAAAGGCATCAAGTACTCTGAAATGCTGCTCCAGCTCTCCTGCTTTAGTTGTTAATTTCAGCTTCTGTTCTGTGAATGCTTAGGTTTGGCCGCTTTGGTGTTCCTTGACATGGTGGCCATGCATGCTTATTATTTTTCTTTAGCAATGTTGAGTGTATTATTTCCTTGACAGTGCCCTCCATCCTTGGTATTCTTTTTTCTTCCTGGTCAAGTTGATTTGTGATACTTGCAAACTGCACTTGTTTTTGATTAATTGATCTTTTTTTTTAATTTCCAATATTTTCTTTTGTTTTAATGTAAGTCTCAATTTTTCTCACTGGGTTGTTTTTTTTTTGTGGGTTTTTTTTGTTGTTGTTGTTACAGACTATTTTGTTCTACATTCTCATTTTATAAAATTCCATTTTCTGGCCTTTCCATGTTGCTGACTTTACTCTTCAGATTCTGTACTGAATCTGTTTTTGAAGTCCTTTATTAAAAATCTTCATCTGGCATTTTATACATTCTAGTATCTTTGAATGAAGTAGTTGGGTAGCTATGAACCTTTAGAGGAGTTGTGCTGCCTCCTGCTTTTATGTGTTGCAATTTGTGCCCTTGATAGTTTAGGTTTCACTTCTAGTTTTATTTTGGGATCTTATTGAACAGCCTGGTCTTCAGGGGTCCAACCCCCAATATCAATGAGAGAAGAGGAAACAATTTTCTGTAAAACAACAACACTGAACCATATGAAATATAGAACTAGATTAAAAAGATTAAAGCTTACTAGTACCATAGAAGAGAAAATGGCAACACTAATGTAGAACGTGCTAGGAAGTTAAGGTAACTTGCAGTATACGTGGAAATAATAAAAGAATGAGAAAAAAGAAAGAAGCACAGAAAGGGGCAAATGGAAGAGAAACAGGGTTTAAGTTTTAAAAACAGAAAGGGAAGGAGAGATGTGGACATGATGCTCTGGAAGGGAAGAGGAACAGGCAAGAGATGAGAAAAAGCAACAACAACAACAATAATAATAATAGAAACAAAATGAAAAAGATTGTTGACAGTGAGAAAGTTCAAGTACAAAACTAATTTTGAATTTTTTTTTTAATTAAGAGAGTGAATAACAAAACAGTTAGTATCTCTTTCTTTCTTTCTTCTTTCTTTTTGGTCTTTCACATCATACATCTCGATTCCATTAATGCCGATGTCCCTTTGTATCTTCTCTCTGCCCCCTGCCCTCAGACCGTGCAACCTCCCCCATAAGATAAAATAAAATAAACCTTAAGAGAAAAGAAAAGGAAAATAAAGAGGGGGGGAAAATCATCTTGGAAGCTGTAGCGTGACACTGTGAATCACACAATATACCCTTTATTCCATATATTTTTACTTTTAAGTGGTCATTTCAGAGTCATTGTTCTGGTTTGAGGCCTCTGGTTTCTACTATACCACTGATACTGGGCCCTCACTGGGATTCCTCTGGGATATCCTTTTGTCCTGTGTCATGGAAATCCTGCAGCTCTGGATCTATAGGACCTGCCCCTTTACATGTTCCAACAGTTCATAGATGGGGTGGACCAACTCCTAGCCCTGGTTTTGGGCCTGAGTAGTTGTAGGGTAGGTCAGCCTGCCAGCTCTCATGACTTCAGGGTTGGCTTGCCCACACCTACACCACCAGGACCAGCTCTACTGCGCTGTGCTGCCTAGTAGTCGGGACACTCTCCTGAGTGCTGCAGCTGGTGAGGAGCAGGGACAGGTCACCCAGTCTTAAGACCTCAGGGCCAGGTCTCCCAACTGCCACAGGTGGCAAGGGTGGGGCTGGTGGTGGGGAGGGCATCTCTCCCTTGCCCACATTCCCATATGGCAGATGAGGGACAGGGCCAGATCTCATACACTCCCCACTGGCCAGGTCATCTGTGACCCTGTCAACAGGGTCAGCTGTACTGTGCTTCCCAGGCGAGATGCCAGGCCTGCTCTCCAAAGTGCTGCAGCTAATAAGAGGGAGAGTTAGCTTCCCCCCAACCCCCTCACCCCCCACCCCTGCTGCAACTGGCATGGAAGAGCTAGGGAGGGCATCTTTCCCTCACCCACACCAACACATGGCAGATGAGCGGGGGCAGGGCCACTCCCGAACTCTCACTTCCTCTGGGATAGCTTGCCCACACTCCTGTGAAAACAATCAGCTCTACTGTGCTACTGAGGCAAGGTGTAGGAACAGCTCTCCCAAGTGCTACTGCAGGTGAGAGGCAAGGCTAGTTCTTCCTGACATTGCAGCCAGAGAGGGGCGGGGGCAACTCTGTGCAGTCCTATCCTCTTGATTTTAGAGCCTCATACATCAACACCGACCGTGGTTGCAGCAGGGTCATGGACACACACATGGGCTTTGACAGTAACCCAGGCCTGGTAATCACCATGGCCCCAGGTGGCAAGAAAACCACCCACCTCACCCTGCTCTTCACCTCATCACTTTTACCTCTTCAGATTGACCTGTCTCCACAGGACATGAACCATTCTGTCTGTCTGTCTTTCTCTCTCCCATACCACATCATACATTTGCTCGCCATAATAGTTATGAAGCATCCTGAGCTGCAGGGTGCCAAGTGGGAAGGCCTGTGTTTTCCCTTTGTCATCCAAGGCAGAATGCCCTAAACAGGCCTTTGTGTCTCCTTGTCCCACTTAGTGATAATCAAAATCAGTAATATTTTTTTTTTTTTTTTTTTTTTTTTGGTTTTTTGTTTCTCTGTGTAGCTTTGCGCCTTTTTCCTGGAACTCACTTGGTAGCCCAGGCTGGCCTCGAACTCACAGAGATCCGCCTGGCTCTGCCTCCCGAGTGCTGGGATTAAAGGCGTGCGCCACCAACGCCCGGCAAAATCAGTAATATTTTTAAACAATAAAATAAAGTAAATATACTAGTTAAAGTCTGGTAGAGGCAATGCAATGAGAGGAAAACACAGGCCAATGAAGAAATGAGAATAAAAAGAGAAAACAACAGAAAAATAAAAGATTGCTAAATAATGAAAAAAATTCATGTTGGATGACTATATGTAGCAAGTGAAAATACAAAAACTAAGGTAATTGGGAATTCTTAACTAGACCACGGGAGGCAGCTTCTAGTCCACCATCTTACCTAATTCTATAGTATTTAATGTGTGTGTGTCCATTAGTTTGATTTTGTTGACTCTGTTTTCTTTTGATTGGGGTGATATTATCTGCTCATTATTTATACACTGGTTTGGCTTCATGTATAAATGAATATAAAAGCTGAGCTGTGACTTCTGTTTTAGATCTTAGAGTGCATTGTCCTGTCTGGTGACTAAGATGAGACGCTAGTCTTTCTGATCCATCTCAGAGTTGACTTGAGGTGAAACTAACTGTGGTATGACTTTAATAAAGTTGAGTTCACCTGCCCATGACCCACCTTGGTTTCCTGCCACTATCTTTACATCTTGCTGATGTCTGAGATCAAATGGGTTGTGTTGGCATTTTGTAAGTGTATTTAATTCTAGCAAAGCCTCAAGATTGAATTTCCAGAGGTTTTATAAAATGATCTATTGATCTTTCTATTTCAGTTGACCTCTAATAAAATCAGTATTGTGGTTGGAGGGTAACTGCCAAGTTACATAATTTATTCTTGTGTTTAGAATCTTTTTTACTTAATTTTTAATTCTTTTGAGAATTTAATACACATGTACTGTGTTTATATCATTGTCATCCTACCTTCTTCCTTTTCCAACTCATATATGTCTTCCTACTACCTCTAAAGTTCATGAATCTTCTATAATTTATTATTGTTACCACACACACACACACACACACACACACACACACACACACACACACCCTACAAAATGCAGTAGGTGTTGCTCTCATGTATTCACGTTTAGGCCTGAGCACTTACACTTGGGTGATCTTAGAAGGGGCTTATCCCTGGAGAAGACAGATTCTGTTATTCTGAAAACATTAATTACCAGCAGCTCTTCATCTAGGGGTAGTGCTTTGTCAATTTTCCCCTGTGTTTATTGGTGTGTTGACTGGTGGTGTCAGCATACAGGTCTTGTTTAGGTGGCCATATTTTTGTGATGTCATGGGGACCATATTCCTGTCAAGTCCAGAAGACACTATCTGATATGTGTATCTGACAGCAGGTATCTTGGTACTCTGTCTCTAACAATCTTTCCAACTCCTTTTCTGTGTCTGTGTGTGTGTGTGTGTGTGTGTGTGTGTGTGTGTTTTGAGCCTTTAATGTAGGGTTGAGTTATAGATGTATCAACCATGGTGGAGCATTCTACAGTCACTCATTCTCTGTATTTTGACCAATCGTAGGTCTCTGTAATGGTTTCCATCTGCTGAAAAAAAAAAACAACAAAAAACAAAACAAACAAACAAAAAAAAAACAAAGCTTCTTTGATGAAGGGTAAGAGCTACACTTGCTTGTGGGTATAAGGATAAATACTTTTTTTTCAAAAAAGATTTATTTGTTTTTATGTTAATGTATGTATGTCTCTGTAAGTGAGTGCCATGTGTTTGTGTGTACCCACAGAGGTCAGAAGAGGGCATTGGCTCCCCTGGATCTGAAGACACAGGCAGTTGTATGCTGCTGATATGGGTACTAGGAACCAAAGTCCAGCAAATACTTTTAACTCTAGGCTGTATTTCCAGCCTCATTAGATTCTTCTTGGTTTCAATCATTTTTATGCATCTATACTGCTTCATAAATCCTTCCTGATTTTTCAGGATGCCTAGAAAGTCCATTTGGTCCATACTCTATCTCTACACCAACTAGAGTAAACCCATATAACATGCAATCTGTTTGGTTTTTCTAATTATGCAAGAAACCCTTGTTTTATTTGGTTACTATTTGTGCAATATACATTTTCCATGGTTTGAATTTTAACTTTTACTATATAATTATATCTTAGGTTTATTTCTTTTAAATTATCTGGAATTTTTAAATATGCAATGTGGTATTCTTTGTTAACTAACCTGCAATTTAGTATAACTACTGTAAGTACAGAAACTCTTGGGTCTATATCATGTCTTATTTACTGTTCTGATGGTCCTGCATACATGTTATTTGCTGTTTACTCCTTTTATGCCCCCCTTTGCACTGATTAAATGCACATTCTGTCTACTTGTATCTTTTTTAGCTTGAAACTCATGCTTTTTGTTTTTATTCATTTGGTGGTTAATAGTCCTCGTCAAAAAATAATATCTTTTGCTCTTCCTGGATAATAAAAAAGACAGATATTTAAGTCAACTCAGCCCATTTTCTCCCAGTATTTGCCATTGTTTTCTTAGCACTACAAAGTCATTATATTAGAATTTTTGCTAGGGCTGCTGTGACAAAGTATGGTATCTTAAAAAACAGATATTAACTGAAGGTGCTGACATAGCCAAGTTCTTTCTGAAGTGTGCAAAGGAGCATCCTTCCTGCACCTCCAGCTTGTGAGAGCCACAGCAGTCCTTAAAAATCTGTCTGTAGAAATCTACTCTACCCTCAGCCTCCATTTTAATAATATTATCCTCTGGGTGTGTGTCTTCATCTCTCCCCCACCCATCTCCACAAGTCATATTGATTATGACCTCACTTCCTTTCATCTGATCTCTTAACTGATTGCATCACTATGAATGGTATTGCTTGTCAATCTAGGTTGCATTACTGGACCTTAAGTTTTTTGGTTTATTTTAGGGAGAACATAAATCAGCACAATAATCAGTTAATGTTTATTAAAGTTTACATGCTCATTTAATGTTTTATTATTATTTATTATTTTAATTTTTATATTTCCAAGTTGTTACATGTAGTATTTTCATTCTCAAATGATTCTTCTTTTTTGTATGGAATATAATCTTGTCAGTTATTACCTTTGGAGTAGTAATAATATCATTCTAGGCTTTCATTGTTATTAATGATATAGTAATTATAAATCAGTACTCTTTGAATGGTTTTATTTTTCTGGCTTCCTTTAAGATTGCATTATTAAACTTTGCTTTTTAATAATACAATTTTAACACTTCTGAATATGATGCTTTGCACATTTATGCATATAAACATTCATTCATTAATTCATTTATCTTTATGCTTCAGATACTTTGGGCTTTTTAAAATCTGTTGGCCAAGAGTCCACATAGGTTTTCAAACTTCCCAATCATTGTTTCCAAGTACTGTCTTTGTTCGTCTCTTCCTTTTCCTTTTCTTCTTATGGAGTCTAGCACACATACGCCAAATATTCTGCTTGTGTGTTCCATGTATTTTCTCCTGTCCTATATTTTGTTCCTACTTTACCAATTTGGCTTTGTCTAATAAGCTATTAAATCTTTGTTTAATTTTTATCTTTATTTTACAAGACAGAGGTCTTTCTCTCTTGCTGTCCTGGAACTCACTCTGTAGACCAGCCTGGTCTCAAACTCAGAGATCCACCTGCCTCTGACTTCCAAGTGCTGAAATTAAAATATCACCACCCTGCTTAACGCTAGTGGGTGATCAGCAAAGACCTAAGAGTTTAGGAACACTGCATCTCAGCCATGAAAGACATTCAATTCAAAACAGTTTTGAGTCACAGGATATAGCAGGAGTCTTAAAAGTTCTTATTAATAAAATCAAACCTGAGCCATATATTGGGGTGAACTGGAAGATCAGAGAACCAGGACAAGCCACAGATACCTCATCTTGCTGGATCCTCAGCTGGTCTTGTTTCCTGAGACTGGAGGCCTCTGAATCCTCATCCAGAATGGCTCTCAGCTGAACTGTGCTGCTAGAAGCCTGAAAGCTTAATCAGCCAAATGCTTAACCAGCCAAATGCCTCTAGTTTCTGGTCCTCACACCTTATATACCTTTCTGCATTCTACCACCACTCCCTGGGATTAAAGGCTTGCTTTCTGGGATTAAAGGCGTGATGAGTCACCATGCCTGTCTGTATCCTTGAACACATGGATTTCTGCCTCTGGAATGCTAGGATTAAAGGCGTGTGCTACCACTGCCTATCCGTTATGTTTAATGTGGCTGCTCTGTCTCTGACCCCAGATAAGTTTATTAGCATGCACAATATTTGGGGGAATACAATACCACATTTCCTCTCTTTTTGTCTAAAATTTAAAAAAGCTTATAACTAATACAAGAAAAATTATATCCAGTAAGTATATACAATATACAGTCAAAAATTACATTAATGATGTCTAGTCCATTAACATTTGACAGATTCAGATAAAAACTCCATTATATATATTAACAATGTCCAGTCCAGTAACATCTGATAAACTCAGACCAAAAAATTTTCATTATTTATCTTATTTAAAACAAAAACAAGTAGTTCCTTTTTAAAAGTAGATTCCATAATCTCCCTTTTTATCTTATCATATCCATATTCTCTCTTTTTTCATAATACATTCATTAGTCTACCTTTTTTTATATCTTTCCCTTTTTCTACAGTGTAGATTCAGTGATGTACCTATTTACCCTATTATTTCTTTATCTTTTTTCTCAGAGTAGATTCAATGATCTATCTCATATCTTATTCTCTTTTTCTTTTTGCTTTCTAGGGGTGAAGATATCTTTAGGGAATCTTGAAAGGAAAATTATTGGGTTAATTGTCATTTGTCCAGTTTCTGCATAAAAGGAAAGTTCAGGGCTTGTCATAAGTCCTTGCTCGAGTAGTCTGTCAGGCTGGATCATCTCAGCTGATCATCTCGAAATTGTCCTGACCAGTTTGTAGTCCAAAGTCGATTTTTCCATGGTGTTAATTGGCTTTATCATAGTCCATGTGGAATCATCATTGTGGAGTCCCATCATCCTTTTGAAGATTTCAAAGTCACTCTTAGGCCTGGTCATGGTTCACTGCAGACTTTTTTTTTTTTTTTTTTTTTTTTTTTGCCTCCTCTGTGGTTTGGAGCAATCACATTCTGATAAATGTCTCTCTCTTGGAACCATGAACATTCTTCCCTAGAATAGAAAATCTTCATAGCAATTCCCCCCCACCATTTGTCTTGCCAAACTTTTCCAAACTGACCTTTGCCGATGCTTTCTTGTAACACGATGGTCCTGGCAATTCTTCTCTTAACCAACAGCAGTAAACCCTTCATCCCAGGTAGTGGCATCACCGCAGTCACCAACATGATGAGAAGGAGCTGGCAACATGGAGCAGTAGCCACTGCTCCCATGGTCCCAGGAAGAATTGTCACAGATAATAGAATTGTCTCAACTGTGGCAAAGGTAGAGTTTGTGAATTCAGCAAGACTTCTTCCTATAGCTAGATGAATTCCTCAGCCCAAACAGCAGAGGTCAATACAACAACTCAAGGAAAGAGCTACTGTATGAAGCTCTAGCTACAGTTTGTATCTTCAGGATCTCCCAAAGGCTTACACTCTAATGCTTTCTCTCCACAGCAATGTTATTGAAGGTGGTGATACCTTTGGAAGGTGCGACCCAGTGAGATGTCTTTAGATTGTTAGGGGAATTTCCTCACACAGTTTGTGGGTTTCTTGACTCTTTTCCTTCTTTGCTTTCTGGCTTATGATGTTATCAGTTGTTCTTCAAAGCATGCTCCCATCATGCTGTGTGTAAAACAAACATGCCAAATGATCATATATTACAATCCACAAAGCTGAGACAAAAGAAATCTTTATAAATTGTCTTTTATTTCGTTATAGTAATAAAAAAAAGACTAGCACAAAAGTGTACCCTCTACCAATGTGGAAGAAGATGTGGTAAAGCACCATGTATTTTTCATCAGCCAGTATGTTAATTAAATATAAAATAAGAAAACAACTTCTTTTTGGGAAGAGTAGATAGCAATTGAAAGTAATGGAATACCTTGTTTTTAAAATTATAATGATTTAAACTCAATGACAAGAGTAAGACTGGTTATATATATTCTCAGAAAGTTAAATTATGATAACTAACATTTGATATACCAGTAATGATAGTTCAATATATGGCAATTTTGGTTATGTATTATATCTATTAGGTTTTTTTGAGACTTTTGGAAAATATGTGAAATATTTTTATATTATAATTATAATTTTATTCCACAAATTTTTGAATAATTTATATGAAATTTCTTTAAAGGATTTGTAATTAAAAATTATTGAAATATGATATTTATATATGTATTCTACATTATATAGATATAGCTTACATAGATATATGACAAGCTTTTACAATAATTTATTTGCTTTTTTCAGAGTTGAAAGAGCCATGTAAAAAGAATTTGCAGTTTTTTCTTAGGTTCCTCACAATGATCTATTAATTTCTATTTTCTCTTCTGAGTGAAAATTGACTTTTTAAAAAAGCTTCTACAGCATTTTCTTCTGGAATTATTTCTAGTTCATCTAGTCAATTAAATAAAATCAAGCCACATCATCTATAGGTAATGAACAAGATCAGCTGGCTGAGTCGACCTGAAGGACTGAATTATTTGACAGTATTTTTGTAACTACACTAGTTACTATCTATATTATATTTTACAACAATAAACATTTATGCGACTTTAACACTCCATCCCAAGGCTAGCTAGCATTTGCCATAACTGAGACTAGATCCTTGTGTTTAAATATATCTTCATTGAATACTATATAGTAGTGAATATCAGAAAACCAAGAGGATCTAGGTATTTGAACTTTAGCATGATGTCATATCTATTTTCAGGTTTGGGGACTGTTTCACGCTTATTAAAATCTGCTTGTATAAGAGAAAACTTACTAAAGTTTAACCCAATTTCTCTTCTTGTCTAATAAATAATAGAAAGGTATTTGTTTGGGGTATCCCTATACCACCTATTCTAGAGTGAATTATCATGAAACCAGGGTGATAATGCTAGGTCACAAATTTATCCCTATTCCATACCTTGGGCACATCTGTGCAAGTGTACATGTGCTGTTACCCAGTCTTATGGATGGCTTATAAATGTTCTTTTTGGTTCTTGAGGAATAGTAAATTTCCTCAAATGTAGAGCTGGGCCCCTGAGGTCCAGCATCATAGAGTTAATTTCCAATCTGAAGTCCTGAATCCTTTCAGAAATCTAGCATTAGAAGCATCTCATCCTTTCTGCAAAGACTGTTTCCTAATAATGTTAGACTAGAATCTAACAATCCCAATACATTTCTTGGTGGATTTGAGACTCACAGTGGAATTTTTATCCTATACCAGTTCTTTGTGTTTTAAAAAGAAATGTTGCTTTCCATTTCATTTTTCTGTTTGCAAAACTATACTGCTTATAAGAATTTGAGAGATAAATTGTACCAGTAGTTGCATAATAATGTGACACATTCTCAGCCTCTAAAATAAAATCTTTTTGCTATGGACTGTTGTTCTGTATGCTTTGAATGTGTGTTGTTCTGATTGGTTGATAAATAAAATGCTGATTGTCCAGTAGCCAGGCAGTAAGTATAGGTGGGATAAGCAGACAAGGAGAGTTCTGGGAAGAGGAAGGCTAAGTCAGGAGTAACCAGTCAGACACAGAGTAAGCAAGATGACAAGACAGAACTGAGAATAGATACCAAGCCACATGGCTAAATAAGAATTATGGGTTAATTTAAGTGTATGAGCTAGTCAGTAGTAAGCCTGAGCAAATGGCCATACCGTTTATAAGTAATATAAGCCTTGTGTGTTTACTTAGTCTGAGCAGCTGCAGGACTGGGCAGGACACAAGAAAACTTCAGCTACATTTGGCATACCAATGGAGGGCTCTCAAATTTCCATAAGGCCTAAAAGAGTTTTAAAAGGCTTCTAAACACACAATAACAAAGCCAAAAACAACTTTCTACTTCATGTCTCATGCAGGTCCATATATAGAGATGCCAAGGTACAGAGATGCTGTGACATGCACACTTGAGCTATAGTATGGCAGGTTCACAGCATATGGGCTTAGTGCAGCATGGTAGATTTCTGCCATGAACACAGTGGTGTTCATGAGCAATGTAGCACAGTATGTGGTAGATTTAGCTTTGGCTAATACAGAAAAAAAGAGGTTTCTGGGCTGCACAATGCTGGATGGAGACATGGACTCACTGCTTTCACAGAGTCAGCAATGAGCATGGTTCCCCCAGAGCTGGTGTTAAACGTAGTTCTGCCATGTTGGAAAGTTGAGGTGGGTGGAACCAGCAGCCAAAGCTGCCATTTCAGCTCTAGTCATGCTGCAGTTTAAAGCAATAGATTCACAATAAGTCAAATTCAAATGGAATCAGATTTTAAACGGTTTATAGTGTGTGTAAAAATGTACATAGGCTTGGAAGAGAGAGAAAAAGGAATGTATACAGTTGTATAAAGAAATAGTATTAAAAATACAGTCTTTAAAGAGACTATAAAGGTAATATAAAAAAATAAGCCATGTAAAGATGGATATTACACAGAGAATCTGGATTGTGTTGTCTTTGGGGGTTTTAACTGCAGAAAGATACTTGATTGTAAAGGCTGCTGAGTTAAAGCAATATGTATATTTTATAGGTATCTTGACTTCAAAATTTGTATCTAAGGATATGTTGCTTTGTAAAGGAGGCTCTGTTTTTGTTTCCATTGGAAGCAAAAGGCTACGGATTTGTTCCAGGTTAAGATGGATCAGATTTGATCAAACCAGACCTCCTGAACCTTAATAGATGGTACCTATCAACAAAGGTGATAGCCGGTCTTCCCAGGACTTGACCATTATCTCGAATGAATTCTCTCAGGATCCCCGTAAGATTACCAGTGCCCCCTATCAGCTTAGAACACTATGCCCACATTCCCAAAAAATTGGATTATGGATGTGTTTGTCTTTGTTTAGGTTGTTATTACAAATTGCTATTGGTCTATAGTCAATCTCTTTCTAAAAGAGGAAAGGGGGATATAATATAGAAATATAGGATATAGATATGATGAAAGGGTATATCATTGAATCTACCTTTAAAGAGCAACAACTTGCATAAAATATTTTACTTTGCTATAGATTTTAGTTTATTACTAATTGAAGCTGGGTGGTGATGGCACATGCCTTTCTTTAATCCCAGTACTCGGGAGGCAGAGGCAGGCAGATCTTTGTGAGCTCAAGGCCAGCCTAGTCTATAGATCGAGATCCAGGAAAGGTACAAAGCTACACAGAGAAACCCTGTGTCGAAAAACTAAACAAAACAAAATTGAAAGTTGATTTTGTTATACTGTATGTATATTTCTACTCTTGTTTAAGGTGTTATGTTTGTGCAGCTCATTTGATGTATAATTAAGAAATACAGATTAATAATTAGTCATCCATGATAATCAAACTTATAGTCATGTTAGTTAAGTTTTCTAGGTATACATAGACATATTTCAATTAGGTAGGTAATCTTCAAACGCTTCAAAGACCTACAGAATATGGCATTTAAAATGTTTTTAAAACTTAGACTTTCTGGACAGTGAGACATATCGTGCTCCTAGCTGCACAGATTTACTTCAAAGAGAAAGATGGGCATTGAAGACACTCTATATGGAGTTTATCTTCTTCTTGGCAAAAATCGTCATTTGGGCAAGAAACTACTACTCTTGCCTGGAATGCTTGACAGTATAAACTGGACATGCAGGACTCATAGGAAGGTGGCCACTGAACTTTGCAAGACAAGATGGTCCTTCAGGTTCCTGCTTCACAGGAGAGACTGCCAGATATTCTACAGGACACATGGAGAAGCAACTGAAAAAGCTCTTGGCCTATAGGCTGAAGATGGATGCCTCAACACTACAGATGTACTTTGGGTGACTGTCCAGGCAGTCAACTATCTCTGTTTTAGATTTTTGGAATTTGCTTATAATGCAGTTTCTGTTTACTTAGGTAATATTATATCCTTCTGGGGTTTTTGATGTAGCTGAAGACTTGATAGTTAAAATTTTCCTTGATCATGATAAAAGATAAATTATATATGAAACTTTAGACTCACAAATATAGGATAGATAGAATATTTTCTCTAATTTTGCCAAGTACAAATAGAATAGATATTATAACTGTAATTCTTACTTGATAACTGTTTTGTTATATGTAATTTTACTATGTTAAAGTTAAAAATCTTCCTTTTTGATTAGACAGAAAAGGGGCCATGCTGTGGGATGTATTTCTGTATGCTGTGAATATGTATTGCTCTGATTGGTTGATAAATACAACGCTGATTGACCAGTAGCCAGACATGAAGAATAGGCGGGGCAAGCAGACGAGGAGAATTCTTGGAAAAGGAAGGGCTGAGTCAGGAGTAACCAGCCAGACACAGAGTAAGCAAGATGACAAGGCAGAACTGAGAAAATATACCAAGCCACGTGGCTAAACACAGATAAAAATTATGGGTTAATTTAAGTGCAAGATCTAGTCAGTAGTAAGCCTGAGCTAATGGCCAAGCAGTTATAATTTATATAAACCTCTGTATGTTTACTTGTGGGATGTGAGTGGGAGAGATTTGTTTTGACTGCTGGCAGATGAGACATAGGAAAACTTCTGACTACACATTAGCTGCAGATTTATAAAGTAAATGAAAACAAGCTATATTAGATGCATTAAGGAAAGAGAGAAATACAATCATATAAAATGCTTGCACACAATGTTTGATTATGCTCACCAAAAGCTGAGTAGAAGAAAATAAGAGCAATATACAAAAGCATCAAATAGACAATAGTTAAAACCTTGAGAGATTTTTAAGTAACCCAACAGCTTCCAAAATTACATTTAGATCAATGGCCCAAGTATGTATAGTAAAAGTGATTATCAAGTGGGTCTAAAAGAAGACTCAATTATATATTGTCTGCAAGAAACCCACTTGGCTTCATCGCATTATTATTCATGTCACTTACCACACAATACAATAAACATGTAGAACTTAATTATCCAAAATGTACAGCTTAAAATAGCATCTCTCAACTTCTCCCTTGTTCCTAAACCTCAAAGCCACCATTATCCTTCTAATTTTGAGTTTGAAAATTTTGGTTTCATGAAAGTTCAAGTTTTATATCCTTCTGTGTTTTCCAAATGAAAGTAGCATGACCTCCCATGTTCAAAGGATAAATAATAACCTTGTGTGTGCATGTACTGCATTATTGCTATCATATCTCCAATTCTTGAGTCAATGGAAAATGAGATTCTTTCCATATATTTGATATTGTGTTCAATGCTGTGATGAATCACAAAGTACAGACATCTCATGATCTTGATTTTATTTTTTTGGAATCTGTGCAAAAAAGTGGGATTGCTGGATCAAATAAAGTTCTAGCTTTAATTTATGAGTAGCTTCTTTACTATATTCAATAAAAGGTGCATAAGTTTAAGTTCTGAACAACAGTATGCAAAGATTCATTTTTCCACATTCTCATCATGTTTGTTACCATTGGTCATGTAAGAAGTCATTACATACAGAAGTCATGTTGTTTAATGATGGTTTCAGCTCTATTTCTGTGACCATTATTCATATTGACTATTTCTCATAAACCTGTTGACTATTCTAAGAAATGTCTATTCAGATTTCTATTTGTCATTTTTTAGTTATTTTTGGTCTTGCTACTGAGCAGTTTGTGGTCTTTTCATACATCGTGTCTTAATCCATTATTAGATATTAATTGCTTGTATACTGCCTCACTCTCTGTATTGTCTCTCCAGTCTATTGATGCTTTTTTTTAGAAATGTCGAATTTTTTTTAGCATAGTGTGATCCTATTTGCTTATTTTTGCTTTTGTTGCTTATACTTTGGGGCCATATACAAAAAGTAATATTCAGGCCAAGGTGAAGAAGTCATGCTATTTCTTCTCTATTAGTTCCAGGTCCTGAGCTTAAATCTGTAGTATTAGACCATCCACTTTAAATAACAGAAATTATTGAAAACTGTTTTTTCTCTTTGAGTAATATTAGCTTCTTTATGAAATGTTGGTCACAAATCACATAAAATGATCATAAACATATGAACTTATTTCTGGACATTCTATTGTGTTTCTTTGGTCTGTTTCTGCTTTATGCCAATACAGGAGTATTGATTACAACAACTTAATACTATGTTTTAAATGAAGTAATATGAATAGTTCAGGTAAAGCTGAGAAATATGTTAGGTGCTACCAAAACCAGTTTCTCTGGAATATTTATTTTTAATGAGACTTGGCAATAAGCTGCCATCAATTCATTAATTCCAGATCAAGCTTCCTAGTCTAGTGTCTGTAAAGGTGGATATCTTCTTTGGTATATTGTGATTTTCTCTACTCAATTATCTGTCTCTGTATATTTGGAGATAATTGTTTGGATCATAATGACACTTCTCTGACAGATTTAATAAGTTTATTAATCTTTTCACTTGGATGTTAGGATGGACTGTTGCATCTATCTTCCTTATATGCCAGATTGGAAAGTGGAAGTCTTTCCAGTATTTTTTTTTAAATCTGCTTTTGGACCAAGATTTCTGATAAAAGCTTCTTTTAGGTAGCCTCTTAGATTTTTAGGAGTCTGGTGCCCAAGAATTTGGGAAATACATAGTGGCTGCAAAGTCCTAGAATTCATTGTATACTTTCCACTCAATTCCCCTGCTTCACACCAGATGGAGTTGGCTTTCTGAGCTTGAAGATACTCCTGATCCACGCTCTCTAGGGAGTGGAGCAGTTGTTGGCCATTGGCAGGGATTAGCGATTTTAGCTTTTGACCAGACAAGCTGGGCTTCTTTCTACAGCTGACTTTTCTTCACTTCATTTTCTGCTGGTTGTTGATCTCTTAGTGAAGTTCTTTGATCCTTTGTAAAATTTGTATTATTTTTCCCCAAGTGTAATTGATTAACTCTATGTTTTCTCAACTCTCTGCTTTCTATCTTCTAAAATTTATTGCTTCATCCATTTGATGCAATTTTTAATAAACTTTATGGAAATATACAATTTATTTTAGTCATGTCCACTTCTCACTACCTCCTAACTCTCTCACAGCCTTTCTCCACATAGTTCTTCCAATTCATTTTCGTTTTAAATTTTAATCTTTGCATAGCCCTTTTCAGTCCAGTTATTGCTGTCCATATACACTGGGTATAGTGCCAACCATTGGCTAGCATGTGAGTCGCCTTATACAAGGGACAAGAGCCTTGAAGGAAACTGACTCTGCCTTCCCAGGAACTGGGAGTAGCTCCCCACTGTCAGTAGCTCCTCAACTTCTGAGGTCTTTCTCCATTCATGTTGGGGTACTGAATGGATTTATCTGGGCTGTTCTTGTGCAGGAAGCCATGGCTGCTGTGAATTCACAAGAGCAATGAGCCTATCTGTGATCATATTGTGTTCCCCAATATATTGTTCACCTTAATAATAAATTTATCTGGGGTCTGAGAATGGAACAGCCACAAGATAGACATAGAGGCCAGACAATTGTGACACACATACCTTTAATCCTATCACTTGGGAGGCAGAGATCTATCTGGATCTCTGTGACTTCAAGGCCACACTGAAAACAGAGCCAGGCATGGTGGCACATACCTTTAATCCCTGGACTTGGAATCTCATGTCTTACTTGGGAAAGACACATGCGTTTAATCCCAGTGATGACAGGAAGCAGAAAAGAATACAAGGTGTGAGGAACAGAAATTAGAGGCTTTTAAGCTTTGAGGCTTTTTAGCAACAGTTCAGCTGAGATCCATTCTGATGAGGACTTACAGGCTTTCAGTTTGAGGATAAAAGATCAGCTGAGGAGTTGGCCAGGTGAAGTTGGCTGTGACTAGTTCTGTTTCTCTGAGCTTTCAGAATTTACCCTAATATCTGTCTCTAGGTTATTTCTATTTATAAGACCATTTAAGATTTGTGTTACATCGCCCTTCTGGACCAGAGGTGAGTATCCGGGCCCAGCCCAGACCCCATCCCTGGGCACCAGCCACTCCAAGGAAGACCTGTCCAACTTGGCCCCAGGTTCTGGCCACCAGGCAGGTCCCCTCCTAGCTCCATTGGGAAAGATCCCCTTCTCCAAGACCCCCGGCAGCCCCTGCAATCTCCACGCCCTGCCTCCACAGCCATTCTCCCGAGACCCCAGCCACTTCCTGGGACTCAGAGACCAGCCCCCAACGCCCATCCTGCCCCGGACTTCCCTTCTGGACCAGAGAGGGCTCCCATCCTGCCCTGGACTTCCCTCCTGGACAAGAGTGCACATCCTGACCTGGACTTCCTTTCTGGACAAGAGTGCCCATCCTACCCCGGACTTCCTGTCTGGACAAGAGCTCCCATCCTGCCCCGGAGTTCCCATTTGGACAAGAGAGCTCCCATCTGGACAAGAGAGAGAGAGACTTCCTGAACCTGTCAGCTCTGTCTGAACAAAGTGTGCTAATAAGACCAAGAACAAACCACAAAGAGATGGGCAGACATCAAGGCAGAAGTACATACAACAAATGAAGAGCAATACAGCATCAACAGAACCTAGCCCGCCTCCAACATCTAGACCTGAACATCAAAAATTGGAAGAAGCAGAAGAAAACGGCCTTATGAATAACATCATGAAGAAGGTAGAGGCCTGTGTAGAGGAAAAGACAAAAAATGGGAAGAACGCTATAAACAACTAGAGGAAAGGGCAAACAAATTAGAAGAAAACAATAAAGTCCTGGGGAAAAAAAACAATAAAGTCCTGGAAGAAAACAATAAAGTCCTGGAAGAAAACAATAAAATACTGAAAGAAAATCATGAAAATTCAATGAAACAAATAAAGGAAACAGTCCAAGACCTGAAAAGGGAAATAGAAAAAATGAAGAAGACACAAACAGAGGGAATGCTGGAAATAGAAAATCTGAGTAAAAGATCGGGAACTTCAGATGCAAGTATAACCAACAGAATGCAAGAGATGGAAGAGAGGATCTCTGGCATTGTAGATACAGTAGAAGAAATAGTTTCATCAGTCAAAGAAAACACTAAAGCCAACAAAGTCATGAACCAAAATGTCCAAGAAATTTGGGACACCATGAAAAGAGCAAACCTACGAATTATAGGGATAGAAGAAGGTGAAGAATACCAACTCAAAGGCACAGAAAATATATTCAACAAAATTATAGAAGAAAACTTTCCCAACTTAAAGAAGGAAATGCCTATGAAGATACAAGAAGCCCATAGAACACCAAATAGACTAGACCCCCAAAAAAGTCCCCTCGACACATAATAATTAAACAACTAAATGTACAGAATAAAGAAAGAATATTAAGAGCAGCAAAGGAAAAGGCCAAGTGACCTATAAAGGTAAACCCATCAGAATAACACCCGATTTCTCAACAGAGACTTTGAAAGCCAGAAGGACCTGGACAGATGTAATGCAGACACTAAGAGACCATGGATGTCAGCCCAGACTAATATACCCAGCAAAACTTTCAATCATTATAGACAGAAGGAACAAGACATTCGAAGACAAAGCCAGATTTAAACAATACCTATCCACAAACCCAGCCCTACAGAAAGCACTAGAAGGAAAATTCCAACTGAAGGAAGTCAGATACACACTCCAAAACACAGGCAATAGATAAAGCCACAACAGTAAACCCCAAAGAAGAGAAGTACACACACACTACCACCAAAAACAACAGGGATGAACAATCACTGGTCGTTAATATCCCTTAATATCAATGGACTTAATTCACCTATAAAAAGACATAGGCTTACAGAATGGATACGAAAGTAGGACCCATCTTTCTGCTGCATACAAGAAACACATCTCAAATTCAAAGACAGACACTACCTAAGAATAAAAGGCTGGGAAAAGACTTTCCAATCAAATGGTCTTAGGAAACAAGCGGGTGTAGCCATCCTGATATCCAACAAAATAGACTTCAAACTAAAATCAATCAAAAAAGATCAAGAAGGGCATTACATACTCATCACAGGAAAGATCCACCAAGATAAAGTTTCAATTCTGAACATTTATGCCCCAAACACAAGGGCACCCACATATGTAAAAGAAACATTACTAAAGCTTAAACCACATATAAAACCACACACATAAATAGTGGGAGATCTCAACACCCCACTTTCACCACTGGACAGATCTCCCAAATCGAAGCTTAACAGAGAAATAAAGGACTTAACGATGTCATTACCCAATTGGACCTAATAGATATCTACAGAACATTCCATCCTAACAAAAAAGAATATACCTTCTTCTCAGCACCCCATGGAACTTTCTCTAAAATCGACCACATACTTGGCCACAAACCAAATCTCAACAGATACAAAACAATTGGAATAACCTCCTGTGTTCTATCAGACCAAATGCTTTAAAGTTAGATTTCAACAACATGGAAACTGTATAATGCTCAACTGAATCACCAATGGGTTAAGGAAGAAATAAAGAAAGAAATTAAAGACTTCCTAGAGATCAACAAAAATGAAGTACACCACATACCCAAACTTATGGGACACTATGAAAGTAGTGCTAAGAGGGAAATTCATAGTACTAAATGCCCACATAAAGACGTTGGAGAAATCTCACACTAGTGACTTAACAGCACACCTGAAAGCTCTAGAACAAGAAGAAGCAAAGTCTCCCAGGAAGGACAGATGCCAGGAAATTATCAAAGTGAGAGGGAAATTAATAAAATAGAAACTAAGAGAACAATACAAAAAAATTAATGAAACAAAGAGTTGGTTCTTTGAGAAAATCAACAAGATAGACAAGCCCTTATCCAAACTAACCAAAAGACAGAGAGAAAGAATCCAAACAACAAAATCAGAAATGAAAAGGGGGACATAACAACAGACATTGAGGAAATCCAGAGAATTATCAGGTCATATTTCAAAAACCTCTACTCCACAAAACTGGAAATCCTAAAAGAAATGGACAATTTTCTGGATAGGTACCACATTCCTAAGCTAAATCAAGACCAGGTAAACTATTTAAATAGTCCAATAACCCCTAAGGAAATAGAAACAGTCATTAAAAGTCTCACAACCAAAAAAAGCCCAGGACCAGATGGTTTCAGCGCAGAATTCTACCAGATCTTCAAAGAAGTGTTAATACCAATACTCTCTAAATTGTTCCACATAATAGAAACAGAAGGAACATTACCAAACTCCTTCTATGGGGCTACAATTACCCTGATTCCTAAAATAACAAGGATACAACAAAGAAAGAGAACTACAGACCGACCTCCCTCATGAACATTGATGCAAAAATACTCAATAAAATACTGGCAAACAGACTCCAAGAACACATCAGAACAATTATCCACCATGATCAAGTAGGCTTCATCCCAGGGATGCAAGGGTGGTTCAACATACAAAAGTCTGTCAATGTAATACACCATATAAACAAACTGAAAGAAAAAAAACCCAACATGATCATCTCACTAGATGCAGAAAAGGCATTTGACAAAATCCAACACCCCTTCATGATAAAAGTCTTGGAGCGATCAGGAATACAGGGAACATACCTAAACATAATAAAGGCAATTTACAGCAAGCCAACAGCCAACATCAAATTAAATGGAGAGAAACTCAAAGCAATTCCACTAAAATCAGGAACTAGTCAAGGCTGTCCACTCTCCCCATACTTATTCAATATAGTACTTGAAGTTCTAGCCAGAGCATAAGACAACATAAGGAGATTAAGGGGATACAAATTGGAAAGGAAGAAGTCAAGCTTTCCCTGTTTGCAGATGACAAGATAGTATACTTGAGTGACCCCAAAGATTCCACCCAGGAACTGATAAAGCTTATAAACACCTTCAGCTACATAGCAGGATACAAGATCAATGCAAAAAAAAATCAGTAGCCCTCCTATATACAATGGACAAAGAAGTTGAGAAGGAAATCAGAGATACATCACCCTTTACAATAGCCACAAATGACATAAAATACCTTGGGGTAACACTAACCAAGCAAGTGAAGGACCTACATGATAAGAACTTTAAGTCCCTGAAAAAGAAATTGAAGAAGATGTCAGAAAATGGAAAGATCTCCCATGCTCATGGATAGGCAGGACCAACATAGTAAAAATGGCAATTTTATCAAAACCAATCTACAGATTCAATGCAACCCCCATCAAAATACCAACACAATTCTTCAAAGACCTGGAAAGACTAATACTCAACTTCATATGGAAAAACAAAAACCCAGGATAGCCAAAAGAATCCTGTACAATAAAACAACCTCTGGAGGCATAACAATCCCTGACTTCAAGCTCTACTATAGAGCTACAGTAATAAAAACAGCTTGGTATTGGCATAAAAACTGACATGTGGACCAATGGAATCGAATTGAAGACCCTGACATTAACCCGCACACCTATGAACATATAATTTTTGACAAAGAAGCCAAAAGTGTACAATGGAAAAAAGAAAGCATCTTCAACAAATGGTGCTGGCATAACTGGATATCAACATGTAGAAGGCTGCAAATAGATCCATATCTGTCACCGTGCACAAAACTTAAGTCCATGTGGATCAAGGACCTCAAAATAAATCCAGCTACTCTGAACCTGCTAGAAGATAAAGTAGGAAGTATTCTTGAATGCATTGGCATAGGAGATCACTTCCTAAATATAACACCAGTAGCACAGACACTGAGAGAAACAATCAATCAATGGGACCTCTTGAAACTGAGAAGCTTTTGTAGAGCAAAGGATTTGGTCAACAAGGCAAAGCGACAGCCTACAGAATGGGCAAAGGTCTTCACCAACCCCACATCTGACAGAGGACTGATATCCAGAATATATAAGGAACTCAAGAAACTAGACATCAAAACGACCAACAGTCCAATTAAGAAATGGGCTATAGAATTAAACAGAGAATTCTCAACAGAGGAAACTCAAATGGCTGGAAGACATTTAAGGAATTGCTCAACATCCCTAATCATCAGGGAAATGCAAATCAAAACAACTCTGAGATACCACCTTAGGCCTGTCAGAATGGCTAAGATCAAAAACACTGAAGACACTTTATGCTGGAGAGGATGTGGAACTTGGGGAACTCTCCTCAACTGCTGGTGGGAATGCAAGCTTGTACAACCATTTTGGAAATCAATATGGCGCTTTCTTAGAAAATTGGGAATCAATCTCCCCCAAGATCCAGCTATACTACTCTTGGGCATATACCCAAGAAATGCTCAGTCATCCCACAAGAGCACTTGCTCATCTATGTTCATATCAGCATTGTTTGTAATAGCCAAAACCTGGAAACAGCCTAGATGCCCTTCAACTAAAGAATAGATATATAAATTGTGGCACATAAACACAATGGAATACTACTCAGCAGAGAAAAACAATGACATCATGAGGTTTGCAGGCAAATGGATGGATCTAGAAAAAATCATCCTGAGTGAGGTAACCCAGACTCAGAAAGCAAACATGGTATGCACTCACTCATAGGAGGATACTAGATGTAAAACAAAGATGACTAGACTGCTACTCACTACTACCTAGAAAACAGGATTCCAAGAAAGATGCAGGGATCTCCCAATGACGGAGAAATGGATGAGGTCTACATGAACAACCTGTACATGAGTGCAGGTAACGGTAACGAAGGGCAAGGATCGAGGGAAAGAGAGCTTAGGGGAGTGGGAGATCCCAGCTGGATCAAGAACAGAGAGGGAGAACAAGGAATAGGAGACCATGGTAAATGAAGACCACATGAGAAAAGGAAGAAACAAAGTGCTAAATAGGCCCACAGAAATCCACAAAAATACCCCCACAAAAGACTGCTGGCAATGGTCGAGAGACAGCCAGGACTGACCTACTCTGGTGATGGGATGGCCAAACACCCAAATAGTTGTGCCGGAAACCCCATCCAAGGTCTGAGGAATCTGGATGCAGACATCCACAGCTAGGCACCAAGTGGAGCACCAGGAGTCTAATTAGCAAGAAAGAGGAGGGTTTATATGAGCAAGAATTGTTGAAACCAAGGTTGGATAAAGCACAGGGACAAATAGCCAAACGAATGGAAACACATGAACTATGAACCAAAGGCTGAGGGGCCCCCAACTGGATCAGGCCCTCTGAATAGGTAAGACAGTTGATTGGCTTGATCTGTTTGGGAGGCATCTAGGCAGTGGTACCAAGTCCTGAGCTCATTGCATGAGTTAGCTGTTTGAAACCTGGGACTTATGCAGGTACCCTTGGCTCAATCTGGGAGGAGGGGACTGGACATGCCTGGACTGAGTCTACCAGGTTGATCTCAGGGCTTTGCCCTGGAGGAGGTGGAAATGGGGGGTGGGCTGCGGGGAAGGGGAGGGGGGCAGGAAGGGGAAGAACAAGGGAATCTGTGGCTGTTATGTAGAACTGAATGGTATTGTAAAATAAAATAAAAAAAAAAAGATTTGTGTTACACCTATCACATCTAGGAGACACCATTTTTCAGCATTCCCCCTGCTTTGTCTTTTTGGCTCTTTCAATCTTTCTGCCTTCTTCTTTGATATTCCTTGAGCCTTACAGGGAGAAGATAAGATGCAGCTGTCACATTGTTACAGCACACTTCATAGTAACTTATTGTCTTCGCTTTGACCAGCTGAGGATTATCCTCCACTCACTGCAAAAAGAAGCATGTCTGAAACATCCTGTCTCTTATCTGCCCTCTGTCACTTCAAACGCCCTTCTCAGGGACTGCTCAGCTGTTCCACAGTCTCCTTTCTCTCTCTGACTCTCTTTAGCTGTCTCTTTAAAATGTCATTTGGTTTAGGGCTGATGAGATGGCTCAACAGTAAGGGAACTTGTTCTTGAGCCTGCCAACCTGAGCTCCATCACTAGAACCAGCATGACAGAAGCAGAGAGATAATTCCAGAAAGTTGGCCTCTGATCCCTACAAATACATTATAACATATGTACATACACATGCATGAGATAAATAAATGTAATAAAAATCTGTTTTTTATAATATAGAACAAATAATTTTTTGTCAGTAAATCCTTGATCCTTGTGTATAATGTCTAAGTAGGTTGAAGGTATTGGTTTAACTAAATTAATATTTAATGTTTAGATCTTCGATTTCTGCATGGAAACAAACTGAGGCTCTTTCCATGTAGTCATTCATGGATTTACTCTATGTGGTTGGCCTATCACCTCCTTGAAAATGAGAGATAACTTAGGACACTGATCCAGACACTTTTAAGGCCAAGCCTGAAAGCCTAACATCACTTCCTCCAATCACATTTTAGAATTCTTTATGTTAGTGGCAAGAAAGGCAAAAGTTATTTGGTTGATAACCCCAAATCCCTTTAAAATGAAAAGAACCCGTAAAGTTTGTTCCTTTATTTCAGTTTCTATTTAGTGTTTTAACAGTCCCATTTATTATTGAGTATTTAATTGAGTCCCCATAGCACACATATGTAATCTGATAATTTAAATTATTTAACTGACAATCCTCAATGGAATGGAGTTATCTCGTGGACTTTGAAATCATACCAAGTATCATTAATTTTGGTGTTAGTGCTTGGGCTGAATGTCAGTATATCTTCAGCTTTTAATTGCAGCTGGAAACCTGTTCTTATGCTGTGTCAAAACCTGCTGTCCTTGGATAGCCCACAAAGAGTCTCTTGCCACCCTTTCAGCTTCTCAGCAGTTTTTAAATCTCTTACGTACTTCAAAGTGATTCCCTTTATCTACCTTAATTTCTTGCACTTGTTTTTTTAAAATTTCATTGCTCCCATATTTTCATCATCAGGGAGGGTTGCTTTTCACTATGTTCATCCTCCCAAAATAAAAGGAGTTAATGAGTATTTCAGTTACTACTGAACGCTCCCCATTCACTGACCTTCCCATTAATTGTCTTTCAATGTGGTGCATACATTATACCTGTGTTTTGTATAGTTTTGCTCTTGGTCTCCTAATTTGTGATTCAGTCTGCCCTTAAATTGGTTTATTTTTTATTTTATAACAGTATATCAAGCATTCATTGTATCAGCCAATGCTATTCAAGTAAAGATTGTTCAAGATGAAATTGGGGAGAAAGATTTTCTGACTCTAATTTGAGTTGAAGGGATTATAATACAACAAATAATCTAGAAGAAAGAATAAAACACCTTTGTTTACATTTGGATTTTTGCATAAAAGTCTTAAGTGCTTCCATTGTAGGGCACACATTAGATTTGAGGAGAGCTGGCAGTCTGCTGCTTCTTCTGATAGGATTTTCTCTTTTGTAAGCTAATGAGTTGAAAAGATAGGTGAGTTTCATCACATTATAGCATTACCAAAGCAACTGAGGAAGCCAACCTTTTCAGTTTTAGTTAGGAGGGAGGTTTTTTTTTTTTTAATTTTTTTTGTTGTTGTTCCCAGGTGATAGCATAATTGATTGTAGAGAAATCTTTTTAAAGGTATCAGTGAAACAGGTTATTCTTCAGTGAGTTTGTAGAATAGTTGACACATTTACTTCCACGACATCATGAATACACATATAAACTTGTTCTGTGTTCCAGAAACCTCCTCCTAAGCCCACTTTTACCTTAGGATGAGACATGAACAATAATGTTACAAAAGCATGGCCAGTTACTTTACTCATTGTGAATATTTTCACAACAGGTATTTGACCCAAATATGCCGGTTGAAGCTCATCAATGTCTTCTGCACTTTCAGGAAAAAGCACTTTCTTTTTTCTTGGGACTACATGTCTAAGATGCTGAGAAATGTTGCTGCCATTACATAGAGAGGGCTCTGCCTCTGAGAAATCAGAATGAGGAAAGCAGATGAAAGAGGTGAGACCGATAATTCTCCAATGCTATTTGTGAAGTCTTGCATGTGACACACTCAAATTACTGACCTTTTGGCTTCTTGGGAACACATATTGTTATATTTTACTTTAAACTAATTTGTGTTGGCTTTCTTTTACTGACAACTAAACATGTCATAATTAAATTGCTTGACAACAGACAATATTTTTACACACAATTTACACACCGCTCACGAGAGAGAGAGAGAGAGAGAGAGAGAGAGAGAGAGAGAGAGAGAGAGAGAGAGAGAGAGAGAGAGAGTCAAAGAGATCATTTATCAACTTTAGGCAGAGGCTTTGACTGTGTTTTCCCAAAGGTTCACGTATTAGAAATATGGTCCATATCATGACAGTGAGGAAGGGTGATACCTTTCAGATATTGGACCTTGTGAGAGGCCCTGAGATCAACTGAGGACAAAGGACATGAACTCAGAAGAGACTGTGGGACATCAGCCTCTCTGGCTTCATATTTAAGATTTAATATCTTCTTTACACATATATTTCTTCCATAATGGTGACACAGTTGAAAGGACCCTCATCTTAGCAATATTATGTGCATATCATGTTTCTTTTTGTCCCTTAAAAATTATGTTATACCGGGCTACCTAAGATCATTTTCATACACCTCTATAATGTACTTTGAGCATATCTCCCCTCACCCCCCTCTAACCTTCCTTATCTTATTCCTCCCACCTCCTATTAGAAAGTTACACTTTTAGCTTCATATCATCTAAATATACATGACTTCATGTATCCATAAAGATTCAAACCCACATATGAGAGAAACACTTGGTATTTGTCTAGTACTTACTTTATCTTTGATATGATTATCTCCAGTTGTGACATTTTCCTTCAAATGACATAACTTATTAATGCACCATGATCTTAAGCTTTAAACTACAGTAGCTAGGTAGACATTCTTTCCTAGACAGAGGTACTTTGCTGTAGTAATACCAAGTGGACCAGGAACAGCCTTTTCTGTTGCCATCAACACTCACATATCAAAGTGACTGGGCACAACTATTATAATTCTCTCCAATTTGGTCTTGAGAGCTATTTCTGAAGAGTTAACGTTGTTCTCATGGAGATTAGGGGGTGCTATAGCTATGCAGGCATTGTGTCTTTTATGGAACCTTTTCTTGTAGGAGAGAACGGCTTGGTGTCAATGGGTCAGTCCATTGTTCTTTTCACCAAATGTTGGGTTGTCCTGCCTGATATCCTTGTCATCCTTGTCTGTGCTATGTCTAGTTGATGCCTGCAACAATACAAACTCTATAGGATACCACTGACTGAGAGGAAGCTATGTGCAGGTATGTTGGCTAGATGCATCACATGAGACTTTACAATAGAAATGCATGAGTATCAGCAGCAGCTTACTATTATGGATCCAAGAGAGAAGATGGATATCAATGGTGGTCAAGAAAGAATATAGGGTAATGTCTTGGATTGAAACCTTTACTGGGATCCAGAGTATAATACCAACACATTTTCAGTAGGAAATGCTAATTGTGTTTAGAGTGAACAGGTGCATGTTTTGTGGAGTGCACAGACTAGTACCCTCCGAGGCGTGACTGAAACTAATTGCTGTGGTGTATGTATGTGCATAGTCATGCAGGGCAGGTGGCTCAATTAGGTCATTTTTGTAGACTGTACCTGTATGTACAATCCCAGGGATGGGGTTATGAAGAGATAGATATGTAGAGAAACTATAAGAGGCATTGAGAAGAGACAAAGAACTAGAAATTGTGTCAAGTGTGATTGCATCTGCTTTGGGTATGAGATAGAGCCTGGATTCAAAATGATTGTATACCAGTAAACAATTTTTAGAAATCCACCACAGTGTGCTTAATGGATATTTATGGAAATTAATTAATTAATTTAGTTTTATAAATTAGCTAAATTGATTGGACATTTATTTTGTACAAATCTGTACTAGGATATAATGAGGTAAGACTTAGACACTGTTTGAGTTTCTGGTGTTATGCAGAAAATGAGGTGGTAATATTTTATTTTATAAGGAGGGGCATGTCTGCATGGAGTGAAAGTTGTGTGTTGAGGTCCTGGTAAACCTCCAAAAGGATCTTGAGTTGACATATGTAGGTTTAAATAAATGTTGTGCCTCCTTCGATAGTTTGATTTTGAAAATATAATTTCTATCCAAGATTATTATCTATAAAAATAGGTACAGCCCTTGTTTTTGTACATTTTTTTATGAAACTAAATCAAGATAGTTTAATTAATATGATTAAAATGCCTACCATCAATCCATGATCAATGTTGTAGTGCTTATGGCTTCAGAAAGTGGAGAAAGCTGGCATAAGATTTATATAGTGAGTAAGGGAAAATGGAAGTATTTGGAGGCTGAATAATTTTGATATTGAAAGTCAGTATCATCTACTATCAAATTCTCACAAATACACTTTGAAATACAAAGTGATACAACAAGATATTCATTTGGCTCACATGGGCAATATGCACATTGTGGCTAGTTTATTCTAGAGCTAATGTGTCATTAGTAAACAAGAGCAATGTGATTGTAATAATCTTAATAAATGGTTTAGTTTTTTAAACCTTAAGCTACAGTATTCTTGTCTTAATAGATGTTTCACAGGAAGGAAGAAAAATATCTTAAAAAGTCTGCATCATTGCTTGCTCTGAGGTAGATGCAGATGAAGGAGACCTGCACATCCAAATGGAGATGAACTTCTGTTCCATGACCATGAGCTGTTTATAGTTTGTAAAGTCTGATGACATTTTACAAACTCCTATTCATAAAAAAAATATACCTTTGTTTTACGAAATGCTTTTTATAATCACTTCAAAAGCCTTTAGTCTGCTGCTCATCGTAAAGTGGTCTCTGGGCATAAAGGAGAAAGAACGCCATTCCTGGAGAAAAAGTATCTTTTTGTGTTTAGTACTGTTGGATAATCCACTAAGAAAGCATGAGGACATTTCTCTCTGATTCAAAGGCTAAAGAAATACTAGCAGAGAACAGCAGAGGAATGAATGTGGAATTTGAAAAACTTGAAAATAGATTATAATTGTGTGATCTTGGGTGAAAAAAAGTGTTTTGAACCTATGTTTTCTATATGAAAAAGGGAGATAGTAATATTAGCTCTATAGTACTTTTGTTAGGATTAAAATCATGTTTGCAGCTAATATTGAGGGGCTTTTGGCATGTTGCAGGCAACTGATGTAGACTATTCTATTTCTTATAAATTATGTATTACTTCAAGTAATTTATAATAAGACCATATCAAGGAGATTCTATTTCAGAGTCTATGCACTCATGGGAACTAGTATGAACAAGTCAAAATGAAAGCAAAAGGATGGATGACTACTGGAAATTCCAAGCCATAAAGAGATAGATACAACCTTGGGGTGGAGTGGGATTGGGAAGGAGACAATAGAAGGAGAAATGACAGTAATCAGAATGCCTTATATATACACATATAAAATTGTCATAGAATAAAATTAATTAAAAAGAACTGCAGACACAAACTATTAAGTAGCAACATGCAAGTGTTTGATTGATACTAGTTGTGCCTTCACTGGTATCAGAGCTGATGGATGGCTGTATTCAGTGCTGTAGATCAAAGTTTTCACTGTTCTCCTCCTATAACAAATGATGAAAGTCTTCCACACAGAGAGCAAATGCGCCAGCTAGTTTTAAGTCAACTTGATACAAGCTGGAATCATCTGAAAGGAGAGAATTTCAATTGAGAAAATGCCCCCGTAAGACTGGGCTGTAAAGAAGTCTGTAGGGCATTTTTAAAATTAGTGATTAATGTGGGAGAGCCCAACCCATTATGGGTGGTTGGGTTGATGGTTCTTTGTGCTCTAAGAAAGTAGGCTGTGCAAGCTGTGAGGAGCAAGCCAGTAAGCAACATTCCCCCACGGCCTCTGTGTCAGATCCTGCCTCCAGGTTCCTGCCCTGTTTGAATTCCTGCCCTAACTTATTTAGATGATGAATAGTGATGTGGCACTATAAGCCAAATAAACCCTTTCCTGCCCAGATGACTTTTGGTCATGGTATTTCATCACGGCAATAGTAACCTAACTAAAACAGCAAGGAAACCACCATCCTAGTCACTGTTTATCTCAGGCTCAGTGTACAAAGTAAGCATGTGTCTAGTTTCCACATCAAGCACCAGAGTTGTGATTCTCAATTAGCATTGTCTATCCAACTTTCCTGTGTTCCTTTCCACAATCATCTCAAACTTTCTATCCTAACTCATTCAATTTTTCTTTCTTGTTAATTCACTGTAAAGTCTTCTTACTTCTTTATAGCTAGGGCCCTAGGTACATTCTCAGCCTACTTCACCCATGGAAGGATAAGATCCTCCTGAAGAATGATAAAATAAATATTGACATATTATTAGAAAAGTAGAGGACTTTTTAGTATCTCAATCTATTTGAGGGCCCAAATTTACACTACGTAGTAAACAACTAAGGTGGAAGTTTCCTTTTAACAGTCAAGGGTTTGTCTTTGTATTGAAAAAAAGTTAGCTTTATTTATTATGTGTGTATGTTTGTGTAAATGCACATCTTGTGTATATGTGCACAAGGAGATCAGAAGATGATCTCCTTCAGCTGAGCAGGAGTCACAGGTGGTTGTGAACCACCCAGCACGGGGGATTGGAACTGAACTCTGTTCCTGAGGAAGAGCAATAGCACTCTTAATGCTGAGCCTTCCTTCCATCTACCAAGTTACAAGATTTTCAACTTTTTGGTACCTTTTAGGTTTTCAGAAGGGAATCTACTGCTATCTGAACAATCAATTTTCAATAGATTAAAATCACTTTTATCTGTAAGTCAGATTTTTTCTTTGTGTTTTCTTTTTCTTTTTTTTTTTTCTTTTTTTTTTGGTTTTTCGAGACAGGGTTTCTCGGTGTATCTTTGTGCCTTTCCTGGAACTCGCTTTGGAGACCAGGCTGGCCTCGAACTCTCTTTGTGTTTTCTTTTAAGCTGTTGTGTTTTGATTTGATAAATCAGAGCTGCTATGAGGATGAATGAGGGGGTCCAGCCTTTTCTTTTGTTTTTCATGACCTCTTATTCTTTAGGCATTTATTCTCTCTCTCTCTCTCTCTCTCTCTCTCTCTCTCTCTCTCTCTCTCTCTCTCTCTCTCTCTCACACACACACACACACACACACACACACACACACACACGTAAATTTACAAATGTAACCTGTTGAGTTTATTTAGTACTACTCACATGGAGATGAGTTTAGGGCTGACCTCTTCAAACTGGGTCATCTATCTGTCACTTCTCCCTGGAGCAGGCTAATTTTTCCTTCTTTTAGCAGTCATTAGTTGCTTGGAGCTCCTCATCCAGGGTTGAAGTCTAGTGAGAATTCCCTTATTCACATTGGTGTGTCACCTGTAACTGACGTTTTTAGGTCTTTCTTGGGTGATAATATTGTTGAGATTTCCTGGGTGAAGCTTCTCTGTTATATATAGAGACACTGTCTTGCAGCAGATGCTTTGGTCCTCTGGCTCTTACAGTTTTTCCATCTCTCTTCTGCAATGGTCCCTGAGCCTTCTTTTGTTGGGCACCATGTGGTCAATTGTTCTGTGCATTTTGACTTGCTGTGTCTTTCAGTAATGTTACCATCTGCTGAAGAGAAAAGAAAGCTTCCCTCATGAGAGGTGAGGACTACGGTTATCTGTGGGCCTAAGGATAAGTATTTAGAATGTAATTAGAAACTATACTGGCTTAGGGAACTGGCAGCAATGGGTTTTTCTCTAGGGTCCTTGGCCATACAAACCACAAGTGGTAGGCAGTTTTACCATGTGCAAGCACAAATTTCCTCCTATTGGTCAGAACTCAAATCCAATTAGATGGCTGTTAGTTATACAGGATATAAGTACCACCATTACACCTTCCAGAGTATCTTGCTGTTCTGGTCCCAGTTATGGTTCATAGGCATTGTTGCTGGGTAAGACCTTTGATTGCTTTTCTCACTTTGACAGTTTGCATAGCTCCTTCTGGTAAAATAAGAGTTAGTCCTTAGGGAGGGGCCTTCTAGGTCAGTTCCAATTTAGTTCAATTTCTCCACTGTCTTTGTCCAAACTGTGGTGTCTTCAGCAATAGGGTACTGCTTCAGATTTCTGGTAGGCAAGAATCATGGCAATAGCCTTCATCTTTTTTTTTTCCTTTAGGGTCGGGGGTGTCTCTTGAACTCCCTTACTAAGAACTTGAAAAGAGATTTCCCATGTCATGTATGTGTGTGTGTATGAAATATAAGTACACATAAAAACATTAAAAAGAATTCTTCTTTTTAAACCCTCTTCCTCCTTGGGATACCCCCTCCCCTCCAACACTTAGTTTTTCCATTTTCCCTTCATTTCACAGCACCTTTGTCCTGCTGTTTTTCCTTCTCAAGTTCCTCCCCCTCATGATCTTGTTTTTTCACTCCATTACCTCCACACTCCCGGAAAACCTTTAAGAAATCTCTGGGAAAATACAGTTGAAAACTTCTGGCTTAGTGAAAAGAGAACTAGGATTCTGAAGACTTGAGTTTTAGTGTCCTGACATGGAGTTTGTGTGCATCACTGATGGGGTTAATTGTTTCATGTGTAAATCAAGTGGTTTAGAACAGTGCTTCTTAATTTTGGTTGCATATTAAAAGCACCTGGGGAGCTTTTAAAAATGCTGGTGCTTAGGCCAATTAAATTGGAATCTCTGGGGTGTGACCCAGACAGCCATATTTTTTAAAGCTCCCCCAGATAATTTCAATGTGCAACGGAGTTTTAAAACCTCAGAATTATTTTAGCAATGATAATCTGCATGTCCACGGGTCTGTGCATCTCATATTGGTGAATGCAGTTAAAATGTGAAGGATTTAGTCATTTGTGGGTAGTATTCAGAAGAGTGGGGATTGAAGGGAGATGTAAAAATTAGAACCTTGGGGAAAAGTTTTAAAAATTGTATTAGTATCTAAATGTTTTGGGCAAAATAATTTTGTTATATTTCTGATGAGAAAGATTTTAACTTCCTGCAAAATAGACCCTCCACTGGGAATTCACATTTAAATGTAATGTTATTATTTTATACCTAAAATGATATTATTTTTAACATGATCAGCCAAGAATTACAACTAAGTGTCATATTAACAAGACAAATAGAAAAAGGTAGTTTAACTACTGAAAAGTAAGATGTGGTTAGAGTTTCTCAGTTGGTGGTATAAATTATAAACACAAGCAAAATGTTGGTGAGAGTGGAAATCTCTTGTACTAAAACACGGCCAGTTAAACATGCCCCACTGAAAGGCAAGCAAATGAATAAATGAGCAACATACAAGGACTACTGAGATGTATTTCTTGGCCAATATGAAAATTATGGTTTCAGTAATTTTATTTAATTTTTTGTTTTTTTGAGACAGGGTTTCTCTGTGTAGTCTTGGTTGTCATGTAACTAGCTCTATAGACCAGGCTGGCCTTGAACTCATAGAAATCCCCTTGTCTCTGCCTCCTACTTGGCTGATTTTAAAATTTTTATGTTAGGAGAGAAAGTTAATTTATTGGTTAATAATTGATCCTAAAAGATCTAGAAATTGGATTAAAATGTTGATGGTATATATAGCTTACTCCTGTCAAATGAATTCTTTAATATTGGATAAATTATAGTGAAGGACAAATTTAAAAATAATAATAGCATAGAATGAAATGATTGGTACTAGTTGTTAGATGTATAACAATATACATACATACATTTATTTAATAATTATCAAAATCATTAACATATTTCCTCTTAAATCTTTGTGCCTAATAATCTTTCAAGGTGTATGCTTTTAACCTTCACTTTAAATAATATATTAGTAACATAATTGGAAGGAAAAGTACAGTTATCCCTCATGGCACATTGACATATTAATAAATTTATGACCATTCTTTCAGGCATTTTATGGAATAGATTTATCTGTAAGAGAATAAATAATCCTGTTATACATTTTCTAGGCAGAGAATTTACCCTATCCTTTATGGTTTGGCATTCTTATCTTTCTTGTGCCAGAGAAAAGTTTGTACCAGGCATTCTATGGGGAAACATCCTGAGATGTTGGAAAAGAAGCCTTGAGATGAACATAAGGGAATCCATAGAGATTGTGTGAAAACATGAAATCCATGCAGGACTGGCATTGACTAGTTCTTCATGAACCCTTGACAACAAAGAAATGAAGGTTTTTTTTTTTTTTTTTTTTTTTTTTTTTTTTTTTTTTTTTTTTTTTTTTTTTTTTACCACAAATTGGCCAAAAGGATCTTATCCTTTTCCTGAACTTTAAAGATATTTATTATTGGCAAACTGTAGAATTAGTAGCTGAGACCGGGGCAGAGAATGGAGCAGGAAAGGGAGAAAACAGAGAGCGCAGAGATAAGAGAGGGATACAGGCAAGCAGAACAATATACTGAAGCAAAACATTGACATTTTATCAAACTTGGCCAGCGGTATGTTGGATGTAAATATAATTTGATCTTGATAGATCCAAGTATGTAATATTTCTTGTACTTTTGTATTGTGTAGCATCTTCCTTCATTATCATAAACCTTTGAAAACATGCTTCTTCCAAGTTGAGTCCAATACTTGGTCATCAGTAAGTGATATTTTAAGAGGAAACCCGAAAAGTGCATCTGTGAGGGCCTCGTAGATTACTTGCACCCACAGGGATCTCTCCCTTCTCTCAAATTGCTCTGTACCACCTGTTTCACGGCTCATTAGTACAGTGCTTTGAGACTACTCTGTAGTGCTGCCTCCAATCATTCAGCACACATATTTTATTAACAGATGTAGATTTTGACCTTCTACTATGCTAGGAATTGCCTTAAAAAGTTTAACTCGTGAATGTAGTTCATGTATGAATATTTCTTTACAATGAATTGTCTAAAGAAAGGACTAATAATGTGTTATCCCTATGCTGTATCTAGGATGTGAATTGAGTGCACCTCCAATATCCATGTGTTAGAAACTTGGCCCTCAGTTATGTGATGTTGAGAGGTGGTAAACTTTTAGTAGGAGGAGTTAGTGGAAAATTAGGTCGTTAATGATTACTACCCTTGGAAAGGATTTATATTGGTCGTGCAAAGTATTAGCTGTTAGCCCCCAAAGCAGAACTGATACCTTCCTACTCCATGGTTTCCAGTCTTGATACTTGTACCCCATGCTCTTAAACATCTAGAACTGTCACCTAAATGAACTTTCTTGCTTTGTCCATTACCCTATCTTAGGTGTTTTATTATAGCAATACTAAATTCTAAAAACACATGTACTTGTCACAACTGCACAATATACACACAAAGGCTATGCTAAGTACTTATTTTTGGAGGACTATGCTCCACAGATACATATACAAATACAGAAAAAAAATCACAAAGGTGTTCATACACTTGAAAAAATATTCTTTCATATATCTATTGAGAGCTTAGTTCATTATATACTGGTATGAATTTGTAATATGTGATTTTTTATTAACATGTTGAGACAATATATTAATCTTGTGATTAATCTCAAAAGTAGAAAGAACTTGGGTAAGAATTCATGTATATTATAAGGTCTCTTAGTTTTCAACCAATTCTTGTATTTTATCTTCATTTATATTATTTTTTTGGAAAAGAAAAAATTCTCAATCTAGTGCTCACACATTCTTATTTGCCCAACACTGTACTACAATCTCAGGAGGGTCTGAGCAACAGAATCTAGATAGTCTCCCGATGAGAAAATGTTAGGAAATTCTTATATACTATTTCTATGGTAGACTAAGTATATTTTAAAATAATTTCACTACTGTGACAAGGTGCCTAACTAGGCCCATTGTCTTAGGATCTAGGAGAGCTTACGGTACCTAAAATCAAGAGAATATGGCAGACGTCACACTTCTGAATTCTTAGACCAGCTCATTGAAGCTCATGCATCTTAATCTTTGCTTAGGACACACTGGGCTGTGATGTGAAAAGCCTGTATAAGCTACTCACCATCTTGCCTAGCAGGATCCTTCTTGCAAAAATGCCTCCCAGCCCAAGAGGTCCTAGGTGCTGATGACTGAGTTATTTCACAAACATCAAGAAGAAATGCTGTGGAATAATCCTTCTGTACACTGTGAATATATACTACTCTCATTGTTTAATAAAATACTGACTTGTCAGTAGTGAGGCAAGAAGAATAGGAGGGACAGCCAAACTGAGAATGCTGGGAGGAAGAAGGGTGGAGTGAGAGGAGCTGTTGGGAGCCACAGAAGAAGCAGGACATGCTGGAGGACAGGTAAAGCTATGAGACATGTGGCAGAATGTAGATGAATAGAAATGGGTTAATTTAAGTTGTAAGAGCTTGTTAGTAATAAGCCTGAGCTATAGGCTGAGTGTTTATAATTAATATAAGCCTCAGTGTGTTTATTTGAGAGTGACTGTGGGACAGGAAATAACTGGCTACAAAGAAACAGTACATTCTGTCTAAATTCCTGACCTATGTTTTGCATTTGTGAACATAATATGAACATTTGTTGCATGGCACTAAGTTTTGAGGTCATTTTTTAATGCAGGAAGATTAACAGGAATAGTTCCTAAACTCAATTTTGTATCCTCAAGGATATTTGTTGTTAAACATTAAAATCAAATGACATTTTCACTTTGCCATTCACCATTTGTAAGTAATACATTATTGTAAACTTAATTGAACCTGGAAACCTTCACATTTGCTTTCATTTTCCTAACCTTTAAAAGTTGGGAATCACTAAAAGAAAAGTTCACTAGTTCATTTCAAGGCATTTTCAGTTCATTTTATAATTTTCTCAATTTAGTCTTAACTACTTCTTTTTGTAGTGAATGTAAGTTCTTCTACCTTTCCTAGCTTGGTAGTCACTGTGGTACTGTGGCAGCTTGATACAGCCTAAGTTGCATAATTCTTGTCTTGGGACACTTCTTCACTGGACTCTAATCAAGTCTGCCAATAATGTTAAAATGTTAACATTAGTGAAAAATTGTTATTTTATATATTAATTTCAAAGACTTAAGATTAACATTAATATTTAATAATCTTTCTATGAGATAAATAAACTTTTTATCATTGTCCAGATCACTGAACACATACTACTTTTGCAGAATGAGGCTCCTAGCATCAGTGTTTACTTTGTCAGTTAGAAGTGATGGCTCACTTAGGTCAACTAGTAACTAGTAAATCCAAGTAATTTGTGAGTATTGAAGTGCTTTCTTCATTTTTCCCTTTTCATTTGTATACAATAGCATATGTAGCCTAACACAAGGGCTCTAAAGAAAGATTAAATCATAAATATGAACAGGATTTTCAGGACATGAAAACAGAAAATGCTAGCAGCAATTAAAGGCCATTATAAATAATTACTGTCAATGATTATTAACCAGTGTCTTATTCCACAGTTCCAATTCTGACATGGTTCCATCAGAACACATGACAAAGCTTAAAACACTCATACTTATTTAAATTTGCTTTTAACCACATAATTGAACTCTGATATTTCAAAGAAGAATTGAAGAAAATGAGTGAGAAATAACTGAGAGTTCCAGGTCTGGGTAAACAAAACCAAAAGCCAAACCAAAACAAAAAAACCCAGCTTTTACTACTTTGGTGACTGCAGTAAAAACTTTGAAATTCCCATCAAGTTAGAAGATTATGTAATCTTGTCAGTGAAATTTCAATGGCCTTCATTCTTTTTCTTTTATTGAATACAGATTTTTTTCATACAGTATATTCTTATTATGGTTTCCCTATTCCCTACTTATCCAGAATCCCCTCACCTTCTTTCCCATTGGAATCCGTAGCTTTTCTGTCTCTTGTTAGAAAACAGGAAAATAATAATAATAATAAAATAAAATAAAGTGAGATAAACAAAACCAAACAAACTGGACAACGAAAAAACAAACAAATAGAAAAAAAAAAGAGCCAAAAAACCCCCAGGTTTTTCCAGCCAGAGAGTCCTGTCTCTAAGACCTAGGACCCCAGGACACAACCCTTCTGCTTCCCCCCATTGCTGCCCAAATTGCAGACCAGCAGGGAAGATTCCTTCAAGCAGGCTTTCATACCAACACCCCTCCCCATCACTGCAATCTGCAATACCCATTCCCTGCCCCAAACCCACCCATCCCTCTGTAACCTCAGTATCTCACTGAAACACAGAGTCCACCAGCTCCAATTAGACCAAGAGCTCTGATTGGACCAAAAGTGCCAACTGGACCAAGAGCGCCCCCCCCCCCGAGACATAGACACAGCTGGCACAAATAGGACCAACAGCAGCTCCCTCAGACACAGACAGATAGGTAGAAGTCAGTGCAAGAATGCATACAACACCATAAAGAGCAATATGGTACCACCAGAACCTAGTACTTCTACAATAGCAAAACCTGAACATCACAACTTAGAAGCAGAAGAAAATGACCTTCAAAATAAATTTGTGAAGATGATAGAGTCCTTTAAAGATAAAATGAAAAATTCCCTTAAAGAAATTGAGGAAAACATCAACAAAAATTGGAAGAAATCAATAAATTTCTAAAAGAAAACCAAGAAAAAGCAATCCAATAGGTGAAGGAAAGAGGTCAAGTCCTGAAAAATGAAATAGAAGCCATGAAGAAGACACAAACTGAGGGAATGCTAAAATGAAAAATCTGAGTAAATGAACAGGAATTACAGATGCAAGTATAACTAACAGAATACAAGAGATGAAGAGAGAATCTCTATCATAGAAGACATGATATAGGATATAGATTCATCAGTGAAAGAACACTGAAGCCAAAAAAGTCATAACACAAAATGTCCAGGAAATCTGGGACACCATGAAAAGGCCAAACCCAAGAATAGGGATAGAAAAAGGAGAATACCACCTCAAAGGCACAGAAAATATATTGAACAAAATCATAGAAGAAAACTTTCCTAACCTAAATAAGGAAATACCTATGAAGATTTAAGAAACTTATAGAACACCAAATAGACTAGGCCCCTCAACAAAGTCCCCTTGCCACATATTAATCTAACCACTAAACATATAGAATAAAGAAAGGATATTAATCACTATAAAGGAAAAAGGCCAAGTGACATATAAAGGCAGACCTATCAGAATAACACCTGACTTCTCAATGGAGACTGAATGCCAGAAGGTTCTAGACAGATGTTATGCAGACACTAAGAGACCATGGATGCTAGCCCAGACTACTATACCCAGCAAAATTTTCAATCACTATAGACAGAGTACACAATATATTCCAAGTCAAAACCAGATTTAAACAATACCTATCCACAAATACAGCCCTATAGAAAACACTAGAAGGAAAACTCCAACCTAAGGAAGTTAGGTGCACCCAGGAAAACACAGGCAACAGATAATCCCACAGCAGAGAATCCCAAAGAAGGGAAATATACTACAACCAAAATACAACACGAAATAATCATCACTGGTCATTAATATCCCTTAATATCAATGGACTCAATTTGCCTGTAAAACAACACAGGCTAACAGAATGGATATGAAAACAGGATCTGCTGCATACAAGAAATACACCTTAACTTCAAAGACAGACACTACCTCTGAGTAGAAGGCTAGGAAAAGACTTTCCAATCAAATTGAATTAAGAAGTAAGCCAGTATAGCTATCCTAATATCTAACAATGGAGGATTGTTCCCCTTGCTCCACATCCTCTCCAACATAAGCTGTCATTAGTATTTTTGATCTTAGCCATTCTGACAGATGTAAGATGGTATCTCAGAGTCATTTTGATTTGTATTTTCCTGATGACTAAGGATGTTGAGCATTTGAGCATCTTTCGGCCATTTGAGATTCTTCTGTTCAGAATTCTCTGTTTAGCTCTGTAGCTGAATTTTAATTGGGTTGTTTGGTATTTTGCTGTCAAGTTTCTTGAATTCTTTATATATTTTGGAAATCAGCCCGCTGTCAAATGTGAGGTTAGTGAAGATCGTTTCCCATTGTGTATGCTGTCATTTTGTCTTAATTACCATGTCCTTTGCCTTATAGGAGTTTTCAGTTTCAGGAGGTCCCATTTATTAATTATTGCTCTCAGTATCTGTGCTATTGGTGTTATATTTAGGAAGTGGTCTCCTGTGCCAATGCATTCAAGGTTACTTCCTGCTTTCTCTACTATCAGGTTCAATGAAACTGGATTTATGTTGAAGTCTTTGATCCCCTTGGACTTGAGTAATAGATAGTGATCTATTTGCAATCTTCTACATGTTAATATCCATTTATGTCATCACCATTTGTTGGTGGGAGGACAAACTTGTACAGCCACTTTGGAAATCAGTTTATAGTGGTTTCTCAGAATATTGGGAATCAATGTATCTCAAAAGCCAATGATACCACCTTGGGCATATACTCAATCATACCACAACGACACTTACTTAACCATGTTCATAGCAGCATTATTTGTAATAGCCAGAACCTGGAAACAACCTAAATGCCCCTCAACCAAAGAATGGATAAAAGAAAAATGTGGTACATATACATAATGGAGAACTACTCAGCAGTAAAAAAACGACATCATGAAATTTTCAGGTAAATGGATGGAACTATAAAATATCATCCTGAGTAAGGTAACCCAGACTCAGAAAGACAAACATGGTATTTACTCACTCATAAGTGGATACTAGATGTAAAGCAAATGATAATCAGATTACAACCCACATCTCTAGAGAAGCTATGAAACAAGGAGGACCCTCCAAGGGATGCATGAATCACCTTGGGAAGGGGAAACAGATGAAATGTCCATAAATAAACTGAGGATGAGGGGCAGCAATAGAGGGCAGGGGATGGGAGATGAGAACATGAGGGAGATGGGATGGTTGAGCTAGGGGAGGGATGGAGTGGGAGAGCAGTGAAAGAGACATCTTAATAAAGAGAGACTTTATGAGGTAAGGGAGAAACCCGGTGATAGGGAAATTCTCAGGAATCCACAAGGATGACCCCAGCTTAGACTACTAGCAGTGGTGGAGAGGGTACCTGAGCTGTCCTACCCCAGTGATCAGATTGCTGAATACTCTAACTATAATCATAGAGCATTCACTCAGTAACTGATGGAAGCAGACGCAGAGAACTACAACCAAGTACCAGGCTGAGCTTCAGGAGTCCAGTCTAAGAGAGGGAAGAGGAATTCTATGAGCAAGGAGCATCAAGATCATGATGGGGAAATCTACAGAGACAACTGTACCAAGCTAATGGGAAATCATGAACTTTAGACCAACAGCTATGGAGCCTGCATGGGGAACTAGGCCCTCTGCATAAGTGAGACAGTTGTGTAGCTTGGTCTCTTTGAGGGGCTCCTGGCAGTGGGATCAGGACCTATGCCTGGTGCACGAGCTGGCTTTTTGCAACAAATTATCTGTGATGGGACACCTTGCACAGCCTTGATGTGGTTGCAGGGTGGGGTGGAGGTGTTTGGATCTGCCTCAGCTGAATGTACCAGGCTTTGCTGACTCCCCATGGGAAGCCTTACCTTTTCAGAGGAGAGGATAGGGGGTGAGCTAGGTGGTAAGGCTTGTGGGGAGCAGGAGGAAGGATGAGAGGGGTATCTGTGGTTGGTATGTAAAATGAATAAGAAATTTCTTAATAAAGAAGAGAAAAGTGCAAGATAAAAACACATATGTAGGCATATATACACATATATTTGTACACACAAGAATCCCCTAAAACACAAAACCTGAAGCCATAATACATACACAAAGGACTTGTAAGGTAAAAATAAATAAATTCCCATCTAAATCTTATGAGAAGGACAGTTTCCAAAGATACCATTGACTTTGTTTTGTGTTTATCATCTATGGCTGGTCATGGGGCCTGGCCTTAAGAGTGGTTTGCGTTTCCAGTGAAACTCCATTTGTGAAAACTGATCATTCATTAGTGAATTTTTGAACATAACTTCTAAGTTAGGAGTGGGGGATTGTGCCAATTTCTCCTTAGCACTGTGACACATCTGGCTCAGATCCATGCAGACCCTGTGCATGCTGCTTCAGTCTTTGTGTGTTCATATGTGCATGGTCCTGCTGATTTAGAACATCTTGTTTCCTTGGTGTCCTCAGCCCCCTCTGGTTGTTACAATCTTTCTGTGTCCTCTTCCACTTGGTTCCCTCAGCCTTAAGGGGAGGCATTTGATGAAGCTATCTCATTCAGGACTGAGTGTTTCAAGGTCTCTCACTCTCTGCACATTGTCTGCCTATGGTTGTCTGTATGTGTTCCCATCTGTCAGATGAAGTTTCTCTCATGATAGCTGAGCAAAAACAAAAAGAAAACATAACAAAACACATATGAATATATCAGATTGTTGTTAGGAGTCATTTTATGGTTATGTTCCTTTAGAGGTAGTATTAGTATTTGGTTTTCCCCTAGGTCTCCAACCCATCCAGTCTCTGATTATTCAAATGGAGTGCTCCGTAAATCAAATCTGATAGTGGTTGGTTAGTGGCACTACTTTGTGCCACTGTTGCATTAGCACATCTTGAAGTCATCATAGTAGATTACAAACTTTGTAGCTGGGTTGGTGTTTAGCTTTCTCTTTTGGTAGCATGCAGAGTACCTCCAAGTACCATGAACAATAGTCTATAGAGGTGAAGACTTTTGGTGTGTACGAATCCAACTTCCTTATGCTCATTTTTGACTGTGAAACTGATATTAGAACATAGATTTGAAGACTCAACCAAGGGATGCTCTATATTTTGAAGTGTATACATTCTTAGGAAAGTAGCACTTTCTACAACTACATGTCTTTAGTAGAGTTGCAAGACCATGGACTGATATACCAACATACTTTGAAAGAAGGCTCATCAAATGAAAGGTAAAGTCTGCAAGATGCTTTAGCAAAGCAAAAATAAACCTACAGTGATATGGAAGTCATTTGTTTAAATACCCTAGTGCCATAAAACACCTTTTCAAAAGTCCTGGAGAAGGTATTTCAGATTTGATTCTGGCTAAAATATAAGAAAGTAAAAAGGCAAGAAAACAAATGCACTTCTCAATAGACTAAAAGGGAGAATGACAAATATGTGAACACAGAGCTTGATTTGTTGATGAATGGGAAAACAACTCTGCAGTTAACTCTTTTTCTTTGCAATTATTTTAAGCTGACCACACTGGATTCCATGGGGTGAAAGCAAAATAAGAGTGGTCCTCTGTTACAGGTTTGGGGTAGTGAAAGATAAGCTATTAATGCTTAAATTAGGCCCTAAACTACTTTAGATAGTTTCTAACAGAAATTAGTCTAGGTCAAAGCAGTTCAGGAGAATTTGGTCACAATCATTTCATACCTTCTTACTGCTGGATTTCTGGGCTTCAGGATATGAGTACATGTGACAGATAACCTGTGAGTATTGACTACATGGGAGTTCAAAATTCACTTAACTATGGAATCTTTTTGTTTGATGTTTCTTAAGAGTTTTGCTGCTTTTTGGACTCAGATCTAAAGAATAAACTTTGGGAAATCCTGAACCAGGCCATCTGTTTGAGGAAGGTGTTATCAAGCTTCCTTGTGAGACTAGACTGTATGATTGGCAGTCACTCCAAGGTTTGCACCGCTAGTGCTCATCTAGTTAATAATCACATCCGGCTTAGATAGTGACTCTCCTTGAGTGTCTTCCACCTTGACGTATTTTGTATGTTCTATTACTTGGATTCTACCTATGGGTTTTGGTATAGATATTTAACCTGAAAATGAGTCAAAAGGGACATTTTAAATCATTGAGCTTGGGAAATTATTATTTAAATTACATTATAGCTCTTGATGTGCTATAATTCATGCCAAATTTCTGCTAAGTCAGAGATACAAATGAAATCAAGGTTAAGTTTCGAGGATGACACCTAGAGCCTACTTATTCAATCCATGCTGATGGATTGAATGCCAAGCGTATGAATGAATGAATGAATGAATGAATGAATGAAATTCAGAAAGATGGAAAAGATGTGCAATTGACTTTTTAAGTTATAGCAAATTGTATCCTTAAAAGTAAACCAATTAGCTGAATTGTGGCAGGTTAAGATATAGGGCTACTGGGAGGGATGCAGGAGGTTTTACATGGTAGGTCAAATGCACAGGGAGTTTAGGAAGATCCAATCAGGATGTATTTCAGAAGAAGCCAGAGTGTGAAGTGAGTACAGGAATAATTTAAAATATTGGGTTTCCTTTTGCTCTTGTTCATTACACAAATTTCTATTTAGAATAGTGAATCTTTCTTAGTTGGTACATCCTTTATTTAGAAATTGTGCAAACAAAGTGATCCCTTTTTATCAGAGGTGGTATTTTCTTATTAAATATTATTTTGCACTGTAAGACTTTTACTTCATACAAAATGATGATTGACAAATACTAAGTGTTCAATAGTTATTGTGTGTCTAATGCTATATCATATAGTAAAAAAAAAATAGCTATGACCTTAGGGCTCCTTCTGCCTTTCTCTTTTATCAAGTTCATCTAAGATACAATCTGTGGACTTCATTCTTTCTGGACATTATGAGTACTCACTTCTCTGCCACGTTGTTTTGTAAATGGAGCTCTCATCTATTCTTATGGCTTTCTCTATCATCCATTTAGTGACTATTCTCAATTTTACACTTCTGACCTGGAGTCCTGCTCTGTTCCCCAACTCCAAACCCCAATATTCACTATTTAAATGATAATTTCTGTTAGAAATCAATTATTTCAAACATGAGTTGTTACAAACTGATTTCCTCAATTAACTTTTTTATTTTATAATTTAATTTAATTTTACATATCAGCCACGGATTCCCTTGTTCTTCCCCCTTCCCCCCTTTCCCCCAGCCCTCCCCCAGTTCCCATCTCCTCCAGGGTAAAGACTTTCCTGAGGATTGAGTTCAACCTGGTAGATTCAGTCCAGGCAGGTCCAGTCCCCTCCTCCCAGGGCTTATACAGGGACAGTTGGCTCCATTAACTTTTAATAAAGATTCTCCATATTATTTAATGTCTTCAGGATCATTCTGCTACTTAACCAAAGACCTGGGTGTCCTCAGATGTAATTGTTTACTGTCAACATCTGATTTATTTTTATATGTATTGCCTCTATAGTCAAGCTTTACTCAAAATCTAACCATTTTTTCTGACAGTTCTCAGTTACTACTTTTGTTCTAACTCTACCTTCTCACCCTTTGGTTTCTGAAATACAACCATACAGTGTCTTTGTTTTCACACAGTTAATCTTACATAGGTACAGCTCATTACCTATAAATGAGCTAGTGTGTTTCTATTAAAATACATATTATATTATACCACCTTGCTGCTGCAACCTGCAGGACTTTGATATTGACCTGGGGTAAGCCAGTTCAGGCACCCTCTCTACTATTGCTAGTAGTCTTGCTGGGTCATCCTTGTGGATTTCTGGGAATTTCCCTACACAGGTTTCTCCCTAACCCTATAATGTAATCATATTGGAAAATAATGTAACTGTCATCATAGAGCCTTCACCCAGTGACTGATGGAAGCAGATGCAGAGATCCACAGCCAAGCACCAGTCTGAGCTCCAGGAGTCCAGTTGAAGAGAGGGAGGTGGGATTATATGAACAAGGGGTGTGTGTGGGGGGGTCAAGATCATGATGGGGACATCTACAGAGACAACTGAATCAAACTTGTGGGAACTCAGGAAGTCTAGACTGACAGCTATGGAGTCTACATGGGACTGAACTAGGCCTTCTGCATGTGGGAAACAGTTGTGTAGCTTGATCTGTTTGAGGGGCTCCTGGGAGTGGGACCAGAATCTGCCCCTGGTGTGTGAGCTGGCTTTTTGGGCCCATTGCCTATGGTTGGATGCTTTGCTCAGACTTGATGGGGGTGGGGGCTGGGTCCTGCCTCTACCTAATGTGCCAGGCATGCTTGTTGACTTCCTATGGGAGGCCTTTCTATTTTGGAGGAATGGATGGGGGTGGGCCAGGGGGAGGAAGTGAGGAGGTGGGAGGAGAGATGGGAGGGAGAACTGTGGTTGGTATGTAAAATGAATAAAATTTAAAACAAAGAAAAGTAACTAGATATCTAGACAGAATATTGTGGAGATTATTAGTCAGAAATTATTATGGAATGTTATGTATGGAAAGATGTCTTGGGAAGACAAAGAATTTGGTAGCCATGAATTTTATCACTCTTTAATTTTTATTTAACTCTTAAAGTAGTGTTTTTATGACTTAGTAATGTGTTATTATTACTAGCATACTTGTTAAAGTGGACCAGGAGGGTTTTGCTTTATTTCTTGCAGCACTGGGCATCAGGTGTCTTAGGGGACAATGATGTTGCTGCCTGCATTAACACACTCTGAGAGGCATGGATCTGATGGAAAAGCAAGGTCAGGAAGGGAAGACGGAGACAGAGAACTATGGTACTCTGCAGACTCTGTACTATGGGTCTGTGCAAAATAATCATAGCTTCAGTCTTACTTCCTCCAAAGTCCTGCAAATAAGTAGTTCCTTCTCCTGGGAAGACACTGAGCTTCTAGTTACTATATTGCTACTTGTATGTAAATAATGCTATATTAGACATACTTGCAGTAGATACAGTGATTAGTTAGACCCAAATAAATCCAAAATGTCTGATCTTTCTGCAGGTATCTAGGCAATTGGAAGGTAACTGGAAAGTCACATAATATACAGCAATATAGAAAATATGAAATCTCAGTGATGATTAGAATTCCAGTCCTCATCTGTAGCACATAATATATCTCATAAGTTTGAAAATGAGACTATAGGTTGCATTGGGTAGGGGATTAGATAATGGCGTTCGAGTTTATAATGGGCAACTTATTGCATGTTAACAAGGTGGAAGGGCAATGCCGTGGTCCCAGGCCTCTTTTATAATAGTTATGATCATAATAATGAAGGGAAGCCCCTCTCAATACTCCTACCTTATTATGTGATCACAGGGATGACTACTAATATTTGGGAGACACAGAGTTATACTGTAATAATGGACCACAAGGTGGAGTTTAGGAAGGGTACCCAAGTGTTTTTAGTGGTGAGCCAGGTCATAAGGAAAAGCAAATTTCATGATAAAAATGAATAGGTTTTGTGTTACAGAAAAACAAAATTCTCTGAAAAATATTTTGAGAAAATTTCAAGAATACCCAAACCTAATGAGTCTGTACTAACTTTATAATTTACTTAATTGCCTTAATATAAAAATTTCATATAAATCCATTGTGATGTATGACATGTAAAAGGGACATTGTAATATACCGATTCTGCAAAAAGGGATGCTCAGATATTTTTTAATATTAATTTGCATATTTAATTAGATACTGAAAGCAGTAGATTTTTAACAATTAGTATTGGGTTACATATTGCTAAGCATAGTACTGAAAATTTAAATTTCATAGTAGAATGTGTGACATTCAGTGTGCCATAGCATGTGCCTGAATTTTTTCCATACACAAACTTGGCCATTGATGGATACAGCCTTACCTTATCTTTTCTGCATTTTTGATGTCTTTAAAGAACTTCAGGCACAGCTTGTATTTATCATTCTTGTCTATTTGCACTTCCTCATCACATTCATAATGTTTATAGTATATTCCTAACTTTGGGCCATTATTAAACTTAGAAGTGACATTAGCTTTCCCAGAGAGAATTGTCAACACAGGAAAGCTGACAGCCTGATCTTCTAATATGAAATCATGGGTTTGAAAGGTGAGGAAAGTGACCTTGAAATCTTCCCTTTGCTGCCTCTTGTATTCTAAGAAGTCAAAGCAATTCTAACTGTAGGGCAAGCGAGGCCATTTGCTCTTCACCTTTTTATGTTGTAGATCAAACCTCCATTAGAAGAGTATTGAAAACCACCACAAGCATAGCTGCAAGAAAGCCATCTTTGTGCCAGAACACTAGTTTGTAGCTTCCAAGCTTATTTGAATGCTATGGTGAGTGCTTTCATAAACAGTCTTATATATTGTGAGAACATGTGATGGTACCTACATTTGAACCTGAAGTTATTGATTTCCTAGCTGGTGATTAGATCAGCAAGCCCCACTAATACCCAGCTCTAAAATACAAATAGCAAAAAATTTGATCAAATAGCAGAGAAACAGAGCATAACCTATCAAATAACATGTTTGGTTCATTAAGTATTATTAATGGCTTGTGGATCAAGGGCTTAGTACTTTAGCCAGTGACAAATGAATGAAAGGAGAATCATAAGTAGTCATGTTAATAAATACACTGATGAAAGAATAAAAATGTGGGAAAAACAATAGAATACTTAAGCAGGTTTTATCTAGACTCAAATGGCAGGGCAAAAGACATTTCCAAAGCTATGATTGAGAACTTTAGAGACTATTACATGCGGAAAAGCTGAAGCAATCTATCAAGAGCTAGCTTGTGGAGCTTATTCAGTGGGTACTCTTCCCAGTCACCTTCCAATTGCCTAGATACCTACAGAATGACCAGTCATTTTGGATTTATTTGGGTCTAACTAATCTCTGTATTACTACAAGTACATCTAAAGACAGCATCATCTATATAAAATAACATTATACAAACTAAGCAGTTGATATTTATATGTTTAGGAATGTATACTATAGGCTTATGTAGCTTGAGTGTGTTTGTGTATGTGTGTGTGTGTTTGTAGCAACAATTAAAGGAAAAACAGGCCACGAGTTTGAGAGAGAACATGGGCACATGGGAAGGGCTAGAGGGAGGAAAGGAATTGGGAAGAAGAAGTAATATTTTATTTAAAAATGATTAAGAAGAGATCATTAATTTAGAAAAGGATTCAACAAATTCAAGTGTTGTGTGAACTATTCCTCCCTGCCATGTATAACATTCAGCTAGTCAATCAGTGCTAAAATGCACTTGGACAGTCGTTACAACTCTACTCTCATAAAACATGAGAGTAATTGAATCATAAACATCAGAACATTCAAAATTTCTTCTTCAGAGATTTTGGTTAAAATCTTTACTTATTAATATTTTCTATAGTTAAACATGAATTCAGTGTCTCATCATCTTCAAAGGGGTATAAGAGATCAAGTTTTCTGTTTTTTACTTTATTTTTCTGGAATTGCTTCCCCAGGATTTGGGATTTTTTGAATGATGCATATACTTTCTACAAATGTGTCCTTGGGATATTTCATCCCACCTATAAGTCAACCATTTCTGAAATCGCCATATGCTGTTTCTGGATGAAGGATCTCCATGAAGTAATGTTTTCTACCTGTGGAGCTATAGACGTAGATGCCTTGCAATAACTTCTTGGAGTGTCATGAAACAAGGTTAACATTTACATAAAAATTGAATAAAATGTCAGAGGCATTGTAAGATCAGTAAGAGCTTCCAGATTGCATATCTGAATCTGTTTGCACTCTGTTGACTCTTGATGAATGTATACATACTTAACATCTCCCTCTCTGCTGTAATTCTCATTTCTTTATGTCGGTATTTCATTCAGGGACTATCCCTGAGACAGATTCTACTGGTAATGGAGATTGCCCTTTGAAGGAGAGAAGAGCTCCTTTTCAAATTCAAAAAGAGCTGCATTATTGAAGAAGTGCTCCTCCACAAACTGACATCTGCTTAAGGTTCTGTTGGGCTGTTGGGAAGAGGTGTTTCTTCAGTGTCAAGTGAACACACAGCTTAATTGTCATTATGTACTTCTAATACGATTTCACACACTTGTTCAAATGCATCTTAGAATCATGGGATATAAAGTTGGAAACCATTCTAGAGCACTTACAGGGCAAACCTGTACACATACAAGGCCCAGGAAATGAAATGCTTTGTTTTAAAGCACCAAGGATTATTACCCTAGAGAGGATGAGAAGCATGAGAAGTTACATCCCTAACTCAGGCTTTGTTGGGCCATGTCTGCCTTCTTTAAAGTGTATGTGCAAATCTCTATTGTTGACTTATTGTGAAAAAGCACCCCAAAATAAATCTTTTGGTAAATTCCATTAAAACCCAGAATATTAATAAGGAAAATCACAGGTGATATTGTTCTTTTTTTCTCTCATTATGTATTTTTCCCTCCTTTGACATTTCATCCTGGTTTCTCTGTGTTGGATTTACAATCATGTTTAGACCTTAGTTCTTTAGATGTTTTTACTATAGTTTTAGGTATAAGTTTAGCATTTTGGCTCTGTCTCAAGATGAATAACTTCCTTATTACTCTTGATCCACAATAATAGCTGTTTTTGAAAGTAATGCTAGAATTTTGTTCTTTTTTCAGAATTGTACCTAGAGTTTTTTCAGTCCTGCCTGGCCCACGGTCAGGAAAAATCTCTCTCACCTGCCAGTCCCACAGCCACTCAGACCCAACTGAGTAAACACACAGAGACTTATATTGGTTATAAACTGTATGGCCACAGCAGGTTTCTTGTTATCTGGTTCTTATATCTTAAATTAACCCATTTCTCTTAATCTATAAATTGCCACACGGCTTGTCGCTTACCTGGTGTCTTTTACATATTGCTTGTCATGGCAGCTCCTGACAGTGTCTCTCTGACTCAGCCTCCCACTTCCCAGAATTCTCCTCTCTCCTTGTCCTGCCTATACTGCCTGCCTGGCTACTGGCCAATCAGTGTTTTATTTATTAACCAATCAGAGCAACACATTTAACATACAGAACATCCCACAGTACAGAATAGTGTAAAAATATCCTGTTATCAAAAGTTATTAGAGAAAATAAATGTTTAATAAGTTACTTCCAATGGAACATATGATAGAGCAATGTGCTTATGTTTTATTGTGCAATCATTCACCAAAAGATCTGATTAAAATTCTGAATCTGAATCATTGAGTTTAGATTCTGCATTTCTCTTGTTTCTTGGATGCTGTTTTTGCTGGTACTTTGATCATACCCCAAGCAACAGGGTGACAATTGTAATAGTTAAAATGCTTGCATGTTTATCAGAAGACATAAATATTTTAACATGAAAATATGAAAAACTGAGACTTTCAGGCAGGAGTGTTTTGATAATCTTGGTAAACAGCAGGTAAAAATCTGGCTGCCATGTCTGTGATCCAGTTCCATCCTTAAGTTCCTGTGAGCTTGTTCTACGAGACTCTTGAAGTTCAAACACACTGAGCTTTGCATTATGAATTTCAGCCATGAGCACATGATTTTCAGTTGCTTATCTCTTTCTCTTCTCTGTATTTAGTTTTCTTTGCACAGGATGCTCATTTTAAATGTCTTAAAATATCAATATATTTATAATTACAAATTGTCTGTATTTCTTAGTTGTTTAGAACCATAGGTTCTGATAAGAGAGTTGGGTTTTCTTTGTTTTTTTTTCCCTCAGTCTTCCTTTCACATATTTATCTCATACATAACTTGTGGTGTGTTTTTTAATTCTCTACAAATCATTTCTTTAAAAACAGAGTCAGAAATTTTCTCTCTTTGCCTATGATGCAGACTGTATCTCCTAGTGAGGCTTAATTCTGCTGAGCATCTCTAGAGGTGTTTTGTGTATCAGTTCTCTAAGTACATTAAACTCTCATTAGATGGATACTTGCTTAATAAGTGTTCATGTGTTTTAATTGACCTTGCTCTTTGAGGTAGCTCTCTTCCATGATGGTTTTTCATGATATAAAGTCAATGTAGAGGACTTTGGTGATTTTTTTTCTCCTCTAGCCTTTGACAATACAAGTATTATCTAATTAGATAGCAATGCATACTTTTGAAATTAGAACAGCAACACTTTTTTTTTTGTTTTGCCAATAATATACTGTCTTAGCTAGGATTACTACTTCTGTAAAGAGACACCACGATCATGGCAACTCTTATAAAGAAAAGCACTTAATAGAGGGTCTTACTTACAGTTTCAAAGTTCAGTCCATTATTATCATGATGGGAAGAATGGTGGCATACAGGCAGACTTGGTGCTGCAGGAGTACCTGAGAGTCCTACATCTTGCTGGTAACAGGAAGTTGACTGACAGTCACACTGAGGGAAGCTTGAGCAAAAGAGACCTCAAAGCCGGCTCCCACAGCAACAGACTTCCTCCACCATATCTCTTAATAGTGCTACTCCCTTTTGGGGCCATTTTCTTTTAAACCACACCTATACCATTCATTCTGCCAGCTCTACGTGTAAAATCACAAATATTCTCCTCCTTATCTAATATCCATTAATTTTATAAGCACACATTTCCTCACATAGAAATTTTGTTCCAGTGCTGCTAGGAGAGGTAAGTAGACAGCTGTGGTTGATTATTCTTTTGAAATTTGAGGCACATTTGCTTAGGTAAAATTGTGGGGGAAATAATCCTAATAAAATTGCTAGGTCAAAATACAGATCTTTTGTATGCTTATTATCTAAGTGATGGAATTCATTCTTTATTAATCATCCACTTATTTTCTCAGCACTTACTGAGGACTACCATGATTTGTGCTTACTTAGCAATAAATGTTTTGCCTTCTAGGAACTGATGCTCAGTCTCTCTCTTTCTATCTCTCTGCAAATTTGTTTAATATAGTTACCAAATAGCAACAAACAACCAAGCAACAACAACAACAAAGTCCTTATAAATCAGGTTGAGGTGATAAGGAATGAATATCAGAGGTCTTAAGTTTGGGTCTCTAGGAAAGATATGTATGAAAAGACGTTGAGCAGAGACCTGACATGACTTGAGGGCTGACATGCATGGATATGGATCAGTATGATTCTACTCAGTAGGGGGAGAAGCAAGTGCAGAGGATGTGCAGGAGAACACATATGGCTTGCTAGTAGGAAAGCCTCAGCTCACTTGGTCATAGAGGAGAGGAAGAGAGATTGAGTGTGGACCTCAGGATTGATCCTTGTTGATGCAGTGGATTCTCAGAAAGAAAGACCATGCTCTACTGCTACCTACAAGGTTTACAAGTTGCTGCCTATAAAAGATGGTTGTGGGAGTCTCTGCAGTTGGGCTCCTCTCACAGCATCACTTGAGCTTGCTCCCTCAAGTCTTTCTATTCTAGCTCTATTCCTTCTTCCAGCCTCTTTTGTCCTCTCTTACCATCCTCATTGCTGAGTCTCTGAGCCAGTGCCACCACCTAGAATAGTCTGCATCAACCACACCCTTAGTGCATTGCCCTTTTTCATGTCTGCTGTGTTAAAAATTCCTTGATGGAGACATTTTGCCTTTGTTCTCTTTTATTATTCACTACCCACTGTCTCAGGCTTTCTATTGCTGTGATAAAATGCCATGATCAAAAGTAACTCAGAGGGAAAGGGTTCATTTTTTTCTCTCAAGATTGTAGGCTACCAGTCAGAAAAACCAGAGAAGAAACTTAAGGCAGGAACTGATGTAGAGGAGATGGGGGAACACTGATCCTTGGTTTCTTCTCCATGGCATTCTCATCCTACCTTCTTATAGCACCTTGGACTGCTAGCCCAGGTGGCATTGCCTACAGTGAGCTGAGCCCTCCCATACCAATCATTAATCAAGAAAATACACCGCAGACTTACCAACAGTCCAGTCTGGGGAGGGCATTTTCTCAACTGAGATTCCTGCTTCCAAAATGACACTGGGTTACTCCAAGTTGACATAGCCAGCAAACCCTCTAATGTTCTTTTCTGAAGATGGTTACCACCAGATTCAGGATTCTATACGGAAGTGGATATTTCATAATAACTAAAGGAAGATGTTAGAAAATGGTTAGTGTTTAATTGTAGGCTGTCACTCTTTCTGAGGTCATGCATCCCATTCCTAACAGAACATGGCATGTGTATTACATCTGCTTTTTTTCATTTTTTTATTAAGAAAATCTTTACTCATTTCACAAATCCCACCTCCTCCCTCCTCCTACCCTCCAGCCCTCCCTCCCAAGCCACTACCCATCCTCACATTTTCCAAATCAAGGTCTCCCATGGAGAATCAGCAGAGCCTTGCACACTCAGCTGAGGCAGGTCCAAGCCCCTCCTCACTGCACCAAGGCTGTGCAAGGTGTCACACCATAGGCACTGGGCTCCCAAAAGCCTGCCCATGCCCCAGGGATGGATCCTGATCCCCCTGCCTGGGTGTCTCCCAAACAGTTTAAGTCAAACAACTGTCTACCATACCCAGAGGGCCTAGTCCAGTCCCATGGGGGCTCCATAGCTATTAGTCCACAGTTCATGGGTCTCCACTAGTGTGGCTAGTCATCTCTGCATGTTTTTAATGGCCTATAATCAAACACTGTGGCAAGGCATGGTATTTTTCCATTTCATTCCTTTTGTTCTGCTTGTGGCTTTGCTGAACTGATCCATCATTAACATGTATAATTTAGTATTGTCTTCTGGCACAGTGTGATGGTATCTGTGTTGCTGACAGATTTGTCTTAGTCTTAGTCTTGGGTCTTTCAGCTGTCTGCTCTCCTGGATTTTGCTTATCCAAGCACTTCATTTGTCATACTGCCTGCCACCATCATGGCATTTGTCTTTATCCTCAGTCATTAGTTTCTTATGCTCCATCTTAATCCAATTACAGGGCTTGTTCATTCTATTATTATTTGTCACAGTACCTATTTTAGTAACAGATGTAGTTGTCAGGACATCTCTTTTACTCTCATTCTTGGTGTCACTTATGCATTGGGTGTCAGATTTAGTCTTGGATGCTATTCTGGACATTTCTGGACAGTTGTAAGCCATGTCCATTGTTCTAATAGTATTGAATCTTCTTTTTTTGTCCTTCCCAGTGAAGAACAATCACAATTCATTCATATCCTCTTGTCTCTTATGATGTTGCTGACTTTCTTTGTTTCTGGAGGTCACAGATGTAGAAGGCCAGATCAGAGGCACAAGGTGAATGAATGCAAATTTACAAATGTTTGCTCTGAACATGTGTGTTCCAGGAGCTAAGCATCAGTATGTGCTTAGGATCATGTGAAGATTATTTATTGAGGCTTGATTGTATACCCAACATGAACATTTTAGTAGCATATTATACCTGATGAATACTTTATTTCTATTCAAAGTTAGTACATTTATATTTGTGAACAAAATATAGACGTTATATTTTACCATTCTTGCACTTCAGTGGTAGAATGATAAAACAAAGCAAAGGAAGTCTATTCAAAAACTGATTGATGGCCTGCAAAAACCTTACTAAGCAGTGCGTGTGGGAAAAAGCTGAGGTTAATGAAAACAGAGGAGTGTGTGTTCCAAAAATAGTGTTTGCCTTCACAATGCTGTCTCAGATGTAATAATCAGACATTTAATACGATTCTCAAATAACTTAAAAATAATACATAGTAGGTAGTGAGCTTTGACTTACTTGAAGATGAAAGGAAAACATTGATTGGGAATTGTGGGTCCTCTTTTAGAAGAAGTAGTTACTTACTGCCTCCTTAAGGCACACCTAATCCATAGCTTGTAAAAGAAAATGAAGTATATGGAACCCTGGGAATTTTATAAGTCAGTGAAATGTTTTGTGTTCCATCAAATATTTAGTTGCTAGGTCTTACTGAATTCACATACTCTCTCTCTCTGTCACATGATTAAAAATTGATCTGAAGTTGGTAGTTTTGGTGTTTCCTCAGTTTTATCTTTCTTAATTGAGAAAATTAGAATATCAGTCACTGGTAGGAAAGACTAGCCGTTGTCATAAAGTCTCAGGAATCAAGGAGTTCAAGACAGAATACTTGAAGTAGAGTATTGCGCATGTCAGTCCGCACCATCAATTTATACAGTTTAAACTATTAGGGATGCACTTTCACGATAAACTTACAGTTTGCTTATTAGATTGTAGGTTTTCTAGAACTGACTAGCAACAGCTACTATGACTTTGTGAAGGCTTTATAAAACTCTTCAAGTGAAAGAGAGTATTCTTCATGTTCACCCTGTGAAGTGATGAGATACTCAAAAGGAGTTTACACAGGATGTTCATGTGTGCATTGAAATGTTGATACAAAAATAGACTTGCCATAACCATAAAACATTTTCTCTGATATTTGGGAAATCACTCTTTCATTAAACTTTCCAAATGGATTTTATTCACTTACATGATAGGGGCTGAATAGATCAGTGGCTGACTACTAGCCAGAGAGGCACACAGTCAGATTTCATTTTCCAAGCACTATAAATATTTAGTGTTAGTTTATTACTACAGTAAAATACCTTATACTGATATTTTGAAAATAAGCTTTATTTATCACACAATTTAGAGGATGGAAAGTTCAAGATTGGGTAGTACCTGAATTGGCTACTGTATCTCAGTATCAGGAAGGTGTGGGAGAGGAAGTTACTACATGGTGAATTACAGAAATCAGGAAGGGGGCAAGACTTGCTCTTCTAAATAATCCTTTTCCTCCTGGGAACTTATGAGGAAGAAGTATGCTAACCTCTGAGGACAGCACTCCCCAGAGACTAAAACACTCTCACTCATCCCTCCTTCATAAAATTCCACAGAATCTCCCAAAACACAAACTCCTGAAGCATACATTTAAAAAAGCATAAATAAGCCATAGAATTTGAGATTGAGGACAGAGAGAAACAAAGAGGCAGAACCGTTGGAGTTGAGAAGCATTCATGCCAGTCTCTAGAAACATTTCTTCTCTTATGCATCCAATATCTCATGCCTTAAAGGAGAAACCTAAGATTCAATGGCAATGTCAGATATAATCCATATTTTATTGTGTAATAGAGAAAAGTTATAATCAAAATATTAAAATTATAAATTGATTTTTTAAATGGGAGTCTGAGGAGAAATTTAAGTTAGTAGGGTACTTGGGGTGCAAATGTGAAGACCTGAATTTTGTTCCCAGCACCCTCATAAAACCTATGAAAGAAGGTGTAGCCTTGTAATTCCAGTGTTGGGGAACTGGAGACAAGAGGATCCCTGGAGACTGCTGGCTAGTGAGTCTAGTTGATTTGGTTCTCTCCAGGTGCAGTGAGAGGTCCTGTTTAAAAAACTAGGTTAGAAAAGGACTGAAGGAGATATGTGCTGATCAGTTATTTCTGTCAACTTGACACAAACTGGCATCATCCGGGAAGAGGGAAACCCATTTGAGAAAATGCCTCAATCAGATTGGCCTGTAAACAAGTCTATGGGATGTTTTCTTTCTTTTTTATTTAATATTTTTATTTTATAATTAACTTAATTGCACATATCAGCCACAGATTCCCCTGTCCTCCATCCTCCCACTGCGAAGTCCTACCCCACCCCCACCTCCCCACCCCCCACCCCCCACCCCCCACCCCCGCTTCACCTCCCATTCCCACCTCCTCCAAGGCAACATCTCCCCTGGGGAGAGTCAGCCCAGCCTGACAGACTCAGCTAAGGCAGGCCCAGTCTCCTCCTCCCTACACCAAGGCTGAGCAAAGTGTCCCAGCATAGGCCCCAGGCTCCAAAAAGCCAGCCCATGCACCAAGGACAGGTCCCGGCTCCACTGCCTGGGGGCCTCCCAAACAGTTCAAGCTAATCAACTGTCTCACTTATCCAGAGGGCCTGGTCCAATTCCATGGGGGCTCCTCAGCCATTGGTTCACAGTTCATGCACTTCCACTAGTTTGGCTATTTGTCCCTATGCTTTTTCCAATCATGGTCTCAACATCTCTCGCTCATATAATCCCTTCTCTCTCTTGAGGATTGGACTCCCAGAGCTCCACCTGGGGCTCAGCTGTGGATCTCTGCATCCACCTCCATCAGACACTGGCTGAGAGTTCTATCATGAGAGCCAGGGTGTTCAGCCATCCAATTGATCACCAGAGCAGGTCAGCTCAGGCACTCTCTTGACAATTGCCAGTAGTCTATAGTGGAGGCATCTTTGTGGATTTCTGGGGACCTCTCCCAATATTCTGCTTCTTCCTATTCCCCTGGGGTCTACATTCATCATGGTATCTCCCTCCCAATTCTCCCACTGTGCTCCTGATCCAGCTGGGACCTTGCACTGCTGTGGATATTACTCTATGTAAATAAAACACTGATGGCCAGTGACCAGGCAGGAAGTATAGGCGGGACAAAGAGAGAGGAGAATTGGGGAAACAGGAAGAAGGGGGGAGAGACACTTCAGCCACCGCCAGGAGAAGAGCATGTAAAGAAGCCGGTAAGCCACCAGCCACGTGGCAAGCTATAGATTTATAAAAATGGGTTAATTTAAGATAGAAGAACAGTTAACAAGAAGCCTGCCACGGCCATACAGTTTATAAGTGATACAAGCGTCTGAGTGATTATTTTATAAGTGGATTGTGGGACTGCGGGGCTTGGGGAACCTGGAGAGAAGCTCTCCAGCAACAAATGGCGCCCAACGTGGGGCACGAACCCACGACCCTGAGATTAAGAGATACAGCGCCTCCCTCCAGCAGGAAGTAGTAAGAGATGCTACGCCCAAATTCCCAAATATACCAAGCTGGCTTTAGAGGTGGAATTGGCTCACTCCCCCTCTAAACCCAGACATATTGCTTTAAAAAAAAATGGTTAAGAGATTCTTGTGTCCCAAATCAGAAGAGCCCTCTGGTGTGGGACAGAGAAAAAACAATATTTTTATTTAAAATAGGTTGATTATAAATGTGATCTCTTTCTAAAAAAGAAAAGGGGATATGATATAGATATATAGGAGAATATAGAGATGATAAGATAAAAGGGTAGATTAATGAACCTACTTTTAAAGAACAACTTGTTTAAAATGTTTTACATTGGTATAAATTTTAGTTTATTGATACAAACTTGAAGTTAATTTTGTTATATATATTTCTATTCTTGTTTGAGGTATTATGTTTATGTAACTCATTTAAAATTGTAGTGGATAATTAAAAATAGATTAATAATTAGTCATCTAAGATAATCATATTTCTAGCCATGTTAGTTAAGTCTTCTAGGTATACATAGATATATTTCAGATAGACAGGTAATCTTCAAATACTTCATAGACCTAGAGAATATGGCATTTAAATAATTTAAAATTCTGTTGACGTGAGACACAATTGCTCCTGGCTACACCAATTGATCCCGAGAGAATGTTGGGCTTCTAAGACATTTCCCTTTGGAAGTTTGTCTTTTTGGCACAAAATGGCCTACTGGGCAAAGAACTGCCCTTGCCTTGATGGCTGACAGTACAAATATAATGCTGTCCTTTCTGGACAAGCGGGACACAAGGAAAGCGACCACTGTACTCTGCCAAGACAGGGTAAGATGGTCTCTCAAAATTCCTGATTCTAAAAATGGTCTGTCGGATACTCTAGGCCTGTAGCCAATTTGAATGCACCAACAATGCTGAGAAACATTAGGTGACTGTCCAGGATGCCAGCTGTCTTGGTCTACTTTTGCAAGATTCCCGAAAGTTGCTTCCATCCATCTACCATTTCTCAGGTACCATTATGTTCCTTCTCAGGTCTTTGATGTGGTTGAAAACTAGATAGTTGTAATTTCCTCAGTTATGATAAAAGATAAGTTAGATATAAAACCTTAAACTCACAAATATAAGATAGATAGGACATCTTTAATATTGTAACTATAATTCTTGCTTGATAATTGTTTTGTTATATGTAATTTTACTATGTTAAAGTTAAAACCTTCCTTTTTAAAAAAGAAGAAAAGGGGAAGTGCTGTGGATATTACTCTATGTAAATAAAACACTGATGGCCAGTGACCAGGCAGGAAGTATAGGCGGGACAAAGAGAGAGGAGAATTGGGGAAACAGGAAGAAGGGGGGAGAGACACTTCAGCCACCGCCAGGAGAAGAGCATGTAAAGAAGCCAGTAAGCCACCAGCCATGTGGCAAGCTATAGATTTATAAAAATGGGTTAATTTAAGATAGAAGAACAGTTAACAAGAAGCCTGCCACGGCCATACAGTTTATAAGTGATACAAGCGTCTGAGTGATTATTTTATAAGTGGATTGTGGGACTGCGGGGCTTGGGGAACCTGGAGAGAAGCTCTCCAGCAACATTGCACTCCCCTAAGCTCTCTTCCCCCCCCCCCCGATCCTTGCCCTCCATTACCCCCCACCCCCAGTTTGCTCATGTAGATCTCATCAATTTCTCTATCATTGGGTGATCCCTGTGTCTTTCTCAGGGTCCTCTTTACTAGTTAGCCTCCCTGGCTCATGGATAGGTGGGATTAACATAGTAAAAATGGCAATCTTACCAAAAGCAATCTACAGATTCAATGTAATCCCCATCAAAATCTCAACACAATTCTTTACAGACCTGGAAAGAACAATATTCAATTTCATATGGAAAAACAAAAAGCCCAGGATAGCCAAAAGTATCCTGTACAATAAAACAACCTATGGAAGCATCACAATCCCTGACTTCAAGCTCTACTATAGAGCTACAGTAATAAAAACAGCTTGGTAGTGGCATAAAAACGGACATGTGGACCAATGGAACTGAACTGAAGACCCTAACACTAATTCGCACACTTGTCAACATATGATTTTCGCCAAAGAAGCCAAAACTATACAATGGAAAAAAGAAAGCATCTTCAATAGATGATGCTGGCATAACTGCATGTCAATATGTAGAAGACTGCAAATAGATCCATATCTATCACCGTCCAAATGGATCAAAGACCTCAACATAAATCCAGTTACTCTCAACCTGATATAAGAGAAAGTACGAAGTAGTCTTGAATGCATTGGCACCAGAGATCATTTCCTAAATATAACTCTAGTAGCACAGACACTGAGAGCAACAATTAATAAATGGGACATCTTGAAATTGAGAAGCTTTTGTAGGGCAAAGGACATGGTCAACAAGACAAAATGACAGCCTACAGAATGGGAAAAGATCTTCACCAACCCCACATATGACAGAGGGTTGATATCCAGAACATATAAAGAACTCAAGGAATTAGACATCAAAATACCCAATAGTCCAATTTAAAAAATGGACTATAGAGCTAAACAGAATTCTCAACAGAAGAAATTCAAATAGCTGAAAGATATTTAAGGAAATGCTCAACATCCTTACTCATCAGGGAAATGCAAATCAAAATGACTGTGAGATACCATCTTAAACCCGTCAGAATGGCTAAGATCAAAAACACTGAAGACACTTTATGTTGGAGAGGATGTGGAGCAAGGGGAACACACCTCCACTGTTGGTGGGAATGCAAACTTGTACAGCCACTTCAGAAATCAATATGGCATTTTCTTAGAAATCTGGGAATCATCCTCCCTCAAGACCCAGCTATACCACTCTTGGGCATATCCCAAGGAATGCTCAATCTTACCACAAGGACACAAGCTCAACTATGTTCATAGCAGCATTGTTTGTAATAACAAGAACCTGGAAACAACCTAGATACCCTTCAACTGAATAATGTATAAATAAAATGTGGTACATATACACAATAGAGTACTCTCAGCAGAGAAAAACAATGGCACCATGAGGTTTCCAGGCAAATGGATGGAACTAGAAAATATCATCCTGAGTGAGGTAACCCAGACTCAAAAAGACAAACATGGTATGTACTCACTCATAAGTGGATACTAGATGTAAAGCATGGGATGTTTTCTTGATTAATGATTGATGTAGGACAGCCCATCCCATTGTGTTCAGCACCACCCCTGAGTAAGTGGTCCCCAGTGGGATAATGAAGCTAGCTGAGCAAGCCATGGGAAAAAAGCCAGTAAGCAGTGTTTCTGCATGACCCCTGCTCCAGTTCTACTGCCTGCTTACTAGCTTCTGCCCTGCTTGAGTTTCTTCTGCCTTGGCTTCCCTCAGTGATGGACTATTACCTAGAAACGCAAGATGAAATCAACCGTTTCCTCTGCTTGTTGCTTTTGGCCATGGTGTTTATCATGGATGACATCTTGCCTCTACACACATGTTATACACATGAATACATAGATACATATACGAACATACACACCTAAAAACATTAAAGATTAGGATGAAGTTCTATGACAACAAATAAGACTGAACAAAACTGAAAAAGTTTTCTATGTAGTCATATAATTGTCCTTCAAGGATCAAGCATTTCTTACTTTAAAGTATGTTAATGAAGTGAAAGAGGTGCATGTTGTAGAGATGAGTAATTTCCTGGGAAGAAGCAGTGACAAGAAGGAAAGGATCTTTGGACACTGTGGAGCTGGCATGCAGTGGAAAGTGATCATGGAAAGCCTTTTCTGCCACAATAACCTTTTGTATTTACAATAAGAATCATGGTAGGAGATGGAAGGATTTTTAGCTGGTGTCTTTAAGTTCATATTGGTGATCAAATTTAGTCCAGTGAAAAGCTGATGCTAATTTTTTTATGACAGCATCACTAGTAAGGGAAGAAAAGTCCATGAGGACGAAACATATTTAGAAAGTCAAGTTAACAGAATAAAACTGATAAATAAGATCTCTTTGGTGTGGTGGTGGTGGTGGTGGTGGTGTGTGTGTGAGAGAGAGAGAGGGGGGAAAGGGAGGGAGGGAGGGAGGGACGGAGGGACGGAGGGAGAGATAATTAGCTTTAAGACAAACTGGATAATCAATATTGAGCAGTATGGCATTTTTAATTTGACTATTTCAGATGTTGCCATGGTGGGATTTTTGTTTCTTATATGAAGATGATTAATTATATTGAACTTTTATGCTTAATAGTAAATAGATACGCTACTGAGAATGATGGCCAAATTTCTTAATTTTCTAGAAATTGCATAGAGGAAATAGGACATTATGAAGTTTACCAAAGTTAATCAGAAAGGCACTTTGAATATTTGTATAGGTAGCAGACATATGCTGCTGAAGGATATAGTTCACATATTAACTATCATTTTTTGTGATTTTTTTTAAATGCCTAGAGCCTGAGCTAAATAGCATTTCATTTAATGGCTTAAAACATACTGAAATTTATGATAAAAGAAGTGTATAATTGAATGAAACATAAATGTTTAAAATAAAATATGTTAATGAGGTTTTACTAGAATGATGAACTGTACTGGGCAGTTGGAATTTTCTTTGGGACACCAACCAACTTCCCCAATAAAGACACGGAGTCTTATTATTAATTAAGAATACCCAGCCTTATCTTAGCCTTGTCCCACTAGCTCTTTTAATTTAATTTAACCTGTTTCTATCCATCTACATTTTGCCTCGGGGATTTTTACCTGTTTTTCATTGTGTATGTCCTACTCTCCTATTTCAAAGATGTCTGGCTGGTGCCTGTCATCCCTGTGTCTCCTTTTCTTTCTTCTCAAGGCTAAATTCCTCCTCCTCCTCCTCCTCCTCCTCCTCTCCCTGCCCAGAAATTCTGCCTATACCTTCACCCTTGCTATTGGCCATTTGGTTTTTTATTAGACCAATCAGGTGCCTTATGCAGGCAAGGTAAAACAGCAACATGTCTTACAAAATTAAACAAATACACACATCTTTATATAGCTAAACAAATATTCCACAACATAAACAAGTACAACACATATTTACATAGTTAAACAAATGCAATGCATCTTTGTATAGTTAAACGAATATTCTGCAACAGTGTCTCTGTTTTCCTCACTTCCATATCACCTGCATTTTCTGGAGAGGTCTAGTCAATTCTTTTATAAGATTTTTTTGTCTTCCTACTAAAGAAAAGAATCACTTCTAGTTCTTAGATCCTGTTATTGTAGCTTAGGTTTAGAAAGAAGCCAAATGTTGTTTGTAAAATTAATTACCAATGTATTGACCACATACTGTGCTACTAAATATTAAAGAACTCTTTATTTTGGGGCTCTCTAGAAAGGGTAGACAGAAAATAACAATAACATATATAATACACCACAAAAACTTAAGGGAAAGAAACAGAGAGGATAACTAGTGATGGTGTGGGTATGGGGACATTGCTATTTTTACATTGATGTCAGAATCTATGTTAGAAAAACCTCAAGGAAATAGTTTATGACCACTGTGAAGTTACTTGTTCAAGTAGAAGAAAACATGTGTGAAGACCCTCATATGTCTAGCTTAAGTAAGACAAAAAGAACAATGTGGCTGCAACAGAGTAAGAGATGGAGATTAACAGAAAAAGCTTGAAATTCCAGGATGAAGGTTCCAGTGCTTTAGTAGAGTCCTTCTGAAGACTTGATTTTCTCTAGGGAGAGATGCGCTACTGCTCAACTGATGTTTATCATTTCTTTGACACAAGCTATATGATAGTTTGGCAAGTTGTGCTTAGCTTTCAGGCTAACCAATAAAAGAGTTACTCTTTATACTTGCTGATGGAAGGAGCAGGTCTTGGCCCATCCACCTTCTTGGACCACCAATTTTTCTTCCATTTTCAGAGCCAAATACTGCTAAATGGGAGATGCGTGACTAGAGACTTAATCTTATAGATTGCAGGAAAGAAGAATAAAAATCTCCATCAGAATTTTCCCTTGAGAAGGGATAAAATCTGGTGCCTCTCAGAAGTTAGAAGACAGGTTTGAATCAGCTTCTCACTTGGGCCTCCAAGAGGAATCAGTTTAAAAAGAGATTATTCTCTGCAGTTGTGTGGAGACATATGGACTGAAGAGCATAAGAGAAAACAGAATTTTGGAGTATACATATCATAAGGAGTTATCACTCTTTCAGTAAGGTGTGTGTGTGTGTGTGTGTGTGTGTGTGTGTGTGTGTGTGTGTGTGTGTGTGTGTGTGTTGTGTAATGTGATGATTTGAGGTTTTGTGGGGGTTAGGGTATCTATATTATACAACTATTGCAATCCTTGAAGAATCACTGCTTATTATATGTACATTTCTCATTAGCATGCTTCTTCATTTCAATGTGTCATCAATAGAGTGATTGTCCCAAACAACATTCTTGCCATTAGTTTTTGTTTGCCTTTGATAATGAAGGTTTAATCATGAAAATAGAAACATTAGACTCTTGCTAGCACTAGCAATATTAGTTAGTACATTTAAATGACAAGTTTGAACGTTCCTTTCTTGTTGAAATTATAAGGAACACATGCAATCTTCCCTTGTTAACAATGGACTTGTCATATGCAGTTGTTATTATGTTGAGATTCATTTCTTCTAGATAGACTTTCATGGGGTTTTATTTTTTTATATGAGTTTTCTGAATTTGAGATCATATGATTTTATTCTTTATTCTATTAACTTGGTATACGAGTGATTTACCTATATCATCCTTTCATCCCAGGGATAAATTCTACTTGCTCATGATGCATGGGCTCCTTACTGTGGTATCAAAAATAGTTTTATAGAAGTTTTTTTCATTCTTGTATATGCAGTGTGTTTCAATATGTAATTTTCTTCTAGTATTTCTGTCTGGATTTGGCATCAGAACAATTTTAACCTCATAAAGTGGGTTTGTATGTATTCTTTTCTCTTCAGGTTTTAAAGGTAGTTTGAGAAAAAAAAACATTTTTTTTTCAAATGTTTACTTATTATGACAGACAATAATCTAAGGCTATGAAATCTGATTCAATCTCTTTACTTCTTATTACTCATCTCAGATTTTTTTTTTTTTCGAGACAGGGTTTCTTTGTGTAGCTTTGCGCCTTTCCTGGAACTCACTTGGTAGCCCAGGCTGGCCTCGAACTCACAGAGATCTGCCTGCCTCTGCCTCCCGAGTGCTGGCATTAAAGGCATGTGCCACCACCGCCCTCATCTCAGATTTTTTATTCCTTCATGATTGTGTCTTATTTGGTCAACCATGTCTAAGAGTTAATCCATTCATTTATTTGTCATACAATTTTTCAGAATAAAATTTTATTACACTCTGAATTATTTGGCATTAATTTCACCTCTCATCTTTTATTATTAACTTCATTCACTTGGCTTTTACTTAATCAGTATTGATAAGGTTTAATATGTTTGTTAACTTTCTCCAAAGCAGCAGTTTAGTGCCATTTATCTTTTCTATTCTTTTCCTAGATTCTGTTTCATGCACTACTTCCCTAGTTTTTATTATGTACTTTTTCTGGCAACTTTGAGCTCTTTATGTTTTTATTTTGTTGTTTATATTTAATGTATAGCATCAAGTTATTTATTTGAGATAACATATAGGAGAACATATTTACATAACAATAATAAATTGGGAAGTGTAAGAGTTCCAAATTTAATTTTGTTCTCTGTTATATTGGCTATAAAATTAACTTAGTAAGATCTATAACATACTTTGCTAAGTATTTTGTTATGGAGTAATTTTTTTGTACATTGGGAAGATTGTATCATTTGAATTGGTTCAATAAAAAGCGAATGGCCAATACCTTATCAGGATTTTTGGGGCAGAGAAAATGCTGGGAAGAAGGCGAAGTCACCAGTTAGATGCAGAACAAGAAGACATGCAGGAGGAGAGGTAAAAGCCATGAAACATGTGGCAGCACATAGATATAGGAGCTAGTTATAAACAAGCCTAAGCTATCTGCCAAGCTTTCATAATTAATAATAAATCTCTGTGCCATGATTTGGGAGGACAGAGAAAGACTACCTACAATACAAAAATACCTACTACCTATTTTTAATTAAAAGGGAATTTTTCATATAGTTTTCTTTCTATGGTTGTGATAAACAGCATGACCCAAACTGACTTCAGGAGAAAAGGGTTTGTTTGAGTTGCATGTCTGGATCATTGTCCACCACTGAGGAAAGCCAAAGCCAGATCTCAAACAAGACAGAAACCTTAAGGCAGAAACAGAAGCAGATACCATGGAGGAATGCTGCTTGCTGTTGGCTCCACATGGCTTGCTAAGCCTGTCTTCTTATGAAACTCAGAGCCACCTGCTAATGAATGGCACCACTCTCAGTGGGATAGAGCCTCTCACATCAATCATTAATCAACCAAGATAATGCCCCACAGATGTGCCTGCAGACCAATCTGATGCAGACAGTTTCTTAGTTAAGTTTCCCTCTTCCTAGATAATCCTAGCTTGGGCCAAGCTCACAAAAAAAAAATCTAACTAGTTTCTCTCTCTCCCTCCCTCCCTCCCTCCCTCCCTCCCTCCCTCCCTCCCTCCCTCCCTCCCTCCCTCCCTCCCTCTCTCCCTCTCTCTCTCTCTCTCTCTCTCTCTCTCTCTCTCTCTCTCTCTCTCTCTCTCTCTCGTGTTTGAATGCACTTGCAAGAGAGTTTTTAGCTCAGAAGACAACTTTGTGGAGTTAATTCTTTCCTTCTGCCTTTATATAGAATTCCTTAGACTTATGCAGCATGCTCCTTAACCCACTGAACCATCTTGCCTGACCTAAATTTTATTTTAAAGATTTATTTTTATCTTTGTGTGTGTGTGTGTGTGTGTGTGTGTGTGTATGACACATATATACATATATGTGGGTGTCTACACTGGCCAGTAGAGGGTGTTGGAATCCTTGGAGCAGCAGTTACAGATGCTTATGAGCTCTATAATTGTGAATGCTAGGTACTGAACTCATGTCCTTTGGAAGAGCAGGAATCATTCTTAACCACTGAGCAGTTGAATAAAATGTGTGGTGTTTGGATGTATGTATACTTTGTGGAAGTATTTTACTGTGGCCAGACCTTTTGACAATAACTTTATCAGTGACAATGGATTAAGGTCATACACCCCTTCTTAATGCACAGTGAAAAGTGGGAAATTTGTTCAGCAAAACCATGCTGAAAAAAAGAAAAGATAAATATGTCCAATTATCCTAAGTTTATACTTGGGGTACAGTCATCAGCTTTAGTTTTAAATGGAGGAAAAACTGGGGACAAGGAGGTAAGAAGTACATGCAATTAAAAGTCTGGTCTAATCAATGTCACAAATATGGGTCTGAAAGCTGTTCTGAAGAAGTTCTTATTGCTCTCTTTGTTTGAGGGAATCAGTCTCATTCCTATAAGATGATCACTTCTGCTCCATGGTACAGCTTTATATCATGAATAATAGCCTTTATGAGTAGGGGGTAAAGGAAGGAGGGTAGAGTCTCTCCTGTGAGATTCTGATTTTCATAGAATCCAAGCTGACTAGACATTTAGGACAATGACTTATCTCTTGAAGAAAGATTGATTATCACAAAGAGTGATTATCTGTTTAATGAGGAAATGCAATCTCCCTCCCTAGCTCTCTGCCTTGGGTGCACTCACTGCTGGCCAGCATCTCTGCTATGTCTCCCCATTTTTCTGAGTTTTGACTGAAGTAAGTATAACTGGTCCCTTTTCTTCTTTATCTTTTTCAGATACTAGTCAAAAACTCAGCATGTTCTCTCTGATGCCTTGGACTTTCTTGTAGCAGGAATCTTAAAAGTTCTTATTAATAAAATCAAACCCGAGGCCAGTTATTGGGGTCAATGCTGGTAGATCAGAGAGACAGGACAAGCCACAGCTATCTCACCTTGCCGGATCCTCATCTGGTCTTGTCTCCTCAGACTGGAGGCCTCTGAGTCCTCATCCGGAATGAATCTCAGCTGAACTGTGTTGCTCCAAAGCTTGAAAGCTTAACCAGCCACATGCTTAACCAGCCAAATGCTTAACCAGCCAAAATCTTCTAGTTTCTGGTTCTCACGCCTTATATATCTTTCTGCTTTCTACCACCACTCTTTGGAATTAAAGGCTGGCTTTCTGGGATTAAAGGCGTGTGTCACCATGCTTGGCTGTTTCCAATGTGGCCTTGAACTCACAGAGATCCAGAGGGATTTCTATCTCTGGAATGCTAGGATTAAAGGTGTGAGTGCCACCATTTTCTAGCCTTTGTATCTAGTGGCTGTCTGTTCTCTGACCCCAGATAAATTTATTAGAGTACACAATATTTTGGGGAACACAATACCACCACACTTTCTCACTCTTTCTCTGCAGCTACCCCATCTCTTTGTCTTTTGTCTGCTCTTTAACCTCCATTGCTGAAAATATGGACCTAACTAAGAAGGAATGGGCATTTCCTTCTCTCCTCCGTATCCCTGCTCCTAATTACTCTCAAGATTTACAGCTTGCAGTCTTTGTTTTTATTTTTTTCTTAAATGCCAAGAAAACAGTTCTTGAGATTCTAAGTCTGTTTGAAAATTCTTTATTAAAGAGACTAAGAACCTAAAGAGGGAGAATAAATTTCCCCAATAACACAGTATTTTCTCAACCCCTTTCTAGCTAAAGTAGAGATATACAAGGGCTAATTAGTCAAACTGTTTGGAATTAAGGAAAACCTGTAAAAATAAAAAGCATTTTCAAATATAAGTCACAATGAGGCATATGAAAGATTACCACAGTAACAACAAAAGGTTTTAGGACAAAATAAACAAATAGGTGGTCTTAAATTATTACATTGTGTTATATATTTTCATTAAGCACTCCTTTTGAAATTAATAATTTGTTATTGTGAATTACTTTGTCCTAATAAAGTCATATCTGTCATATGTGGGGTTGGTGAAGATCTTTTCCCATTCTGTAGGCTGTCATTTTGTCTTGTTGATGGTGTATCATATATATATATATGTATATATATACATATATATCATATATACATATATATGCATGCACGTGTATATGTGTATTCCCTTATACTCCTTTCAAATATACATTATGTTGTATGCATACATAATAAGTTCTCTCCAAAAAATTTTGATGCAGCTTGCCTTATAATTATGTATGTTAATGTCAGTTTATTTCATTTTTTAAAGCTTATCAAACTTAAATAAATCTAGAAAAGTAATTTAAATTTGTTGGTAAGGGAAAATAGAGGTAACTTCAGAATTTTAAGCACACTTTGCTTATGTTATTAGAGATAGATATTTATTTTTTATTTATTTTTTTTTATTCCTAGAACTTGGGAGGAGGAAGCAGAAAGATCAGAAGTTCAAGGCCACCCTTGATTACAGGTGATAGAACCAGTCTAAAAGAGAAACAGATTTGGGTGGTGGTGGTGCATGCCTTTAATCCCAGCACTAGGGAGTTGGAGACAGGAATATAATGTGGATGGATATACGAACCCCCCCCCCCCCCCAATTTGGTCTGAGGATTTGTAGAGGTAAGAAGTTTCTAGTGGCTGCTGCTCTGCTTCTCTGATCTTTCAGTTTTCACCCTAATATCTGACTCTGGATTTTTATTTAAGAAGACTAATTTGGATCATGCATCATCTGGCATCCAAAAGCCGATTGTGGCTTTGCAGGCACCAGCACATGCTAGAGATGCATGTGCGGGCTCCCACCACTGTCACTGCCTTACCAGCTAGGTTTCCCTTTCTTTTTTTCCCCAAGCCTTCTGAACATGTTTGGGATTTTTCCATTGCAGCCTCTCTGCAGCAAATTCCACAGGTGGGCTCAAATGCCACTGGAGTTAGCTGCTTTTGCATATCCCCTGTGCAGATGGCTGGCTCTTTGGCTTCTTCTTTCTCCAGTGGGTTGTGGGATTTCCCTTTGTGGATTCTGCTGCTGCAGTGGGGAAGGGAAAATTCTGTTAGAACTATCCCTACTTAGAGACTTCCTGCTGAATTAGATAGTGATTTTGGAATCCATTTCTGTGTACAAATATTTATTTGCATTTGTAAAATTTAACCTATTCCACAGATTTCATTGGGCCTATGTTCTAAAACTGACTGAAAATTTTGGCTGCCTGAGTCAAAGGTACTCTCATTAGTTCTAAATTTATCATCTTCCCCATTTGGTAAACATCAATGGTCTTCTACTAAAACAACTACTAGATTCCTACAAAAGTTCCCAAAGAATTGTGGAGCCATTTCTTCTAAATGGTGATATTATACATTATATAAGGAAGTTTAATGGCAAACTAAAGCTTCAGATTTTATTATACTCTTTTCTCATAGTGAGTTCTTGAGAAGCAAAGAGCCAAATGAGTGGAAGCTATAGCCAGGTGATTTTGTCAATTGAAAACACCACGATGAATACTTCCTTAAGCCTGGATGGAAAGATCTCTATCAGCTACTTCCAATCACTGCCTGTGGTACAATACTTGATGGGATAAACTCTTTACTTTCCCATTTCTAATCTCAAATCTGTATCAATTCCCTTTGAAGAAACATTCACATGGATTACACAGAAGATGCATGATGCTCATCTTCAACTACGTCATCTGAGAGCCTAAAAGGCAGAACTCAAAAGTCCTATAACAGCATATCTATGAACTCTGATTCTTTCATAACATATCTTAAATATTTTTAGATTTATATCTCTATAAAATGATCTTCCTGTCCCAGAGAGATGGCTCAGTGGTTAATGGCACATGCTTTTGCAGAGGACCTGGGTTCAGTTCTCAGAATCAACATTGTGTCTCACAACTGGCTATAACTTTAGTTCTAAAGGTTCTAAAGGTTCTGATGCCTTCTGGCCTATTCAGGCACCATGGACACAAGCACACATATACAAACAGGCAAATAGTTATACATATAAAATAAAAAGCTAATAAATATTTAAGAAATAATGAAAAGTTCAAGGTATTTGGGATTCATGTTGGTGTATTTTCCAAAATGATAGGAATAGTGCTGTCTTTGGTTTTATTGAAGCTACAACTAAAATAATGGTGTTGTATTTTTTTTTTTTTGAGACAGGGTTTCTCTGTGTAGCTTTGCGCCTTTCCTGGAACTCACTTGGTAACCCAGGCTGGCCTCGAACTCACAGAGATCCTCCTGCCTCTGCCTCCCGAGTGCTGGGATTAAAGGCGTGCGCCACCACCGCCCAGCTATGGTGTTGTATCTTAATAATCATTGTTTTGTTATGACTTTTGCCAACCCAGGCACCCTACTTCACTTGAATCAAATCTTATTATTTAAAAAAAACTCAAAACTTTTACTATATTAATAAAAAATTACATTTATTCAATATGAGTTTGTAAGATGAATTGCTAAATAAAAAACCCACAGCCAGATATTGGGGTTAAAACTGAGAGATCAGAGGAATAGGAAAAGCCATAGCTAACCTTACCTTATCAGCCCTCAGCCTCCAAAGAGACCTATCCTGTGTACCCATGCCTATATGCCTTTCTGTACTGTCATTTCATTTTCTCTCTCTGCCCAGCTACTTTACTTCCTGTCTGTCTGTACAGATCTCCAGATCTTTATGGTTAATTGGTGTTGGAATTTATGGCATGTGCCACCATGCCTGGCTCTGTTCCCAGTGTGGCCTTGAACTCATAGAGATCCTGATGGATCTCTGCGTCCTGAATGCTAGGATTAAAGGCGTGTGCTGCCATTGCCCGACTTCTATGCTAAATATAATGGCTGGTTTTTTCCTCTGATCCTCAGATAAGCTTTATTAGGGTGCATAATATATTGGGGGACACAATATATCACCACATTTCCTTTTTTTGTCTAAAATAAAAAATAAATTTATAACTAATATAAGAAAAACTATATACAATAAGTACAATAACCATATACAACATATAGAGGCAATAAATACATCAACAATGTCTAGTCCATTTGCATTTGACAAGTTCAGTGAAAATATTCCATTATCTATCCTATTTTAGTGAGTCTAAAATGTACCTGATTCACTTTCTATCCTAACTTGTATTACCAACTGAAAACCATCTTTTATGTCTTTCAAACTTATACACTTTACACCTCTTAACAAGTTTCTTTTCTGAAATTGTTAATAAGGAAAACTGTAACTGCAACTACCTAGTCTTCAACTCCTCAGAGACCTGAGAAGGAAATAATATTGACTAGTAAAACAGGAAGCACAAACAAGCGACTTCCAAAAATTTTGAGAAATGACAGCTGGCTGCCTGGACAGTCACCCATGGTTTCTCTGCAATGTAGGAGCATCATCTTTGGCCTACAGGCTTAGCATATCTGAAAGACTCATCTGTGAAACACGATTTTTCTAAAGAACCTTCCTACCTTGTCTTGGCAAGGATCAGCAGTCCTTTTTTTTGTGTCCTGCTTGTCCATTTTGGACAGCATACTGTCAACGGTTGATGTAAGGGAAATTTCTTGCCCAGTGGCTAACTTTTGCCACAATGAAAGTAAACTCCATATGGAGTTTCTTCAGTGCCCACCATGTTCTCTGAAGTAGATTGATGTTATCAGGAGCAGACATGTCTCATAGTCATAAAAAAAGAAAAAAAAAACTATGTTATTAATGCATCTTAAATGCCATATTCTGCAGAATCCTGAAGTGTTTGAAGATGACTTAACTATCTAAAATACGTCTTTGCTTGACATTGAAAACATACCTAATATTACTACAAGTTCAATTGTAATAACTAACTACTAACTTGCATTTCTTTATTATCCTAAATAGTTGGTAATAACTTTCAAGGACTAGCAATTTGCATTACATTGTTAAATGAGCTGTATAGGTACAATACCTTGAACAATATTAGAAATATATGTACAGTATTTTCTAACAAAGTCAATCTCAAATTCATATCAATACACAAAATTTGTATACAATATACAAAAATCAAATCCAATGTAAAATATTTAAAACTAGTCGTTGCCTTCTCAAAGTAGATTCAATAATCTATCTTTTTATCTTATCATATCCATATTCTCTCTTTTTTCTTTTCAGAGTAGATTCAATAATATTTCTTTTATCTAGAACTGGCTAAAATATTCAGAGTTTAGGTTGCTAAGGATCTGTTTTAAATTGTCCAAAAGGAACTTCATTTTTGGGTATTTCAATTTATTTTTGATTTTTATTGTTTTCTGTTTTGTTGTTATTTTGTTGTTTCTATTTTGTTTTTAAATAAAGTTTTACTATGTTGCTCCAAAAGACCTACAAGTTACAATGTAGACCATGATGGCCTTAAACTCACAAGGATCTGCTTAACTTTCTAATTTACAGATTAATGGAATATAATACCAAGCCTGACTGGGTACTGCTATTTTTCACTGAACTTCTAGCCAAAATAATAGACTTCCTACTAACAGAAAAGGGAAACAGATACTAAGTGAATCAAATAAATTGGGTTATTTTGTTTCTGTTAATAATGAATATATTAATAACACTACAAATTCCTTGATATTCCAGTCAGTCTCTTGCCTGTCAGTGCATAATCTGTCCTGATAATCATATGACTTGAAGTATGGCTACATATCCTGCAGTATTGGACCTAACCATACCTAGTGACCACACAAACCTAATTCGTAGGAACAATACGATGGACTCAAATTCCAGATGGCACACATACTATGGTGAAAGCTCGGCTCTGGGGAGCAATGTGGCACATCCAGGCTATGCTAAGGTAGGATCACTCCATTGACTTCTTCAGACTATTCAAAGATTTGGGGCTGACTCTTTATAGCTCAGTTGTACAAACCCAATCAGGCTTCAGTGGTGACAACATTCATGATTCTGGAAAACCAAATCTGTTCAAATACCAGAACTAAAAGGACATTACTGAGGTTTAGGTACCAGCCTAATGAATTTAAGAGAAGTTGCATTTACTAAAGATAATAAAAAATATATATATATATATTAATAAAGGATCAATATTTAAAAACAGACATATAGAGATAATATTATGTTAAAAGAGAAGAAACTTGTAATCAAAAAGGCTATATAATAAGGTCCCATGTTTGCTGATTAAATATTTCTTCAATGTATCCCATAGTATAGTTATCTATGACTGTAAAAATACCAACCAAACATAATATTATATAGTGAGAAGTGGAGGGATAATATTAGGAAATGACTCCCTATTTCTTTTTCTGATTGTGAATGAATGAATGTGATTTAGTTTTACCCAGAAAATTCATGATGGATGAATTTCTTTTTTTTTTGCATTTTTTAAAATTTATTTTTAAAATTACACTGGATGAATTTCTTATGAGTCCTCGCCTTTGTTTCTACCCCTTCCACTAATAATATTTGGTACATGGGTAAAGAAAAGTTTTGTTGGACAAAAATTCAAAATAGCTCTGTGAGTAATCATTAACTTCTGCAAACTGGATCCTGTAATAGAACAAATGAAATTATTAGTCACAAATTAGAGTTACAACAATCTGGACAGTAAAGACTAACCTTCCTTAAAGCCAGAACTAGCCACTCTATGTGGGGCTATGGCTGTAGAATCAAACGTAAAGTTATAACCAGTTGCTCTATGTGGGGCAATCGCTGTAGAATCAGACTGTAGAGAAGAAAAACAAAGTTGAAAGACAATAAATTATTTAAAACACATCAAGTATTAAGTAAAATATTTTGTAATGTGTAAATAGCTATATACATAAAAGGAAAACAGAGCCAGCATGCTTAAGATATTATATATAAGAAGATTTATTCTGTCTGTTAAAAAGCTTGTTTTACTTACCATCTTCATATACATCTGAAATACAAAAGACATAAAGAGAAAACATATGGACCTAGATAATGATAGATAATAACATTAATAGGTTTTAGAGACTTTACACTTAGTCTCAGTTTTCAGATCTTAAGAATGAGCCTTCTTAGGGCTATGGGATATCTATAAAACAGTATCTGGCCTCTTTATGCACGGAATGTGATGCTTACTTGGCCAAAAGAGGAAACTATGAACATAAGAGCCCTAACAGAATTGTCACACTTATTGACAGGATTCTGCAAACTGATTAGAACTTCCATGATTGTGGAGAGTTGGAACACTGCAAACTGAGAAGCAAAATTATTTGGGACTATTTTAGTCTTCTAATAGCTACTTGTCACCCATTTTTATATCGAACCTAACATTAATTTGACTATCAAAAGAACATTTTTGGAATTTACTCACTTAACAGACTCTTAGCTACTACCAAACCAAAAGTTAAGATTATCAGTAAACACCTGAGAACTACGAAAGAGATTTCCCCCTCTTCGCTGCTATCTATCTACCCATTGTCCCCTACAACGTATTAGGCCAACGCATTGATTCACAACCACTCATTGTTTTATGCATATAAAAGCTCATGCAAATACTTCCACAGTGAGACCTGACATAAAGAGCAACCCCAGTCTGTGTTCTAGGCAATTGTCACTCACATTTGGCTCACCATAATATCTCCCTGTTTCCTTGGCAGTGAGAACCGTTTTGTTATCTATTTCTAGTCATCTGAATGAATATCATGTAAGGGTATTCGACTATGTCAAATACTTTTCTGGTGTTAATTGATGTGATCATATGTTTTCTCTTCTGTTCATGCAGTGGGCTGTATTGATTCATTTTCAAATGTTGGAATAACATTCCACATTTGGAATCATTCTCACTCAGTTCTGTTTTGTAATTATTTCATGAATTTTGGATTCAATGTGCTAATATTTTGTTAAATTTTTTGTATTTGTTTGAGTCACACTTATTATGTCTTATATTTCTGTCTTCTGATGTCTTTGTCTTGTTTGAATATTAGGATGATGTTGGCTTTGTAGAATTAACTAGAAATGTTTCCTCATTTGCTGCACTTTGTTAAAGATTGAAGAAAGCCAACACCATTTTTTCCTTAAATGTTTGATAAAATTCTAAAGAAACCCATCTGGCTTAGTGTTTTTTCTTTTCTTTTTTGATGTAAAGTTATTCATTACCAGTTCAATGTTTGTCAGTTTCCCCATTATGTATTTTGTTCTTTTCTTTTTATGTTTAGAAAAATTAACATACAAATATATACTGAATTTTGATAATTTTCAACTCCTCCCCCATTACCCTTTTTCTCTTTCTTCCTCTAGTTGAAGCCCTTCTTCCTTCCCACAAGTCCTCTTCTATTCTGATGACTGAGTTTAATTATTGATCCTTGCATGAGCATGAGTTTAGGCCTGTTTACCAGAGCACAGCCAACTTAGCAGTACCTATAACACTGACAAACATGGCTATTGATCCTCTGATCACCCTAGAACTGCCCATAGACTCCCTAGTGAGGGGTGGGGGGCTCATGAGCCCCTCCCACATGTATGATGAAATGATGATGGCTCCAATCTTGTACAGGTCTTGTGAAGGGAGCCATAGCTGAAGTGAGTTCATGAGAACAATGGCCCTGTCATGTCCAGAGGACACTTTTTCACAAAACGCCTCTCCAAACTTTAACTTTTACATCCTTTCTGGAAGTCTTCTAACATGTTCCCCAGACAGGCCATTTGTGTGTCACCCATCCTCTGGGGTCCAGTGTTTTAGAATATCACTTTCATTTGTATGGATGTTTGTAGATTACATCTTTAATAAAACAAAGCTGCATCATTTCCTCCACCCCCAATGTTTCTTATTACACTTTCAGTGTCTATGTGGTTAAGAGTGAATGTCCCCTTTCCATTTCTGATGTTGCTGATATGTGTCTACTCTTGTTTGTTTCTTGGCTAGCTTGGCCAGAAGTCTTTTAGTCTTATTGATCTATACAAGGAACTAGGTCAGTTTCTGGTAAACCTATTGTTTTTCCTGCATTATATGTAATTTATGCTCAAGTTTTATTATTTCTTTTGTTTTCTAGCTTCAGGTTTGAATTGTTCTTCTTCTAATTTCTCAATATTGAAGTTTAGATTACTAGTTAAAGATTGTTCTTTTAAAAAATTTTAAAACTTTTTTGTTAGTGTTTTTTAGTTGTCTAAAACCAGGCTTCATTTTCACATATGTATATAGCATAATTTGATCATTTACACCTTATTGATTCTATGAATAGCCCACTAAGCATTGCTTTTCCTGCAGTCTACAAATTTTGATAATTATTTTTCAAATTAATTCAATTAAAAATTTATACTTGTTGCTTTTCTTTGATTCATGTGTTTTAGAAATATACTATTTTCATCTTCATTTGTTTTATAGATTTTTTAAGTATGTTTTAGCTTTTAATGTAATTCAATGGCAGCCTTGGTATTATTTCTCCTCTTTTTAAGATTGTTAAGGTCTTGCTCTAAAGACACCAAATATAGTCCTGTGTTGATGAATATTTCATGAGAGAAGAATGTGTATTCTATTGTGACTAGACAGACAATTCTATAAACGTAAATTTGGTCAAGTTGATTGATAGTACTCCTTAGGCCAACCATGCTCTTGCTTGCTGTGGGATGTCATTCTGTATGCTGGCTGTAAATGTACAACCACCATGTTGAAAAGCCGAGGTGGGCAGAATCAGCAGTCAAGGCTTTAGTTCAGCTTCAGTACTAGCCACTGCAGTTTAAAGCAATAGATTCACAATAAAATAGATTCAGATGAAATAAACCTCTACATGGTTTACAATATGTGTAAAAATGTATGTAGGCTTGAAAGGGAGAAGAAAATGAATATAGACAGTTATATAAAGAAATAGAAAGTTTAAAAAAATGAAGTTTTTAAAGAGAAAGGAAAAGTAATATAAAAAATAACGCAGAGAGTTTGGATTATATTGTCTTTGGGATTTTTAACTACAGAGAGACATTTGATTGTAAAGGATTCTAGGTTACAACACTATGTATATTTTATAATTATTTTTACTTCAAAATTTATGTCTAAGGATATGTTACTTTGGAAAAGAGGTTCTGCTTTTCTTTCCACAGAAGATGAGAACCTAAGGATTGCTTCCAGGCTAATATGGTTTGAACAAAGAAGGTCCCCTGAGAGGTTTCCAGATGGTCCAACATCCAAAACAGCTTCAAGGCAACTGGCTCAGAAAATACAGCAATACAGATTATTCCAGTCAAGATTTAACCATAATTCTTAATTTTCTCAGGATCCCCATAAGAACACAGCACCCTCAATCAGCAGGAAGTAGCATAGAATACTAAACCCACATTCCCAAAAAATGGATTATGGATATTTGTATTTGTTTAGAGATTGGTTACAAATTGTTATTGGTCACAGTAAATATCTTTCTAAAAAAGGAGGATAGGATATAGATATGATAGGATGAAAGGGTAGATTACTGAATCTACTTTTAAAGAACAACTTGTTTTAAATTGCTACAGATTTTAGTTTATTGCTACAAATTTAAAGTTAATTTTGTTATTCTATATGTATATTTCTACTCTTGTTTAAAGTATTTTGTTTGTGCAACTCATTTAAAATTGTAGCATATAGTTGAAAATACATATTAATAATTAGTCATCTATGATAATCAAACTTACAGTCATGTTAGTTAAGTTTTCTAGATATACATAGATATATTTCAATTAGGTAGGTAATCTTCAAACATTTCAAAGACCTACAGAATGTGGCATTTAAAAATGTTTTAAGAACTTTAACTTTCTGGACATTGAAATATGTTTGCTCCTAGCAACACCAGTCTATTTCAGAGAAGATAATGGGTACTGAAAAAAACTCATTATAGTGTTTGCTTTCTTTGTGGCAAAAATTAGCTACTGGGTAAAAAAAAAATGTCCTTGCATTGACTGATTGGCAGTATGTTGTATAAACTGGACATGCAGGACCCATAAGAAGGTGACCACTGAACTTTGCAAGGTGAGATGGTCCTTCAGGTTCCTGTTTTGCAGAAAATCTGCCAGGCATTCTACAGGACATAGAGAGAAGTGACTGAGAGACTGTAGGCCTGTAGGCTGAGGAATGGATGTCCTAATGTTGTAGAGGAACTTTGGATGACTGTCCAGGCAGGCAGCTGTCTCTGTCATTTCCAGATTTTTGGAAGTTGATTACAATGCTACTCCTGTTTACTTAGCTAATATTATATCCTTCTGAGGTCTTTGATATAGTTGAAGACTAGATATTTATGACTATAGTTTTCCTTAGTCATTATAAAAGATAAATTAGATATGAAACTTTAGACTCACAAATATAGGACAGATAGAATATTTTCTTTAATTTTGCCAAATACAAATAGACTAGATATTGTAACTGTAATTCTTGCTTGATAACTGTTTTGGAATATGTAATTTTACTATGTTAAAATTAAAATCTTCCTTTTTGATTAGACAGAAAAGGGGAAGTGCTGTGGAATGTCTTTCTGTATCCTGTGAATATGTGTTGCTCTGATTGGTTGATCAGTAAAATGCTGATTGGCCAGTAGCCAGCCAGGAAGAATGGTGGGGCAAGCAAACAAGAAGAATGCTGGGAAGAGGAAGGCTGAGTCAGGAGTTGCCAGCCAGACACAGAGGAAGCAAGATGACAAGGCAGAACTGAGAAAAGGTACCAAGCCATGTGACTAAACACAGATAAGAATTATGGGTTAATTTAAGTGTAAGAGCTACTCAATAATAAGCCTGAGATAATGGCTGAACAGTTATAATTAATATAAGCCTCTGTGCATTTACTTGGGGAATGCTAATGGGAGAGATTTGTCTCAACTGCTGGCAGACTGAGACACAGGAAAACTTCTATCTACACTTGCTTGTTTCTTTCTGTTCTTATTATACTAATTTCTGGAAAAAAGGATATTAAAGTCATCAACTGAAAGAAACTCTTACAGAAATTCTGTCAGCTTTTGATGTAAGAATCAAGAGTCATAGTTTTATGTATAACTAGCTACTTTATTTTTATTCTCCAAAATTTTCTCCTCTTGAATTATCTGTTTTGCTTATACATATTAGCTTTCCCAGAGCTTCTTTCATTTTAAGTTAGTATGGTGTACATTTTCCTACATTATTGTGAGCAGTTCAGAGTGATTTTTAATAGATTACTGGTCATTCTAGGCTTTTACTTTTTTACTGACATTAACTTTTCTGAAAAATGCATTCATTTGCATCAACTCAGTTGCTTGATATATGTAACATTAAAATTCACCCCTTTTTGGAAAAAGGTTCTATATATTTAAGGGAGATTTCTCATCATATAGTTAGATCATAACAAACAATATCAAAGCACTGATAGTGACTGTGTTTTAATGGGTGAATTTAGACAATCCACATTTAAAATAATTCTTGGTGTATTTGGATAATGCAATCTATTAGGGTGTGTGTGCTTGTATGCGTGTGCTATATGGTATACATAAATATGTGTGTGCTGTGTGGTATGTGTATGTGTGTGCTATGTATGCATTTGTAGGGTTATTTATAAGTTGATTGAAAGAAACACACACACACACACACACAGAGAGAGAGAGAGAGAGAGAGAGAGAGAGAGTTTTTTCTTTTCTCCCACCACTCTCATTCCTCCCCATTCTTTGTTGGGGGCAAAAAGAATTTGTGTGTTTTGAATGTGTCTAGAGTGCCTAGAGTGCCTAGTGTGCCCTGTTCCATTTATGCAAATCACGACTTCTCCAAATGTTTCTGGTTGTTTTACCTTTGCCCAAAGATGGTAGAATATGATGTGTTCAAATGATGAGTACTTCACATGTAGAGGAAGAATATGATCATTGCAGGCTCAACTCATTCATGCTGGAATAAGACAATAAAGAGAAGAAGGACTATAAATAGTGTACACATGGTATTAGGGAATCATGGTTAAACTACAAAGGAATGGTGATTGGCTATTGCTTGGCTATTATTGTTCTTTGAAGTCATACTTAAGACTATAGCTGCAGTCTAGTAGTAGTGTAGTCTATATAGGTTTTTTTTGTTGTTGGTTATTTGTGTTTTGTCTTGAACTTATAAGAGGTCAGATTTTTCATGGTATAGCCTGCAGTCAAGACTCAACTCATAGCTAATAATGGTGTGTGAATACTGCCAAATGAGGGTTCATGGCTTCAGCAGCCTTTCCTGAGAGTCACTTTTGTGGTTGCTTGCCTTAAAAAGAAACGACATCTCTAATAATGACACATGAGGGTAGATAAGAAATTCTTCCTCTTTGCCCATTTTTTAAAGCCTCAATTTTTGAGGCAAAATATGTTCACAACACAATCAATGGTAGGGAATTAGATCTGACATAAGAAACATGAGTACTGTGTAATATTAGTTTAAGATGTGTTACATTCATTTATGCTGTGGAATATTTGTTTACTAAGATGTTGTTTAACTCTATATAGCTATGTTACTTTGCCTGCCTAAAATACCTGATTGGTCTATAAAGAGCTGAATGGTCAATGCTAGGCAGAAGAGGGATAGGCAGGGCTGCAAGGCAGATTGAATAAATAGGAGGAGAAATCTGAATTTGACAGAAAAGAAAAGAGCCAGAGCCAGAAAAGGAGAAAGAGAGGAGGATGCCAGAGGCCAGCCACCCAACCACACAGTGAGCCATGGAGTAAGAAATAAAGATATATAGAATAAAGAAAGGTAAAAAACCCAGAGGCAAAACATAGTTAAAGAGAAATGTGATAATTTAAGTTGGAAAAGCTGGCTAGAAACAAGCCAAGCTAAGGTCATTATTCATAAGTAAAAATAAGTCTCCATATATTTATCTGGGAGCTGGGTGGTGGGCTCCCAAAGAGAAAAGAAAACACTACACATGAGAGTACTTGGCAGATAACCTACAGTGGGCAATCAGATGGCGAAGGCTATATATAAAAATCTAAGTTGTTCTGGAGCTACACTCTTCAAAACATTCAATAACACCACAATAGAAGTTTCCACATTGTTTATTACTCTATGGAAAATTTAGGAAAGGCATTATTCCATACTTTCTAAAAGAATGGAAGGAACCTCTCTTTACTTATTCTGACTAATAATTCTCAACTGAGGATGGTTTTGTCTCCCAAGCAACATTTGGTAGTCTCTGAAGACTTCTACCCACCCCAACAGTCATGGCATGGAGTCAGTGTGCAGGAGACTAATGATATGTAGAGGATAGAGGCAGGGATACTTGTAGTCTACAGTGTGAAGGCCTTCCAGTCATAAGAATTATTGATCCAGCATGTCAAAGTTCTGAGGTTGAAGATTAGTGCAATTTGGAGGACCTGGGAATCCTATGTGGACCTGGGGAAGCTTAAAGTGTGAATTGTGTTTTGTTTATCTTTATCAGCACATACTAACCTTATAAATATTGGGCTTCATAATGGCATTTTCATGCATGTATTTAAGGTACTTTTATTTGTACTGTATTTCCCATATTTATTCCCCTTTTTCCTCCTTCTGGACATCTTTCCATTCTTAAATAATTTACCATTCAAGAATCTTTCCATTCTTGAATAATAATTTCTGTTTTCCTGCTTTTAAGATTTTCACATATGAGAGAATATATCCAATACTGGTCTTCTTAAAGTTGGTTTAATTCATATAATGTGATGGCTTCTAGTTAACAGAAGGGAGTGAGGCATACTTGCCATCTACTCATCTGTCAGCTCATATTTGGAAATCAAAGGCAACAGCAAGAGCACAAATACTTCAGTTGGTAAGTGGCAAATGGTCTGATTCCTATGTTTAAACACATATATTTTACCATTATTGTCCACATTCTAATTATAGAGTAGTTACACATATATGCAATAATTTCTCTCACATTTATCTTTTTGATCATCAGTAGGACACTGACCTTTAGAAAATTAAGTTGCATTTTGTAGTCTTTCATCACCACACGAGAAGAAGCTTTCAAACTTCAATTAAAGCTGTGGTTACAAAAAGCAAGACTATTCATCTTAAAAAAGCATTTTTTTTGGCATATATGAAATGGAATAAGATTCAGGTCTAAAGAGAAATGTAATAAAAAATTTCAGGAAAATGGTTGGATTTATAAAGTATTTATTAAGCAGGATTATATAGCCTCAGAAAGAAAAAAAAACACCACATTTTCCCTCAAATGTCAAATCTAGCCAATGACATATGTATATATGTAAGTAAATGATATGTGGACACAGTATAAAATGTTGAAAAAAGAATAAGAAAGACTAAATACTAGGGAATGAAGAAGGATTGAATGCAGGTAACAGGCATGAGTTATATAAAGACCTATCGATAATCTGTTCACTTCATGTTGTGTCTAACTTTAAGGGTAGAAAGATAGCGTATACCCTGCTTTAATTTCTGCGGTTATCATAGTGGCAGTTTCAGGGAATAGCTTTTATACTTACTTAGAAATTGAATAAAAATGCTAGAAATAATGCAAATCTCTCTGTGCCCTTTTGTTCTTCCTTGGCCTTCGATGGTCTTTAGGAAGGAGTAGCACTCAAATGCTATGACTATTAGAGGAATTTGGGAGGCCATATTGTGACTCTCCTGGTGGCCGAAAAGCTGCTGTCATGTGACAGGCCTCCCATGGATAGCCATTACCTCCTGTCAGTGAGAAATGTGAAGATTAAAAACAGTGTCACCAAACACCAGTACCATCCTGTATCTTTTTATTTAAGAGTTGCTGAAAAATTTCCTGCTGGCTGATCAAATATGTGAACAGCTGGCTCCTGACCATAATCGTTCACTTGCAGCACACACTGAAAACTGCCCATATAAAATCATCCTGAGTGTCCCCAGGGCAGAAAAACTTACAAGGAAGCACAAGCTACCCAAGGAACATGGTTAATTCAATCTCTATTAATTGGTCTGCTTCAAATAGAAAGGCAGGTACAGGGAGGCCTCAGATTGGTTCAGTCATGAGTCATAATACCTGGAGTTGGGTTGTTGGCCATCTAAATTCTTATGAATGGTTAGATAGACATCTGTGCTACTAGTACATCGCCTGAGTAGCATGAACAATTGCCTGGAAATTTAAGGACTTGGCATTCTATACATGCTGTGTATCTCATTAAGAACTTACCTCTTTAAGAGATTTATGGGTTTTTTTTTTTTTTAAAGATGTGAGTGTTTGTTGTATTCTTTTCTTGTGACCCAAACTAATCGTACTCTCCTCTATCCATCAGTGATTGAAGTGCCAGTTTGGCTGATATCCCTGTAATAGAAAGTCTTGTTTGAATTGATTGATCAGCTGGTTAACTTAGATAAAATGCAGTCTGCATTTATTCATCTTCTGTTTAATAATGAGCTGCCTGGAATTTCTACTCCTATGATATATGATGTATTCTAATAAAAAGTAATCAGCTGCAGAGCTTGCTCAGTCCTGTGCTTTTGGTTCCTTGATAACATTGAAGCTCGCTTGTTGTTTGTGATATCAAGATACTGTGTTTGGAATCGAATATATATGTGGGGCTTTGTAAAATGAAAGTTTCCAAAATATTGATTCTCAGCCTAAATATTGGAGTCCCTTTTTGACTACCTCCCCAAAGTTAAACTAGAATATTTCCATCTGTCCCTGCAAAAATTAGACTGAGAAATAAGTAAGAGTTCATTTCTGAAAAGCCATATTTTACCAAGATACAATACTTGGTCCTGTCCTATGTAATGGTGAGCCTCAGTGAGATGACACAGTCCCAGAGGAAGTGAAATTATGATCAAACAAGAAATCAGATTTTGAGGTAGTCAACTAAGTCTTCTTGGTTAATTTAAAAAAAATCCAAAATTTCATCTGTGAAGTTGTCAATAGAATATATTACTATTTTAACCAATCTGATACAAATTCTTACATCAATATATATTTTTATATAGAACCAGTAAAATACTTGGGGACACATATCTTATTCAGTTCTTTATTCATCAAAAAGTAGGGTATTTTTTTTCTGTCTTCTATTTATTCTGCATCTATTTGTTGATCTTACTGATGGGAAAATATTTTCTTTATAGAAGAATATGAAATGACAGAGAAAGAATAAACAAACAGTAAAAAGTTGAATGTGATAATCTCAAAGCAAGTGGCAAATATTCTTAAAGACTGAGATTACATAGATGGTTATGGCTTTAATTATGGACTCTGAGACACTGAAAATACCTGAACATTTGAAAGTATTAATATTTTCTGCATTTATCTTGCCTCCTCAATAACATTACAGGATTCTTAAGGCATTTTATCCTCTGTCAAACACAGCACAATATACAGAACATGTTAAGTAATTATTGGTGACTGACAAATTCTCTTCATGCATATTTTGAAGCATTGTGTCTGAACTGGATGCTGTTGAGGATTTAAAGGGATATCAGATAAAGTCACTGCCCCTCAGGTGTTACATTGTTTCCAAGTAGAATTGGGAGACCTGTGATTTAAGGTCCCCAGAGATTTTCTTATTCTATAAAGAAAGAAACAAGGGATATTCACTGCACCCCAAATTTTGAAAGACTGTCATAGTTTCAGAAAATTATAGTTGTGTTATTTATAGTGAATCATGAACTTCATAAAAAAAAAAACATAGTGTCCCCGTGTGCCCATAGTATTTGAGGAAATAATTCAAAATAGTATATGCTCCAAACTGCAATCTGTAAGAATTAGATTCCTTTAAACACACACAGGACTGACTGTCTCACTGTCATTATTGACCTTCTCCCCGTGAAGTCTCAGTCTAATTCACTGAAGCTCCCGTGGACTGGCAGAGAAGATGCTTCTTGGAGGATTGATGCCTCTTTTCTAAAGCATATATGCACACATTTTATCAGCTATGGAGAAAAGACAAGAACTCTGGGTTGTAGTCCTCTTTGCTGCTGATGGAGAGCCAGGGCTGACTCTGTTGAATACATCTGAGAGCATCTTACATCTTTCTTCAAACTTCGCTGGAATTTTTTGGCTTCATTCTCTAACCTTATTGGGTTGTGTAATGATAACTTTCAAATGAATCTTTATAATATGGGGACATGTCCTACAAATTTAATAATGGTCACTGCGAACAGCGGTATGCAATAAGGCTTCCTCAGCAGGGACATATTCTTTCTGGAGGGGAAATTTAATTATCCAGCTTGACTACTGTGTAATTCAAGTGCTCACTATTGCAGCTCTTTCTGCTACACAATGGTGTTAGTTGCACACAGAAGAATGATGGCTTCTACCCCATAGGCGAACTCAGAAGGCTGAACTGCCCAATACGTTGCTATCATTAGAATTTGGAATTCGTATCCAGGTCTTTAGGCATGCCTCCCTCATAAACCAAATTTAATAACATAGAATTTTAATTATATGATTAATGGCCATCATTGTTCTTTGTGTTTTTGCTGCTATCACATGGTAGGTGCAGAGGATCAAAAAGGGAAAATATCACAGAGTCAAACATTTTTAAATAGAGAGAAAGGAAGTTAGTTTTACTACAGAATCTCCCTATTGATGCCTTGAAGCAATTACCAAAATCTTTTTGAGTAAGAGGAGAAACATACTATATGAATGTAAGGTTGTTATTGTAATGATGTTAGTGTTCTAAGGAACACAATTAGACCATTGGAAGAGAAGTAATGCCGAGGTGGAGCTAACAGGGTGAAAAGAAGCCAGTTGAAAGAAAAAGTTTGGTTAAGATTATGATGAGGGTGCAAGTGTCCAGTGGGTTCATCTTTATAATAATCTGCTTTACCTGAACTTCCCAGGGTCTCAGACCAGAAACTGAATGGAGATCTTGAGAAAATCTTCACCAGTCAATCAAAAAATGAGTTAGCTGCTTGCTAAAACTACCTAGCTTTTATAGCCAAGGCTGTGCATGGTTTATTCCTTTCCCTCAGATGTAGTATTCAGTGGAAAACTGCAATAAGCTCACACCTGGGAAGCAAAGACTCTAGAAATATGACTTGATGTTGTGACTTCTTAAGTGCATGGACTTGCTACTATATTCATAAAAGTGGGAGGTAAAGTGTGGTTTCTGCATACCTGTTAACATCCTGGCCTGGGTGCCATATTGATTATATGAGATGCTGAACTTAAAAGCAATGTAATATTTATAAAGGTTTTGAAAATGTGACAACATTTTCATTATTAACTAAGGAGAAAATGGTGTCTAGTATAAAATTAAAAACTCAGGACTCTATCAATTCCTACAGTGAATATATAATTCTATACAGTTTTGCTACAGAGGGTGATGGTGCTATTTAACTTACCTTGTCTTTTTCTTTTACAAAAATATCACTTTTCAGCTTTGCAAAATGTTTGTGATTATATTGTTTTTTTTTGTTTGTTTGTTTTAGTTTTTTGAGAAAGGATTTCTCTGTTAGCTTTGTGCCTTTCCTGGAACTCACTTGGTAGCCCAGGCTGGCCTCGAACTCACAGAGATCTGCCTGGCTCTGCCTCCTGAGTGCTGGGATTAAAGGCGTGCACCACCACTGCCCAGCTGATTATATTGTTTTAAATTGTGTCTTTCTCTAGATGCTGAAGCAAGACAAGCAGCCCCCGCCCCGTCTGTCTGTCTGTCTGTGTAAGTGGAGGCTTTGCTGTATTTGAAGTGTTAAATCATCATAGTACTTTTGTGTTAAGTGTATGACAAAGCAAGGAGTAGATCAACATACCTGGATTCTGAAGATTTCGGTTGTGCTAATCTTCACTTCATGGTCAGTGTATAATGCTAATCTGGCTACCCCCTTTCCTGCTTAAAACCCTCCATTGTAAGATAAAACTGAGTATCATTTGCACTGCCCACAGCTCACAGCTGAGATCTTTTCCTACTAGAGTTACCTCTTTGTTTTTATACCTTTGTCATCTCTGAATGTTAGTTCACAGTTCTCAAGAGAAAATTGATATATATGCTGCTTCTGTTGTCAATGACGCTGTTGCTGATTTGCCCCAGTGGAAAAAAAATGCCTTCTTATTCTTCAAGGCCAGTTCCCAGTTCCCAAACTATTACAGTGTATTTATATCATGTGTATAATATGATGTTGATATTATACATGTTAGTATTATACATCATATAAGATGATGATAATATAATATCATGTGTTTCACTTCTTGCCTCTAGAGCATGGAGATAGTTAATATTTTAGGGTTGGGACACACTGATGTTGGACAGTGTTGTGCAAGGAAAAAGGGGCACCTCTTACACTATAATGTTTCTGTAGGCACAGCAACACGAGTTATGACAGAATTGCATGCAATCTTTTTTAACTTGGTCCAGAAGTAGGACCAGAGGACAGATGACTCCTTTTCCACCAGGGCTGAAGATAATTGCTGTTCTTACCGGGATCAAGGAAGAATGCCAGAAATAGGTATTGTGTGCATGTAGATAAGGCAGTGGTTGTGTGTGTGTGTGTGTGTGTGTGTGTGTGTGTGTGTGTGTATGTGTGTGTGTGTGTGTGTGTGTGTGAGAGAGAGAGAGAGAGAGAGAGAGAGAGAGAGAGAGAGGGAGAGAGAGAGAAAGAGAGAGGAGTCCTCTCTTCAACCAAAAATACATTTGTATCTCAATTGAAGATATCTTGTTATAATATAATTAAATAATATTTGTCCTGGTAATGTAAAGCCCTCTGACATACCATATTCTAGAATGTTCTGGCTCTTGAAGGGGGGAGCATTTCCTGTGAACAGCTACAATAAAACTCTGTGTCTTTATTTCAAATTATACTCTAATTTATAGTTCAGTTCTCAAACTGAAGGCTTATAATGAATGGCACATATGGTAATGATTCTCATATTTCGGCATAGGGTATTTTATTTTATATGAAACTGGGGTACTTTAAAATCCCAAAGGACTCAGGAACAATTCTTGAATTCACACCAATACCTGTGAAGCTTTGCATGATGCACTTGTGGAGGAGAACAGACTTGATTGGGGTTAAGTGTCCCGCAATCCACAGAAGTCATCTCAAAAGTGAAATGCCAAGAGAATGCTTGACCTCTAAGCTTTTATGCTTCATCTTGGCAACAAAGGCTTTTACAGAGAATGAATACATAGTTACATGACTGGAGAATTCCTGTGATGAAACTGAAGAACTAAATGTATCCAGCCAATTGTTTTAAAATAATGATGTATTTCTACATTAAGCAATGGCAAGCCTGAAACTGTTTTATTTTCATGTGAATTACTCAAGTTAAGTATTCCAAGTTCCCCTACTTGAAAAGATACAATGCTGATAGCCTTACTGCAATCTAAACTTGAGAACTGGAAGCAAGAAGTCTCCTTTTTGTGGTCAGGGACTGCTTTCATTTAAAAAAAAAAAAAGGGTAGAACTGTCTATCAGTGCTTTGCACAGGATGGATTTTTAAGAATATTTTCGCCAATTGATCCATACCTGAGTAAAGTGACCTTTCATACATGGTACATGTATGACCACCAACCAATGATGGTCACATGTCCTTTAATCCTTTGTACAGAGGGTTAGAAAATTTATGCAATTATCTCTACATGTAAATTAAGTCAGGTCAGTCTTACTTTGCTCATTCTATGTGATGAGTGGTCACTCTTGCCACTGATGTTGCTAATTACTATGCACTGGTTCTGTTTTTTCTCTGTAAGCATAATATTAGAGTATTTCATCTATATTCAAGATCTTAATTACCAACTGAAGGTGAATGCCAAATAACATTGATACTCTATATATCCATTTTCAATTTGCCTGAATATCTATTTTCTTGACAGATCAACTTGAATATACACCAAATCTTCAATCTGAAAGTGGCCAACATGTGCTTTCCACATCTACCTGATCTCCCTCCACTGAACTCTCTCTGAGGGGCTTCTTATGTCAGGAAATGGGACCAGCAACCAACTTTAAAAGCCAATCAGAAATGGAATCATTCCTATTTTCCACAACATTATGAACCTAACTAGCCTAGCCTGACTGCCCCTCAGTCAGTTATTACTTTGAAAAATTTTGCCTCTTAAGAGATCTATACTACATACAAATTTACCAGTGAATAAACATATCCATGTTAATTCTTAATGTGAGTGTATTAGTCAAGATTCTCTGGAGGAACAGAACCAATAGAATGGGTATATCTGTCTCATAGCCAAGAAGCTGAGAACCCAGTAGTTGTTCTGTCTAAGACATAACATTCCTCATTAGTCCCAACCTGGTACTAAGGGACTGGAGGATACCTCAAGAGATGTTGGTTTCATTCCTCATTTGAAGCCCAGAGAAGGTGGTTCTAATATCAATTATGGAATCAGAGTGGCAGTATCTGGGCTGATGAACTTATCAGCAAGAGTGAAGGTAAACTAAGCAAAACACAGAAGCTTTCCATCTTCAATATCCTTTTATCTAGGCTGATATCAGAAGATGATGTCTATATTTAGAGTGGGTTTCCAATAACAATTAATGTGATCAAGAAAATGCCCCACAGACATTCTAATAGACCAATCTGATAGACACAATCTCTCAATGAGATTTTGTAACTTGACCCGATGATTCCCAATGTGTCAAGTTGACATTAATGTTAAACATGATAGGGAGTAATATCAAATTAGTTGTTAATTTGTAGATAACATCTTTCTATTTGTTTTACTTTATGGCCTACTGTTGCTTTCAGGATTTAACTCATGTGCCTATCAAATTCAGTGTTATACAAACTTGATTATTATATTATTAAAATAAAATATTGTCCTATAGTTGAATTATACTTTTATTTCAAAGCTTTTAAGATTTTATATCTGAAATGCCACCAAAGGACCATGTTTTAAGGGCTTAGTTCCCATAGTGGTGCTGCTGAGAGGTAATTGGATTATAAGATCTCTTGCCTGATCAAACATCAATATATTCTATTCATAGGTGAATGGACTACTTAGAAGGTAGGGTCATTGTAAAGGGTATAAACTCTAACTAAGCAAGTGAAAAAGATCTGTATGACAAGAACTTTAAGTCCTTGAAGACAGAAGTTGAAGAAGCTATCAGAAAATTGACAGATCTCCCATTCTCATGGATCGGTAGAACCAACATAATAAAAATGGCAATGTTACCAAAAGCAATCTGCAGATTTATTGCAATTCTCATCATAATCCCAATACAAATTTTCACAGACCTCCTAAGAACAATTCTCAACTTCATATGGAAAACCAAAAAACCTAGGATAACTAAAACAATCCTTTACAATAAAGCAACTTCTGGAGGCACCACCATTTCTGATTTCAAGCTCTACTATAGAGCTATAGTAATAAAGGCCTTTGTTAGCAATGTTGCTGAGTAATGGTATTACAATATACCATTTGTAATTTCATTTGTAATTGATTATAGTTGCAGAGAGACTAAGTGATAGAGAAGGAATAATGGATGGTGACAATTTCCTCAAATGCTGTGTTTTTCTTTCTTTTTCATATTATGGACATTTAAAATTATACAGTCAACAATCATTTATTTTAAATAATTCACACACACAAAATACATTTAACAAGCATAGAAAGACACAATGAATATTAATTCAATTATCTTCATCCAGCCCTGAAGCAATGCCTTTCCTGGAGGTAATAAATTTCTCCCACAGAACCCATGACTGTCTTCAGCTACATACATGCCACTCTACCTGATGGCAGCAGGGTAGCAATTGCTGTATCTAAGAAAATATGTATGTTTAAAGCTGTTTATAGATATTGCTGAATTGCTTTCTACTGATGTTGGACCAGTTTGCATTTTCTTTTTATATTATTAACTTACATTTTTTCCTGCAAGGTATTTTGATAATATTCTCCCCACCCCCCTGCCCCGCATCCAGCAACTCCTCCCAAATCCTCTCTACTTCCCTTCCCACCCAATTTCTTCCTTTCACTCAGTCCAAAAAAGAAAGAAAATCTAGATAAATAAACATAAGAGCCAATAAGATTTAAAAAAAAATACCAAGCTTAACCAAAACAAATACACCAAGAACATGAAGTCTGTTTTGTGTTGAGCAACCAACACTGAGTGCTAGATGTGCTCTGGAGGGTGATTGATATACCTAATGTCACTCTATGTCACTCTAGTGGAGTGAGTTTCCCTTTGCAGGTATCAATTGCAGGAAGCTTTTTGGTTAGGGGTGGGACTTTGTGTCCACTTCCTTTCCTCCACGCTGATATATTTTTTCTGGTTTGAACCTGTGCAGGTATTGTGCATGCCGTCACAGTCTCTGTGAGTGTGTATGCCTGCTGCCTGTTGTGCTGATGCCTGTTGTCTGAAAGATGCTCTTTCCTTGCAGTCATCGACTGCCTCTAGCTCTTAACAATCTTTCTGCCTCCTTTTTAGAACTGATCCCTGAGTCTTGAGAGGATGGGTTTGATAAAGACTATTTAGTATTCCACCACTTAGAGTTGAATACTCCTAAGTCTTTTGCTCTCTGCACATTGTCCAGTTGTGGGTCTCTGTGTTAATTACCATCTAAGGCAATAAGATGCTTCTCTGGTAAGGGATAAGGCATGCACTGATCTGTGTGTACAGCAATATATAATTAGGAATAGTTTTATGACTGTGTTTATTTAGCAGAATAAGAGTAGTATGTTTTCCACTAGGGCCCATGACATATTTAATCATAGGTTCTTGGCTATTTTAACAGTGCCATTCATGGATTCTATCTCATGGAGTGAGGCTTCAATATAGTCAAAACAGTGGTTGATTACTTCCATAGCATTTGTGCTGAGTAAGGTGACACAGACCCAGAAAGACAACAGTGTGTGTTTTCTTTCATATTTGGATTTTAATCTTTAAACTTTAGATTCATGTTTCAGTTATAATAATGGTTAGGTAGTTAATAAAAAGCTGAGAGATAGGAAAGCATCACCCTAGGAAGAGAAAATAGAATATAGTGTTATAAAAAGATAATGGGGGAACTAGAATGGGGCATTAAATGGGGAGAAGGTTAAGAGGGCAGTGTAAAAGAGGAAATATGGGGAGGGGCAACTAACACTAAAGGACTTTTGAAAATCCATATGGAAACCCACTAATTTAGGAGCTTCTTATAATATGTACGTTTATTAGATGAATTTAAAGGAAGTCACCACACCATGGAAGAGGCAATATCCCAACTAGACATCCACTGTCACCAAGCAAAATTCTTAGTGTCAGGAATGGGTTACTTCTTGATGACTCATTAACCAAATAAATCATTTAGACATGATACTGGAAGGTACTATACATGTTAGTGGAGGAGAAAAATAATCACCAATAAACAGCCAGCTACAAATCTTGTGGCCTACATCAGCTGCCTGAAAGATCTACTAGTGCATTGGTTTATAATTTTATTTAGAGTTTATGTAACCACCTTTCCCTACAAAGTCAAAAGTTTAAAAGTTAATATTTAACCTAATTTTTTATACTGATTATCAGGTGAAGCTATTACTTTTACTGAATTATTCCTATTTATTAGTACTTTATGTTAAAATAGCTTTCCAGGCTACATTTTAAAAATGGCAAGTTGTCAGACAAATTTGAAATGCCCAAGTTATACTGTTGAAGTGAATTCAGATTATTTGTAGCATAGGAGCATCCCTACAACAGAGTATCCAGCAAAGAAGAAAATTTATACAGCTTTTATCCCAAGGCATAATACTTTTAGATGTACTTTTAATTAATTAATATGTGTGTGTGTGAAGGTGAGCTCGTATGTGTGTGTGTGTGTGTGTGTGTGTGTGTGTGTGTGTGTGTGTGTTCAGTGGGGGTATATACATATGAGTTCAGGTCTCTCCAGAGGCTAGAGGCATTGGATCCTTCAGAAGCTAAACTTACAGGTAGTTGTGAATTCCTGATGTGGGTGCTGGGAACTGAACTTGAGTATTCTCCAAAGGCAGTGCATGCTCTTAACTCCTGAGCCATCTTTCCATGCCCCCAAAATATAGCTTTTATTTTGTAGCAAATGCAACATTGTTTGTAATCTTTACCACTTTGTCAAGAGTATTTTATGGTTCCTTATTACATAACACAAGGAAAACATTTATAATATTCTCCCCCTTTCTATATCTATCTGTCTATCTATCTATCTATCTATCTATCTATCTATCTATCTATCTATCTATCTATCTATCTATGTATCTGTCTGTCTATGTACATATCTATGATTCTATGTATATATGTATGTATATATGTATGTATGTATCTATCATCTATCTATCTATCTATCTATCTATCTATCTATCTATCTATCTATCTATCTATCTATCATCTATCTAATGTGCCTATATTCAGGCTTGTTCTATGACAAAGGATAGGACAACTTGCAGATGTCAGTTGTCCCTTTCTACCATATGGGTCCCAGGTATTGAACTCAAGTTGTCATATTCAGGGCAGGCTAGTTGAACCACTGAGCCATCTTATCAGCCCCCCTTTTATAAAATATTTTTACTGTTTATTTTAATACATTATTAAAATGCATTGCTTTTTAATTTAATACTTCTTATGAGTGATAGTAATGAACATAAGTTAATGACTCTTGTTGGTATAAGTAAATATTTTATGGATTTAGATGATATTAGATTTTGAATCATGTTTCTAGTACCTATTCCCAGGATGCATGTTATTTTGGGAGGCCGCAGCAACTTTCAGGGGTGGGGCCCAGGTGATGTAAGCAGTCCACTAAGGGTACATCTTTGTGGGTTGTACCCAGTCTAGTTACTCTCTTTGATTCCTTGTTATTCATAGTGGGAACAGCTGATGCTTTATGCTCTTGGAACCATGTATGATAGAAACTTCCATGCTTCTCAAATGATAGACTGAGACTGTTTGAAACTGTGAGCAAACTAAACCTTTCTTCCTTTACACTTCTCAGTCAGTTACTCTGTCACATGCCTGTGAAAAGTGGCTAATACAGAAAAGTGGTACTTTAAATATGGAGTCACTCATGTGATTAAACCTGAGCATACATATAGTAAGAACTGGTTTGTAAGTATAATTTGGAAGTTTGGAGATGCATGTTAAACATTCCTAAAATACTGAAAGCTCTGTTTAATGTGTGATCATGGTGGAACATAGAAGAACAGAATGCTAATACAACCACAGACAGTAAAACTTCTCATAAAGTTCTAGGTGGTAACAAGCATTCTGTTGGGAACAGGGATAGAAATCATTCATGCTACATAATGGCAAAAAACCTCTCTGCTTTGCCATGCCATGAAAAATTAGATAAGGCTGAATCTTAAAGTAACAGACTAATGTATTTTGAGTGGTCTATTTAGGCTGTGTCACGATCATTGCTCATTGCTTCTAGCCAGACTGACTGTGAGAACTGAGAGCAAATAGCAGAGGAGTGTGTAAAATGCGTAATTTGAGATTGCGAGTTCATCTGAAATGCAAAACAAGTAGGGATAAAGGAGAGGTAGTTGTTAGAGGGATTAGTGCATCTAAAGAGAAGCTGTACTGGGACACTAGCAAAGGTGTCTGGAGTATGACACCCCTGTTGTCAAAGCTTCCAAGATATCAAATGCAAAACTATTTCAAATAATGTACAAGGGCAGTGCTTTCAAAAGGAGTGATAAAAGAAGAAAGATATGTAGGTATTCCACTTGGAAGAGAACCTCCTAAGAAAGTGTTTCACTGTATTCATCTGTGCTGGCACCTGGAGGCCCCAGAGACCATGGTCCAAGGAGGCCAAAATACTTCTCAAGCTGGCGGCAGAACTGGTGCCACATGCTGCTACTTTTTTAGGTATCTCAAATATGAGAATTAAGGATTCATGGAGGCTTAGCTCGATGTCCTCAGATAGGAGAATAGACACTAAATCTAATCAGCCACGTTTTTATAAGTACTGTATAAGTACACTTCTATGGTTTTGTCCCATTCATGGTCTCTAATATCAGGTCAGGAAGTAAAGATTCCCAGGATACGACAAAACTTACTTTATGTGACACTATTCCTGGGGAGGCATGAGCAAATGTGTACTCAACCAACTAACCAACTATTTTTGTGGTGATTTTCTTTATAGGGACGACAAGAATTTCTGAAACTTCATTAGTGTTTTTATTTACAGTATATTGGCGAAATAACCCTATATTGGATAATTCTGTGATTTGTAGTAAAAGACTTCTTTAGAGATAAGCCCAGATATTGTTCATTTTCTTGCTATATTTTTCCAAGGTCTTACCAAGAAATTATCAACTTTGAGTATTAAAGTATAGTCAGTACCTATGACTTCACTTATACTAATATCACTGGCATTCAAAGAAACTAAAATATTGAATAGATCTTCTTCCAAACTGACTGGATACTGATATTTATTGCTAATGTCAATGCCATCTTTAAGTACACAAATTATGTATTTTGTGCATTGTTACTTAATTACCCTTCCTGATAACTGTAAAAAATATAAACTAAAGTATGAAAACATGCAACTTTGTGGCATATAACTTATGTTTTATCATGGCATATGGAGATGAAATAAGTCTTTTCATAGGGCAGTCTCAAGCACTGTGTACTTCCTAGACTCTAATATTGCAATGTCCTTAAGCTCAACTGGGCATTTGAGTGGTCATGACTCTGTCGTGAGTCAACTTTTTAATCTCTGCTGGGATTCTTATCTATTGTATTTCAAGAATTTTTTGTCTCATATAATCTAAGAATGGCTATAGAATTAAAATGACAGTGTTTGTATATCCATTACAAAAGGCAATATTGATGATTGTCGGTCATGATAATGAGCAAAGTTGAAAGCCAGTCCACCTTAGCCTGATTTATGTCCCTTAGTTTTTTTTTTTTTCTTTAGCTGTCCAGGAACTGCGTTCTTAAAGTGGTATTTCTTCCAGTTTGCTCCCAATGATGATCCTTCCATCACCTTGTGTAATATTCTGCTCTAGTCATTCCAAATTAGTATATCTTTATTATTTAAATTCTATTAAATCCCCTATTTTCAACACATATCTCTTTCTCTTTCTCTCTCCTCCCTCTCCCCTCCCTTTCCCTGACACCCCATTTCCTACCAGCCTCTTCTGTGCCCTTTCTCCCTTTCCCTTCTCTGGTCCTTTCACTGTAATTACAGCATGTCCCAGGGTAGTAACTGGATAGTTGGTGATTTCTCAGCATTACATCTTTGATATACTTTTCTGATTGAACCCACTCATTATTGCCTTTTAACCTTTGCCATCTTGTTCACATAAAACAAATTATTTTCAAATATATGGCTGAAAGTGTTTAGAAGGCTGAGAAACAAATGTTCCAATTACTATTCCAACATATATATTAGGATCAAGTAGAAATAAAACAACAGCAAATAATAAAAAGTTACTCAAATTTGAAATCTGTCTTAATGACTTGTAGAAGCAATTTAGAGCCTGAGTTATTTTTCTGAAGAAGAATAATGTCTGCACATCATTGAGCTTCAGATTTTTGGGGAAAGTTCTAGCCCACTGCTCTTCAGCACTTGAATCAGCTTAAAGGGAATTGTCTGCTGTGCTCGATGGTTTGGCGAATCTGGAAGCTGCCGGATGTTCTGGACTCAATGGGGTGGAACTGCACGGGCTAACACTGATTCATGATCCACTTAGTGAAGAAGGAAAGCTTTTACCTGGGGAGTTGTCGTTTTTTTGTAATGTGAAGCCTGACTTGTGGCTTGGGATAATGTCACAAAACATTTCCAAATGAAAATATTTCCTGCTTGCTTTCAGTAATAGGATCACTACATTTGGGCTTTCTCCATAGTATCTTTCTTTAAAATTAACTGTATTTAAGATATTAGGAAATATGACATGCAAAGACTTTGAAAAAAATCTCTTTTCCAGATTATTAAACCAAAAGTTAGTTTAAGAAGTCTACAAAAATACATTTGATATTTTTAATATAGAATATTTTACAAATGTGTATGTGCAGACAATCTTATTTGATAGTGTCCTTATAAAGGGGTTCAACCAGTTCATGTCCCTCAAGCTCCAAAAGAGGAAACTGAGACCCCACAGAGGGACCTGTTGATGTCATCGTAGCTGCCTATTCTCCAGCTCTAAATTTAGACACTTCCTGATGGAATTCATTCCCTCAGACATTGCATATCACTTCTTCAATCTGAAAAACTTTCTGTCCTCATGCACTTAACCTTCCCATCCTGTCTTGACAATTTAGTTGGAAAATGAGAGTCAAACCTTATTAATTAGTTTTGATCATGTTGAAGCTTTCTCACACACTCATTTCTTTAGCTGTTCTTACACTTTCATCCTTTCAAATTCTTTTCTATTTATATTTACAAAAGGATATATTGGTAAAATTATTAAGGCCACTCCACATAGTTAAAAGGATATTTATTTAATGGTGTAACTTACAAATTAAGGGATAGGTAGGTTGCGGGGTCTGGGGGAGGTGTATCGCAATCCCGTGGTGTTCTCTGGAACTCTGCTTGGTTCACCTCCACCGTTCAGGGTCCTAGAACAGAGAGAGCACTGGCTCATCCAGATCTCGGGTCTCCAGGCGCCTCCCCTGGCCCCTCCTCGTAGGTGTGACAGTTGCCAAAGTCTCAATGGGGGTTGGAACTTCCAGATCAAAGCTGGATTGGTACCCACTACAGGATAGATCTTGAAAAGTCATTGAGATACTTATCTGCCAGTATTTATGGTCCTGTTTCTAACCTTTCATGGAGTATGTGGGGCATGGCTGATAGCCACATTTGAATCTGTCTGATGGGCTTCATCATGTTATTCAAGAATTATGAGAAACTTGAGCATCTGAACACAGTCAAAAGAATGATGCATGGTAAACAATACCTTGGGGAACTCTGAGAGAGGTTCCAGGAAACAAGGCAGAGGGTCTTTTACCTCATGTACATTTTGTTCCCTGGATTGTTTGTGGACATGATTCCATGCCTCCTGTGTTAAACATTTACATTAAACTCATAAGACATGCTAATTCTTGTTGGATGCTAAAACATGGCTTTTGAACCCAATCCTGTCAGTGTACCCTGAATCTGGGTATGGTCTTTTACCTTGCTTTCATGCTTTCACAGATATAATCTATAGTATATATCAGACAATATATTTCAATTGTTCTGTCCTGATAAAGTTCTGGGAAATGGCTGCCCTGTTAATATTTAGTATGTGCTTATGGACATTTATTTGCATATTTTCTGATCATGTTTTTCTGAACTCTAACTTCCTTAGATCATTACCTTTTTTGTTACATTCTAGTATAGCATAAAAGTACACTGAAACTGAAGTAAGGTTGTCTACAGCATTAGAGTGTAGGCTGCCCCAATCTTTCAGGTCCTCACATCCCTAGTCCAGCAGATAAGATCTGCACAGGTTGGCTGAAAAGTCGATACCAGAAAAAATTATTACCAATCTCAACCAAAAATAACCTGAGTGGATTTCTAAATCCTGCCTGATGTTCTTCATTTTTAATTTGAAGACTGGAATTCATGATTTAAATTTTATCTGGTGAAACCTACCTCCTAGAAATGTTTTTATTTCTATGTTTTCTTCTCTTCTATTAGGGAATTAGAATAATTAGAATGTTAAAGAATCATCTTTATCAGAAAAGCTCCTTGAGGAATGGTAGTGATTTCATTCTTTTGTACATGTTCACAAGCAATATTTTTTCTTTTCCTAAATTAGCATATTTATACTTAGTGCATTTTCTTTCCTTTTCGCTCCCAAAGCAATCTTCCCATCTCAACCCACAGGAGCGTGGCTTTAACTTTGTTTACCTGGTTGTGTAGGAATTTTTTTTGCAGGTCTTCCTCTGAGAAGAATCAGAATATACTAGAAATGATGGTGATATTAAAATGTATTAGATATACCACAGTGCAATGAATTGTCACACAGTGTAAGAGAGGTAAATGAAACCTTCAGGAACTCTCTACATTTGTCTCAGCTTAGAGATTCAATTCTGCCTGGGAGAATTTAAAAATGTTTATTTTCTTTTGAATTTCCATGGACACAGAGAAATGCATAAAATGGCATTGGTATGAAAAATTGCATTGTGTCACTAACACATAGCTTAAAAATCAGAGCATTTCCACACCCCAGAAAGTCTCTTCATTGTTCATCGCACCTCTGCTGGTTTTTATGCTGCCCTAAACTTTCCTTTAAAGTCTGTGCCAGCTGCACTGATGGATACTGTCTACTCTCTACCTTGTCTCCCACATCTCCTTTATCAAGTGTTGTAAGTCTTAGAGGGTACTGCCCACAGGTGCCCATTTAAGTAGAGCATTGCCATTGTCAAATCCCAGGAGGCCATGCCTCCCCTACCCCTGTAGCTTTCCTGTTGACTATGGCACAAAAGGTCATTTCCCTCACTGGCAGTAGAGGACCATTGATGCTCCAGTGCTTTACATTGGGAACAAACTCAGATAGCTGATTCTTGAAGGCTTCTTTTCTTACCCCTTTCTTCTTCCTTTAATAATACTTTTATAAAATGAATCTCTTGAAGAACTCGTTTCAGGTTTTGATTCTATGGAGTCCAGATTAGGATACATCCTATCTTAGTACCTCTATTGCATACAAGTCACAACAGACTTAGGGATTTAAATAGCATATATTTATTACCTCCTGGTTATTGTGGGTCTGAACCATTTAGGAATAGCTTAGCTATGTTCTCTTCAAGACTGTGGTGAAGATGTGTGCTAAGGTTGTGGTCTCATATGAATCCCAATCCTTCAAAGTTTGTTCCCAAGCTTACTTGGGCTGTAGGAAGAATTTGTTCTGTCATTTCTTTCTCTCTGTTAGGCAGCTGGAATCCTTACTTCATGAAGCCCCAAGAAGCAGCAAGGGAGAGAAAGGAGACTAGTATAAGACTAGCACTTTGAAAACATGCTTTAAAAGTCAATTGATTAGTAGGCATAAAATCCACATATTCATTGGATGCTATATTTGGATGAATGACTATTCTGTAATTTTTAAACTCTGGGTATGGCTGGAAAGATGGCTCAGCAGGTAAGAGCATGTGCTGCTTTTGAAGAGAACCCAAATTTACTTCCCAGAACCCACAGAGGATGCTTTATAACTACCTGTAACTCCAACTCCAGGAGAATCAATATGTTTTGACCTACAAGGACACTGTACTCATGGATGTAGATGCACACATATGTAACATGAATGACTAAACAGTCTTATTAATAAAAAAATCCAGAGCCAGATATTGGAGTGAAAGCTGAAAGATCAGAGAAACAGAACAAGCCAGCCACGTTCTTATCTCTACAAAATTCTCAGTCACAAGAGAGAGACTTCCTGTATATTCACACCTTATATACCTTTCTATGCCCTACCATCTTCTTTCCTTCCTAGTGCTGGGGTTAAAGGCACGTGCCACCATACCTGGCTCTGTTCCCAGTGTGGCCTTGAACTCACAGAGATCCAGAGGGATCTCTGCCTTCCGAATACCAGGATTAAAGGCATGTGCTACCACTGCCTGACCTCTATGTTTAATATAGTGGATGGCTTTGTCCTCTGATCACCAGGCAAGCTTTATTGGAGTACAATAAATCACCATATTTCCCTCTTTTTGTATAAAATAATAAAAGGTTATAACTAATATAAGAAAAACTATCTACAATAAGCATAATATATATATATATAATATATGCAGGCAATAAATACATCAACAATGTCTAGTCCATTTGCATTTGACAAATTCAGAGAAAATACTCCATTATCTATCCCATCTTTGTGAATCCAAAGGATTGTATCTAATTCACCTTCTATCCTAATTTGCATTACCAATCCAAAACTATCTTTTGATGTCTTTCAAACTTATACATCTCATAACTCTTTAGTGAGTTTCTTTTATGAATTTGTTAACAAAGAAAACTATAACTATAACTATCTAATCTTCAACTCCCTCAGAGACCTGAGAAGGAAATTATATTAACTGGGTAAGCAGAATGTGCAAGCAAGTGACTTCCAAAAAATGTGAGTTTTGATGGAAACAGCTGGCTTCCTGGACAGTCACCCAAGGTTCCTCTGCAATGTTGGGGCATCCATCTTTGGCCTATAGGCCTAGAATATCTGACAGACTTATCTGGGAAGCAAGATTTTCTGAAGGTCCTTCCTGCCTTGTCTTGGCAAGGATTGGAAGTCCTTTCTTTTGTGTCTTGCTTGTCTATTTTGGACAGCATACTGTCAGTAGTCAAAGCAAGGGCATTTTCTTGCTCAGTGGCAAAGTTTTGCCACAAAGAAAGTAAACTCTATGTAGAATTTCTTCGATGTCCATGACCTTCTCTGAAGAAGATTGGTGCTGCCAGGAGTAGACATGTATCATTGTAATAAAAAAATGAAAAGATCTGTTATTAAAATATCTTAAATGCCATATCCTTTAGATCTCTGAAGTGTTTTAAATGACTTGTATATCTAAGATATATCACTGTTTGATCTTAAAAACATACCTAACATAACTACAAGTTTGATTGTAATCACTAACTACTAACTTTCAATTCTTTATATCCTAATTAGTTTGTAATAATAATGTTCAAGACTAGCAATTTGCATTACATTGTTAAATGAACTGTATAGGTATAATAACTTGAACAAGATTAGAAATATATGTACAGTATTTTCTAACAAAATCAATCTCAAATTTGTATCAACATACATAATTTGTATACAACATGCAAAAATCCAATCCATTGTAAAACATTTAAAACTAGTAGTTGCCTTCTAAAAGTAGGTTCAATAATCTACCTTTTCATCTTATCATATCTACATACTCCCCTTTTTTCTTTTCAGAGTAGATTCAATAATCTACCCATTTATCCCAACATTTCTATTTCTCTTTTTTCCAGAGTAGATTCAACAATCTACCTCTTATCTATATCCTCTTTCTTCCAAAATAGGAAATCTGAATCTAATCTCCTTTGTAATCAAGCACCCTAAACAATGACAATTATCCATAACCCATTGAACAATCAAAAACCACCCACCCCACCTCTTGGGAAGGTGGGTGTTGTCGTCTTCTTAAAATTACTTCTTGCTGTCTAAGGGTGAAGGCATCTTTAGGGGATCCTGAAAAGAAAAATTTTGTGTTAATTTTTAAATCCTGGGAGAGGTAGCTGTATCATTTGTTGTCTAATCTCTGCATAATGGGGGAAATGCAGGGTTTGTCTCAAGTCCTTACTTGAGCAGTCTGTGAGGCTGGATTATCTCAGCTAGCCATCTCTAAATTGTCCTGAGAAGTTTGTAGTCCAAAGCTGATCTTTGGGTGGTGTTTGAAAGCTTAGTGATATTATCATCCCTGATGGAATCATTGTTGTGGGGCCCCATCATCTTTTTGGAGACTTCAGAGTAGCTGTTGGGTGTGGTCATGGCTCCCTGCAGAAAAATGGTAAAGACTCAAATCTGAAATCATACACAGGAAGCTAGAAGAAGCTTTTTTTCCCCTAAGACTAGTTAGTATTCTATATGAACCTTAATATCATGACAAAAGTTTAATATATATTTATAAATTTTATAAATTTTCATATAAAATTCATGCCTTAAGAAAAGTTTTGAAGAGTCAAAATAAAACCAAAGAATTATAAAATTAGTGGTAATAAAATAGTCTCTTAATTTTGGTTTTTCTTCTGTCCCATATCAGGTGGCTCTTCTGACATGAAACAGAAATATTGTATTTTCTTTCAACAAGCATGCTTGGGTTTAGAGAAGGAGAGAGCCATGCTCCAACTCCAAAGCCAGATTTAATGTTTGATTGAATTGGGGCTACATAAAGACCATTTGTGTTTTGTGTCTGTAGAACAGCAGAAATAAACATTTTGAAAGACTTATGAAATTTTTTTCCTCTTAGTATGTGATATACCAATAGGCCAATTTACTCTTTTTTTGGGACATTTTTTTTCTGGATGTTTTGTCCTGTATCTCCAGATGTCTCATTTGTCCAGTGTTCTTCAGATTCCTTAGCCTTCATTTTCCTGAAAGACAAAAACAAAAATTCTTCCTCAACCCTAACTTTGGGGAGGTTCCAAATCTAATCTTTATCAATTTTGATTTATGATTTTTTCTTACATTTTTGTTTTGTTTTCTAAAACTGTTCTTTCATCCAGAGCAGTATGGTTTTGTTTGTTTGTTTGTTTTGTTTTGTTTTTGTTTTACAATAAGCATTAGGTTCTTTAATTGCTCTGAGAAGGGGTTTCTTCTATGATGACAGGAAAGGACAGAACCTAATTTGTCATGGGGGCCTATGAGAGGCCCCTTGGGGAGTTTCCTGATGGCAAAGGCAAAAGATTACCTTATCTCTCCTTTGTTGATCTTGATTTGTTAGTCCAATGTCTGCTTTTGCATATTCCAGAAGGGAGGAGCATTCTGTTTGTATTATTCCTTGAAAAAATATTGTTTCTAGAAATGCTCTGCTCACAGTCCCCTTTTAGGTGACCTTGTTTACTACATTTGAAACACTTGACATCACTGTTTTTCTTCAAACCTCTGGAAATCACCTCTCCTATTCAGGTATCATCATGGTCATGAGATTCAATATAAATTGTATCTCTGATCCAATCCTCCAAAGGTACTGATCTTGCTTTTAACAGCATAATTACCCTTTCGTATTGTGAATTAGCATTTTCAAAAGCCAGAGAGTCAATTATTATCTGTCTAGCTTCCGAATTTGGTGTCATTCTGTTTACTGCTGAAGACAGCCTTTGCAAGAAATTCGTGAAGGTTTCTTCTGGGCCCTGTATAACTGTTATAAATGATTCAATTTTTTTTCCTACGTCTTCATTTCTGTCCCAAGCATTCAAGGCTGACATTCAGCATAAAATTAGGGTGTGGTAATCATATAAAGACTGTCTTTGTATATCATCATAATCACTTTCTCCAAGAAGTTGATTTTGGGAAATTTCCATACCTCTAGCCCTGCATCATTGTTCAGTGGTCTTAGTCTCATCTTTCCACCATGTCCTCCATTGTAAATCTGGACTAGCTTCTAAGAGAGCTGTATCCAAATCTTTCCAGTCTTGAGGGATAATTCTATTACAAGTTGGCTGCAAGTTTAACATCTGCTTTACAAATGGAGAATATACCATATAATATTGTAGCTTCCTTGAATCTCCTCAAATTTAACATTTGCACATGAATCCAATCAGCTCATACACAGCCTTGAGCATTTGGCAATTCCTGTATGGTTACTAGATAGATTAAGGTTCTCTGTTTGAAAGCCAATAAGCTGTTTCTCTGTAACCATATAATGCAATGCTGAGATTGGGTCACCTTTGAATTCTTCTGTCTGGGTCTGAATATCTCTTTGATCTGTTTTAGCAAGTTTTTCTAAATCTTTTAGATTTAGAAAGTCGAAGAGACATTGGCTCACATGGGATGGAGACTGGCTGTGTGCAGCTTGGGCATGTGGCTTTTTAGTGAATTTGTGCCACAAATGTTGGGTCACCAGATGTAACACAAATTGCTAAATGGTCTTATTAATAAAAAAATCCAGAGCCAGATATTGGAGTGAAAGTTGAAAGATCAGGGAAACAGAACAAGCCAGCTGTTTTCTTACCTGTATGAAATCTTCAGCATTAAGAGAAAGACTTCCTGTTTACTCATGCATTATATACCTTTCTGTGCCCTGACATCTTCCTTCCTTCCTAGTGCTAGGCATAAAGGCATGTGCCATCATTCCTGGCTCTGTTCCCAGTGTGGCCTTGAACTCACAGAGATTGATACAAATGGATCTCTGCCTCCTGAATGCTAGGATTAAAGGCATGTGCTACCACTGCCTGACCTCTATGTTTAATATAGTGGCTGACTTTGTCCTCTGATCTCCAGGCAAACTTTATTGGGGTATACAATATATCATCCCACTCATATACATAATTAAAAATAAATCTTATGCCAGGATAAACATATCTTTGTCTTCAAACATTTTTGTGGTAGAAACATTAAAATTCCTTTGTTTTAATAATTTTGAAAGATGTGGTACCTTACTGATATTATAGTGATCTTCTTGGTAAAAAGTGTTCCATAGTCATATTCACATAACTGAGCAAATTCCCATGCTTATTCCACCTAGTCTTTGAAAAAAAATCACTGATTCTATTTATATTCAATAGGAAAGATTTCTCAAGGGTGCACATCAGGACACAGTGATCACAGGACATCTTCAGTTCTGTCACATATCACCAGCCAATTTAGACCAATTATACCCATTTAAAAATCTCTCCCTTCTCCCTTTTGCTTCTTCATATGAGAACTCAGTTTTCTAAACAAAACTTATTTTAATTTAAAGAATCATTTTTGTTGTCTCTGGTTGAGATCTACTCACTTTTAGTTTTCAATTATTTATTCTATTTAATAAAAAGAATACATTTGTTTGTTAATTATCAGTAATAAGTAAAGGTATGTTGATTTGATCATTTCCATTTTTCTGGTGTTAATGATGCTGTGCATGGATAATAACACAGCCTTCTGATATGTGCAATTGACCTTCTCCCTGTGTGAGTGCCTGTGTTTGTTAAACCTTAGCAAGTGGAAGACTCATGGAGAACATGTTAAAATGCAAGTGCCGCATCTGAAATCTAGAGGATCCAGAGGACTTTTATGTCTCCTCATTCTAACATTGTTTCAAGGGTGCTGATGCCATGGGGCTACACTGAGGACAATTTGCTGTACAACAGAGGCCATCCTCAAGTGTAGTGAATTAGTAACAAACATGTTCCAGAGTCATGCTATTCCACTCAAAGCCAGTAACACATAAAAATCCCTGGTAGTAGAAACAGTAAGATTTTTAATGTGTTAAAGTCTAGCAAGGGTGTACTTGGATGGTAGTCTTAAATTAGTATCACCAAGCCTTTTTTATTAGATTTTATTTTAGCTTTTTTATGGCATGCCTCTATAAGTATGCCTTTTCTTTCTTTGCCTGTTTTTTTTTTATTGAGTTAATTGGGGGAGCCCAGCTGGGAGACTGGCTCCCACATTTTACAACAGGGTGCACTTGAGGAGGGAGGGATAAGAGATATTAGATAGGAGGATAAAGGGGAGAGAAACAGAAAGACAGGATAGCCTTTGGAGGATCTGGATCTTTATCCACCAGCCCCTTCTGTCTTTTCTAAAGGGTTGTTTATAAGAATGCTAAGGGATGGAGCAAAAGACCTACCCCTAGTTCAGCCAAGTATAGACCCCTCCAATCACCTAGTAACCATGCACATGGTCAAGCAATCCTTGAATGCAGCTCTGCTGGGTGAAGCAAGCTCAGATCTCACTAGGAAACCTTTGTGGGCCTCCACAGTTAATTCCTTATTTATTGAGTTCCTTATATATTTTGAATACAGCATAACTAGTTTTCAGTCTTGCCCTGATTTTCTCATTTTGGTTTGATTTTCAAACTGACAGGTATCTTTTCAAAAAGAAATTCTTGGGCTGATGAGATGGCTTAGCGCACAAAGGTGCTTTGTATTCAGCCCTGACAATCTGAGTTGTGTCCTCAGACTTCCCCAAAGTGTCAAGAGACAATTGACTCTCAGGAGTTAGCTTCCAACCTCTCAATATGTGTATCTACACCCCCACCCATGTCCCCCACAATGAAAATTTTCATTTTTCAAAAAAGAAATTGTTCATTTTAGAAGAGTACGTTTAAAAATCTTTTTACACCCGAAAATAGTGGAGACATTTTGTGTTATCTTTTCAGAAAGTTAGCTTGCTGCTCATACGGCTTCTCTTTTTCACATTATAACGCACGATTCACCTGGAATAGAGTTTTGTGAGAGGTATAAGATTGAGAATTAATTTATCTCGCTTTATGTGTATGTCTGACTGTCCTAGGATGATTTCTTGAAGTGTTTTCTTTGTCATTGTGAAGTGTCATGATCTGTGTGTCACTTTCTCTGCTCTCTTTTCTGGCGATTTGTCTACTATTTGTCTTTGGCATCTTAGCACACTGTCTGCATTGGTGTAGTTTTATTGTAAACCTTGGAGCTTGACAACATATATTTCTGGTGAATGTAACACATTTTTTTTCTTTATGTATCAACCATTTTTTATTTAATTCTCTCTACCTTGTACTAACTTTTGTTAATATTACGGCAACTAGATTAGAGGTTTTTTTTTTTTTTTTTGCTTTTCTATCATCACAGCTGAGGATCAGTAAAATGTGTACAGCGATTAGAGTGGTCACCAGAGAAGGTGTGAAAATGATTTTTCACTGCTGTGATTAGGAAATGTTTATCATTTATAAATAATACTGTATTTTAAAAAAATCAAAATTTAAGTGGATACAGTAAGCAAAAACTATCATCCTAGAGAAGAATCACTGCCCTCCAACCAAGCTCCAGTAAGAACACAGATAGAAACATTAAGATGTGTGTATCATTTCTGGGCCATTTTACTTTAGACTTTCATTTTAATGGTCTAAGAAAGAAGATAAAGAGACAATATTTGTAAAAAATAAAAATTCACATGTGTTTCCCCCCATACATCTTCAAAATCATTTTTTAAAATTATACTATATTTTGAATCTCACTTGAACCTTGTTTACATATTCCCAAGCTAGTATTATTTTTATTGAGAAAATTTTGGTTAAATATTGTGTATTGTGTTTGTGCATATCAAATTAAAGTTAATTAGTACAGTATTTACAAAGGGATAAAAAGAAATTTATAGATCTTAGCATTTAGTATAAACCTAAAATATGTTTGTATAATATGATTTTTATTTCAAATATAGTAATATGTGTTAGGAATACAGTGCTTGGATATTTCTTTTACCTTTTCATTAGTTAAAATAAGCTTTCAAATATAAATAATATATGTTGTATATAATGTTTTATTGATATTATTTAAAATTACATCTTATTTCTGAAAGCCAATGTGTGAGGGTATTTATGAACTCAAGGCCAACTTAGTCTAGCTGATGAGTTCTGGCCAACCAGGGCTACATAGTGAGACCCTGTCTCAAAATGAGTAAATAAACAAACAAACAACAAACAAACACAAATCACCTTACTTCAAAATAACTTGTTCAATGTAGATCCATTTACAAGTAAAATCAAAATAAGGAATAACTAAGGTTGTGGTGATATTGTGCCCCCCCCAATATATTGTGTACCCTAATAAACTTATCTGGGGTCACTGAAGAGAACAGCCATTGACAGACATAGAGGCCGGAAAATGGTGGCACACACACCTTTAATCCTAGCCATCCAGAGGCAGATATTCATCCTGATCTTTGTGAGTTCAAAGCCACACTGGAAACAGCCAGCCATGGCAACACAAGTCTTTAATCTCAGGAAGTGATGGCAGGAAGCAGAAAGGTATATAAGGCAAGAGGACCAGGAACTGAGTTTGTTAAGCATTTAGGCTTTTAGCAGCAGTTCAGCTGAGATCCATTCCTATGAGAACACAGAGGCTTCCAGTTTGAGTAAACAAGATCAGTTGAGGAATTGGAGAGGTGAGGTTAGCTGTGGCTTGTTCTGTTTCTCTGATCTTTCCGCATTCACCCCAATACCTGACTCCCTGGTTGTTTTTATTAATAAAACCTTTTAAGATTCATGTTACATAAGGTATCTTTGAACAGTAAAAAATTAATTATTTTGGCAAGTAAACTCAATTTGTATATATTCTATTATGTTTATGTTTATAAATGTCATGTTGAGGGAAGAGAGCAATTATGAATTGGAGCAAGATTTCAACAATGTGGTATATAATGAGATCATACAGAACAATTGTGAAAAGTAAAGACACTATTTTGCATATATATGCATATACTACCTTATTGCAAATTACTTATTGAAAGTAAAATATATATCAAAGAAATCATAAGATTAAAAAATGAGCTGGGCGGTGGTGGCATATGCCTTTAAACCCAGCCCTTGGGAGGCAGAGGCAGGCGAATCTCTGTGAGTTCGAGGCCAGCCTGGTCTACAAAGTGAGTTCCAGGAAAGCCACAAAGCTACACAGAGAAACCCTGTCTCAAAACAAAACAAACAAACAAAAAAGATTAAAAAATGAAGCTCTAGAGAAAATTTAATATATTTTAAAATAATTTACCTTCTCAGAAGGTAGCATTCATTGTGAACTATACTGAGACATTAGATGTTCTTCTTTTTAAAGGGTAAGTCCATTGGAAAGGAAGAATCTTCATATTCTTTTTATGCACTTGTACTTACAATAGCTTTGTGCTAATTTGATGCGGGAGATTTCATATTTTTTATGTTTTCTTTTCCTGATTCTGGGTTGTACAACTCAGATTTTCTCATGTAAGTTCCTGAGATTTTCATCTCTGTGATCAAAATACTTGACAGAAATAATTTCAGAGACAAAAGGTTTATTTTGTTTTATGGTTTTAATAGTTCATTCAGTCAATACCTGAAAGGTCTTGGGGAGGGGAGAAAGATATCATGGATATGAGTGACAGGCATGAGAACATGTGTTGGAAGGGAAATGTCCAGATTCCAGAAGACAGAAAGATGATCATGCATGAAAAGCATAATGTACCCATGAGATCCAGCTGCTGAAAATCTACATCTCACAACAGGGATACACCTCCTACATTTTCTATAGCTTTCCTAACATTATCACTATCTGGAACATTCTATCAGGGAACTAGCTATTTAAAAGATGAACTTATGGAACATTAAATATTCAAGCTAAAAAAAAAGACTTTTGTAGATTCCTATTTCAAGTGTATAGATTTAAAGGGTTCATAGCTAGTCATCATTTTTTCAAAATCTCAATAGAACAAACACTGCTTTTAACTAAAGCATGTAGATAATTTATGTTTAATGTAATTACTAAAATACTTTGATTTAAATTGATTATAGTCTTCTATTAGTAGCAGTTTATTTTCCTTTGTTCAATCTCTCTTATCCTCTTTGTTGGTATGTACAGAAACACATATTTTTATAAACTAGGGCATTACCTTTCCTATCGTGTTACCCGAAAAGTTATAACAAGAATTCTTAATTTTTAACAGATTAATACTTATCTTTACCTGAACCACTCTTCAGTAAAGTCTTAGATCTTAGAAAACCTTATTCTATCATTGTTCCCAATATATATGCCGTCATTTTGTCTGCTTGAACTCCCTCTGTCTTAAATCTCTGAATGAATTTGCTTTTGTTTTCCATAATTGATGTTTATTTAACTTTGCCAGGCATACATCATTTTTCTTTTCTATCACATGTGTAAAGATTCTGAGTTTAAATCTCCACATATGCAATGTGAATGGATTTGTTATTTTCTATTCCTGTTGATTCCAGGATCTGGGTTTTCAGTTTTCTTCTTTGTCTACTGTTCCTCTGTGTCTGGTTCATCTTGCATTACCTTGACTCTGATATCTTTTTATGGTTAATAAAGTGTTCAAAAATTACTGTTAGACAGTCTTTAAGGCCTAGGATTGTAACACGAATTGCTAAATGGTGTTATTAATTAAAAAAACCTGGAGTCAGATATTGGCATGATAACTGAGAGAAAAAAGTAATAGGACAAGCCACAGCTAACCTCACCTTACCAACTCCTTATCCTCCCATTTCCACAAATCCTCAGACTGAAAACCTCTGAGTCCTTACCCCTGAGGGTTTCAGTTGAACTGCTACTAAAAAGCCTCTAGTTTCTGGTCCTCATACCTTATATATCTTTCTGCTTCCTGCCATCACTTCCTGGGATTAAAGGCATGTGTTTTTCCCAAGCAAAGACATGAGATCTCAAGGGCTGGGATTAAAGGTGTGTGCCACCACTGCCTGGCTCTGTTTCCAGTGTGGACTTGAACTCACAGAGATCCAGATGGATCTTTGCCTCCTGAGTGATAGGATTAAGTGTGTGTGCCAACACTGTTTGGCTTCTATGTCTAATCTAGTGGCTGGCTGTCTCTGATCCCCAGATAAGTTTATTAGGGCACAAAATATATTGGGGGACACAATAGATAACCACATAGGATACTGTTGTATTTATTATTTCTAGATAGAGGATAGTCAAGCTTTCTGGAAGCAGTAGGATACACTGCATTAAAGAACTATGGGGCTGGACACTAAAGAAGGATGCCTGGTGACTGACTGTAAAGGGGTCCAAAAGAACTCTGGTTGAGCTATGATATCTTAGTTGTGGTTGAACACAGCCCCTTTCTGAACTTGCACCAAAGCTGGAACATGGCAGGAATTCCATGACATCTAACTTACCTATCCACTGGTCTAATACTTTCCTTTCTCCAATCTGATCAGAAGCCAGAGGACAAGTGAGTCTTGCTGATGCAGGCAGTAAAGGTCCAGTGACTTCAGAAAAGAACATAGAATTGGGAATGGCCAAACTGATCTGGATGACAAATATGGGACAATGCAGATGCTGGACAGGTTTTATCTTCTTAAGCTCCTTCCAACAGCCAAGCCTACAGTTTGTGTGGCTCTCACCCACCTGGGATATATGCAGTGCAACCTCGAACTGCCAGGGTGGAGTCCTCCAGAAGAGAATACAGAGGCTGCTGACCCCTAGAGTGTACTCTGTGAGTCAACAAAAGCAAAGCAAAGTTCCATCTTTTGATTCCCTTCAGTTAATGTAAAGTCTGCAGGACTGAATCTTTGCTCAGCTCCATTGCTTTCTGAGTTCCAACTGGAGATGTCTAATTCTCCAATTTTGGTTAGGATTGGCAGTTGGTGGAGGAATGAAACTACTTCCTGTGTTTTTAATAGGATGATCAGACAGGGCTTTGACTAGCAATAGCTACTCAACCAAATTCAGTCCAGTGACTGCTTTTGTAAATAAGCTGTTCTGGAAAAGGCTGTTTCTACTTCTCAATGCACAGTTCCTGATTAGCTTTATGTTACTACAGCAGGATGGAATAGCTGTGGTCATGACAGCCTTATTTAACAATTCTTAATCTTGGCTGCAGAGCCCTTTACAGAAACATGTTTTCTGAATCCTCGTCTAGATGTTTAGTATCACCAGAAAACCTTAAGAACAACATTTAGGCTCATACCAGTCACCAGTGTGAGGCATCTTCATCTGTACCAGATAAATTCAACTTCAGTTTCAAACTTGGTTGGACTGAGTTTCTTTTGCTTATTATGATCTATCTAATTATGTCTTTGAGGTGATATTGATAAGATGTGAAATATTAAAAATGAAGTTAATAGGAAGGAAAATAGGTAGAAAGAAGTGGCTAGGTTCCTTGGAAAAGCAGATCAAATTACTTCTGATAGAGATAAATGGAAAACAATAACTTTAAAGTGATTAAAATCTGATCAGTGGTTTAATTAAATGTGTACACAAATAACTTTGGGTTCATAGAATACTGTTTGATGCTATGTGTTACCTAGTACATATGCTGTTAATATTCAGGGAGTATTATAGAGCCATTTATCCAGGTCAAGAATCAACCTCCTTTGAGTTAATTACAATTCTTATTCTAAACGGGTAGACTGGCTTCCAGAAAGTTCAGTTTCCTTGATTGCAATCTCAAGCTTACAAGTAATTGTCTAGAATTACAAAAGGCCATTTCTGTATTTCCTTCAACAGGCCTGAGTGGCCCTATAAGCTTTGTTAAAACAAAACACAGGGACAATCCGGTCTCTGTCCCTTTCAGTTTTAAAGTGGAAAAATAAAAGCAAATGACAAAGGCAGACGTGTTTCCCTCTAAGAAACAGTAGGAATAACCTGATTGATTTGAGCCGAGGAGTACTGACAACCCACAGCAGCTAGCTCAAACTGCCTTCCCATCGAAGGGCTTAAGCCTGGCCTAGAGCACTTCATCAGCTCACACCTGCTGCAAGAGCCCTGCCTGGCTTCAGAGGCAATGTGAGTCTTTGAGGATCTCATGACTGTGTTATGTATTTATGATGTTCATGAATATCAAAGCAGGGAAGGACAAGTCTGGAGGCCTCAAATAAATGACAGGGAGGCCCTGGGACCTTCTAATCACATGGTTAAAGTCCTCTTTCATTTCTGTTCTCTATAAAACCCTAAAAAATAAATTCCTACAAGACTCTTTCTTAGCCTGGACAACTAGAAAGTTATGTTTTGTTTTGTTCTATTGGCTTTCAGGTTTTTCTGCCTTTATAATGTCCTTGATTGCTTTCTCAGCAAGTATTAGGACTTTTTGCTCTAACTTTGCCAAATCTTTTCCCCAAGTCTAAGGCCAAATAGAAATTAATTTAGTCCCTAGATGAATGACTTCCCTTTAATAAATAATTAAAAAATTAGGATTATGCAGATGTCTTACAGGCTTGATTTTAACATCTGTGAATTGACCAATAGATTTAAATGTTTTTGTTTTTTAAAGTAATTAAATAAAAATGTGTCATTAAATTCCAAGTAATATCAAAATGGTACACATGTTTCCATACTGTGGTTTTTCTAAGGTAAGAAATGAGCCAGGTAATTTCCTCATCCACAAGTTCCTCCATTGTTTCAACCTTTTCTTCCCCAGTGTTATTTATTCTCTGGGCATTGATTAAAGGGCCATATTAACACAAGCTTGGTGACAAAACAGTGCTCTTGCTAGGAGGTAGTGGGAATTTCAAGAGTGGCAGATAAAGAGAGAAAGTGAGGTCAATGGAATAGTACCATTGATGGACATATTGGGAACTTGGCCTCTTATTTTCCAAACTGCCCCAAGATCAACAGTGCAGTCTATGATACAATTTGGCATCTTGTGCTGTGTCACCAGAGCTCAGAGCAATGGGGTCAAGTGCACATTACCTCAAAGCTATGAAATCAAGATCTAAAATAAATCTTGTTTTTTTCAAGTTGATTGGCTTAGGTATTTTGTTACAGTTAAAAAAACACTGACTAATACACAAATTTCCTATTCTACCTTCTCAGTTTTGTACACCTCAACACACCAATGATGAAGACAGAGAAACATAAGGGAAGAGATTATTAAAAGGTAGAAGCATCCAGGTTTTTAACAGGAAAATTCAAGTCATAGCACATCAGTGGTAAATCTATGTACTTAGAGATTTAAATGTTTTATCTCGGTGTAAAATAACATAAATTATACTCAACATTGACATTATTAATTAATGAATTAACTAAATAATCTACTGATTTTCATTCTGGAATTGCACCCAGGGACACACTCATGTAAAGCAGATGCTTAATCTGTAATCTAATGTCCAATCTTTCTCTATTTGTAATAATATACTAAGTATACCATTTTTGAAAGGGCTGAGTACACAAGTATTGTCTTACACTGATTAGAAAGCTTGAAAATAATATTGTGGCTTATTTTTATATATTTTCTGAGATCAACATAAGATAACAAGTGTTCTATACTACTGTTGGTATGACAATGAAGTAGGTTTATGCTATTTCTGTTTATTTTATTGTTTTATAACAGGATCCTTGAAACCAGTCAGTTAAAAAAAAAGATAGTCATGATTTATGATTCTGAAGTCCAAAATTGAAAGATCCACATCTTGAGTTGTTTCTATATTTCATGGTGAAGGTAAAAAATATAAGAGAGTGTTGGAGGCACCATGGAGAGGCTGTATCCTTTTATCATCTATTCAGAGACTTGAGTCCACTCCCATAATTAAACAAAATCATTCATGAGGGCAGAGCCTTAACAATCTAATAGTTACCATCTTAAAGATTTTTTGTGTGTGGGTGTTTGTGAGTGCATGGCATATGGGCATAAGTGTCTAGGCAGGGCAGAGAGGGTGACAGATTCCCTGGAGCTGAAATTACAGAAAATTTGGAGCTCCTTGACATGGGTGCTAGGAATTGAACTCATGTCCTTTGGAAAAGCAGTAAGGACTCTTAGCTACTGAACCATCTCTCTAGCCACTATTTCCACTTCTCAATATTATGTATTGGACATTAAGATTCCAATACCTGAACTTTTGGGGACATATTCAAACTGCAATATCTTCCTGATGAAGCATTGCTCCCATGAATATTGCCCTTTAATTCTAAAACCCATTCATTTTTTCTTAAGCTATATTCTTATATATACTTTCAGTGTCTATAATTCTCACTCATTCAACAAATATACATAGAATACCAACTCAGTGCTGTGGTGATGTATTATATCCTTCAATATACTGTGTTCCCCAATAAAATTTATCTGAGGACCAGAGGAAAAAGCCAGCCATTATATTAGACATAGAAGTCAGACAATGGTAGCATACACCTTTAATCCTATCACTTGGGAGGCAGGGATCTGTCTGGATCTCTGTGAGTTCAAGGCCACACTGGGAACAGAGCCAGGGAAGGTAATATATGCCTTTAATCCTAGCATTAACCATAGAGGTCTGGAGATCTATACAGACAGAAGGAAGTGACAGAGCTGGGCAGGAAGAGGAAGTGATGTAGCTAGGCTGAGAAAGCCAATAAGAGAATAGAACAGAAAGTCATATAGGCATGGGTATACAGAAAGTAGCTCTCTTTGGAGAGTGAGGAGTTGGTGAGGTGAGGTTAGCTGTGGCTTTTTCTATTTCTCTGATCTGTCAGGTTTGAACCCTCATATCTGGCTCTGTGTTTTTTATTTAATAAGACCTTTAGAAATTTGTCTACACAGTGCCATTCATTGTCCTGACATGTGGTAAACAAAACCCCTATCTCCCCTATCCCTATGTAGCCTACAGTAATGTGTGAAGAGGAGATAAACTGGCATAAAATACTAACTCTGAAACTGTTGGAAAGAAAGCATGTAGTTGTTACAAGAGAATTTAATAGAGGAATCATCAGATAATGCTTCTCAGAGTTCCTTAATACAAACTGTAGTTTTGAGATTTTTACTTATAGTTTTGCATGGCTCCAAGTGACATTCTCTTTAATAATCATCTAACTGAATGATTTTACAAATCTAGATCAAAGCACTGTTTTGAATACAGTGCAGAATTTCTATTCATCACAAGATCATCATGTTAATAAAATTTCTGAGTGTAGGAGAGACCTCACACATCTTCATTGCATGCAGGTTCAATGTCCCTTTACAGTATTACCCTACTTAAAAGGATAGGTGGGTGGTATGATGGACTGAAAAGGAATTCTTTGTTATATAGTTCCAAGTAAATTTAAATATTTGGTGTTTTACTATAAAATTTTATGAATGCTCCTAGTTGATGAGGATAGATTGGTGCTAATATTTCTAGAGAAAACTGCATTCACTCCAGTCATTGAATACCAACTATCTTACACAAAATGGTGTCAGTTGGTTACCTCAGAAGAGGCAACTCACCAGTCATGATTGCCGATGCAAATACTAATGTTTTTTCCTGCATTCCCCCTCCCCCCGGAAGGAAAATCATGAACAAAGGAGTATAAGCTTGATCAGTAGGCTTGGGAAATGGTTGGTCAGCACAGCTTGAAGGGCTCAGAGAAATAGAATTGGCTGGAAGAAACCAGACCATCCAGAACTCAAGTTGACAGGCATCCACCTAAGAATCGGGAGACACTGTAAAGCCACTGAAATATGCTGTGTGTGCATGTGTGAGCATGTACATACCTGCACTAGGGGAGGGACTTAACTTCATAAGATTACTCTGAGAAACCTGAGAAAGTGGAGTGGAAGAGGAGAGCTGTGGGCTGCCAGGCTGTGGGGGCAGATCTGAAGAGCAGAATTGGGGGCATCCTTGAGAATTTAGTACTAGAATCTCTCCTTAAAGAAATTTGTTTGTTACTTAAAGTTTCAATGTATTTCAATCCATAAAGAATTGAAAAAATGCCAATGGAAACTAGGTGGTGTTTTGGACAATCTTCTATACCAACAATTTTACATCATTCACTTGTTTATTTACTTAGGTTGTGACAAGATCTCACTGTACCTCAGGCTGGCATCAAACTTCTGGTCTTGCTTCAGAATCCTGAATGCTGAGATTATAAGTGTAACGTTTTATATTACTGAAGAATTAGTACATTTGATTCTCTCAGGTCCATGTTGCCCAATATTTTTTAAAAAATTATGTATGTCAATCAATAAGAAAATCTTCATCTTTGTTGTCTGCTGCAGAATCCTAAACAGATCTGAAGCAAACCATTTTAGAAACTCCCGTAATTAAAATGCATCATGTCAGCGTGTCTGAAGGAACCAGGGTAAGGCACATAGGAGTGTTTGTTTGAATATGGCTTTTAGGCTATTGACAGAATTTGAGATGGAGGCCAAGCAGATCAGCACAGGCCTAAGGAAAGACCAAAGGCAGGCATGAATATTTACTGACAGGCAGTTAAGCAAAAAGCCACTCTGCTGTTTGTCTTTTCACTGTCCTGAATATTTGCTTCTTATTAATCTTTTAGGATGTATTCTTCCTTTGCTGAATCTATTATTAAACACAGAGCAGACACTGTGTTAGCGCTGCTGCTCAGGCTGATGGAAGGAGAGGCAGGCAATGCAGCTGGAGGAAATGGTTTTACTGATCTAATAGCCTGTGTTCACAAATGGTGCATTATCATGAGCAAAATGTATTTTCATTTGTTTTTAAGTGAGAAAATACATTTTAATACTAGAACACAAAGAAGTATCTCATAATTTCTCTAAACTCTACCTCTTACTCTCAGGTAGTTTTTAGAAATTTGAAAGACAGAGAATTCATATAATTCCATGATTTAAAAATACATTGGAGAACTGCTCTCTTCTGAAGGGAAACAGAGGGAGAATAGAACTGGGGAGAAGAGAGGTGGGAGAGGAACTAGGAGGAGTGGAGAGAGGGGAAACTGACTTCGTGATATAAGATATGAGAGAGGAATTAAAATATACATTGAATTTTGTATTTTATTGGTAAGCTGAGGATTGCTGTTTTATTAATCTGTGGTTTTAAATATTTTATAATAATTTACAATGATATTTTAAAATAAATGTTCAATATCAATACATTGGCAACTCTTTCGTACCCTTGTAATTTACAGAGAAACTGAGGACGTGAATGTAAGTGACTTGCTCAGCTATTGATATTTATATAGACACTGTTATTTATATTTAAGACTGTCTAAAAAAATCCATTTTCCAAATATTTTTTGATACCATTTCTTAGACTTAAATGTCCTTCCAGATTACTTTTTCCTATGAAGAGGAAGAGGATGAAGGATTAGGGGACATGTTGCAGTTGTGACTTGACAATTTGGAAGCAATAAGACCTCAATGAAATAATAAGTGGGAGCCAAACTTCCAGTGGCCCCCCCTTATTTGTTTTTCTAAATAAGGAATTCAATTATGGTCATAGAAAGTTATTGACAACTCACCAAAACAGTGAGAGACAAATATTTTGAAATAATATTCTGTTGATTCTTCTATGCAAGAGATTTATGTTTTTGTCTTTTTGTTTTCTAAAAGTGTCATTTTCAGGCAACCCAAAACTCCACTTCCATTTGACCTGAATGGGTTGTGGGAAGCTGGGTGACTCGCTGCTGATGGGTGATGTCTTGGTGAGTGGCATCTACATGGATGGAGTCAGTGATCCCAAACTTTCTAAAGCTCATGTTGTATTTTAAGAATTTGTTTGTCTTCCCCAATGAAAGCTGTGTTCAGTGGCAAGCAAGCAAATTTTCCTATTTTAAAAGTCGATTTATTAAAATGTGCAATTGCAACTATATCAAGAATTAATGTGCTTTATAGTTCCTTGAATTAAATCTTTATTGTTGAAAGCCTATTTTCATATAACACCCTGTATGATTTTTGAGAGGTCAAAAAATAAAAAATAAGAAGCAATCCTAAAGCAAAGAAAGATATTTGAGATATGTGGTCCTGAAAACCTTTCAAAAGCAATAGATTTGTTCTTGAATTTTATAGCTCATGTGAAGTTGGGCAGAATACACAATGTTCTGAGGTTCTCTCACAGACTCTGGAAATAGATACAATATTATTTTTTCCATAAAGATTTGATATGTTGAGGGAGGTTTAAGTGCCAAACCAGATTGCAAAATTAACATGTAAAGTGTAGTCTTTTGTTCAGAAGCTTGCTTTATTTTATAATATATATTTATGTGAAATATGCCAGGGACATTGCTACTGAATTGCTAAGTGTGGCAAATACTGGAGAGTATGAGTAAAATAAAGATGCTTATCGTTCATTTCCTATTCTTTTTTTTTTTTTTTTGGTTTTTCGAGACAGGGTTTCTCTGTGTAGCTTTGCGCCTTTCCTGGAACTCACTTGGTAGCCCAGGCTGGCCTCGAACTCACAGAGATCCGCCTGCTTCTGCCTCCCGAGTGCTGGGATTAAAGGCGTGCGCCACCACCGCCCGGCCCTCATTTCCTATTCTTATGTAGTAAGAATTTCACAAGATGTTATCTTGCTAATAAGCATAGATGAAAATCACTTAAGAGTTTTAGATATATGGTTGAGAAATGATAGGTATATATCAACCCACTCCAGTGTTGAAGTTGCTCTGAACTGGAATATTGTGCACACAGTCATATTATAAACCTGAGATAGCATAGCTCAGATGTCATTAGCAGAATACACCAGCAGTCTTTTAAAATATACTATAAAACTTAACAATATATAGCAGCTTTGACTTTTGAAAGAGAAACCTACCTTACTACTTCACTTCAGACATCATTCTCAAACAGGATGAGGTACCTCACAATATGCTGTTCTTTTCTGTATGTTTCACTTTGAGAAAACTCTCTACTATGCCTTTTCTGGACTCCTTTTGTACCTAAATTCAGATTTATGAATAGTTCAGCTCAACATCTGTGGATACTAGACTTCTGCTATCATAAATTGCTAATGTGTCTGCAATTCATAAGAAAATAATCAAATACCTTATCCTTGAATAAGGCAAGCTTGGAACTATATGAGGCCTTAAAAAAAAATTCAACTGGTGGATAGGGTTGTTTAATGTTGTTGATTTGTGGTAATCACCAGGGATACAGAATAAGCAAGACTCCTTTTTTGTCCCTTAGAAAGAAGCTTCTGACCCATGTAGTGGTTATATTACAGACACTGGCATAAAAATCATTTCCCCCTAATTTATTTTGTTTTACGTAGTATGGAGGATGTCCACATACTAGTAAATAAATATAAACACAATTCTTTTGCTTTTATCAACACATGCTGTTTAAGTTATTAATCTCTGTGGTATTGGTCAGCCACAATTATTTGGTAAACAGAAATAGTATGAGACATATTTCTACTTTTTTTTTTTTTTTTTTTTTTTAGCTTGCTACCCAGGGCACAATTCAGGAACAAGAGTGAGGCAAGGTGGCCTCCATGCCAAAGAATGTCTCAGATCTAAAATTCTCAGTAGCTTGGAAAAGTGGGGAATCACTTCTAGTTGAAACTGAAGCCTCTAGTTGAGGCTTCATGGAGGTAAGCCCCAGATGACACTACAAATACAGCTTTACTTGTGTGCAGGCTTGAGAGGCCTGAGCAGAGCCAGCAGAGCTCATGGGATTCCTTACTTCCACCTGTCTTTGCTGGAGTCTGTCTTTTCTTTAAATGCCTTCTCTCTGATAAGGCAACTCAATTAGACTCAACCATTGTTCATTTCTTATTAGTTACATTACGACCAATGATTAAGCTAGATTAAAGTGAGCAGCAGCAAGCCATGCCACTCTGAGATGAATTAAATGAATCCGAGCAAACGCAGGCATTATTCTGGTTGTCTCTTTTCACTGAGTTCCAATTTAAGCCTTGGACTCTTAGACCAGTGTCTACCATCTGGCTATCAGGACATTTTCCTGAAGTTTGTGGTAGAAATGAACACTCATTGTATACTCTTTCTCAATGTCTTTAGATATTATTTACTCATAGGATATAATTGGAGACTTTCTGTCATAATTTTGTCATATTACTTGAAGTTTAGCTTTTCAACAAACTTGTCTCGTCTACTTTTATTTTAAGGATACAAATGGCACATGTATTATTATGCTTAATGTGTGTGTGTTTGTGTGTGTGTGTGTGTGTGTGTGTGTGTGTGTGTGTTTGAGAGAGAGAGAGAGAGAGAGAGAGAGAGAGAGAGAGAGAGAGAGAGAGAGAGATATTCCCCCACCCTCAAAGAGGTGACTTCTTATAAGGAAATGAAAATAAAATTTTCATAGGATGTAGGGCAGAGCAAACGCTCATCATAGACTCCTCTGACAAGTCTCCTTCAAGAGCCTGTCCACAGATTGAAGATCCACTCTTTACTCAATTTGCATCCTTGGCCCAATAAATGTTTTATGACCTCCCTCTATGAGCACTCACAGCCAGAAGGAGGTAATGCAAAATTGATCTGTATATTAAAACTGCTGAGCCAAGCGGACTTGCTCCTGGAATTACACTGATTATGTGTGTGTGATTCAACAGGCCCTATTGAAGCACCACAGCATTTGAAAAAGACACCCCCTATCTGCATTTTTTATAACAATAGTTTTCTTCTTTTCCTTGCTCTCTTAACCCTATGGACCAACTCTTATATTCATGCCTTTAACACTCCTTTGGGCTCATGAATAGCAATAAACATTTTCAGGAGAGATGATGCCTCACTATTATATTCAGTAGTATATTATCTGTAGGACCAAAGGAAAGATATGGACTTTGGAATCAAGCACAGAGGGGCTAGAATGCCAACTTCACTATTTATTTGTTACATGATTTTGGGAAAACAATTATATCCATTGCCCTCATATTACTGTTTGACAGCACAGATAATAATACCTACCACTATGAGTCGGCATATATGTGACTAATATGACTAGGCTTCTGAAGCCTGTGAATAAAAAATTGGACCCACTTAATTTAGCTCCCAGCTTATGATGCTGTGAATTAATATTGGTATGAGAGGCCCTTTAAAACATACTCAATTTTTCTAGAAGTGTTACCAACTTTTTCTTACATTAGCTTTCATCCACTTTCTTCATTTTGTAGCTTTTTGAGAACCTTCTAAGATATTTATTTATTTACCAACAGTTTTTATTGGATATGCATTTTACGTAAGAATGCTTTCTGGTACATGAATTGAATGATGAACGGGACAGGTGGAGTCTCTGCTTTTATGGAACTTGTAAGAAATGACAAATAAGGATAGGGAGTTAGACAAAATGTATTAATCATTGCATATAGGAAAATACTCCAAAGGATATAAAGCAGAGCAATCTTGTATAAACCAACTGTCAGGGTGGTTAAAGAAGGCAACATTAAAGAAGGTTTACTGTAGTTTTCTCCAAGGTCTTAATATTTGAGGCAAGATGGTCATGTTGTCAGACTCCCTTTTGAATATTTATGATTATATCCACAAATTTGTATTGTTCTCAACTTTTGACAGAGAAACTTCTTTTTGCAGATGGTAGTAGTTAATTCATATATGGTGGTATTTTATTTGTACTGAAATGTGATTTTCATTGTATGTTAATAAATAAAGCTACTTGGGGGTCAGAGCTATTAGAGCCATAGCAAGAGCCGGTTGTGGTGGCACGCACCGGTAGGATTTGCTGAAGGAGGCAGAGGCAGGAGGATCTTGAGTTCCAGGCTAGCCTCGAACTCATGATCCTCCTGCCTCTGCCTCCTTCCGCATTGAGTAATGGAGTGTTCAACTCTGTATGGCTGGACACATTTACATCAACTTTCCTAGAAGCTCAGGGAATATGGAGGTGATAGGGACTGAAAGAACATAAGAATACACATGAATGGAGGAGTGCTATGAAATTCTGACTTCTAGACATGATGGCTCTTGAAAACACCAATAGTCACTGTGGCTATCTGCACAAGAAATACAGATTAGGCCCGCCAAAATTCAAGGAAGGATGGGAGGGGCTTCTGAAGCCCACCCTAGGAAGGAGGACCTATTGTCACTTGATGTCTGTAGAGGGTAGAGTCACACATCCATCTGAAATTAGACATTGCTGCTGGTAGGTCACCCATGCCCCAGTTGATGACCCCACAAGTGTGTAAATATAGGTAGCATGAATTGGAGAAAATAAGTTATTGATAAAATAGTGAGAAAGATGACCTGAAATTGGGAGATAGATGGAGTGGAGGACAACAGAAGGAGTTGGGGGCAGGTAATGGTGGATGGATATCAACAAAATAGATTGTATAATTGTGTGGAATCTCAAAGAAAAAATAAAAATATTATTATGAAAAAGAAAAAATTGTCTCGAAAGATAGTTCTGAAGAGGAACTAAGTTCAGCTTATAATATCCATGTCATGTTGCTCACAGGTGTTTGTAGCTTTGGATCCAGAGAATCCAGTGCTCTCTTATGGATTCTTTGGATACCTACACTTACACATGCACAAACCCCTCCATCCCACTGACATATAATTAAAAATAAATAAATAATTATAAAATATAGAAAATAAAGGGTAATTGATGTATTGAATGTGATCATAGTGTATTATAAGTTTATAAGTATATATCAGAATGAACCTCATTACCATATGAAATGAATATACACTAATGAAAATATGAAGACACACAAAAAAGGTGTGATAGAGGCACTAACTGACGATGACAAGAGGGGGACATTCATATCAAAGGAACAGAAAACACAAAGGTCTGAGAATGAGCTATCAAGTTAGAACAATTAAAGAAATGGATACATCGCTAAATGGTGAGAATGAAGCAAGGTTTAACAGACATGAGCTGAGAGTCATTCAGTGGCCAGATCCAGTATGATTTCCAGAACAGGGAAAACCCATTAGGATGACTGGAAAATACTTATATGCTAAACATATGATTTATGTTTTTACAACTCTATTCTGGCTGCTGTGTAAGTTTTGTTGAGATGTCTATCAAAGAAAGTAAAACTAGGAGACACTGAAGATTATTCAGTGGTAGATACTAGCTACTATATGAGAATAAACGGTTAAGAAAAGAGAGGGGGCCGGGCGGTGGTGGCACATGCCTTTAATCCCAGCACTCAGGAGGCAGAGGCAGGTGGATCTTTGTGAGTTCGAGGCCAGCCTGGTCTACAGATCGAGATCCAGGAAAGGCACAAAGCTACAAAGAGAAACCCTGTCTCAAAAAACCAAAAAAAGAAAAAAAGAAAAGAAAAGAGAAGGGAAATCATTGCTAGAGGAATGTTTTGAGAAGACCTGACATGGCTGATATAAAACACATATGTTCCCTGGCCTTTCATAGGTAAAGCCTTAGAATCCCCTTGAAGGAGAAGAAAAATACAGGATGTGAACACACACAGACACAGAGACACAGACATACACAGGCACACCGACACACAGATACACCCCCCTTCCTCCATTCCAAAATCTGTTTTCAATTCTGCATTTTCTTTCCCCTTACCTCCAAAGTTGATTAGGTGTTTACTTTTTGAGAGGTATAACTTTAATCAAATAAACTGTAGTAATGTGTGCACAAAATAAAAAACCAGGTTTACAGTCTTTTGGAAAAAATTATTTACTTATTCATGTTTTACATATGAGTGCTCTGCTTGTACATCTGTATTCCAGAAGAGGGCATTAGATCCTATGATAGATGGTTGTGAGCGACCATGTGGTTGCTGGAAATTGAACTCAGAACCTCTGGAAGAGCAGCCAGTGTTCTTAACTACTGAACCATCTCTCCAACATCTGTATTTATAGTCTTTAGCACACTCTTCAGCACTTTTTGAAGCATTTCTTGTGAGCAGTTTATTTCATGGGCATTAAAAATTCATTTGTATCAACACATTCCAGCATTTTCAATCTATTTGTATCTTTGGGAATAAAGTTTTTTTTTCTTTTTTTTTTTCAGATAGCACATAGACAGGTCATGTTTTCAATTCACATTTCATGTTTGTGTCTTCTATTTAGAAATGTTGACCCATTTACTTTTAAAGTAATGCTGGAGCTTACAGCAAGGCCACCAAAGCTGGTGTGATGGACCAGGTTCTCAGTCTGTGACATTTGGAGGTATTTTGTCCCAAGGTTCTTTCTTTCCCTCTTTCTACTTCCTGTTTTCCATGAGCGGTGACACACACTTACTATTCTATGAAGTTCTACCACACTATGGGCCCCGAAACAGAGTCCAGTGATTCTGCCCTGAATCCTCTGGAGCTGTGGGCCAAGATAAAGCCCCTGAGTTATTCTCTCTGGGAGTTTGGTAGCAGCTATGCAAAAGTAACTAGTGTCCTCTTGCACAGTAATTTTCATTTTTTATCATTGAGATTCTGATTTATCTTCCCTCGCAAACTCTCTTAATCCCTCTAGTATTTTTTATTTCAGTTATTATGTTTTTCAGGTCTACATTTTTTTTTGTTTTACTTTTGGAGAGGTTTTGTGTCTGTCCTGACATTTCTATTTTTCTTATGAATCATTTTCTTTATCAATATTTTCCTTTAGTTTTTCAGATACCTTTAAGGTGTCTTTTAAAGTTTTGTGTAGCATATTTGCATCATCTCTTTTTCTTTTGTAATAGCTTGTGTTAGCTTTTTTAAAAATTTGAACAGCCTGTATCTTCCTACTTATTTGCATGTCTTTTTCTTTACTTTTTTGAAAACAGGATGTTTGAGTGATAATGTCAAAATTTGTATGTTGCTTTATTTTGATTACTATAGATTGTCTTTGTGCCAAGATTCAGGCTAAGGAATAAATACAAGGTCTCCCAGGATAATTTTTTGTCTGCCATCAGACTGTCCATTCATTTTCTAGTTTTGATCAGATGCATAGTAAGGTTTCGATGTCAATGTCTTTGGTGTATAGTTCAAGAAAAGGGGAAAGAGAAATAGGTAAAAGGGGGCAGAGATGCGTAAATACTTTAAACCTCTTAGAAGTCATTCCAGCTAGAGGGAGCCAGAGGGGACAGTAGCAACAATGACCATTTGTCTGTACCTCTGTGACCAGAAGCAGTAACCAGTGATCACAGGACTAGTTCCTGATATTTGGGGGGAAAGTCGTTGTTGACCATGTAGCTCCCACAAGCTGTGTACAGCTGCCTGTGAAAAACTGAAATTCATGAAATTACCAAAACTGTAGCCTCTTAGCCTCCTTTGGAAGCATACCTTCAATAGACAGGAGTCTCACTATAGCTGTCTCAGACAATTTCTGCAAGGACAGTTTTGTAGGTGGGAGACAGATTCCAGGTGCTTCCCACTCTCTAGTCTTCTAAGAATCCCATTCTCTAGTTCAACATTAGGGAAATGGATGGATGCTATCTTGCACAGTGGTATGACTAAGATGATAATATATGGCATCTGGAGTCATTTCTAAATACTCTCCTGTGCAGCACATTTGTGCTCTGGTTCAGCCACACATTTTAAAGCTTGGGGTTCAGTCCGAGTGTGTAAATGATTCTTCTGTAGTTATCCCCTTTTCAGTCCTACACACTGTATCACAGCTGCTAAAAAAGCATTTCATTGACCAGCAATCTTTTCTTATTCCACATCCTTCCCAGAAATGTTGTGTGCAGATACACAGCTTTTGTGCAGGGTAATTTTAGATAGAATTCATGCCATTGAATGTTTTACTTTTTTGTTCCTTCATAGAAATATATGTGTATTTTGTTTTTTTATTTGTACAATTATGGCTTAAGATATTTTTTTTTTGCAAAACAAGATATGCTTGTTCCTTCTCACAAAGCATTTGAGATTGCCATCACTGATAAACATTACCATGTTTAAGTAGCAGTTGTCATAGGTCTAAAAGACAGCATAGGTTCAAGGAACAGCCTACACACTTTGCCAAATTAACCTAAGAGACCACATATTCAATATACCTGTGATAAAGGAATGATCCCAGCTTCTCAGACTTAAAATTACATCCCAGGGATATAATTATACCTAGATTATAGGTAGGTACCCAGGAAGCAGGTAGATTTTTTTAGTGTAATTTTAACTACAATAGTCTTTATAGTATAAAAATAAATTACTCTAATGTACATTACTATTAGTGAGTGACTAAAATTACTTTATGGACTATAGTTCTGCCTCTATTGTTCCCTCTTCTGGAGCTTATTGTCCCAATTTATTAAAAATTGGCATTTTATGTTAGATGAATTCATCTTGAAATGTTCTCAGTGGACTTATTTATAATACTGGTTTAATCTGGCTTCCAGTATATATTGAAAACAATTAACTATAGCAGTAAATTTTTATTATACCATTTTATTAAAAATATATCGCTTGCTATGTTAAGAACCCAGTTTAGTTACATGATTACACTGGGTGAAGTCACAGTACAATTAATGTATACTAACAAAACAAGACACTTAAAATAACACTTTAATTTATAATCACTTATATTTTAATCAATACAACAGTATAGAATAGCTCATGAAGCAAAGGACAGCTAATGCTTGCTATTATTATCATATTGTTTACTTCTATGCATTATAGCTGTGAAGTTAGAATTCATTTTGAACTTTTACCAAGGAGATATTTACATGAAAATTATTGTAAAGATTTTCATTTATATATGTCTTTATATCGATGAGCAAAACTTTGTGAGATTAATTTAAACCACTCTTCTTAAGATAACCATTATTCCTAAGTTTGGAACTAGGTATATATTTCACTTTTTAAAAAATTCAGAGGAAATTTGGAAATGGTAACTAAGTATCTGCTATGTGAAAAATGTGTCAATCCATTGCTTACTATGACTACTGAATGTCAAGTTCATTCTGTGGTTACATAATACAAGGTCCTTGTTTCCTAAGTATTTAAGTGGGGCATTTTGTGGAATCAACAACTGATTCTCATGTGATTCAGGAAGAAAAATAGTTCTGTGCTGTGTTTGTGATAGTTTTGTTATAACTTTCACATTGAGTAGAAAAAGAGGGAAGCAAACTTTGCTTGATGTGTGTGAGCGTGAACAACTGAATTCAACTCTTTGTGCTCAGTTATACATAAATAAGGTGGGGATATTAATATACTAACATCATTTTAAGGATTAAGATTATAAACCAATTATAAATTCATGATTTCTTATTTTATTTATTGGTCTATAATTTGTTTCTGTCCACTTACTTTGATGTTCAAATGGCCCTGTATTTGCTAGTAGATGCCCCATCAAATAAAAAGCCTCTTTTCTCAAGATCTTTACAGTATTAACATCTTATAATTTAAAAAAACAAATCTTCAAATTGGGTCGGTTTATTAGATCACAGAAAAGTAAGCTCTAGACAAAAATATTTCCACACACCTCAGAATAAAGATCTAAATTGTTGGTAATAACACAAAACTCTTAACCCCCCCTGAACAGCCACTTCATCATAGAGTTTTCCACACCTGTGGGAGGTGTCTGTGACAGCAAGCTCCTGAGCAGTGACCTCAGGTGTTGTTTGCTCTATTCATAGGTAGTAGGCAGGGTAGCCTGAATAAAAAGTAAATAAATAAGTAAACAAAACTTCCTTCTAACTTGTCTCACAATTTTAAATTAAGTAAGAATGAAGAGCATGGGCAGGAACGGTGGAATTCTGATATTTTGGTTCAGATTCTTGGGAAGGAGAATAGATGAAATGAACAGAAAGGGATGTGACAGAAGCATGGGACTTGCCTCTATTGGAAAACATTTCCAGGAGAATTTGTCCAAGTATTGAGGAGAGGGGAAGTAGAGGAAGAAACCAAGTAAGGATCTGACTTGTGGTAAAGACTCACAGAAAAGAGCCACAGTCCAAAGCCTGAGGGAACTTTTTGGTTGTAGGCAATGCCTTGGCATTTAGCCCAGCTTAAGGCAGTAAAGTTGGGATTTCCCCAGTCACCTATTTCCCACTGCTGTATCTTGTCGATACAGAAGAGCATGAGGCTTCAGCACTCTGAGGATGGGCTCAGGACAGAATGAAAAACAAGAGGCATGTGCGTGGGAAAGCTGGAGACAGATGTAGTATCAGCCCACAATGAAAGGTAATAAGGTCTGAGTTGTAGTGTAGCGTCAGGGGGCATGGGTGCTGGGAAGGCAGCCTCTGGAGAGAGAGAGCATGCTACCAAAAGTCATACACTGTTCTCAACTTCATTTGGTCTCTTATTCTTCCTCTTGCATTAGTCTTCTATGTATTATACCTACTTCATTATTAGCTACCTTAGGGGCCCTGCCTGTAGCTTGGGAATGGAGAACTCCCTAAGGCCCAGAAAGCTCAAGAGAACCTGTCATAATTTAAGGAGGGTGTAGTATTTTTCTAGGTTTAGATTCCAAACCTAGGGAGGCTGTTTTATAACTTATACAATGGTTTAGCTTACATTAACCTTACAGAAACATTTAAAATGTTAAAATAAAACCTATTATAAGTTACTTGAATCTCTGTCCTTCAGGGCAGCAATAGAGTCTGTGATCTTGACTTCAGTCAGTTCACACCTGACTTTCTTGTGCCCTGTAAGACCTGGGAAGATGAGTGGCCTATAACTATAGAGTAGGGGATGAAATGTCGGACTTGAACCTGTGGATTTTGGGGAAGTTCCACTAGAATCTGATTGTTCCTTCTGGAAATACTTTTTGACAGATCAGTTCTATAGCCCTGTGAACTGAAATTAGGTAAAGCTTTCTGGTTTCATGTAGGCTACAACTTGTCTAACAGACAAAAGCACTAAGCAAAGGTGTGAAGAACAACTTTACATTTTTATCGCAGATTTCACAACCCTTCTATCTGGAGGCACTTCTCAGGAAGTTGCAACTTCTCCTATGGAATCTGTTGGGGTGTGAATTTTGAAACCCAATTCTGACCTTCTCAAGTTCACTCTAAAAATGGCTTGATTTGGGCTTTTTCTTTCTTTGTAAACATTCATTTGGATTTCTTTGGAAATTTTTATATATTGAAACAAATATATAACTATATATGCAGTATTTAATGATGTACTGGGTAAAATGAGGAAAATGATAATGGCTTTGAATTCTCCTTTGTCATTGACTAGGTTTATGCTCAGGAGTCATTATATATAAAGTAGGAATTATATATCTTCTACCCCAGTGATTACGTATAGAAAGAATATGTCTTCTACTTGATAACACACTGCATATAAAATCTTCAGAACACTATCTTACAGTGAGCCATTCAGTTAGTAGTACCAGGCGCTACTGGGGAATCATGAAAAGAGTGTCTTGTTGATGCCCCCAAAATTCCTCTTTCACAGACACACATGATTTTTCCCGACAAGACAAAAACAAATGCCTGTTTACTCCAAATATGATAGTAATGACAGACCAAAGGAACAATTCAGTTCAAGTCTAGCATAGTGAGCCAGTGGTGGTTTCATTAGGATTATTTTTGGGAAAAGGACTGAGGGGGTTACTTATAGCATGGATGTCCCAAAGGCAGGTGTGTCACTGCCAATCCCACCCATACATGGTGACTATTCATGAAAACTTCATCCCTTAAGCTCTCTCTGTATGACTAGCTGGTAGCTCACTTGCTGGAAAAAATCTCTCTTATAGTCGTCACTGCTTATTTCACCACAGGGAAGGGCCTTGTGGATCATATTTCGTTAACTTTGTCTTTATATTCTTTTTTTTTTTGTGGTGGGGGGTTTCTCTGTGTAGCTTTGCGCCTGTCCTGGAACTCACTCTGTAGCCCAGGTTGGCCTTGGACTCACAGAGATCTACCTGGCTCTACCTCCCGAGTGCTGGGATTAAAGGCGTTCAACACCACCTGCCCGGCATCTTTATATTCTTATTAAAGAATACTCAGAAATAAACCACTGTTCCAAACCTAAATTTCTAGGAAGCAGACTTGTTCTAGAAATTTCCTGATAATGTGAGGCTATGGACATTTTTGACCTCAGGCCTAGGCATTAGGGAAAAATTATGCCTGCCCAGGACTGGACCTCATGCCTCTCAAAGGTCTCACCAGCACCTTGGGCACACCATGGCATCCACAGCATCCAAAGAAGGGAGTTCTACATGAGGACCCTGAGCACATTTGCTGCCAGCCTCCTGTGTTTAGTGGGGAGCCAGGGTTCCCCTTGCATGCTTTTGGGGAGCCTTCTTTTAAAGTCTGGACTTGACTATCCTTCACAGCTGTGTTGAATGCAGTTTCCCTTTACTATTTATTTTTACATTAAAGTTAAAAGTTAAAAATCGAAAAACAATAAAATAAAAACAATTTTAAAACATACTCTTTGAGACTTGTGAATTGTTTACTTCTGGGCCTCTAAAGTTTCATTTATTTTCTCAGTCTTAACCAATGTACTTCTTGAAAGAAATGTTCTTGTTTGAAGGAAATTACCACAAAGCAGCAGCAGTGCAGAAACAGATGTAAATATTTTGAAAATGTTTAAGTGAATATTAAAACATTTCAATTGGAGGTAACATGGGCAAGGAGAACATATCTGATGAACCATCTTTTGATTTGGGTTTTTAATGTGTTCCAGGTTAGCACGGTAAATGTTAGAAGATGAGCATACCCTGAAGAGCCAAAAGTGAAGCATGGGTTCAGATCATAGCAACCATTGTTATCACAGAGGAAGTACTTAAGAAAATAAGCCAGTGCTAGAACCTCTGGGACCTTGTAATAAGTCCTTGTAAACCATGGAAATAAGTTTGAATCTGTTGGCATTCCTGTACAGATATGCACAATTATTTAAAAGAAACATGGACTGAACAGAGACAGAATTTGTATTTGATTGTTTTAAATTACTGGCACATTTGAAAGAAGGACAGATCACAGAGTAAACAATGACCGTGGCCGATGGTGGCTCACTGAGAGATGATGTTGCTTACCAAAGTGAGGTTGGGAAATAAAGGTCAGATCTGGAGGGGTAATTTATCAAGTTGTGTGTGGAGGAAAATACCACAATAGATCAAGGTTGACTCATGGGTTTTAATTCCAGTAAATGGATTCATGTTGGTGCCATTTTTCCTGAGAAGAAAATTCGGATTCCAACAAACGTCATGCTGGGTCATGCTAAGGTTAAGATACATCTACTAGAAAGACACATCTAAAAATAAAGCAGCTGATAAAGTAGTTGTTCACATAAATGTGATTAGAACTATTTCAAGTTTTAAAGCTAAAGATGAGGTAAAATCTTTTAGACAGTAAATAGAATTTTTTTAGCATTTTTCTACTGAAGTCTAGGGAATTTTCTTAGTGATAAGACAGACAGACAGACAGACACACAAATCACTAACAATTCCAGTTGCTTACCTAGTCAAGAAAAATGCAGAATTTGAGTCTTTGTAATCTGATCCTAGTTTACAAAAACAAAACTAAGGAGTAAAAATAGAGACTAAGATTCAGCTGTAATGCAACCTAGTATTTTGAGGTTTGATTAGAGGAAATAGGATCTGCAAAGGAATTGAAGAACAGATATTGAGAAAGGAGAGTCTAAGTGGTCTGACTTTGTGTACATAGCTAGATTACTAAATAAAAGATTAACATGTCATATCACAGGGCATTGTTTGCTGTAATGAGAAGGGTACAAGGAAGATAAGCTCTTCATTGTAGGAAAAAATAATATACATTTGTGAAATGTACTCTATATTTTTATGGACTATGCTTCACACTGGATAGGAACATAAAATTTGTTTGGATTAATTATATAAACATGAAGTGGAAATCTTTGGTATTTTTGAAGAAATAAAATAAAAATATTTAGAATTAAATATGAACTACATGGGAGAAAATTTAAAGTAAAATAGTCAACATTTATAACATTTAAAATATTAAGTTCAATTCTAATAAGTTAATACAGTAAAATCTTAACTTCTCCTCAATCCAACCATATAAGGTGACCCTGGTTAACCAGAGAAGTGAACTGAAGCATAAGCAGTTAAATACCCAAGGTTGTTCAATCTTTATGAGGTGGAACCAGCCCTAACCCTAGGAGTCTGACCGCAGAAACTATGTTGTTAAATGACATTTTTTTTCCCACAGGTGTCCAACACATGGTGGAAATGCACATTCCACAAATAAAAACATCAATCAACCCTAATGTATTTAACTAACCTTTTAATATTTGATATCATCTGGGAAAGGAAACAAAGGCAAATTTCAAGCTAGAAGGATGGATCTCCAATACTCTAGCAAACAACTAATACAAACAATTTGGAAAATCCTTAAAATATTACTTAGAAAAAGACAATTGTGCAAAGGAAAAGGGCCACATATACACATCAATGGGCATATTTCACAGGGGGATGCAGATGTAACCAACCGTCTTATTAAATAAGAAACACAGAACCAATGCAAAGAAGAAAGCCAAGAGGTCAGAGCTAAGAGCTAAAACCTTACCCTTCCTCCTGTGGTGGTCCTACCTCTCCAAAAGAGAGCGACTTCCTGTGTTAAAGTCTTTATATAGACTTTCTGTTCTGCCTTCTCATTGGTTGTAAACCCAACCAAATAACCGCCTCTTCACTGCCTGTCTGTATAGACCTCCAGGTCTTCCATGGTTGGTATTGAGATTAAAGGCGTGTGTATCCAATGCTGGCTGTATCCTTGAACACACAGAGACTTACCTAGCTCTGCCTACCAAGTACTGGGATTACAAGTATATGCCACTACCACCTGGCTTTCCTATGGCTTGCTAATAGCTCTGACCCCCGGGCAACTTTATTTATTAGCATACAAATAACATTTTAATACAAATAAAACATCACCATAGGGGGATATTTAAGTATTAATAAATTTCTTAAAAATATTTTTCTCCTTTGGAAGTATTATAATATCTTTTATATAATCATTTGATTCATAGCAGATTGACAACATCAACAATCTGATAATAGTGCTTTAGTGAGAATATGAAACAGTTCACACTGCACATGGGATGCAAACTGGAGTAATTGCTTATGAAAATTATTTAACATTATCTTGTTTACTTGAAGATATGCATGACCCCCCCCCAAGAAATATTTGACTAGCTAAGGACTCTTAAGTATGCTTACCCAAACATACATAGGAAATTGTTATAGTAGATTAAAATTTTAAAGAAATTTTTATAGTAGACTAAAATATTAAAACTAACAAAAAAGGCAGTAAATTTAAAAAATACTCAAAGTGTTCACTAATGTAAAACTTGTATTAGTATGATGGAAAGTTCCATTTTCACTGTTGTTATATTGTCAATCTTTTATTCTGTTTTGATGAATTGTTTAAGTCATAATATATAAAACAATCTAATATTTGACAAATAATTTTCTTACGTTTGCTGATATTTTGCATTATGTCTTTGGCTGTGTATACTGATAAGTGGCAGATTGCTAAAAGAAAGTGGTAAGGAAGAAAAACTGTGGGAAAAATGTTTCAGGAATTAAAAAATAAAAACAACAGACAAGATATTACATATCTATAAAGAAAAGAAGCACAAAACTAAAAAATACTAAGTAAATTAGATGAAATCTCATATTGTCTTCCCATACTTGTTTTTTAATCTTATACTAGAGTCAGAACTCAAATTGTAATTGTTTCTGTGATCCCAATGACCATTTGAATTCCTGTGTGACAAGGAATTATATAAAGGATTCTCCTGCTTTAAGTACCATCAAGATATCACATACCCTGCATTTAAAAACTATGCAACAGGTTATATGGGAACCTCCAGGTATACACAAGTGAATATATGCATGCAATAACAATTTATGAAAAGAGGTCCTGAATTTGAAGGACAGTGGGGAGGAGTATACAAAAGGATTTGAGGGAAGAAAGGGAAGAGAGAAATATAATTAAAATACAATGTCAGAAATAGCCAACAACAAAAAATAAATAAAAACTATGGCATAACCAAAGAAATCCTAAGGAGTAAGTTGATTACTGGAGGAAAAATGCTTAACCTCGAATCTTAATACAATGCTATAGTCAGTTATAAAGGCAGCCTGGTATTTGCATAAAAATAAACAGGTAGGCCAATGGAGCAGATTAGGCAACCTGGAAATAAAGCGACAAAGCTTTGTCCACTTAATTTTTGACAAGAAGGCAAAAACATATATTGAGAAAAAATAGCACCTTCAACAAACATTGCTGGAAAAATGTAATTGGAATTTTCTTTGGGCCGCCAACCAGCTCCCAAGTAAATTATTATTTATTATAATTATTAATTATTAATATTAATTATGAATGCTTGGCCTTAACTTAGGCTTGTCCCACTATCTCTTTTAACTTAATTTAGATGGTTTCTCTTCATCTACACTTTGCCTTGGGGTTTTTACCTATCTTTCTTTCTTTATGTCCTACTTTCCTGCTTCCTCCATGTTTGCCTATCTGGCTCCTAGCATCTCTTTTTCTTTCTTCCCTTGAGCCTAAATTTCTCCTCCTACTTACTCTTCCTGCCCTGAAGTCCCACCTATACCTCCTCCCTTGCTATTGGCCATTCAGCTTTTTATTAGACCAATCAAGTGCCTTAGGCAGGCAAGGTAAAACAGCAATACATCTTTACATATTTAAACAAATGCAACACATCTTTACATGGTTAAGCAAATAAACATATCTTTGCATAGCTATATAAATATTCTGCAACAGAAAAACTGGTTTCTATCAGCAAAAGAACGTAATTAGATTTTTATGCATTACCTTGTACAAAAATCAATTTGAAACAGGCCAAATATTTTAATTAAAACTTGAATGATAAAATTTCTATAATAAAATAAAGGAAATACTCTTCAAGACACTGGGATAGAAAGGACTTTGTGGATAGCACACCAATAGCACAGGAAACAGCCCCAGGTATCTGCAGATAGTCCTACATGGAAACCACAGTGCCAAGCATGAGAAATCTCCTTTCAAGTTGTTGTTCAGGTGAGTCCAAGAAATCCCCATACAATATAGGCTATTTCTGTTGCCCTTGGTTGCCTCCCAGATTGGAAGGTAAATCCCTATTTCTGAAGACTCCATTTGCTTTGGGCAAAGGACTTGGTAGAATTGCTCTAGATTTGATCCAGAAGTCTCTTTCCTGGGGACTAGCTTTCAGAATACTGAAAGATGATAAGCAAGCTGCCATGGAAGAAAAGTAATCAGTATTTATACCCAGCTATGAAACATATGAACCACAACAGTCACCAGTATGGCACGATAACCCTAAAGGAACAATAGTGGCACTTACATCTCAGTACTAATCAACATTTGTCTAGTCAGATTTCACATAGGAGGGAATTCATGACTGGTATGTGAATTAGCCATCTACTTGGGGGAGGTGAGTTCATGGAACCTAGAGAACTCACTGATGATGCTCTCCCAAACCAGTATGTTCCTAATTGCGCTCTTAATACTTGTCCCTACACCCACAGATAAGTATAGCTCTCACCCCTCATCAAGGAAGACTGGTTTGTGCCAGATAGAGACCATTATGGAAAAACATAACTGTTCAAAATGCAGAGAACAACTGATTATGGGGTGCCTATCCCCAGTCAGTACATTGAAAATACAACCCCTGCACCTAAGGCCCAAGTGAGCTTTTAGAAGAGATTGCAGAAAGATTGTTAAGAGAAGAACATGTGCTGTGATGCTGTATTTCTTACATATGACAAAGAAGTTTCACCCATTAAATATCAACAGTATAGTTTCCTGTAGCAGATCTTCCTTTGGACTGCCAGCTCCCAAATAAGGACATGGAGACTTTTTATTAATTATGGGAGCTAGCCATCAGCTTAGACTTGTTCCCAAATAGTTCTTAAAACTTAAACGAACACATTTATATTAATCTACATTTTGCCACATGGCTCATTACCTCTCCTCAGTACTATAAGTCTGACTTCCTCTGCATCTGGTTGGTGAATCTCCCACCTCAGATTCTTTCCCAGAGTTCCTATCCCTTCTGGAGAGTCCTGACTATTCTCTCCTGCCTAGCTAATGGCCATTCAGTTCTTTATTAAACCTATCAGAAGGTGTCTTAGACAGATGAGGAAGGACAGAGACACATCTTCACACAGTGTACAAAAGATTGCCCCAATATTTTCCTATGTAAGGATTGAACACCAGTTCTGACACCAGTTGACATACCAATGTGGACAGGAAAATCGCATGGGGCTTTACCCATAGAAGAAGGGCAACAGGCAATTAAAGACTGCAGAGAGAGGTAGAAGCAGTCTTTCTCAGGGATTAGTACCCTAATTGCTTACCCAAAACAAAATGGTCATTCTTAAAAACATATACAAACAAGCAACACCAGATGAGCTCAGCAGGTTGTATTTATATTTACTGGCTTGTACATGTGTACAACAGCAGTAGTTAAAGAAGAAGACATGTAAAACAGGTTTCTGCACAGGAAAGGGAACTATCAGCATAGTGAACAACATACAGAGTCCGAGGAAGGTTTTTTTTTTCAAATAAAGAAATATATATAGCCAGTAAGTGTTTTAAAAAGTGTTTTAAAAAGTGTTCGATATTCCAAGCCACCAGGGAAATACAAATTAAAACTACTTTGAAATGCCACCTTACCCCATTCAGAGAGGTTATCAACCAAAACAATTTGATGACAAATGTTGGAGAGGATGTGGAAGGGGGAGAACACTTACTCTTGGCAAATTAACACAGTCATTATAGTAAGTAGTTTTGAAATTTCTCAAAAATTTTAGAATAGAGCTATCATATGAAACAGTTGTTTATTCCTGAACACATACACAGAGAACTGCACAACCTACCTGAGAGATATTTATATCCTTATGTTTCTTGTTTTTTGGTTCACTACAGCAAGAAAGTGGAACCTCCCTGGACATCCATCATCAGGTGAATAGATAAGGAAAATCAGTGCATATATAAAATGGAATACAATTCAACACAGGAAAAGTAAAAGAACAAAACTTTCAGGAAAATGCATGGACTTAGAATCGTAGCTAGAGGTCACACAATAGAAAAAAATGCATGTTTCCATCCTCATATATAGATCTTAACTTATAACACATACATACACACACACACACACACACAAATATACATGTGGGGATAGTATAACATTTAGGAAGGAAAACAATTAAAGGATAATACTGAGTGATTTGGAAGGATGAACTCAGGTAATGTACACATGAGTCATGAAAGAGGATATAAAGTGAATTATTTTTCAGTAATATTATGTGTTACTGCAATATTAATTAACCCAATATTAATTAATAATCCTTCCCTCCTCCTCCTTCCTTCCTTCCCTCTCCTTTCTCTTTTCCCCCCTCTCTCCCCTCTCTCTTCCACTGGATAAGTCCATAAAATATATTTGACTATGGAGCTCAATTAAACTCCAATTCAACACGAAGCTTCACAGCTACAGAATGGTTATTCCACCTGTATAGAAGTTTACTAAATTGTATAAACTTCTAGTCTGATTGATCTTGATTTGTGATTGTATTTTATTTGCAAGTCCTTCACAATAAGGTTCTAATTGTAAAATTAAATAAAAACTGTGGTCATGTTATCTTTTGAGTTATTTTAAGAAAAAGGAAGAGTTTATATTTGAGTATTTGTTCATGGATTTTGAGTCTCATCTATTAATTACTTTAAGGCACTGAGCACTGCCATGGGAAATATAACTTATTCTTTATTATGTTCATGAGCACTTCAGGATACCTTCAGCATCAAACATTCATTATGTGAATCAAATTCTTGTATGAGTGATGAAAGGTAAATATTTCCATAGATGATTATTTTCAAGGCAATGAATTGTGCAGGGTAAAGGGTTCTGTGGGAAGTTTAACACTTTAAATTAATATGATGAATTGTAAGGCTTTGGGCATAAGGGGAGGAGGAAAATTAAATATGGTGAACATCCATAAATATTTAGAAAACTTTTCTATAAAAAGACAGTGAAATGGTGAAGTTATTGGAAGAGATGTAGAGACCAGGAGGATTAAATAAATTTATTTTTTAGGTAGGAGATTGTAATGGTTAATTTCATTATACCCAGAAATTGTTTCAAATGTGTCTTTAGAGTGGTAGAAGAAAAGGGCAGATTGTTATTTCTAGTGTGTCAGCCTCATCCAACTTATTGTAGATCTGAATAGACTAAAAAGCTGACTAAGAAAGAATTTACCCTGTGTCAGTCTGATATCTGTGACCTGGGATATCTGTCTTCTCAGACCTTCTGGTTGGACCTTGAGCTGCTTGCTTACCTGTCCTCACCAATTCAGACTCACACTGAAATTGTCATCATCTCTCATGGGTCCACAGTTCATCATCTGAGTCTTGAGGCTTCTCAGCCTCCATAACTGTTTAATCAAGCTCCACAGAATAACCCATTTATCTGTTTCCACCTACCTCCTTCCACTTCTACATTCTGATAGTCTTAACACATTACGTCAGAGATATTATAAATAACTTCTTGTGCCATGTGAAATCATAGTGCTCTTGTGGTCTGACAAGGCATAACTTCTGGGACAATCTTCTTGACTAACCAAGAGGGAGTGGCATTTAATGAGCAGGAGAGTTTGTAGTCGGCTTATATGAAAACAACAAGGAAGAACCTGTGGAGGCCCAACTGTTTTTGAGGCGCTGATGTGAGCTTGTGAAGTTATTTGTAAATACCTTTATTTTTTTTTCAGCAGAGTTTAAAGAAACTTCCACAGTTATGAGCAGGAGATTTGAGAGCTGAGAGGTTAATAATTGATGCACAGACATGCATTTGAAAAATTGGTTAAGTTTAAATGAAAAAAAAAAAAGCTCTAGTAAATGTTAAACTGATAACAAAATTCCTGTACAGTTCTGATATCTAATTTGTATTTTCTCTCCAGTTTCTTTGTCAATGTAATATTTTATCAAAAACAAAACAATGAGAAGCTTAGGATTTATAGTTTGTGTAGAGCAGACCATAGTGTAAGCACTAGGAGGTCAGACATTGGTAAGGAATCCAGATCTCACTACTCCACATGAAGATACCTCTCCTGAACATTTTTTGCTTCCAGATGTGGTAACTTGCTCCTCTGAAGTCCATTGAAAGGCACTTCACAAATATTCAGGGTTTTTCTTTTTATCCTAAAAGAGACTCTCCAATGTTTACTTGGGCTTTTCATTTCCTCTAAAGTAGGAAGTATTTTGCTATTAACCTATGTACAGACTTTGCTCTGTTAATTGTAGAGGGCTATGCAAACCTTTGATTCCTTTCCATATACTTGTCATTTACCCATAAGTGGGTGGCTACATCTTGCATGTAGTCAATGTTTCTAAATAGGCCCCTTCCTCCAAGTGGAAAATAATCTTTTTCTGCCTAATCTCCAAGCCTGGAATATGTACCTGTCTCTCAAACATGAGGTTGGACATGTGCATAGGTCACTTGTACAATCATGGATTCATGCTGAAGCATCTGGTTCTGAGCTTTGATGTTGTAAAGCCCCAACCCTTAAATTCTATGGTGCTAAGATATTTGGAATAACGTGTCCTGAGTTACAAGGTGGATATTACTAGGAATGTAGACATTTAGGTGGAGGAATCAAGCCAAACCTCCCCTAGAGATTGAATAGACTGGGAAGACCTCGTCCCTGCTCTTCTACCTGTGCCTTTCTTTATCTTTCTCTTTCTATTAGGTGTTTTTTGAGATATGAACATAAAGAGATGCTTGATTGGTGTAGAATTATTGTGAGTCTTGTTCTCAGCTTTTGGTAGTTTCTGTCAGCCTCCTCCTTAAATGCAAACATGCTGTTTTATTGGGAAAGGCAGTGTAATCTGAAAAATGTGTTCTGTTGTCCTAAGTGAGTTTTCCTAGGAATGTCTTCTATGTTGAAAATGTTTATTTTTTTCCCTCAGGAGGGTGTGTGTGTGTGTGTGTGTGTGTGTGTGTGTGTGTGTGTGTGTGTGTGAATTGTAGTGTTAGTTTGTGTTTGCTGGGGACTGCTATCTGGGATATGACCTGTTTTCTTTGTGTTTGTGTGTTGGTGTATTTGTATAAGGAAGGAGCAGATAAACACCACTGAGGAAATCAGTGGCAATAACATCTTGGGAATCTTGTTGCTGGTGGTGTTAGTGATGTTTAATTTTATTTTGCGCATATATTATTTATGAAAAAGAAATTTAAATCTTGCCAAAACACATTTCAGCAGATTTGGAAATGGTATCAGAAGAAAAATTGTCTAGTGAGAACCAACAGGCTTTGTGGCCTGTTTTATAAGTATGCCTTTTGTTGTTTACTTTATAAATCATGCATGCAGAGAGAGAAAAAACAAAATGATTTATTAAATGTTTATGAGAAATTCTAGTATGCCTTGTTTTTAAAGTCCAAGGAGCAGACAATTAGCTCAGGGATTTGTCGTCCAGGTTATTGATCACAATAGGAGTCTAAATGAAGAGAAAGCAGAAATTTCTTCTTTCTTCGCAAGTAAACTTCCAGTGTTGACATGAAATAACCCTAATTGTGGATTCTGTTTCCTTCTCCAAAATTTATTCGTATCATCCTACAGCACAGAGCCTGTCCTCTTGGAGAGAGAGAGAGAGAGAGAGAGAGAGAGAGAGAGAGAGAGAGAGAGAGAGAGAGAGAGAGAGAGAGAGAGAGAGAATTTAGCCTCTTTTATCAGTTTCCCTGAGGAAGGCAGACATATTTTGTCTTTCTTCTTGCTAAGGGGAAGGAAGGTGTAGGAATATAGATCTTGTTGCTGGGAAGGGAGAATAACTCTATCAGTTTGATGGAAGGTGTCAGAGATGCTGTGGGGAAGAACTGAAGCAGAGCTCAGAGGTGGGCAAGGTTTGACACGCAGCAACTCCAGCGAGCGCTTTGTTTGTGTTTTGATTTAATACACCCACTGGGTTTAAAAGCATATTATAACAGGAGAGTGAATTGTGATTTGCAAAAGTGGCCAGAGTATGTTTTGTGAACATTTTCCCCTGTTTTACCCCAGATTCAAATAGGTAAGTAAGTAAATAAATAAATAAATAAATAAATAAATAAGTAAGTAAATAAAGCTAGTTTCAGATTTTTGTGTGGGATCTGGTAGACATTTATATATATATATATATTGTCCTGATTGAGACTCTGAGGAATTTTTCATGTGTGGAAATTTCAGGTAATATTTTAATAAATGGTGCCCCTGACCCCCAGCAAGGCTCAGTCACATGCATGTCTGCTGCTCTGTTTGTAATTTAATGGAAGTTAATAACTAAAATAAAAAAAATCAGGGCTCACACGAAAAATAGTGCATCATGCCCATAAATATTCTTTCATTCTTAATTTTTTCCTGTGTTTACTTCTGTGCATTTTGATGAGGCACTTCACTCCCTAGTGTCTTAGTTTTCATATGCCCACAGAGGGGTCCATAATATGCTTTTATAACCCTGCTGAGAGGATCAATGAGGTCCGTGTACATGAAGGGGCTTAATAAATAGTATGTGATTTGAGCTTTCTGGATGAAAGGTGCTACGTGAGTACAAAGTAGAACAGCCTCCCACAGGTAATGCCTTTGCCTGGATGGCTCTGATTATAGGCTTTCTTTATCTCTTCAAAGCAGAGATTTTTCTCCTTGATTCCTTCCTGTGTCTTTGTTGCAGAAGCGAAGATGCCTATTTACTCAGTTCCTTTTCCTTTTGAGCATGCACACACCAATCACTGAACACGCTTGCAAGAAGATTTGTTTACTTAAGTGCACACATGGCCAATCACATAGACACAAAGGTAGGAAAGGAACGGTATAAAAGAAACGTTCCATGCACATCAAGCCCCAGGTGGCTCTCAGAACCTCTGCTGTCTCAGGTGAAACCAAAATCAGAATATGAATTTTGAAGTGAGGTGATTGTACTCCAGGAATGTTGGATGAGTCCTTTTGTTATAATTATTTAAATTTGACTTTGTGGATTTTCCTTTGCTGTGCCAGTCTGTATAAAACTATTAACAATAAGGGGTTTAACACAATATAATATTTATAAAATTTTCATAGTATTATTCAATTTGATCCTCACAACATCCTCAGGTGGAAAGAAAATCTGAACGCTCAGAAAGATTGTGTACCTTGTCAAAATTATCATCTTCTTAACGGCAATATACAGTTTATAACATAATTCAGTATTTTTGTGCATTTCTGTGATGATAATTGAATTTCATCTCATATCCATTTCTGATTTTATTTTTTGATATTAATATATTTACATCATGTCCCTTTCACTTTCTTACGTCCAAATCCTCCCTGCTCTCTTTCACATTCATGGCCTCTGTTTGCATTAATTGGTTTTTTTTTTGTGTGTGTATATATATACATTAATTTCTATCTATCTATCTATCTATCTATCTATCTATCTATCTATCTGCTATCTACCTACCTATCTATCTATCTGTCTGTCTATCTATCTTCCTAAATATATTAGTGTAACCTACACAGCTTATATAAAGTTACTTATATGATGTTTTCAGGGCTGACCATTTGATATAGGATGAGCGATATGTGTGCTCTTCCCTGGGGAGGACTATTCCTCCCCCTCTCAACATTCCTTAGCTGCCAAGGGTTTTTTGTGTAGTATTTAGGCCTCCTGGCCCTTTCTCCATTTATGTTAGCATGTCTATTGTTGTCTTTGTTCAGCTCATATTTAGGCAACCACTTTAGACTTTGCAGGTGTAGCTTCTGACATTACTATGACACACAATCTCCCAACAAACCCCTTGTTCCTCTGGCTTTTACACCTACCTCCCACACTGCACCCCTGCTTCCACAATGATTCCTTACCCTTAGTTGCAATAGTTGTATTGTAAATGTGTCCACTGGAACTATGTTCCACAACTCTGCATTTTGAAGGATACGATTTTCTACAATCCTCTCAATCCTTTGCAAAGAGATCTTTCTTTGATGAGGGGTGAAGACTACACTTATCTGTGAGTATAAAGACAGGTATTTAAAATGTAATTAGGGATTGTGTTAGTTTAATAAATTGCTTATTGTAGGTTCTCCTTAAAGATCCATGGGTAGTTGGCTAGGTTTCCAGTTCCTGTTTTGATTTTTGTCTTTTTGATCAGGTCTTAGTACCAATTAGAAAGTATTATCTATCACCAAGGTTAGTGTGCCAATACTACACCCTTATCATTGTGTGCCATGTTTCTTATTATTGTGGGTCATAGGCATCATAGCTGAGTAGGACTGTTGGTTGTTTCTTTTCCATTGAAGATTGAAGCATGCTTTCTGGCCTCAGGGAGGAGGCATTCAGGGTAGTTCCAGCTTAGGGGCCTCTAGGCTATCTGAAGTACATAGTGTCTTCAGCAATATAAAGGGGTGGGTTAGGAGGGTAAGGCTGGTATGGGAGGAGGAAAGAGAGGGAGATCTGTGATTGGTATGTAAAATGAATAAACAATTTCTTAATTTAAAAAAAGAAACGTATCTTACACCTCTGAGGGACAACTGAGAGTAAGAACAATGGCCTGTACTGCTTTTGGAGTCTTTTGGACAACCCTGACCAAGAATTCAGAGGAAAGATTCTGATGCCTGGTGTTGGGGTTTTGCTATGTAGTCTTTGGTTCTTTGAGGGAGCATTGTCAGCCTTTATAGGAAATTTTCATTTTAAATATATATATATGCATTTTATATACCAATTTAGGTATATTATAGGCATTATTAGATAGATAATTATGATTCCTTATGACTTTAAAGTAATCGTAAGTATATCTGCTAACGTTGTAAGTAATCATGCTGCTAATGGTATTGTTTCTTTTAAAATATTTATTTTTATTTTATAAATATTAGCATCTTGCCTGCATCTGTGTATGTGTACTACATGAACACCCGGTGCCCACAGAAAGTAGCAGGGAGTATCAGATCTGCTGGAACTAGAGTTATAGTCTGTTATCACCTACCACGTGGATGCTGGGAACTGAACCTAGGTCATCTATAATAGCAGCAAGTGATCTTCACCATTGAGCCATCTCATCAGGCCATCATTTCTGATTAATTAATAGTGGCTATCTTAGTGATATGCTTAGGCTATCTCCAGGATCTGAGGGAAATGGTACAGAAAACTATTAGTGATATCTAGTGAGTGAGCGATATGGACTGGAGGGATTAGTTATCCAGCAAATGAGAAATCAACATAATATTTGCACTTAGAAACAGGATTTACTTACCTTCTATTTTCCAAGTAAAATGGGTATTTCTGAACAGTGTGTATCATGGTGAGGGATCAGCCTGCTGGTTTGCCATGGTTCTTTTTGAGAACTTATCAAATACCTGTTATACGTAGATTTTTGGGCTAGAAATAGAACATATGTGATGATATGCACACACATTTCCTTGATCTTTTTCTCCATTTCCTTCATATATTTACTCATCATCACAAAGATGCCTAACTCTTAGAAACTCAGAGGGTAATTGCATTCACTTAAATGTATGTAGAAAATTTGAAGTGAGATAAGCTGTCAGAATATAGTAGTGGTACCTAATGCACTTCTCTTTCAGTATTCATTTTGATTTGAAGAATGTAGAAGGGGTCTTCATCCGAAATAAAAGCAGTATAGCAGGGGATCTTACTCTGTGTCAGGCAGATTGCCACCTGTATCCTCTGCTGGCAAGGATAATAACACTGACAGCTGAGTTAAGTTATTCAGGGACAGCATTAAAATTATGAAAAATAACAGTGCCATCAACCACAGGAAGTATCTTTTCCTTTTAACAGGCCCATCAGAAGACATATCATGTGGCTTTTAAGAAAATGATATAAGGCTCATACAGTTAAAATAATTTCCGGAGCTGGCTATACTTGAGTGCATGCCCATCTAATATTTTCTCATCAGTTTGCGGACAATTGGCCCACTTTGGTGATGAGTCACTCAGTTCCTCTTTCAATTTTGGCACTGAAAACTGTAGGTATCTCTGATATAAAAAAAATACCATACTCTGGCCTTAAAGTTAGATCTAGAAATAGATGACCTGTTATTTTGTTACTTTCACTAGAAAATCTTTTTGTAATCATATATTTTTATATAAAGTGCTCTAATATATTTTATCGATGAGAAGAACCACATTAAAGCATATATTATTGTCTCTCACTATACAAATTAGCTTTCAAATGTGTGTCTCTCATACACATCTTTGAGTTCCAGATCACATACACTAATTCAAAAGGAGATTTGGGAGTGGAATAAGCAAGGAAAAAGGATGACATCCCTCATGACTGCTTCTTTGTGGTGCTCTTGCAAATGTCATGTGACCATGTTCTATAAATTTGCTTCTTAAATATTCCCTGAACTTAGTAGATGCTGCAGTTCTCAGCACTGGGTATAGCTTTATGCTGGGCTGCTCATCTCCCTGTAGAGTTTTCATGTCTTTCTCTATTTGCCCTGCTCCACCTCCCATTCATTCTCCAGAATGCACTCTTCGCACGTAGTTAATATAGATTCTTGACTACAAATCTGGAGTGTAAGAACATTTTTAAATGTGTTGGTTCTGCTTCAAGAGCCAGCTTTGGGGAATTCAGAGAGTGCCTGAGTAAAGAGAGTCAGAGTAAGACCATGGAGCTAGAGCCACAGGATCTATAAATTCTGTGTTGTTGAGCAAATTGCTGCTTTTTGTTAAAGCTTCCTCATGTTTTCACATCTGTACAACAGGAATGACATTCGTCTTTAACTTACAGGTTATTTGTAGATATCAAATAAGATCAAACCTGTGAAATTTCAATGCAGTTCTGGGAATTATATTGCGAAGACCATTCTGGGGGTCCAGAAGGCAGCTTCTTAGACGTCCTCCAACTCCATAGTCATTGTACCTGTTGACATCCACTGCAAACTTTCACTGAGGTTCCCTTTGTCATGTTTCAAATTGCCCACTTTGTATAGATCTTCCATACTAGACAGCGAACACCAAGTATTTGCTACTGGGTGACACTACTTTTGCCCCATCCCTGTGGCTTCCATGAGGTTAGATCACTGCAGTGGTTCAAACTGCATCTACTTTTTCTTGGTAATACTTCCATTCTTTTTTCTCATTCTGAGATAAACTAAGCTAGGAACACATGAAAGTATATCAGGGCTGATGGCAGGGGGCATGCCGAGAGAACAGGAAGTAAACATTCAGTAGCTAGGTCGATTTTTTTTTTTTTTTTTTTTTTTTTTTTTTTTTTTGGTTTTTTCGAGACAGGGTTTCTCTGTGTAGCTTTGCGCCGTTCCTGGAACTCACTTGGTAGCCTAGGCTGGCCTCGAACTCACAGAGATCCGCCTGCCTCTGCCTCCCGAGTGCTGGGATTAAAGGCGTGCGCCACCACTGCCCGGCCGGTCGATTTTTTTTTTTTTTTTAAATAAAAACACCTGGCCTCTATTTCCCTTATATAAGGATGCTTTTAATGACTTCTTGTTACACTCACAATCTAACTGCTACTTCCCTTGAACCTTTTTTTGTTTGTTTGGTTGTCGTTGTTGTTTTTTTGAGACAGGTTTTCTCTGTGTAGCTTTGTGCCTTTCCTGGATCTTGCTCTGTAGACCAGGCTGGCCTCAAATTCACAAAGTTCCACCTGCCTCTGCCTCCTGAGTGCTGGGATTAAAGGCGTGCACCACCACCGCCCGGCCCCAAGAATCTTTTATGGCTGAGTTTGAGCTCAACCCAGAGCCAGAACCTGTCATGTCTGTATTCTTCCTCTCATGCTCTGCCTGCATTTTTATTACTCAGGTCAAACTCACTCAGAAAAGCCTTTGAGGATGTGCCAGGTCAGAATATCTACGATTATTGCTCATTTTGTTTTTTCCTACTCATCATAAATTGTAGTAATATTTTTAATGTATAGATTACATCTCTTCTCATCAGAATGAGGATTAGAGCTATACCTACACAAATAGAAATTAGTGGAATAGAATATGTGGCATACAGTAAATTAATAAACTCTTTTTGAAAAATAGACATTTTGATATGCTCAGTATGTCCATACTGCCTTTAAAAGTTTTACTTTTCACTTTTGAGGTTTTTTAAATCTGCAAGGAACAGCAAATATGCAGGAATCTATTCCTAATTACATTTTAGCTGAAGAACGATTTCATATTTAGATTTTCCTATTGTCTTCATTGACCAAGCATAGGAATTAGTCATTACTGTTTTCTGAAGAACATGTTATTTATTGCAAACTACTGGCATTTAGAATTAACTTTTTGATGAAACATTATAAGGTTACATATTAATTCATAAGCATATACACAAGAAATAAGGATTTCTTTTATATTTTAAACCTCCTTCTTTCCCTCTAATTTTAGGAAATGATGTTAGCATCCATCCATAGGTGAGCTGATAAGCTACAAGTTAAAATACATGGGATATTTAAACATTCTCTTTAAACCCACAGCTCTCCATTGCAATTTTTTTTTTAAAAAAATCTGCATTATCATTTTAAAGGATTAAATTTATTTGGCAGTCCTTCCAAGATTCTGCTTTGAAAAATCACTTTGGGAATTAAGAAATACATTAGCTTTCTAAACCTGCACAGCTTAATACCTTCAAATCTGAGTGCTCTGAGCTTGCTCCCCTTCCTGTTTTGCCACCCTAGTTAACTGAGAGGAGGAGTGAGACCCTATCTGACTGTCAATCAATAATTAGTAAAATACTGATCAGAATCAGAGTACTTGGAATTCAGTTGCATTTCCATTCATATGGATTCCACATGCTTGGTAATCTTATTTAGACTGAATGCATCCTTTAATTGTGTAGTTATCTTGATTTTCTCAACTTACTTTTCTCACTGGAATAGGTAGAGTCCACATGGCAATAACTGAATGAAATGTTAGTCTTATGTTCCACAGAGTCAGCATTTTCCTGAGCCTTTTTAAATATTCAGAAGATGTCTCAGTTCTCTTATAGGTTGCCAGATCTTCTTGTCAGAAGAATGGCTTGCATGGGCCATTTAAAAAATATCGATCCTATTTCCTTAGGTGTGAAAGTCTTAGGGACACTGCAGAATGTCAAGGATGAGAAAATTAAATTTCTATCATGATGCCATTCTAACATACACAGTACCATATTGACATACCTCTTCTAAGTTTTATTTTTCACATGAGTTCTCAGTGCTTATAATAAAATATTTGTATTTATTTTTCCTCTATATTTTTTTCATAAATACATATATATTATATAGGACACTTTTTGAAGTATCAGTATTATATTATCTAGCCAATGGGTAGTTTATCATTTGCCTAAAAACCTCCTATTATTGCATGTTGAGGCTGCTTTAAACTACTCAGAATTTTCAATATTATTGTGATGAATAGTTATATGCAAAGATATTTTGCATTTATTTTCTTAAAAGAGATTCAGAGTATCTGAACTTACTCTCAAGAGTTGAGATTAATAACATTTTTCTACTTGCAGAGACATGGAGTCTCAGCAGGGTACAAATTTGAGCTTCCATGATGATTCTGTACAAGCTTCATTCAATAGCATAGTTTCAAGTGCCATTTCAGCCATCATTTTTATTTCTCCAGCACCAGAAGAAACATCTTCATCTATAGAAATAGAACAGCAGCATCAGTGGTTTTGTGCAGCATTGGTGAAATATACCAAAGTTATGTCTGCACATTTTAAAAGCTGCCACCACTGTTTCCCAAATTGAATGCATGCTATTTTATCAAGAGTATGATAAGTCTGCAGATACAATGGCCACTTGATATATTGAATGTGATTAAGTAACAGACCAAAAATTTCAGGATATTTAGGTAGCAAGGTTGAAAATTCGTAACTGAAAATGGACAACGTAGCTGTCTGGATCCTCAGCTTCGTATGTGTGCACTTTGAACACACTCAGTCACCCACATCATCTAAGCTTTTGATTGTGCTGTTACCACACTTACGTGTAAGTGGCTGTGTGGTGGTAATCTAATTGTATTGAAATATTATTTTGATTTGTACTGAAATATTAATTTGATTGTATGTTAATAAATAAAGTTGTCTGGGGGTCAGAGCTATTAGAGCCATAGCAAGAGTGTGGCGGTGGTGGCACACGCCTTTAATCCCATAAGATCTCTGTGTGTTCAGGGATACAGCCAGCATTGGAGACATATGCCTTTAAGACCTAGGGGGCTGTACATTCAGACAGTGACGAGGCAGTCATGTGTTTGGGTTTACAACCAATGAGAAGGCAGAACAACATACTTTAAAAATACGAACCGACAGGAAGTAGGTCTCTTTTCGCGAAGCTGGGACAGCAGGAGGAAGGGTGAGATTTTAGCTCTGAGCTCTGACTTCTCGGCTTTCTCTTTTACATTGTTTCTGTGTTTCTTATTTAATAAGACGGTTGGTTACATCTACATGGCTGAGTTCATTTCCATACGTTAAATTCTGTTTCTTATATTAGTTCAATACATGGTTAAGCCATTACCAGATATTGTTACTTAGAAAATGGAAACAAAGGAACCAACAAGCCCTCAGCAGGCCTGGAGCTCGTATAACAGGTACCTGAATTTGGGAGAGGTAGTTCAACTTGTGTAGCTTCACAGTGAATAAAAAATTAAATATATAAGAAATATAATATGACTGTATAGTCAAATGAAATTTTATTCAATGCTCAAAGTGTTATAGGTAAAGTTATTTGTTGTGATGTGAGCTTGTTTTGTTATGTTTAAGGTGATTTGAGATAAAACCTCCTATACTTAGTCCCTAGGGCTGCTAAATCAACACACATACCTTTGTACCTTAGTTTAAATGGAGAGCTGCTCATTATTTCTATGCCTATTCCCTAGCTGTTAGTTGCAGTCTATTTCTAGAACAGCAGATGTAGTCAACATATCCTTGTAAGACTTTCTTGCTGCTTATGATTGAAGGTCAGAGTTCTCCTAATGAGCCAACATTCTATTAGCTAAATATTACTTACAGGTTAGTATGTGTCTATCTATCTATCTATCTATCTATCTATCTATCTATCTATCTATCTATCTATCTATCTATCTATCTATCTACAATCAATCAATCTCTATATCATCTATTTATTTATTATGTCTTACATAGTTAAGACATACCACACCATCTTACTATGTAGCCTTGGCTGATCTCATTATCGTGTACTCTGGACCTTCCCGTCCCCTTCTTTCACGTGCTGTGATTACAGGTGTGGGCCATTGTATCTTGCTCTAGTTGTTTAATTTTTCCATCTTATTTGTCCATGCACTTTAATAGTGTGGAATTGTTTTCTGCTGAGAGATTTCCCTTTCGACACTGTAGGGTGTCTCTTGTATATCATCAACCATTCTGGTAGCTGCTGCAGCAGTGAGTAGTGATAGGCGACTCTTTTAGTTTCCCTAGTGTTCTGATGGAAGCTCCTTGCTGCTCATTCAGCCTCTTGTGCTGTGACTTCTGTGATGACACAGCATCGGACACCCAGAGGAAACTTTGTGGTAATAAAACTTGTGTAAATCACAAACTGGGGTCTGTGCTAATTAAGAATATCCGTCTAGAGATAAATGCTTCTCTCAAGTGCAGGTGGTTTTGACGTGCATTTTATATGATGCAGAGGTCATGCAGGCCCAAACTGTCCAAGTCAGCTTGATGTTCTTGTATTGGATTTTCTTCCTGTCTAGGTAGTTTTCTGTGCTGTTCCCTGTTCTCTTGGATAACTTTTCAAAAATCTAATAGTGACATGTTTTACACTCTTATTTAGGTAAAGTTAGGGATAATATTGTGACATCTTCTCTATCAGTGTGAAGACTTTAAATAGAAGTGTCAGGGAATGACCTGGGAGGGACCTCATACTAATCTATGGCCATTGCCACAGTAAGGACCTCCTTCTCTAAATCAAGCTGCCACCTGAACAGCCACGATGTATTTTTATTACTTTGGTCTGAGTTCTTGATTTTTGTCCCTGTCAGATGGGTGTTTCCTACTTGGTGGTGTTAATATTTGTAAGAAGGTAAAGGTTTTGCCTGCCTATTATTTCCTATCTTCTGAAAGAGAATCTTCATCTCAGTCATGGGGATTTATTAATTTATTAATATTCTACTTCTCTACAGGACTTGAGTTTATTAAAAGTTTTTTTTCTCTTTGAGGAAATTTATTAAAATGGTGACCAAACTGGGCCCCCAAAACTAGAGATCTCAATCTATACCGTATATTAATCTTTTCTTCATCTTTATAAAAATAGAAATGTCTTGACTAATCTTAATGCCACTGGCATGATATTTTAATATGATAAGAAAGTAGGGTAGATGGGCATGGCACACGCAGTTACTAAATAATGTTTGTTTAATACTGTGCAGATGACATTTTGAAAAGAATCTTATGTATATTTGTGGACCAAAGGGGCTCAGGATGCTGTCCTCTCAAACAAATGACTTTCTTTTTCTTCATCTCTGACAGAAGCTTACAATCCTGCTCTCCCTTCTTATCTGCTGCCCCAACCCATAGCTTAGGAGAAAAATCTGCCTGAGTGGTGGAATTATTAGATGCTTTGTATGCAGAGTCCAAGGATTCAGTCTCGAGCCAGCTCTGCTCTTAGGGTCAATCCTGGTTCCTGTAGCCAGGTCTTGGGGTGAGCTTTAGTTGCCATGGGTGAGTCTTCCTTCACACGCCAGTGCCAGCTGTTGATGTGATTTGATCATCACTTACTGCCTGCAGAACTGTCACCTGGTCATAAACACCCCTCCCCTGCAGGGTTGTCCATCTGTTTCCACTTCTGGACATCTTCAATAGGTAAAATGTGTCTAGTTGAATTTCGTTACTTTCCTGTCTGCCTTTAGTTTCTGTTACTATCTTTTCTTAGTATCCTCTCTCATATCTTGTCTGCCATGATGGAGCAGCCAGACCTCTGTTTACATTTTCTTCAAATTGTCCATTTGTATGGCTGCCAAATTTCCCTTGTTCTGAGCAATAGGGAAGGGCACACCACTGAAATATGTGAAAAGATGAAGGCAGTGAGTGTATCATGTTTCAATAGTACTAAATATGATTTTTTTAATCTCATGCTATTTCAAGAAATATTTTTAAGACTCAACAGCAATTATTTAATTTATATTCTGTATATATAATAAATATTTGGTTTTAGATAAGTACAGTAAAAATGAATTGTATCTTTTGCTTGGGAGAAAAATATGATGGTTAACAAAAATATAGTCCTTATAAATGTAAGTAAATTTTTGCATTTAAACATGGAAAGTTTTCATCAAAACTATTTTTAACTTTGGCTTGAATATTAAGAAATCTGTTTGAATTGACACTCCCACAGCACCCCCTATTAATTACTGCTCATGGCTATAAGAGCTCAGCTCTGCTTCCTGTCTCTCCTAAAAGAATGTCCTTCCACCTTGCTCAGTATCAAGTTGTCAGTTACTGATGTTGGTTAAAGCAGTTTGCCCTCCCCCCACACCCCCGGAATTAGAGGATCCTGTCTTAACCAGTGGACCTCAATGGGAATGGAAATAAGACAGACAGGTGTGGAAAACTCATTGAGATAGTGCTTCTGATAGAAGGTCAGTTTCAATTGCTGTTTTTAAATTTTGAAACAAAATTATACTAGTGGGGTAAAGGAACTTGTTTTAATAGATATCCTTAATTATTTCAAATAAGAAACTTCTTAGCTTGCTTTTCCTTTACTTTTATTGATTGGCACCCACTGTTGTCAGATTGGTGGACCGGGTGACTTTCTGGGTGGTTTGTGGGAGTAGAATTTTCTCTGTTTTCATTTGGCATTTTTGTCATCTGACAGAAGGCAGTGATTTTACTCTTGGATTCACATGTGCAGTTTCCTCTTTGGTAGTGTTCACATAGAGGAGGAGAGCTCACGTGGTAACAGAGAAGAATACCTGGTTTAGCAACTTTGGCGTACAGTTGACAATCAAGCCTACTTTGTAGCTTCTCCCATATATTACTGTTTTTAATATTCGTATGGAAATGAGACAAAATAATCCATAGCAGGAAAATCTGCCTTTTATTTAGAGTTGTCTAAAAACTCTGATTGCCCTTGCTTCTGTTGTCTGAATGGTTAGCTGTGTTCTATCTTTTTAAGCATGAATTGCTAAGTGTGAAGTAATTTGGGTTTAACACGGACATTGTATCCTTCCATAATTATGGGTATTTGATTGATGATCTTGACATTTTTATGTTTTCAGTATTGTGAGGGAGAAAATCTAGTTTTAAGATTTGCCCTTTAAAAAATTAGAAAATTAAAAATTAATCTGATTGAATATTGCATGTCTGCAAAAAGAAAATTCCAGATGTCATTTCAGCTAGTAAGGAGGGTTGTTCATTTTCAAAAATTAAATAGCAATTTTAATATTTTGGTAACATTTTGAAAATGCTTTGAATCAAAAAGTCAAAAAACTTATTCACTCCAACCAATTTACTTGGAAATACAAACAAACAAACAAGGAAACCTCTAATGAATGGACATTGTTAATTTTAAAATGTTCCTTAAGGTGTTCTGGGTTCCATAAAACATTTATTAGCAAATTATGTATTAGATATTGTACTTTAAGATTCTAATTATACTATTTTGTATAAGTTACACATCAAATATTATGTTAGCTATAAACAGTCTATGTGATAAGTGGTGTTCAATTTCCATTTAGTACAAAACAAACTATCCTTTAATTCTGTGTTAATTTTAGATCCATTTAAAAACCTCTGTGATCTCATTTTCCCATCTATTACTTTGGCTACCGTCTCTCATTCAAAGAAAGAGTGGTTTTCATACATAAATAGCAGACCATGGGATGTCAGAAAGATGACAAACTTTGGGATTAAAAATTATTTTATTTATTAAAAAATAAAAAAGGTTGAGTTTTTTTTAAAGGACTCTTATCAGGGACATAATCCTGACAAGTTTATTTACTCCTACGCAGTAAAAATGTTTCCACAGCCTTGCTGTTGCTGTAATTAGAAGATAGCATATGGTAGTTCTTTGGAAGCAAGTCACAAATATTATGTTACTTAATTTTTACCCTTCCCCCATGAGATATTGTTATCTACCTATTACATATGGAGAAATCAAATCTTTAAGTGTTTTTTGTTGTTGAGAACTTCATAAATGTGTAAAATGTGTTATGATCATATCCATTACCCATTTCCTCTCTTCAAATTCATTCCCAAGTCACTTACCATTATTTCCTCCATCAATTTTTCATCTATTTATTATTATTATTATTATTATTATTATTATTATTATTATTCTTTATTATTATTATTATTGTTTTTTTGAGACAGAATTTCTTTGTGTAGCTATGGCTGTCCTCAAACCCACTCTGTAGACTAGGCTGACCTCAAACCCAGAGATACTCCTGCCTCTGCCTCTCGATAGCTGGGATTAAAGGTTTGTGCTGTTACCACCTGGCTGTGTTTTTGGTTTTTTTTAACCCATAGAATTCACACAGTGCTTCCATTACATGCATGAGTGGAGGGCCATTTATTGGAGCATGGGGGGCCCTTCATGGGCCTCATTTTTGAAAACCACTGGCTCTCCCTCTCCTGGCAATCATCAGTTGTCTATATCTCCTCAGCTAGAGTAGTACTTTATGAGTCACTCCCACATCCATGCTGGGATTGTGTGGGACTTGCTTTTTTTTGTAGATTTTGTGCATGTTTTCACAGACACTGTGAGTTCATGTGTATATCTGTCCTGTTGTGTTCAGACACTATTTCACTGTAGTTATTCATGTTCTTGTCACTTAAAATCTTGTCACTACCTCTCCTGTTATGATCCCTGAGCCTTTGGAGGAGGAAGTGTGATGTAAATGTCCCAATTAGGGCTGGGTACTCTACAATCTCTTTTCCTCTACACACTGACCAGTTGTGGGTCTCTGTGTTTATTGACATCTACTGCAAGAAGAAGCTTTTGTTATGAAGCTTGAGAGATGAGTTAATATATTGGTATAAAGATAATACTGAAGCAGCTAAATACTATGTAGACATTTAGCAGAACAATAGTATTAGTTTTCCCATAGGTACTATGACCTACCTAGGTATGGATTCTTGGCCCCATTAATAGTACAAGGCATAGTTCCATCTTGTGGAGTGAGCCTAAAATCTAATCAGAAAATGGATTTTACTCCTATAGCATTTGTGCCACTACTATACCAATGAGGATATTTTCCCTGTCTGGTAATTATTATAACTTGCAGGGTTCATGGCTGAGTAAGACTGTTGATAACTACACATTCCTTCCCTAGCATGTGTAGCAATTTCTGACTCTATGAAAGCTAGACAACAGGGATACAACTTCGAAGTTGGTACTAGCTTGGAGAATATCAAGGCTATGGATGCTGCGTTGGATTTTTTTTTCCTACTTCATGGAGTAAACAACACAGTCAGGATTTTAATTCAGATATGCATTTTCATTTCTGAAAATACATTTAAATTCCACTTATCCTGCATTGCTGTTGTAAGAACATAACTGGGTTGTATATTATATCTCCTCTCACTTAGTAAATGCTTGTAAGTATTGGAATTGTGATTGGGTTTCCTCTCCTTTGCCGCTCTTCTAGTCTTTTCCTAACTCCTGGTTTTCATGTCTTGTTTGAACCATCTGTTTGACTAAGATTTCTCTGTGTTGCAGCACTGATTAAGGGCATTAATGGTTTTTAACTTTAAGATGCTTTTCCTGACTCCTTAATCTTAGGACTACCCAGGCTCTATAGCATCATAAATAAATGGTTGTTCTTCATAATTACCCAGTCTTGGAATTTTCCTATAGCAACAGCCAATAGCCTAAGTCCAACTGTTGCTCGAATCTTAAAAGGTCTTATTAATAAAAACAAACCCAGAGCCAGGTATTGGAGTGAACTCTGAAAGGTTAGAGAAACAGAACAAGCCATATCCAAACTCACCTTGCCAACTTCTCAGCTGATCTTGTTTCCTCAAACTGAAAGTCTCTGTGTCCTCACCTGAATGGATCTCAGCTGAACTGCTGCTCAAAAGTCTAAAAGCTTAAAAAGCCTCTAGTTCCTGGTCCTCATGACTTATTAGCTTTCTGCTTCCTGCCATCACTTCCTGGGATTAAAGACATGTGTCACCATACCTGGCTCAGTTTCCATTGTGGCCTTGAAATCATAAAAATCCAGATGGATCTCTACCTACAGAATGCTAGGATTAAAGGCATGTGCTACCACTACCTAAACTCTATGTTTAATATTATGGCTGTTCTGGTCTCTGACCCCCAGATAAGTTTATTGGGGTGCATAATATACCAACTATATCTGACAGTTACTAAATTTAGGAACAGGGATTGACTGCAGTCATCCAGACTGTACAAAGAACATGCATAATCATATTGTCTTGCCATTTTAGTTTCCCACACTATAGATGGAAGATTGCTGTTTTCTATACCAAGCCACGCATTCAGTAAGTGCCTGTGCTCTGGCAGGGACTCTGGGAGGATGTGGTCTTTGTCCATGAGGACATGAATTCTCTTCACGGTGGATGAGGTCAGTAGGTAAGAATGAGGCAGATACTTTGATAGTAGTAATCAGAACATGCTATATCAGAATAAACAGTTCCCAGTTAGTATAGTTAATTTTAATCCTGTTTTGAATAGACAGTTATATTAAAGAATTTATTTCTGTTGTGGGTGCTGATGAGGCTCCACATTCTTATATTTATATCTTTATATTTTAGCTGTATGATACATTCAAATCAAATATGTTACATCATGGTCCATGATGAAAAAACTTTAGGGAAGGCAGTTTTGAAATTTAGTATTTGGATTTCTAATGAGAAAGACACTTTATGCCTGAAACAAATTGGTAGGCAGATGCATTTGGCTCATTGGTGCTCTGTTCTAAGTAGAATATTAAGGAAGTTGAGAAAGAAAGTCCATAAGTCTACAGTGACATGTAACAGAATTTAATGGTACATGTGAAAAAATTTTAAACCACTTTATTTTCATCACTCTCCTCAAGATAACAGGAAGTTAATATGCACAGCAGATATGTATTTCAGTAACATATTAACCCTAATTTAGGATAAAATTTTTCTTAAGTAGAAATTTATTTTTGTCATTAATCATCTAACAGGAACATGTTTCAGTAGAATGGCTGATAAAAGAATATGATATTTATTAAAAAAAAAACTTTGAAGGAACAATAAGAGATGGAAAAGAGACCAAACAAACAAGTTTTTAAAAAAAAGATTGTTTAGTATGTGGACATCTTTTCATACTAGTCATAAATGCTTTTCCTTTTTATATCTCCAGCTTGCTTATTTATCATGGCTTTAGGTATATTGAAAAGCAATTTCCATACTCAGCTTGTTAGCCTCTTTTCAGCCTACAGTGGTTTTTTAATACAGTGATGATGGTTTCATGGTGTCAGAGAACTTGGAACAGTTTTTATTTTAAGTTTAAGTTTAAAGAAATCAAAAGTATACCCGAACCCAAAGGTCTCAGGAAGATCAGAGATCATTCTTCAGAAGGTGGGTCTTATACTTATGTAATTTTCATATTTAATTCATCTCAAGACATGAAAAGGATGTATCATGTTCATCTTACCTCTTAACATAATGGGTTTTCCTTTTCCCCTTATCCCAAGTTCAATTACTTGATATGGTTGCATGTTGGGTACTTAGAAGAGTCACAAAACTCTATAATGCATCAGTTATACCCAGACTAAAATGAGTAATGGGACCATCACTATTTCTGAAAAACCTCACAAAGCTTATTCCAAATATGCTCTTTGGTCAATAGTTGGAATGTAAAGCATTTTAGGGAACTTTTGGATACATTTTAAGCTATGGAGATATTTTGAAAGCACTATTCTTATGACCTTGGCATTTGTAAAGTTTCATGAGAGTTTCTTTGCATCTGGGAATAAGAAGTACTCTTTTAGGAGTTTGGAAATTGGACTAAGATAGAGGACTGGGCTAAGCTAAGCAGGGATGTCTAAACACTAGGGAAACCATAAGAAGCTAGTAATGTATGAAGCCCCTCCATCTTTAGATTCGGAGGCTTTACGTGAACTGAGATCACTAATACTGTAAAGCTTCTCACGTCTCACTCTTCACCATTAAATTATGATTCATATTTTATGTCCAGTATTAGAGTTTTCAGAGATGCCAGTATGTGCCAGGCATTTTGTAGATGGAAGAGAATGCTAAGGGATGCCTGCATTTGCTTGAAATCAGGTGGCAGGAGACATGGGGGAAAATAGATGAAACTCACTTTATATTAAATAGCTATTATGCTCCAGTTATTTTGTGGCTGAATACACCAATATCAATAAGAGTTGTAGTTGTAATGCCTATGGTGTACATTATGTTTCAAGGATCATATTCCTATGTACTTTTATGTATTGACTCATTGACTGCTTACAAAAACCTTCAAAGGTAGTCACTACAATGTCCTTTAAAATATCTCCATGTAAAAAACACCTGTGCACACACAGACTACCTGATTTGCTTCATTGTCAAAGAGTTGGATAGGGACTAATTCTGCTTTCAGATACTGGCATTCCAGGGCCAGCCCCTGCTTTTTTAACTGCTTTCATTTATCATCTATATTGTTTGGGGAAATTGCTTGTACTACTCTGAGTAACCACTCAAATGGAGATTTCTTGTGTATAGTACTGGGACTTTTGCTAGTTTATGGTTCTTAGGGGGAGCCTCGTCAACCCAAGTGGCTACACACACACACACACACACACACACACACACACACACACACACACACACACACACACTTGCTTTAATGTAGTCCTAGAAATTCTGTGTCTCAGCAGCTGTTCCCAAATAACCTCAAAGATGCTTAATATTAATTACAAATGCTCATTCTTGTTACTAGCTAACTCTTGAAACTTAAATTAACCCATTTATATTAATCTACATTCTGCCACCTCTCTTTCATCTTGTACCTCCACTTGGTGTCTTGCTGGTGATTCCTCTGACTTCACCCTTCTTCCTTCCAGTCTCCTTCGGTTGGCTCTCCTGCCTAACCTTATCCTGTACAGCTATTGGCCAGTCAGCTTCTTTATTAAACCAATCACAGTGACATATAGCCACAGTTTAAGGATATATATGCACACTTTAGGAATTTTCCACACTTTAAGGTACACACACACACACACACACACACACACACACACACACACACACACTTACTAGACAGGCAGTAGCAGTGCACACCTTAAATCCCAGCACTCTGGAGACAGAGGTACACAGATCTCTGTGAATTCCAGGCTAGCCTAGTGACTATTACATTCTACAAAGTGAGTCCCAGGACAGCTAAGGCTGTCATACAGGGAAACCCTGTCTTTTAAAAAAAGCCAAAAATAAAAGACATAAGTATACAAATACTATTATATGTATCGTGTATAATTATTTTAGGTAAGTATGAAATAACATAATTCCTTGAAGTTTTTTTCAGATAGTTTTGGTGATATTTATTCCTATCTCTCCTTCTTCAGTGTTGATTTCTGCCTCTCCTCCAAAGTTAGAACCCTCTTTAAGTTTTCCCATTTCCCACTTCACATCGTATTTATTCTGTTTTTACCCTCCAAAACTTCCACTCACCGATGATCCCTTCATACTTTCCTAGTCTCTATGGTTACTCCATGCTGTATATTCATAATTGCAGATTTGTAGCTAGGGAGCACATGTGAGGAAAAAAACATGCATTTGTTTATCTGGGTCTGGGTTACCTCACTCAATATCATCTTTTTCAGTTCTATACACTCACCTATAAAGTAATAATTTCATTATCTTTTATAGCTGAATAGTATACCACTATGTATATGTACAACTTTTTCATTTCCCATTCATCTCTTGAATGGCATTTTATTTTGTTTCTATTTCCTGGTTATATGAATATGATGATAATGAACATAACTGAGCAGCAATCTGCAGAACAGGAAGACAAGTCTTTGGACACATGCCAAGGAGTGCTATATTTAGAGCATATGGTAGATTTATTTTTAGGTTTTTTTTTTGAGGATTATCCCTATTCATTCCAGAGTAGATACACCAGTTTGTCTTCCCATCAACAGTCAATGAGAGTTCCACTGTTTCCAAAATGTTACATGCATTTTTTGTCAGTTGTTTTGTTGATTTTACCCGTTCTTACTGGAGTGAGATAAAAATCTCAAAATTGTCTTAATTTATATGCCCAGAATTGATGAGGATGATGAATACTTTTTAATGTATTTATTAACTATTTTTATTTCATTTATTGAGAATGCTTTGCTTATATCCCTAGCCCATTCTATTGGATCATTTGTTTTCTTGACTCTGTTTTTTAGTTCTGTGTACATTCTAGATATTAGTTTTCTATCAGATGGATAGCTGGCAAGGTTTTTTCTCATTTTGAGTTTCTTCTTTATTTGTTTAACTGTTTCCTTAGTTGTACAGAAGCTTCTAGTGTTAGGAGGTCCAAGTTGCCAGTTGTTGACTATTATTCTTTGGCAACAGAGTCCTGTTCAGAAAGTCCTGTCCTAACTCTATGTCTTCTAAGATTCTGTCTAATTGTCTTCTAGCAGGTTTAGTGTTCCAGGGTTCAAAATGAGGTCTTTGATCCATTTGGGTCTAACTTTTGTACATGGTAATATATATGGCTTTAACTTCATTCTTTTGTGTATGAACATTCAATTTTCTGAAGATCTTTTCTTTTCTTCAGCATGTGTTTTTTTTGCCTCTTTATCAAATATCAGATGTCTGTAATTAAGAATACTCATGCTTGGGTATTTCATTTTATACCATCATTCTATATGTCTGTTTTTGTGGCACAATATTTTTATTTAGAGCTGCTTTTCACCTCTCTCACAGAGTTGGAAGGGGTAGACCATTTGCAGACAAGGGGTCTTTGAGACAAACATGCTTTATTCTAAAAGATGACTGGGTGGGGATGAAGACTAATTCCAGAGCCAGTTTCTTGGTGAGTTCTAGCAGCATATGACAATTTATGTGAGGTTAGTGACTTAAATCAATCATATTCTTTCCACACTCTTTCTTCAGTAGTGTAACAAATCTCCTTTCTACACAGTTGGCTTTTTTGTTCATATTCTCCCTGCCACATGCTTTTTCAGTTATCACTTGAGGAAAAATATAAAAGGTCATTCAATAATAAAAAAGCATTTTGCATGGTATCCTGTCAAAAAACCACTAAGGGATTGTGGTGATATTTTATTTGTGCTCTAATAAATAAAGCTTACATGGAGATCAGAGGAAAAAGCCAGCCACTATATTAAACATAGAGGTCAGGCAGTGGTGGCACACACCCTTAATCCTAGAATCCTGGAAGGCAGAGATTCATCCAGATTTCTGTGAGTTCAAGGCCACACTGGGAATAGAGCTATGTGTGGTAGCACACACTTTTAAATCCCAGTGCCAGTTAACCATAGAGGTCTGGAAGTCTGTAAAGACAGATAGGAAGTGACATTGCTGGGAGGAAAGAGGAAAGTTATGTAGCTGGGTGGAGAGAGAAAGTAATAGGGCAGGGATGCAAAGGCATATAGGCCTAGGTATACAGGAAGTAGCTCTCTCTTGGCTGAGGATATCCAAGTGGTAAAAATGTGGCTGGCTTCTTTTTGCTTTTCCGATCTCTCAGTTTTTACTCCAATATCTGGCTCTGGGTTTTTTTTTTAATTAATAAAACCATTTAGCAATTCATCTTACAAGGGACACTACCTTTGTAGATATGAGCAAGCTGTTGGTAACACTTTTACTTGTTAATTACAAAAGTTAATTGTAAGGACCTCTGCTCCCTTGTTTAAAAGATGTAGATATAGGAGACTTACTCTGTAGCCAAGGGCAATGAACACAATAAATAATAATAAAGATGACATCTTTATTTATTCCTTGGTGGTACACATTGTATTTATTTTCAATGTGTTTGATTGGTCATTGGTCTGTGTTACTCTGGGTTGTTATGTTTCTTTACAAACTTCAGTCAGCTAGGTTCCCTGTGCCTTTTAGTGCTAGATAAATGTAAGTTTTTCAAGTTACCAATACAGAGTTCTCCACCCTCAGCACCAAATAATTATTACTTGAATTGTTTAAAGGAAATCTCACCTTCCACTTTCAAACTCAGAAGTCCTGGAAGTTTTAAGTTTTTTTCTTTTAGTCATTGTTGTCTTTATTTGTTAGTTTCCTCTAATGTATTGACTTATTCCATGTATGTTATGTTATTTCTTGAAACTTTTCTTTGTATTTTTGTATTGACATTAACCCATCCTTGCACTTTCTCCTAAATAGTATTGAGAAATCATTTTGTATTTACCATTTTATTGGTTGTATAGGAGCACCAGAAGTTGGTTCTGTTGTCCTTTAACATTAACTACTCATGAACTATGCGTCTGTGCTACATAGACTTCACAGCCATTGATATTTACTGATGACAGTGTGTTTGTCTAGGGATGTAACAGTCTCCCCTCTTGGCAGACTATTTCAGTTTTGTTTTTTTTTTTTTTTTTTTTTTGTGTGTGTGTGTGTGTGTGCTATAGGTGCCCAAGCATTCAATATCCTCCTTTCTTTTAACAGGTACTATTTGAAAACTGTTGGAAAAGCAAGATTTAGTAGTTTCTAGACACTTACCTCTTCTGTACCTCCAAGGGAAGGATTTGAAGTATTGTAAGTGTTCATGGAGCCTCATAGCCCAGGCTTCTCTGCTTCCAAAAGACTGGTTATTTAAGTTTCAACAGAGAACAAAATTCAATATCTGCAGAACTCTAACAATGTCTGAATTATTTGTTAGCTTATCAGAGATGGTTCAGATGATTTCTTCTGAAATTTTCCTTTTACATAATAGCAGGACCAACCGTCTCCATAGCCCAGTAGATAAATGAAGAATTATTGGTGAAAGTGACTCTGTGTACTTGTCTTGATTTAAAAGAAAAATAATGAAAATACAAGTCATTTTCCACGAGGGAAATTGTGTTCATTGTCCTTGGCTATAGAATAAGCCCCCTGTAACTACATCTTTTAAACCAGGGAGTGAAGATCCTCACAACTAACTTTTGTGATTAACAGGAAGAAATGTTAGCAACAGCTTGCTCATATCTCCAAAGGAAGTATCCCTTTATTCTTTAAAGGTGGTAATATATTAAGTTTTGTTTCTTTGTTTCTTCCTTCCTTCCCCCTCCACCCTCCCTCCTTCCCTCTCTCTCTCTCTCTCTCTCCCTCCCTCCCTCCCTTCTTTCTTTATTTTCTTTCATTGAAACAGGGTCTCATTCTGTAGCCTATTATGGTCTAGAACCAGGTCAGTCCCAAAGTCATAGATGTCCTCCTGATTTAGACTCCAATATGCTGAGATCACATATGTGAGCATGCCACCCATCTCAAAAGGCATTTTGTTACAAAGAATATGTGTCCCAAAGTTCTGTCTGCATCTGTTCTCAATGCCTTCTACATGAACCTGATCAATCAATTACGTAGAGTTTGAAGACTTCTTGAAGTTTGCAAACCCTTACATCCAAGTCCTCCTTATTCTCATCTGCAAAATAAATATGATCCTACTAATTTCTTCCTGTTTTTCAGTTCTTTTTCTGGAGGAGTCTTTTCAGTTCAAAATACCCAATCAAGATGTTTTGTGAGACAAAACCAAATTCGTAACCACTTGATTCATCTCGTGTTTTTCCTCTCTAAATGAGTTAACAGCTTTATGTTATAGGATATAATACACACCACTGCAGACTGCAATTGAAACTGTAATCTTTTGTCATCCTTTTCTCTTTATATTAATTGTAATTGCCACTATTGTTCTCTCCCTTATTCTTCTTTTGATTATTTTTCAGTAAATCTTTCCCTGGTTAATTATTCTCAAATATAAGTTTAGCTGCTCCCTTGGGGTATTCTGAACACCATTCACTATATCACTTGACTCTTTTTTTAAAGTGTAAGTATGAACATAGAATGTAGCTTCATCCTTTGAGCTCTCAAAATGAACTGAAGAAGACAGCCGTGGTTCTTTACTGTATATTCAATGTTTTTGAGTGATGTACTTCATTTTCTAAATTTTATTTTATTTGTTTGTAACTAATTGTTTTTAATATTTTATGTGTACAGGTATTTTAGCTGCATGTGCACCATTTACCTGTCAGTGCATTATTTATGTGCAGGTGCCCATAGAGGCCAAACGAGGTCATGGCTCTCCTAGAACTGAAGTTACATATGGTTGTGAGTCTCCATGTAGGTGTTGGGAGCAAACTCAGGTCATTTCCTCTTGAAGATCAGCAAATGCTCTTAATTTCTGAGCCTTCTCTATAATTATCATTTCTTGAATTTTAGGAAGTTTACAGATTTCATACCATTGTTTGGAAATCATGAAGAATGACAAGTTTTAAATAATGAAATGTCATCATGATATATTCTATAGAAGTACATGAAGCTTCTGAAAAATATTAGACATAGTAGACAGAGTGGTCTCAGTTTAATGGCTCCTTTGAATATTTGTCTTATAATTTTGTTAATATAAATGATTTCTACCATCCTCCTGGTATTTGGGTTCCTGAAAAACAATAAGCTTGTTTATAGCTGTTAGAGTCACAACATAAAGAACATCCAAGAATACCATGGTCAACGACATTCAATATTCTGCTGGACTGTTGCTGGCATTAGTTTGGCAAATTTACCTCATCCCTGGAGTGCTTACATTTGTTTATTTTTTTTTCACCAGCAAGTGCTGTGGGATGGCCTGTATGTCAAATGCTCTGATTGGTCAATAAATAAAACACTGATTGGCCAGTGGCCAGGCAGGAAGTATAGGCGGGACTAACAGAGAGGAGAAAGGAGGGAACAGGAAGACAGAGGGAGACACTGCCAGCCGCTGCCATGACAAGAAGCATGTGAAGACATGGGTAAGCCACGAGCCACGTGGCAAGGTATAGATTAATAGAAATGGGTTAATTTAAGATATAAGAACTGTTAGCAAGAAGCCTGCCACGGCCATAGAGTTTGTAAGCAATATAAGTCTCTGTGTTTACTTGATCGGGTCTGAGGGGCTGTGGGACTGGCAAGTGATAGAGATTTGTCCTGATTGTGGGCAAGGCAGGAAAACTCTAGCTACAAGCAAGATCTATCTGGAAAAAAAATAATAAACAGAAATGTAAGTAGAAAACAGTGAACCTCTGAGGACCCTGAACATATACACCAATCTTGGTTCTAAATACACTCTGCCCCCCAAAAAACACTAACGATTTTCCTGACTCTCCCAAATGAAATTACAGTAAAGAAAGAGGTAGTTTACAGCAAAAGAATGTTTAAAATACCTTTGTATAACTTAGACTTACTGTCACTGTGACAGCTACGTGAAAGGAAAAATTAACAGGAAGAAAAACATCTTGTGGTTTCTGCTTCCCGAGGATCTAGTCAGCCATGGATAAGAAGATGTGGTAAATCTCAGCTTGTGAAGTTGAGGGAGCAGAATGCCTGTACTGGTATGTTTTTTCTGCTTCTCCTTTTATTCCACTCTGGCTTCTAGCCTATATGATGTGGTGACACTCGTATCCGAGGTGGGTCTCTCCACTCACTAATCTCTCTGTCTAAGCCATCACAGACAAATCAGAAAAATGCTGATCTAATATCTGTTCCCCACCAAATCAATCTGACAACCAAGATTAATGATCCCAACCCCAAGCCTACATAGAGTTGTAGTGGTTAGTCACAGTTCTTAACTTAATGGGTGAGCTGCATTTGGGCATGTTCATAGGAGATTTTCTTGATCAGGTTCATTGAGGTGGGAAGACCCATTAAACTGTGAGTGGTACACTCCGCTGGACTTGGATACTAGACTGAATTAAAATGTAGCATGAATCTTAAAGGTTCTTACTAATAAAATCAAACCTGAGCCAGGTATTGGGGTGAACACTGGAAGATCAGAGAGACAGAACAAGCCACAGCTATCTCACCTCAACAGTTCCTCCGCTGGTCCTGTTTCCTCAGACTGGAAGCCTCTGAGTCCTCATCCAGAATGAATCCCAGCTGAACTGTGCTGCTTCAAAGCCTGAAAGCTTAACCAGCCGAATGCTTAATCAGCCACATGCTTAACCAGCCACATGCTTAACCAGCCAAATGCTTCTAGTTTCTGGTCCTCACACCTTATATACCTTTCTGCTTTCTACCATCACTCCCTAGGATTAAAATTTTGCTTCCTGGGATTAAAGGCGTGAGTCACCAAGCCTGGCTGTTTCCAATGTGGCCTTGAACTCACAGAGATCCCAGATGGATTTCTGCCTCTGGAATTCTAGGATTAAAGGCATGTGCTATCACTGCCTAACTAGTGGCTTTTCTGTTCTCTGACCCCAGATAAGTTTATTAAGGTACACAATATTTTGGGGAACACAATACCACCACATTAAAAGGAGGATGCAAGTTGAGCACCACAGCTATCATTCTCTTCTTCCTGATTACAGACACGATGTGGCCAACAACTTCAAGATTTTGCCACCTTGGCTTCCCCAAAATCCTGGAATATATCTCAAACTGTGGGGCAAAGTAAGTTCTTTCATCCTTAAGTTTCTTTTGCTATGTATTTTGTCTTAGCAAAATTACATAATAATCAATACAAGAGGGAAGTATTTTCTAGTAAGAAGAAATCATTGTCCTTCCTATCAACTAGGAATAAAGCACCATAAAAATCCTCACTCCCTGTGTGTGCGGGCAAAGTTTCTCAGAGGAGGAGATTAGAAGAGCATCCAGCTTTTCTCAAGCACCAGTGAATGGATTTCAATTCCCATATCCTATCATTCACACGATTACACAAAAAAAAATAATAATAAGGGTGAGAATTAGTAATGGGACAGATTTAATAAATAAATCTTAAGGGCTAACTGAAGGCCTGGGTTTAAAGGTAAAATAAAAATTTTAAGGGTTAACAAAAATCTCTTCCAAAGACTCTCTTGTTGCAAATAAAAAAACAGTTTTAAAATTCTCTGTGTGTTCAAATGTCAATTATTGCCAATTTCACAGGCTCCTCAAACAAGAGATTTTCATTTAGCAGAGCCAACTTTACACTATCTGCCAAAAGCTCATAGAATGGCCCCTTTCCATCTGGTGAATGTTCCACAATGAAATTAGAACTGTTGGAAAAATAATGGAAATCTACAGGCATGTATTACTGTAGCTGAAATGTGATATTTTGTTAGAGATCTTCTTATAAATTGCTTAGTTAAGGGCCAATGTTAAGTTCTTTGGAATAAGAAATCCTTGAGTTTCTTTTTTGTTTTTCATTTGTTATTAGTGTACCAGAATTATAAAAAAGAGTTTAAATGTTGTATTTTCTCATATATTTATATATGAAATGTTTCATATATGCATGTAACATAGTTGAATTATACCCATTCTCCATACTTTCCTGTCTCTTCATCCCCACTTCATCCCTCACCCTGGTACATTCTCAACTTTCCTTATTATAACTGAAGCAATTTCCTACTTCCATTTAGAAATAAACCATTCTAAACACATAGCGGTGCCTACATTGCCAGCCAGTAATATTCAATACTATCTGGTGAGTCTCATAACTCACCTTGGAACATCAAATGAAAAGTGTAGGTGCCCAACCCTGAAAAAAGTAATAATATGTAATGATTTATAAATAACTTCAGGAATTAAAAATCTTTTGCACATAGAAATTTGAAAGAGGGGCTTTACAAACTTAAAAAAATGTATTAGACATTTCTGAAAAAGAAGGCCTGTTTTAAGTCCAATACATAATTTTATTTCCCATAGGTTCATTTACTCAACTCTGCATTGCTGACATTTCCATCTTTGAAGAATTAAATGAACTTCTCATATAATTTTCTACTACTTTGTGAATAGGCCACAAAGGAGATAGCTCAGTTAGTGAAAAAATGGTCTGCTTTTCCAGAGTACTAGGAAAAATTAATTATGTGTGTGTGTCTGTGTGTGTGTGTGTGTGTGTGTATGTACATAGATGTATGTTCATATGTACCTATATGCATATATCTAGGTGTATTTAGAGATGAGCTGACATATGCATAATGTATATATGATCATAATCAAAGAGAGGAAAGGGTAGTTTCAGTTAATAAAATTATTATTATTATTATTATTATTATTATTATTATTATTATTATTATTGAGACAGGGTCTCTCTACATACCCCTCATTTTTCTGGAACTCACTAGGCAGATTAAGCTACCCACAAAGTCGCAGATATTTCCCTGCCTCTGGCCCACAAGTGCTGAGATTAAAGGCATGTGCCATCATATCCAGTTCAAATGTTAGTTTTTGAAATGTGACACACATGCACATGTTTTTCTTTTCTTTATCTTCTTTTAGTGGTTGAAAATGTCCAAAATTCTTACCTTGTGCTTCATGAGAAATTTAATTATCAAATTCTTTAAATCAGCATAAAAATGCTGTCCAGTCATGGGAAGAATACTCTAAGGTTCAGAAAATGAGAGTCATCAGAGACCTAAGAGAGAAAAACAACAGGATAGTCCTAGGTGAGATGTTTTCAGTGTTCATATTCAGGCAAACCACAAAATAGGCTCCCTGGACCAGTGCTCTGGAGAGCATGCATTACAGGGAAAGAGGTCTTCTTATCCATGGTATGGGGGCTTCCATTCATCTCGAAACCTGCATGGCACATTCTTTCCCATTTTGCCTCATGATTCATTCCCAGGCCTACCTTTGGTTAGCTTTAATTGACAGAAACGAATAGGAAGTCACTGAAACTTCAGTTCAGAAAGGATTGAAATTTCATGTTGATGTGTTTGTTCTTCAGTTTCTGTTCAGAGACCAAAGGCTCGAGCTTAGAAAGGCTTATTGATATCTGTATTTGCAAGTGGGGTGTCTGGCAGATTTACAAAGCTTTGGTAATTCGAGGCTTCCAAGTTAAGAGTTGATAAAGAAGCCTCTGCTTATGGGCAGTGGACCCATAAATTTTTCCTGGAAATATGAATCTCCTTTAGATCTGTCACAGTTAATACAACATGGAGCAATATAGATGGAGACTTAAATTGATGAGGCACATGTGGAAATTGATAAAGGAAGTTTGATTCATCATAACATTGAAATTTATCTAAATTCAATATTGTTAAACATTCTTAAAGATCAGATGAATTATACATGAAGTATATAGATTATTTGTCCCTGGCAAACAATGGTGACATTTCTGTCTGTCACTTAGTATGACAAGGTTAGCATGTTTTATTCAAAACTTTTAAGCAGTAAAATGATTTGTATGCATTACTCTTTCTTTGGACTGCCAGGAAAGGCAGGAGCAGCTCAGTTATTCTGTGACATTGAGTCAGCATGTACATAAAAAATGACAGGACAGAATTGCCTCAAATATCTATAAAGCTCTTGCTTAGATTCTGTAATCATTTGGTGTAAAGAAAAGAAACAATGAGATCATGAAGATAGAAGTCTGCCCTAGACCCCCAAATGAAACATGACTTCATATACCAGAGTAGAAAGACTGCTTTTGTGATGTAATGAATATAGAATATTCATGACTGTGAACAGATCCCTAGAAACATTTTGCTTTGGTTTCTAAAGAGATTTTATAGCAAAATATTTATTTTCTAAGTAATTAAGCTTAAGATCCTGACTATATTGTCCCTTTAGTAGTTAAATCCTAGGTAAGGTGGGGAAGGTCTTAGCTAACTGTTCGGATTTTGCATTCTCTGTCAGTATAGCATGAATATACTATACTGACATTCCTTATGCAGGGAATGATTAGCAGGAATGATTAGCAGGGCCATGATTGCAGGACCACAGCTCCTGAACAGAGATGGATAACATCCTTGATGTGTTTACCTTTTCTGTGATAACTGTCCAACTTGGCAGGGCATCAGAGTCTGAACAGAGAGTGATGGAGAAGAAGCAGACCTCAGTTCATCTCACCATTCCTTGTCTTTTCTGTCCCTAGGCAGACACCAGAAGAGCACACAGAGAGCTGCCACTTTGTTTTTCTTCCTCTCATGAAGTTCTAGAGCAGAAATGAACTTTGAGAAAATTGCACAAGGTTAAGTCACATAGATCCTAGGGGTCGTCTTGTACTCACAACTGTAACTACTGCTTTAGAGACAAAGTCTGACTGTGTCACCCGTACTGTCCTTGAACTTGTGATCTCACTGTCTCAGTGATTCCTGAGTGTCATTACACTTTTTATTCCACCATTTTCATTCACAGATGGCTTACAAGCACTTCAATAATGTGTTGTGAACCAATAACACATATGCATACTGGTACATAATGGTGGTCAGAACAAAGCATTTTATGTATTTGGAATGTGTGTAATAGAGGAATAAAGACCCATTAACATGCAAAGCAGTGGTTCGTAGGTGTGAATGTGGCTACTGGCACTGGGTGAGTGGGGAGAGGACAATAGGGAGGGACTAGCCAACACCCACTATTGCTTCTTTTCTCCACTCTTTTCTTGAGATAATAACTACAAAGAAGAGTGCTTTTCTATCTTATCGCTAAACACATTCAGTTATATTCACTGCAGTTTCAAATATGTTACAACCCAGACACCATAAACTGGCATACATTTGTCTTTCTTCTGTTATCTGCATATGACTTTAAGGAAAGAGCCCTCTTCAGAGTGTATTAATCTCTCAAATTTATTTTAACAGCTGGTGATTCTAACTGATTTTAATTGGCACAAGAGAAACATTAAAGTATAAATTTTTCCTGGAATTATTTAATAGAGAATACTTGATGGAAAAAAAGAAATACTTTGAACTCTCTGTCCTGGTCTACATCTTATGTTATATTGAGCCTGAACCCCAGGGTTGCTGTCATCCATGATATCAATGATGTGGCAATACATTTCTGGTGACTCTGACAATCATTGCTATTAATTAAATATTATGTAACATACTTAACCCTTTATTTCAGTATCTTCTTCAACACTGCCATCCTCAGTATTTTTGGCATCACAAATGGTTCATGCAACTTTACAGTTATTAGAAAGATTTCCTTTCTCCAAAGTTAGAGAACCTTGTGAAACAAATCACAATCCTTTGCCTTAAAGAGACTTACGGGTGGCAGCAAACTTTTGGGATGTTGTGTCATCTTTCTGGGCTGTCATTTTAAGTGATGCTGTCTCCATAGAGGAAAATGTTTCCAGAAATACTCTGACCTTTCCATTTTATAGCGTGAAAGTGACAGGATCTAAGAGGAAGCACTTCCCAAGTAAATGTGGTGAGCTTGAATTTGAAATATTCATCATGTTTCTGTTGTGAATAGGCAAACCTCTGCTAGAAATCAGAGTCTGCCCATCTATTGAGGTTATTCATTCCATGCAAATCCCAATGCACAGGAAATGAATAAAAGACTTCCTTTCAGTTGGTATGCATTGTTACTTCACTACTCCATTTTTGTCCACAAACTTGTTTCTCAACTTTTCAGTATTAGTAGTTTGTTAAGTTCTTAAACAAATATTTGTGGTGTCCCCAGACTTGGGAAAGCACCGGATTTAATGATACTGTCCTTGCATGGTAGTTGGCCTGGCCTACAGTTTTTTTATCGTTTGTGCTTTTTTAGATGGACTTTTCAAGAATGCTTGGGAGTCCCCTAAAGCAAAACAAAACAAAACAACAACAACAAAAAAAACCCACACATATGTGGTGATATTTTAATTGTGCTGAAATGTGATTTTATTTGTATGTTAATGAATAGTTTGCCTGGAGATCAGAGGTCATTAGTGAGCCAGGAACAGAATTCAAGTGTGGTAGACCACGCCCTTAGGGCAAGCAGAGTCTCTTTGTGGTCAAGGACACAGCCAAGCGTGGTGACCCTTGAGTCTTTAATCCCAGTACCAACCATAGAGACCAGGAGGTCTGTATAGACAGGCAGTGGCAAGGAAGTCATGTGGCCGAGCTTAGAGCCAATGAGAAGGCAGAACAGGAAAGCAATAAACTCAAGACACACAGGAAGAAGTTCTCTCTTTCAAGCGAAGGACAGCAGCAAGTGATAAGATAAGATGGTCTTGGCTCTTTGCTGGTGCTCGGATCTCTTAGGCTTTTAACTCTGTTATTTGGCTCTCTGTTCCTTATGTAATAAGACTGTTTAGAATTTTGTCTACAAACATATGGTAAAGAGAGGGAATCCTGTGCTCCTTGTTTGTTTCTGTGAGCATGGCTTGCTGGCTCATCCTGTTACCTGTACAGGGAGTGAGAGTAGTGTTTGGCAGATGAGGATTCCGATTTGGGCTTTGCTCCTTGTTCAATCAGGACCACATTCCATCTGTACCAGAGTTTTTCCTATATGAAAAAGGAGAATGTCTTGCTAGGGCATTGTTAAATGTATTGAGTGTGTCAGCAGAGATCAGACTCCTTTAATAGGTGATTATTATCAGGGCCTTTCCTAGGATCATGAATGTAACAAATAACAAAAATGAACAAAAACTTTAATAGTGGAAGACAGGCTAAAACAAGCCCTGTGGAAGCTGGAGCAGTATTCTGGTAGTTTTGGAGGATTTGATAAATTTTGATTGTCTGATTCCTTTACTTTTTTCTAGTTTTTGTCTTGTATGTCTGGGCTCTCATTATGAGAAATTTTAAATTATATAAATTCAGCTGCAAAAACACAATGGCATGGGAGAAAAGAGAAGACAAAAGCACAGGGAGTAAATGAGTTGCTCACAGAATTTAAATAGCAGCACGGAGGACATGTGCCTTAAAATTCAAGGAGCTCCTCTGCCGCAACTGCTATTTGACTCAGCTCTTCTTGGGAACATCACATGCTGTTTGCTCCAGTTCTTCTAGTGACTGTTAAAATGGTATGTTTTGGGATGGGGTGCTCAAGGTGTGCTTTGCATTGTGTATGCAGCTGAGGGTGTAAGTGTGCACAGTCATGTGGTACCCAAGCCAAGATGTAAAACTGTCTTTATTGCTCTCCATCTTACTGCCTGGAACAGGGTCTCTCACAGAGTTGGAGGCATGCTATTTTGCCCAGAATGTCTAACCAGAAAGGGTTAAATAGCCACCTTGCTCTGCCCCTATATGCCAGTGTTACAGGCTTGTGCAGCCATGCTTGCATTTTTAAGCAGATGCTTTGGATGTTGGGGATTCAAACTAAGGTCCTCATGTTTGCAGAACATGTGCTTTCAACCAATGATGGAGCTCATCGGCATTCCACTCTCAATGAACACAGAGCACAGAATTCAAGTAAACAATGATCTGTTTTAATGCTGAGAGGGAAAACAAAACAAAAACCACAAAACTTAAGAAACGTTAAGAGATGATGTATTTTTCTCTGCAAAGTTCCTTCTTATGGAATCACAAGGGTCCTTTTAATTACAAGTGATTATTGACTCCTTTCTAAGCTCCAACTCTCCCATAGTTCATTGATTTTTATTATTCATAATTCTTAATGGCCTTCATTTACGTTAAGTAGCCAGATTTACTTTCCTTTTTTTTTCTTGTATTATCTTTATTATCTGTTTCATGCCACAGTTGCCTGGGATATTTTGTCTTTCATTTCTCTGGAACTGTCAGAACTTTGTCTAGACCTTAGATAGCTGTGTGATGTTTCTAGTGGTATAGGGGGCTTAAAGTATTATTTCCCCACAATAAAGGATCATAACCTGAAACTGTGAGCTAAAACCTTTTATTCCATAAGTTGCCTTTTCATAGTACTTTTTTTAAAAATAACAACAGGAATGAAACTAAGACACATTCTCCATTATAATATGAACCTTAGTTTGTACACTGTGTGCATTTATAAATGTGTGTGTAAGAGAATGTGTGAGTGTGAAGGTCATTGGTCTTACTAAATACAGCCTGATTTTTCTGAAGCATAGCTACTTACTTGAGCTCCTTGAAATGCTCAAAAATTAATGCCTCCATTTGATGACTCCAAACAGCTCTTGGTAGAATGACTTAGGATATTCCAAGAAGGAATTTACACAATGATTCAGTCTACTTTGGTGAAGTTTTTATGTGTGAAATAGAACACAACTTTCCTATATTTCAAGTAAATTAAAAAAAATCATTCCCAGGGCTAACAATCATTCTAATTCTGGCTTGCCTTTGAAGGTAGTAACATTATTTTCTTTATCCTGACTTGTTGCTTCTTGTAAAGAGCAACCTCCATTTCATATTGTTGGAATTATCATATAATGTGTGAGACAAAGCCCAAAATAGACATCTTTTAAAAATTTTTTATTAATTAATCAATTAATTTTTCTCAGCCCCATCACAGTTTCCCTTCCCTCCCTCCTTTCTTCCCAATCCCTCCCATAAGCTCCCCTCTCCCCCACATTCACTGCCCCTCCCTTCCCTTCAGAAAAGTACAGGCCTTCCATGTATATCAGCTAGCCATGGGAGATCAAGTTGCAGCAAGACTAGGCACCTCATCGTCTATTAAGGCTGGATGAGGCAACCCAGCAAGAAGAAAGGATCCAAAGAACAGGCAGCAGAGTCAGAGACAGGCCCACTCCCTGTGCCAGGAGTCCCACAAGAAGATCAAGCCACACAACTGCAACACATGTGCAGAGGGCCCACGTCAATCCCATGTAAGTTCTCTGGTTGTTGGTTCAATATCCATGAAGCCCCTTGAACCCAGGTCAGTTGACTGTGTATTTTCTGGCAGGGTCCTTTGCCCCTCTGGCTCCCATAATCCTTCCTCTGCCTCTTTCATAGGATTTGCTGAGGTCAGCCTAATGTTTGTCTGTGGGTCTCTGCAACTATTCCATAAGTTACTCGGTAAAGCCTCTTTGATGACAACTGGGCAAGGCAATGATCTATGAGTATAGCAGAATATCATTAGGAATCATTTCATTGACTTTTTTTTCTTTGTTGCCAGTCATGTTTGGTTCTATCCAAGACCTCTGGGTTTTTCAGCCTCTGGGGTCTGTCCATGCAGGCACAAAACAGACATCTTATGCCACCAGAAAAAAAAAAAAAACCTTCAGTGGCAGGAATGGGATACATTTTGTACAGTTGTGTTCAGTTGTTAGTTAAAGGGAACATTAGACCACCTGAAAACATCATGGGATTTTGAGAAGTTTATTGATTACTCAACATAATCTGATGGCCCTGTTGTTGAAGACACTACTTCCTTAATGTTGTTGATGCAGAAATTGAGCTGGTGTTCAACTAGAAGCTTTACCCCTACTAACTAGCATTCATGGTACTAGAAGGGACTTTACACACTGCTGGAACAGAAAAGTAATCATCAATTTTACCTAGCTATAGATCTTGCAGCCTATAACATAGACTGACCTGCAAGGCATACTGGTATAATAGGGTCACAAATGTTATGGGCATAACAAATAAATCACTTTTTGATTGGATTTAGGCCAACTTTATGAAATGGAACCTGTACATGACACTGCTAAAATGGCCAAGAACCTGAGACTAGATAAGCCATGGAACTTTGGGAAAACTTACAACTATTTTGCTAAATGAACATAGCAATAACATAACTCCTAATGACATATTGCTATACCCATAGAGGATAGTACAACAAAACTCTCCTCAGAGAAGTTTGTTCTTGCAGTAGACATCGATTAGCAAAGATACCCATAGCTGGATGATGTACAGAACGTATGAGACTTAGGAGCACTCAGACTAAATAAGCTGTCTTTTTCAAACCCTTCCCCTCAAAGATCAGGGATCCATGCAGGGAAGGAGAAGGAGAGATTGTAATAATCAGCTGTGGTAGAGGACTCTAAGGAAACAGTATCTTCCAGACACAACAGTACTTATACACAGATGAGTTCATACAGTCTGTCAAAATATGTACAAGACCTTCACAGTTTCAAAATAGACAAAATTCCAGCACTCAGATGGGAAAGTGCACACAACGTGTCACCTATCACCAAGCTTTTGGATGTAGTCTTGAGAAGATCATGGATCCTGGTGACTCCAGCCTAATCAATGGATTAAGCCCCTGGTAAATTTGTAATATGATGAAATTTATTGGAAGTGGAGCACATCTGGAGTAAGCAGTTCACCAAGCATGTCCTGAGAAGATATGCCTTGTCCTTGCTGCCTTTCCATCTCTCTATACTCTCTGGATGTCATGAGCTAAACAGCTTCACCATGTCCTTCTGCCATAATGGTCTGCCTAACCTGATAGACCCTCAAACAATGGAGTCAAGTGCCATTCATGAAATCTCTGTAATTTCTAGCTCAAATAAACCCATCCACCATTAAGCTGATTTTTCTCAATAATTTCTTATAGTTACAAATAAGTCTCTAGCATGAAAATTAGGGTGTTTGGCCATCCTATTACCAGAGTAGGTCAGGTCGGGCTTTCTCTCAACCATTGCCAGTAGTCTATTGTGGAGGTATCTTTGTGGATTTCTGTGGACCTCTCTAGCACTTTGCTTCTTCCTATTTATCATGGTCTCTTATTCCTTGTTCTCCCTCTCTGTTTTTGATCCAGCTGGGATCTCCCACTCCCCTAAGCTCTCTTTCCCTCGACCCTTGCCCTTCATTACTCCCACTCATATCCAGGTTGTTCATGTAGATCTCATCCATTTCTGTTATTGGGCGATCTCTGTGTCTTTCTTCGGGTCCTGTTTTCTAGGTAGCCTCCCTGGAGTTGTGAGTAGCAGTCTAGTTATCTTTGTTTTACATCTAGTATCCTTCTATGAGTGAGTATATACCATGTTTGTGTTTCTGAGTCTGGGTTACCTCACTCAGGATGATTTTTTTCTAGATCCATCCATTTGCCTGCAAACCTCATGATCTCATTGTTTTTCTCTGCTGAGTAGTATTCCATTGTGTATATGTATCACATTTTATTTATCCATTCTTCAGTTGAAGGGCATCTAGGTTGTTTCCAGGTACTGGCTATTACAAACAATGCTGATATGAATATAGCTGAGCAAGTGCTCTGGTGGTATGATTGAGCATTCCTTCTTGCCCAAGAAGAACCGGATACAGAGATCCATGGCCAGGCCCCAGGTGGAGCTCCAGGAGTCCAATTGGTGAGAAAGAGGAGGGTTTGTATGAGTGAGAATTGTTGAGACAAAGATTGGAAAAAGCACAGGGACAAATAGCCAAATGAATGGAAACACATGAACTATGAACCAATAGCTGAGGAGCCCCCAACTGGATCAGGCCCTCTAGATAAGTTAAGATAGCTTGCTCTGTTTGAGAAGCATCCAGGCACTGGGACTGGGACCTATCCTCAGTGCATGAGCTGGCTGTTTGAAACCTGGGGCTTATACGGGGACACTTGGCTCAGCCTGGGAGGAGGGGACTGGACATGCCTGGACTGAGTCTACCAGGTTGAACTCAATCCCCAGGGGAGTCTTTGCCCTGGAGGGGATGGGAATGTGGGGTGGGCTGGGGGGAAGGCAGGGGGGAGGGGGGAGAACACGGGAATTCGTGGCTGATATGTAAATTTAAATTAAATTATAAAATTAAAAAATAAATAAAAACAAATAAACAAATAAATCTCTCCTAATCCTTAAACCACTTAAAGTTTTGTCAAGGTAAAGACTTGTAAAATCTTTCAGTACTCTGGCAGTTTCTTCAGACAAACTTTAGTTTTGTGTTTCTGGGAGACTCCACAACCTGTGAGTTACTTAGACAAGAATAGATATTGAGTCCTGTTTTGTGAATCCTAGTATTTGTACTTTGACAACAAATGTCATCTATGATAATTTATATGATAATTAGATTGGCACCTAGCTCAGAAATGAAATTTTTCCATGTACAATAGATTTATAAAATCAGGCAAGACCTCATGTAGTTTGTTCCCTTAAGGTATAAAGTTTGATAGTCTATATAGTATTTTTACATTCTTGTACAAGGGTTACCAGAATCTAATTTTAGAACATTTTCATTACACTTCCCCAAATGCCTACTATAGACATGGTCTCTTCATCTTTGCATAAGCCATGTAGGGAGCTTGACAGCTTGTCTAAATACTTGGATTACAGATGTTGTGGTGCTGATCCAGCCTTTAGGTGGCTTTTGGGGATTTGACTGGGTTGTGATGCCTGTGCAGTGAGCATTTTGACACACTATCCTATGTCCCCAGCCTGTGATCCTTGTCCTTGGCTTACCTTAGTGTTCTTTAAGTTCATCCACATCATATGTGTGTCAGGACTGTGTTTTCTCTGTAGCTTGTGGCTTGTGGTATGGTTCTGCAACACTTTGTTCATCCATTCACCAGTTAGACATCTGGATAGTTTCCACGACTGACTATTACAAAATAGTGCTACTATGAGCATTTTTGTATAAGTTTTTATGTGGACATATGCTTTCATTTCTCTTGAGTAGAATACTAGGGGTAAAATTGCTCCATATGGTAATTTTGTATTCATATGGTAACTGTATATTTAACATTTTGAGAAACTGCCAAGCTGTATTATAAAGTCAGCTTACCATTTTAAATTTTCCCAGCAAGGTTTTCATGAGGATTGAAAGACTGAGTAAATCATTGGAGAAATAAAAGCTAAAATACTACCTTGCCTTGTTCTGTTATTTTATTTTATCTATCTCCATCTAGGAATGAAGCAGGAAAGAAATATTTAGTATGTTTTTCTTTTTAATCTATAAGTTATCTCATAGATCTCTGTAAGGTATTTCCCAGACTTCTTATTCGCAAAGCTAATGGGTTCTTATTTTGTAACATGCTTCCAATGAAGCAAAGACTGAATGTAAGACTGTTATTTTCAAGTTAGTTCTCCAGTTACCTATATATGTTCAGGTGACCATTCCAACATTGGCTAGCCATATCTCAACAACATGCCAAAGATTTCACAGACATTTAGATGAGAGAAGTTGTGGTCAATAAGACCCCAGGAATTCCAGGACAAATAAGCCTTAAGGGATAGCTTTTTGATAGAGGGTGATTAGTTTCATTGAGAGGTACCATAACTCATATGCCAGAATACAGGATTCTTGAGTTCCTCAGACCATGACCAAGAGGAAGAGCTGATCTTTCCTTTTCTTCTCATAACATGAGATTATATTCTATAGCAGCAAAATATCACATCCCCATTATCTGCTTCTGAGATGTGCCACAATGCCTTCTACTCGCTACACAGTCACACGGATAAGTAATCAAAATGAAAATTCTACATTGCTAAAAACGTATTTAAATTCCATTTAATCATACATATTTAGAGGCCAAGGAATTACTGTTTACTATGCATTTATCTCTATATTCCTCATTTGATACCCAAACTATGAGAAATGTTTCCAACATTTTTTTACAGATGACTAAATAATACTCAAATCATTTGCATATCTCATGCTAAAGAAAGATGAACATTCATTTTCCAACTATTAAAGCAAACAGTAAAGCAAAGGAACAATGACATCAGTAACAAAAATGCTGCTACTTTAAATATTCGTGCAATAGGCAGCTGTTCTTAGTGGCAAACTTAATTATTACTTAAGACATAAATATTCACTTGAATATTCACTTGAATATTGCTATAGAATTTAAAAACAGGTCATTAGGGTGAAGAGTTTCTGAGATCATATGTGGAAAAGGTGATTTTTTTTTCTGTAAATGATATTTTGAGACACTGAAATTCTGGCTTTTCAGTGGAGGAATATGGAATCACTTGGCTATGGTTTTTCCCCCAAATAGAGAAACCAGGCCTTACCAAGTATTTCCCAAACTCCATTGACATTTCTAGGTATAGCATAATACACAAATCTACATCAACAACAATACCTAATTCTTTAGGTCATGCATATGTAAGGGCCTGGTGGAATATTTCCTCTTTGGATTTTAAGCAGTTGATTGTAGTTTCCTTTCTACGTTTACTGAACTTAGGTTGCATGATTATGAATGTTCTTGTTTCCATTCTAGAATTATATTGGGAAAAATATTAATTTTTTATTGATAGTTTATTTTATTTTTTAAAGAAAGGGTCTGACTATTACATAGGCCAGGCAGACTTTAGACTTTAAATCCTCCTGTTTTTACTTCTTGGGTGCTAGGATTACATATTTGTGCTATTACAAATATCTACATTTTTAATAAAAATATGTGACATGAATATAAAGCTGACTAATGAATAACAATTGAAAAGAAATTAAAACTAGTGAATGGCATTAATAGTAGAGCTCAGGAAAATATGGGAAGGACATCACAAAATGCGTTTTCGTTTTAAAGCTTTATTGAGAAATTAGAATGAAAAGAAATGAAGTCCATTTCACAGAAAAAGTTTAAGCAAAATTTAAATGATTTAACACTCAGTTTGCTTTTTTATTCATCACCATCTGAAATTTAAGTATAAGAAACTCAAGGATCAAGCAGACGACCACTAAGCTGCTCCCAAGATTTAAGTTGGGGTAAGTAATATGCAATTTAGATACTGAAATGAAAAGAGAAAAAGAGAAAAAAAATTTAGCAGAATAATAAAATTTTCAAAGATATTCCTAAATATTTATGGCAAATAAAATATAAAATTTAAGATTTAAAAGTCAAGAATCTCACTGCACTTGAAGTGAGTAAGAACCATGAAACAACTGACAACAAATGCTGATGAGACTGTAGATAAAGGAGAACCTGTTTTCACAGTTTGTGGGATTCTAAACTGATGCAGATAGCCTTGAAACCAGTGTAGAGAATCTTCCAAAAGCTAAGAACAATATTTCACATGACCAATTCAGCTGCACCACTACTTTGCATATGCCCAAAGGGCTTGATGTCATACTCCACAGATACTTGCTCAGCTATGTTTACTGCCACTCTATTCAAAATAGCTGGCAAATGAAACAACCTAAATGCAGTTCAACCAATGAGTGGATAATGAAAATGTGGTGCATATACACCATGGGATATGATTCTGCTGTGGGAAGGTCTTTCTGTATGCTGTGAATATGTGTTGCTACCATTGGTTAATAAAGAAGCTGCTTTGGCCTCTGGCAAGACAGGTTATAGCCAGGCAGGAAATCCAAGAAAAGACAGAAGGAGAGGAAGGGTAGAGTCAGGGACAGAAGCCAGCCAGCCAGCCAAGGAACAAGATGCCAGCAGACCAGTAATGCTGCAGCCACGTGGCAAAATGTATATTAATAGAAATGGGTTAATTTAGGATGTGAGAGCTAGCTAGAAATAAGCCTGAGCCGTAGACCAAACAGTTTGTAATTAATATTAAGCCTCTGAGTGATTATTTTATAAGCCGCTGTGGGCTGGGTGGGATGCAGGAAAATTTCTGGCTATACTATTCAACCTGAAAGAAAAGGAAAACTTGAAATTTTCTGGTAAATTGATGGAACTAGAAAATATTATACAGAGTAAGACAACCCTTACTCAGAAAAACAAATGTCACAAGTTTTCTCTCATTTGTGGTTCAAATAATTGACTATAGGGTGCCCAGTCCCAACTGGTACATCTAAAATACAACCTCTACATCTAAGTCTCAGGGATCATCATGGCAGAGGGGCAGAAAGATTGTAAGGGCCAGAGGAGTAGATCATCTGGTGCAAGCTTGTGTCATTTATATATGATAGGGACTCTTTACCCATTAACTCTCAACAATAATGGCTGACAAAACAAGACCTGGATAACTTCAAAGGCAGTTAACATCTCAATGTAGGTGGGACAGTCTCACAAGGCTCCATGTCTAGATAAAGAACCAATGGCAATTTATAACTTCCAAGGGAGGGAGAATCATTTTTTTCTGGGATGAGCCTCCTAATTAGTTCTCCAATTCCAAGGTGTCAGTCCTAAACACACACATATATGTACAACACTAATAGAACCCAGCAGGTTGTATTTATATATTTATTTGTTCATGTCTACATACACACACACACAATTCCCAAGGTATGAGACTTACTTGAAGATAAACATAATTTTCTTGTATGACGTATTTGTCATTGTGTCTCTCCTAAGTAATATAATAGTATTCACAAATGAAATTATGCTTTTATTTAGCTTATTTTTATCTATTGGGTGATTGCTATGGTTTGGGACCAAAGAGTTCATGTGTTGAAGCTTGGTGTTCTGTGTGGTAGTGTTAGATGGTGGTGGACCTTTGGGAAATAGAGAGTAGTGGGAGGACTCTGGAGGTATGCCCTTAGATGGGATGAGACATTTCTCCTTTGGAGGTCCTTTACCCTCAGCAACCCATTTCAACAATTAACACTGGATTTGTTTTACAAGATAGAAATAGTGATCGTCTGGATGTTCAAGAAGAGAACAGATAACTGTTGTTAGTTTTACAGATTTCTCCAAAGTAAGCTTTTCATGTTAGAATACATGATGTATACGTATATTTTGGATCTAATCAGGAGTCAGACAATAAAAAATATGTAAGAGTGGATTCAAGAAGTTAACATCAAAAATAGCAGTAATGGTGGTGGCGAGATATCTCAGCAGTTAAAGCACTTGTGTCGCAAGCCTGAAGACCTGAGTTAGATCTCTAGGGAAACCCATGGTGAGGTAGAGAACTCACTTCTGGAAGCTGTCCTGTGACCCCTACACATGATGGATGCATCCAAACTGACAGATAGACAGACAGACAGACAGATGCACACACACACAAACTTAAAACATACCAGTGATAACGGTAAGAGTCACTCTCTAATCAGTGCTGAAGTTGAGTAAATTTGTGACAAGAGCCAGATGAACATTCTGGTGATCCATTGCCAAATGTCAATTTTAACACTCCATGTCTCAAAACTTTCATTTCATTTCATGACTTCATGGGATATGAGTTCCAGCAGGTCTTTGCTAGGTTATTCTTCTCTGTCACCTGACATTTTCTAGGGCCACTTGATAATATTTAACTGGAGAATAGAATCCTCTATGATAATAAAGTGGTTTCACTCATGTCTGGCATCTTGGTAGGGGCAGTTGAGCCCATCTTCATCTCTATTGTCTCAGCCATTCTGGTATTCCCAGCAAGGGACTGAACATCATTAACTTGTCTCTTGTGTGGAATAAGTTCTCATGCACTGGAAGTCATTTTAAAATGTGGCCTTGGATGTCTTCTTTTTATTGTTGGCTAAAGCCATCACAAGTCAGCCTAGAATTGGGGAGGGGGTGGAGAAATTGAAGTTCCTCACTCAGTATAAGAAGAACTAAAAATTTTTAATTCTTTTTAATCTGTGATATAACCTCTTAACTTACTGAAAGTCATCTCTTCATGCTGTGGTATAAAGTTGAATATACAATGGACAATTACAATGTCTGAGGGCTGTGTAAAAAACTAAGCAGAATGTGATGAACCAGAAACAAATTTTATCCTTGACAGAGTTGTATTTTTTTAATTACCACAATTCCTATTTTTTAATTATTAAAAATATTTTTTCATTTGATATATTTTGATTATGTTTTTTTCTTCTTCAACCCCACCCAAGTCCTTCCCATCTCTTCATGCACCTACCAAAAACTACAACCTTTCTTTCTTTTTCACATTAGAAAACAACCAGGCATCTACAAATTAGTAATGATAATAAATGCAATAATAAGATAAAAGAAAAACTAGACACAGACAATACACAAGAAGCCGGGCGGTGGTGGCACACGCTTTTAATCCCAGCACTTGGGAGGCAGAGCCAGACAGATCTCTGTGAGTTCGAGGCCAGCCTGGTCTACAGAGCGAGATCCAGGACAGGCACCAAATCTACATGGAGAAACCCTGTCTTGAAAAACCAAAAAAAGAAAGAAAGAAAGAAAAAGAAAATACACAAGAAACACATACAAATGCCGACACCCTCCCACATACACACAGAGAGAAAATCCATAAAATCAAAACCAGAAACCTTAATATAAAAGATCAGTAAGGTTAAAAATGGGATAAAAAAATTTAAAAAAGAAAACAAACAAACCACAAACCAACCAACCAATCTCTCAAAAAATACCACTGAGTTTGTTTTGTGTTCACCATCTACTTCTGGTCAGGTTTAATTGCTTCTAGTCAGAAAAAACTGTAAGGATAGAAGAACCAAGAATCTATGTCTAGTAGTTACTTTCAGTTAAAAGTAGGTTTTAGGTGTGGAATTGTCAACTACAAATAATGTTGGTATATTAATAAATCCTATCATAAGTATCTCAAGTTAATGTGAATATGTGTGTGTGTGTGTGTGTGTGTGTGTGTGTGTGTGTGTGTGTGTGTGTGTAGTGGTTATCTTTTAACTAAAGAATGGGAACACGTTTGAGTTTGATTAGAATTCCCTTAGATTTTAAAAAGATGATATAATCTTGCATGGAAAGTTGAACTGATTACATGCATCCCACTGTAAGTGAAATATTCTGACTTGATATTTCTTAAACTTAGAGAAAAATATTCTCTTTTTGAAATATGAGACATTTATGGTAAACTTGTTTCCACCTTATTTTGTTGTGAAATTATTCTTAAATTTCATTTGTGAGCCATGAATATGTTGTTAGTGTTATTTACAGTTGAGAGCAGATTAAACATGTTTTTGTTTGTATTAATTATGAAATGGAGGCACTTGGGACTGCTATTTGGGTTTGCTTTTCTTTTTATACATTTAATTTTTCCTCTTGGTAGGTGTTGGTTATTACGTTGCTTCAAGCTGCTGAGTTGCTCAGAAATGAAACTGACATTGACTACTCAATATCAAATATGCTGATTAGAACTAACAGCATGGAAGAAGGTTTCAATGAAAATGTAATGCCATTTAATAAATTAGCATGTGAAACAAGCAGACTAAAATATGCTTTAACAAAGTTTCTTGACATTGTGTTTTGTTGATTGAAGACTATGGTATTAAATTCTATCAATGATCTCATAAAACATCAATACTGAAATCCCACTAACATTTGTTCTGCCCCTTTCCCCCCTGTTCCTCTCTCTTGCTTTCACCTCAGGTGTAGGAGTCTTTGATTGTGCACCTGAATACTGCCTATTCTTCTGTCAATTTGAAAAACTGAAAAGCTATTTATCTTTTGTGATATATTAGTTACTTTTCTTTTCTTCTTAATTTAATTTAATTTTATTTTACAAGACAATTCAGTTCTACATATCAGCCACGGATTCCCTTGTTCTCCCCCCCTCCTGCCCCCCTCCCTTTCCCCCCCAGCCCACCCCCCATTCACACCTCCTTCAGGGCAAAGCCTCCCCCAAGGACTGAGATCAACCTGGTAGACTCAGTCTGGGCAGGTCCAGTCCCCTCCTCCCAGGCCAAGCCAAGCGACCCTGCATAAGCCCCAGGTTTCAAACAGCCAACTCATGCAATGAGCACAGGACCCGGTCCCACTGCCTGGATGCAAGTACCTGGTCTCTTGAGGAGAGGTTTGTTTTTGCTTTTATAGTTCATTGTGGAGAAGGCCTGGTGACTGGAATGGATTGTTCCTGACAGAAGGATCACACAGTGGTTAGTCTCACTGAAGTAGCAGAGAGAAAGCAGAGTCACCAGTACCAGAAGAAGCAGAGCTGACCTATAACCTTTGAAGGATGTCCTCTGACAGGTAAGCAACATGTCTAAAAGGTTCATAACTTCCCCCAAACAGTGGGGAAGAAACCAGCTGGGGACAGAGTTTTCAAGAATCAACCTATAGGAGCTATTTATATTTAAACTACAACATCTGAGAATGTCTTTTATGTCCTCTATGTAGTCTAAAGTTAGTGGGCACGGTACAGCTTTAAATCCTCTGACACTCTTTGCATTTTTGATGCTACTACACAACTGTTCTGTCCAGCTTCCCAAAATCTCCATACAAATTTATGAGGAACCTTGTTACTGTATCAGATCTGACTGTATGTCTCTAAATACTAGGTCTAGACTTTCTCTCATACAACACTATTGATGACCTGTGAAACTGAGGTTAAATTCACTCATGCACAAGCTAGAAGTGTAGAGCACAGAAGCTGATCAGAAAGCATCTCATTTTTCTGGCAGTGGACAGATGGTCGGGATGCACATTTCCTGATGCTCTCAGGTGATTTTTGAAATAGAGTGTCCAGGTTCCCATGACTGTGGACAAAATGTTTTTATTGGCGTTCCTATGTAATTTCCAGTATCATTCTTGTCTCTCATTCTGGCTCTCTTTGAGTACATTCTTCAATATGTTTTCTTGCACGGGAACACCTGTCTCAGATAAGTTTTTTGAAGGACTTATAAAATCCATTTCTTGTACTTGTCAATAATATCTTACAATATAATTGTAACATTTTTTCTTCAAAATCAAGCTGAGTGTATTACAAAAAGATGGTTTCCTGACTCAGTGCTAGCAGCCAAAACCATGGAACTCTTTTAAGAGGCCTTGCTACCAAACACTTAAAAGAGTTTATAAACAGCAGGTGGCATGCTACTCAGTGGCAGCATGGACCCAGAAACTCCCCAGAGTTGGGGCGGTAAATATGACTTTCGATGATATCTCCACCATGAAGCTAAACGCTCACAGACCAAGGAGCAGGGTTAGCCAGCAAACAAAGCCTCCTCTTTGGTCCTAGCCATGCCCCTTAGCAGTTTAAAGACTCATGTGGCCAGGAAAATGTAGAGATAGGCAGTAAAGACAAATTCAGATGAAAAACAAACAAACAAACAAACAAAAAAACCTCAATCCATTCTTCTGTTGATGGGTATCTAGGTTGTTTCCAGGTTCTGGCTATTACCAATAGTGCTGCTATGAACATAGTTGAGCATGTATTTTTGTGGTATGATTGAGCATTCCTTGGGTATATGTCCAAGAGTGGTATGACTGGGTCTTGAGATAGATAGATTTCCAATTTTCTGAGAAACCGCCATACTGATTTCCACAGTGGTTGTACAAGTTTGCATTTCCACCAACAGTGGAGAAGTGTTCCCTTTGCTCTGCATCCTCTCCAAATATACTGTTTTTGATTAGTGTTTTTGATCATAACCATTCTGACAGGTGTAAGGTGATATCTCATAGTCATTTTGATTTGCATTTCTCCGATGATTAAGGATGTTGAGCATTTCTTTAAATGTCTTTCAGCCATTTGTGATTCTTCTTTTGAGAAATCTCTGTTTAGCTCTTTAGCCCATTTTTAAATTGGATTGTTCAGATTTTGATGTCTAGTTTCTTGAGTTCTTTATATACTTTGGAGATCAGTCCTCTGTCAGATGTGGGGATAGTGAAGGTCTTTTCCCATTCTGTAGACTGTCTTTTTGTCTTATTGACCACGTCTTTTGCCCTACAAAAGCGTCTCAGTTTCAAGAGGTCCTATTTATTAATTGTTGTGCTCAGTGTCTATCTTAATGGATTAAGAAAATGTGGTACATATACACAATGGAGTACTACTCAGCAGAGAAAAACAATGACAGCATGAAATTGCAGGCAAATGGATGGAACTAGAAAATATCATCCTGAATGAGATAAACCAAACCCAGAAGGACAAACATGGTATGTACTCTCTCATAAGTGGATACTAGATATAAAGCAAAGAACAATCAGACTGCAACCTACAGAACCAGAGAGGTTATATAGTAGGGGGGACTCTAGGATGACCGTGGCTTATAATAAGTTTTGGTTTTACTCAATTACTCAGCAAGCCTCAGTATTAGGATAAGAATATGTACTGTATCAATCTGATAATAGAAAAATAAATAAACTAATTAAAAAATTCACAATAATTAAAAAAAAATCTCTGAATGGATGATAGTGTGTTTAAATATATATGTCTGCTTGGGAGAGAAAAGAAAAACAGTAGAGAAAGTCTTTTAAAAAGGAATAGAGTAACAAAAATATAAACCACATAAAGATGGAAAATACACAGAGTCTGGATTACATACATTATTTTGTTCTTTAAAATTTTTAAAAATTTTGGCTGCTAAGAGACATTAGATTATGAAAACTGCTATATATTATATATATATATGTATGTATACACACACACACACATATATATATATGTATAATTATCTTGACTTAAAATTTTTTTTCTGTTTTTTTTTTTTTTTTTTTTTTTCTGAGACAGGGTTTCTCTGTGTAGCTTTGCACCTTTTCTGTAACTCGCTTTGAAGACCAGGCTGGCCTCGAACTCACAGAGATCCGCCTGGCTCTGCCTCCCAAGTGCTGGGATTAAAGGCGTGCACCACCACCGCCGGGCGACTTCAAAATTTAAGTCAAAAGATACATTACTTTGGGGAAGCTGTTATGTTTTTGTTTCCACAGGAAATGAGAGGCTGTGGCTTCATTCTGGGTTAAGAAAAATCAGGTTTGATTGAGGAAGATCTGTGGTGATATATTGTGTACCCCAATAAAACTTACCTGGGGATCAGAGGACAGAGCCAGTCACTAGATTAGACATAGAGGTCAGGCAGTGGTGACACACACATTTTATCCTATCATTCGAGAGGCAGAGATCCATCTGCATCTCTGTGTGTTCAAGGCCACACTGAGCTACATGAGAGAAACAGAACCAGGTAGTGGTGACACATGCCTTTAATCCCAGGACGTAATACGGCAGGACACAGAAAGCTATATAAGGTGTGAGGAAACAGGAACTTGCTCTCTTGAGGCTGAGGATTTAGTAGAGGTAAGCTAGTAGCTTGCTGTTCTGCTTCTCTGATCTTTCAGCTTTTACCCCAATATCTGGCTCTGGGTTTTTTATTAAAAGACCTTTTAAGATTTGTGTTACAAAGATCCCTTGAAAAATCTCCAATGGAAACAGATTTCCCAGATGATCCAACATTTTAGAGCACCTCTGTTGCAGTTTCCTCTGAGTTGTACATCCAGAACAGCTTCAAGGTTGCTGGCTGAGATGATCCAGCCAATAGAAGACTCTAGCCAGGATTGGACCATAGTCCTAAATTTTCTCAGGGTCCCCCAAAGATTACCAGCACCCTTAATCAGCAAAAAGTATTCTAGAGAACTATGCCCATATTCCCCAAAATAAATTATGAATGTGTATCATTATTTAGGGGAGTTGGTTACAAGTTGCTATTGGTAATTTTCAGGAAAAATGATGAACAAAGGAGATTAGATTCAGGGATCTCATTCTAAAAAGAAAAAGGGGGTATACAGAAATAGGCTAAATGGCAGATTATTGAATCTACGTTTAAACCAAAAAACAACTGCTAGTCTCAAACACTTTAAATTGGTATTGATTTTTGTATATTGATACAGATTTGAGCTTATTTTTGTTATGCTTTATGTGTATTTTTACCCTTGTTTGGAATGTTGTGCTTAAGCAGCTCATTTAAAAATATAATGTATAGTTAAAAGTACAGGTTAAAATTAGTCATCTATAATAGTCACCCATATCTACCAAGCTTATGGTCATGTTAGTTAGATTTTCTAGGTATACAGAGATATATTTCAGAGTATACAGAGATATATATCAGATAAATGGGTAATCTTCAAACATTTTAAAGACCTACAGAATATGGCATTTAAACTTTTTTACTAATCTAGGCTTTTTATGACAGTGAGACATGTCTGTTCCTGGAAGCACCAATCTACTTCAAAGAAGATGATGGGCATTGAAGAAACTTCATATAGAGCTTGTTTTCTTTATGGCCAAAGATAGCCATATGGGCAAAGAAACTGCCTTTGCCTCAATTGCTGACATTTACTGTTCAATCTGGACCAGCAGGATGCAAAAAAGGTGACTGCTGAACTAGGCCAAGACATAGTAGGACAGTCCTTCAGAATTCCCTGCTTCACAGGAAAGTCTGTCAGATATGCTAGGCCTGTAGGCCAAAGTTGGATACCACCATTACAGAGGAACTTTAGGTGACTGTGCAGGAGGCCTAATGTTCCTGTCATTAAGTAACATTTCACTCTTCTGGAGTTTTGATGCAGTTGAAGACTAAATAGCTATAATTTTAGTTTTCCTTAGTTATACTAGAAAGTAAACTAGATAAAAAACCATAGACTCATGAAAGTAAGATAGGTAAGTATTTTCTCTAATTTTGCCAAATGTAGATGGATTAGATATTATTATTGTAATTCTTACTTGAAAACTGTTTTTGTTGCATATAGTTTTTCTATATTAAAGTTAAAATCTCCCTTTTTAGTTAGAGAAAAAGCTAGAGGTGCTGTAGATAATCTTCTTGCACAGTGTAAGGATTTGTACTGGAACTGGTTTAATAAAATGCTGATAGGCCAGTAGCCAGGCAGAAAGTACAGGCAAGGTGATCAATATAATGATGGGAAGGAGAAAGGCAGAATTAGGAGTCACCAGCCAGACACAGAGGAAGCAGGAGATGAATAAGCAATGTTAATAGAGGTAGTGCCAGGTGACAAAGCATAAATAGAAATATGGGTTAATTAAAATGTAAGAGTCAGCTAGTAACAAGCCAAGCTTGTTACAAATGCTATTGGCCGAGCATTTACAATTCATATTCAGCCTCAGAGTTGGTTTTTTGGGACCTGGCAGTCGGGACAGGAAATGCCTGATTACAAGGAAACAGTCTTCTAGACACATTAGAGCTGAATATATATTCATATCTATCTATATTCATATCTATATCTATATATCTATATCTATGTATCTATATCTATATCTCTTACATATAACTTTGAAACTGAGATTGTGGAAGCATACAAAAGACCTGCAAAGGTACAAACCAGACAAAATCCAAGCATGGAGAAGGGGAAGTGGACACAGAATCCCATCTCTAAATAGGAAGCTATTTGCAATCGATAGATTCTGGGAAAAGGAAGATCAATTTTCATCAGTAGAATGACAGTAGATATATCCTATACTTTATGGCCAGGCCCTATGCTCAGGAGTAGTTGGCTAACACAAATCAGACTATGTGGTTTTTTGTGTTTGTGTGTGTGTGTTTCTGTTTTTGTTTTATAAAGAAAGAAAAGGAATGTAAAGTTAGAGTGGGAAGGATCCTAGAATAGTTGAGAAGGGGAAAGAATATGATCAAAATATATGAAATTTTCAATGAATAAATAAAAACATGAAAATAACCTAAGTTATATCTAGATAGTACTTCATTTATTTTGATAGGGTTTTTTTGTTTCTTATTAGTTTTAGTAAACATTTTTTAGACAACAGGTAACTATAGCAGTAGCTTAAAATGACTATATATTTTATTATTTTATTTTTAAAATCATAAGAAGGATTTGGGGTTTGGGGCAATAACTTAGTCCTGAAAGTGCTTGCAAGCCAGCACAAGTACCTCAGTTAAATATACAGAACCTCTGCTAAAATAATAATAATAATAATAATAATAATAATAATAATAACACATGCTTGTAATCTCAGTGTTGGAAGTAAAGATAAGGAGATCAGTGGTGCATGGTGGTCTTGTGGCTTGTGAGAAAACTTGTTTAAAACAATGTAAGTTTAAGAGTGGATCACACCTGCCCCAGTTTGCTTTTCTTTTGCTGTGATAATCTCATAACCAAAGCAATTTATGGGGAGGAAAGGATTTATTTATTTATTTATTTATTTATTTATTTATCTATCATTTTGCAACTTTCAGATCATACACCATCACTGAGGGAAGTCAGAGCAGGAATCCAAGACAGGAACTTGGAGGTGGGGAATGAACCAGAGACTTTGGAGAAAAATTGCAAACTGGCTTGCTTCTCTCAGGAGCACCTGTCCAGAGTAACACTTTCCACATCAATTAATAACAACAAAATCATCCACACACTATTCTACACACCACTATGATAGAGAGATCTTCTCAGATGAGATTCCCTCTAATTTGCATCAAGTTGACAAAAACTGACTAGCACAGACCTCTCCATAACACCCAAAGCTGCCCCCAGCTTTTATATGCAAACACATTTCAAGCCTAATTTCATTTAAAATATGAAACTTGGTCATGTAGGAAATTATCCTTCAGGAACCTGGAAATTTGCATTGCAATGACAAAATCTTACATATTTTATGTTTGGATGCCCTGGTTACTCAGGCCCTTAGTATAAAAAGTAGCAGGAAATGGTTAATATATACTGTGCTTACAGAAAATCTGCCTTACTAATGAAAGGCATTTAAGACTTTAGCTCTTAGCTCGGTGGTGGCACATGCCTTTAATCCAAGTACTCTGGAGGCAGAGGCAGGGAGATCTCTGTGAGTTCTAGTTAAGCCTGCTCCACAAAGAGAGTTTCAGGATAGTTAACTGTTACACCAAGAAACCCTGTTTTTATAAACAACAACAAAAAAGACTTTAGCTCTTAAATGAGAATGATTTTAATTTGTTTTTCTACTTTAAATATTCCTTCAATGAGAACCACTTTATATTTCCTGACTACTATTTATTTCAATTTTGATAGTAGATGAATAAATTTAAATAATGATTTTATTCAGGGCACAAGTATGAATTGTCCTGGACAAACACATTTAATGGAATTTTAATGTATCACTGTTTTCTTTTGTAATCCAGTACCAAGTCTGTTGCCTCTGCTTTCCTTTCTATAGCTCTCTTCCTTCAGGTTGAGAATTCTGTTTCAACATCCTTAGCCATCAGAGAAGTGCAAATCAGAATGACTCTGACATTCCCTTTCACACCAGTCACAATGGCTCAGATCACAGACACTAATGAGAGCTTATGCTGGAGAAGATATGGAGCAAGGGGAACACTCCTCCATTGCTGGTGGGAGTGCAAACTTGCACAACTACTTTGTAAGTCAATATGGCAGTGTCTCAGAAAACTGGCAATCAATCTACCACAAGACCCAGCTATATTGCTCTTGGGCATATGTGCCAAGGATGCTAAATCATACCATAAGGATACCTGCTCAACTATGTTCATAGAAGCTATATTTGTAATACCCAGTACGTGGAAACAACCTAGATGCCCCTCAACCAAGGAATGAAAAAATAAAACAAAACAGTGGTATATTTAACCAACAGAGTATTACTCAACTGTTAAAAACAAGGACACCATAAATTTGAAAGCAAATGGATGGAATTAGAAAAAATCCTGGGGGTTAGGGACTTAGCTCAGTGGTAAAGTGCTTGTCTAGCAAGTGCAAGGCCCTGGGTTCGGTCCTCAGCTCTGAAAAAGAAAAGAAAAGAAAAAAAAGAGAAAAGAAAAGAAAAGAAAAGAAAAAAGAAAAAATCCTGCTTGAGGTACCCAGATTGAGAAAGACAAACATGTTACTCATTCACTCATAATTGGATATTTTGCCTGTAAAATAAAGGATAACTATGTTACAATTTACAGACCCAGAGAGACTAGGTAACAAGGAGGGTTCATGCATGGGACACTCAGATCTCCCTGGGACGGGGAAATAGATGAGATTTCCTGAGCGGACTGAGGGTGAATGGGGATAGGAACATGAGAGAACAGGTTGGGGACATGGGTATAGGGGAAGTGTACTAAAAGAGACTACTGGAAAACGGGGGCATTTTGGAGTTAGGAAAAAAAAACCTGGCACAAGGTAATCTTTCAGGAATCTACAAGGATGACCCCAGCTAAGACTCCTAGCAATAGAGGATACTTAGCCCGAACTGGCCATCTCCTGTGACCAAATTGGTACCTAGCCCAATTGTCATCAGAGTGGCTTCATCCAGAAACTGATGGAAACAGATGCAGACCCACAACCAATCATTAGGTGGAGTTCAGGGAAGCCTGCAGAAGAGGGGTGGGAAAGGAAAGGATTGTAGGAGTCAGAGGCGCCAAGGACACCACAAGAAAACTCACAGAATCAACTAACCTGGGTTCATAGGGGCTCACAGAGACCGAATTGCAACCAGGGAGCCTGCATGGAACTGACCTAGGCCCTCTGCATATGTGTGACAGTTGTGTAGCTTGGTCCTCTTATGGGACTCCTACTAGTGGGTACAGATGCTGTCTTCAACTATTTTACAGGTCTTTAGGACCCCACTCCTCATACTGGGTCATCATGCCTAGCCTTATTACATGGGGAGGTGCTTAGTCTTACTGAAACTTGGTATGCTGTGTTTTGTTGATACTCATGGGAGACCTGCCCTTTTCCTAAATATAAACAGAGGAGCAGTGGTTTGGAGGAGTGGGAACAGAGTGGGTACTGGGGGAGGTACTGGGAGGAGAAGAGGGAGGGGAAACTGCAGTCAGGATATAAAATAAGTAAATAAATGTATTAAGATAATTTTTGTATTAATTATTTAAGAATTCCATATGATGTATTTTGATCTTGTTTGTGCCACTTCCACAACCCCTCCTACATCAACCCTCTCCACCCTCCTCTCTCTACCTACCCAACCTGGACCTTCCTTCCTTCCTTCCTTCCTTCCTTCCTTCCTTCCTTCCTTCCTTCCTTCCTTCCTTCCTTCCTTCCTTCCTTCCTTCCTTCCTTCCTTCTTCCCTCCCTCCCTCCCTCCTCCCTCCCTCCCCCTCCCTCCCTCTCTCTCTCTTTCTTTCTTTGCTTCCTTCTTTCTTTTTCTTTTTAAATCCTATCCAGTCCAGTTTGTGTTGCCCAAGCATTCTCACAGTTCTGCTCAGGAGTGTGGTCAAGCTACCAGGTATCACATTATAAAAACAAACCAAACAAAAACAAACAATCTTGGCTCTGTCTCCTCCTCTGGCAGACACTAACACCAATAGTTCCTCAGATGTGATTTATACTTTTTTTTTTATAGCTTTCTATTCTTTAAGCTTCTGTGCATCTGTAACTAAATGTGTAACATTATTTCTTAGGCATGTGTTCAGTATTTATAAATAATGTGCTGTAAGGCTCATTCTACTTATTTCTTTTTCCTGTCAAAATGACAGCCCTTAAAAAGTGACTATGTAGTAAGCTGTGTAGATGCAATTAATTTCCATTAACGTTATCACTGCTCTCCAGTTTATATATACAGCATACTTGTCAATATGTTTGGTGCCAATGTGTGTTTCTCTGGTACCTGTAATGCAGGGAAGGATTGCACTGAAACATTACATAATACCTAACAGATCATCCTCCATCATGTATGTAGACATTCAGAATCCTGCCAGCAGAGTTTCACAAATGCTCATCAACAGGTGCTGTTTAATATGTGATTTCCACTTTGATAGAGGAGTAAATGGTACATTGTTGTTTCAATTTCCATTTTTCATATTAGTGATTTAAACATCACTTGTATAATTGTTAAGCATTGTTGTCCTTTTTCTGCACTGAGTACTTAGGCATTTTTGCAGTTTTCACTTGAGATTTGTGGTTTTCTTTTGGTGGTTTAGGGAGATGATGTGCATTACAGATTTTGTTTATTCACTTGCAAAGTCACAAGAGTGGGTACACCCTCAAGATTTTTCCTCATGTAGATGCTTACACTGTCTATAACATCTACTGTTTGAGTCATGATTTCATAAACTCACCAAAAGTTATTCCTTTTGATGTATAGTTCTAGTTCTTTTAACAACATTCTTTCTCACATCAAAAATCCTACAAGTGTTCCTGTATTTTCTTCTGATTCAGAATCTGTTTTTTCCCTACAATGTATTTTTGTGTTGTAAGAACTATAAATCCCAGGACTTATGCAGGGACACTTGGCTCGGTCTGGGAGGCAGGGAATGGACCTGCCTGGACTGAGTCTACCAGGTCAATCCCGGTCCTTGGGGGAGACCTTGATCTTGGGGAGGTGGGAATGGGGAGTGGGCTGGGGGGACGGGGGGTGAGAGGGGGAGAACAGGGGAATCTGTGGCTATTATGTTGAACTGAATGGTGTTGTAAAATAATAAAAAAAAATTAAACAAACAATCATAAGCCATGGAGAAGATTGTGAGTTCAAGGTCAGCCTGTATTATATAGAGAGATAATTTCTAAATAAATAAGTGCTGAAATAAAATTTATATATATATATATATATATATATATATATATATATATATATATATATATATATATAAGAGAACTACAAATCCTTTCTTCACAAAATGTTCTAGTAGTCCTGGTGCTACTTATATCCATTTTTTCTGTTGTGTTAGCTCTACCAATTATTTATTTCAAATGTATTATTTTCCACTTATTTGTTTATTTATTAGAATAGAGGCTTGCTGTGCTGTGTATCCCAAGCTGGCCTGGTGCTTGTGAGGGTTTCTTTCCAAATCATAAACAATAGAATCACAGTTGTGTGTCATCATACAGAGCTACAATTTCTACTTTTTATTGATTTTCAATACTATTATCTATTCTTGGTCAATTACATTTGTTTTAATTATTTTTTCTTGTTTTTGTTTTTTATTTGTTGTTTTTATTATTTTTGTTTTTTTTAAAGACTCAAGTCAAAATGAATCAGCAGCTTCTCTTACTCTTAGTTTGCCTGGTTTAATATTAAACCTTTATATTTCCATATATTCTGGAGAAAATTACTGCTGTGAATCAAATTGTATGAACTGGCTAACTTGTGTGAGAATTTATTAAAGTTTTTTTTTGAAATATCTGTTAGAAGAGGTCCTTCTAATTTGCAAAAACTAGCCATTAATTACTATATTTGCTTTTTATATACCTTTTCATTGTAAAATGTCTTTAAAATAATTTGTATAATTGGTTTCTTCTAGTTTAGAAAAATGCTACTGAGTTTTAAAATTTTGATCTTTTCTCTTTCATCTTTATTAATTGGTAAGCTTTATGATCCTTTTGGTAATCTTATATTTGTTATGGGAATACTTTGAAATGTATAAATACTATTTTACTTTAAAAATTATTTTGAAAATGTTATCGATTTGTTTGTTGACAATACATACATATATATAATATTTCCTGCTTACTCTTTTCCTTAGCTTTCTCTTGTCTCTCTCCCATCCCCAATAAGCTCCCCTCCTCCCTACCAGTAAGTAGTCCCTTATCCAGACTGATGCCATTTGATTATGTTTTGTGAACCATTTAGTTGAACCAGGGACATCTCTGTGACAGTTAGATTGTAATAATCTCCTGGAGCCTGGTGGGGTAATCAGTGGTAGGTACACCGCTGAAGGCCTTGATTTCTCCTTTTCCAGAATCTAGCAGGAGCAAAGAGTTCAGCACTGAATGTTGGAGCCTATGTGTCCCTCCTCTGTTGTGTGTAGATCAAGTACGAGTATCCATACTACCAAAAGTTCACAATTAAAACAGTTTTGTCTTGCCTAGAAGATGACCTTCACAGCCCTTCTTTCTATCATCTAGTTTTGTTTAGGGAAAAATACTATGTGCAGCTATGAATTCTTTATTTACCATCATTCATTGTAAGCATAGAGCTATTTGATTAAGGCTGACCATAACATTTGTCTATGTGTATAAACACACACATTTAGCAGGTAGGTTGATGTTGTTCCATGTTACTAAAACAGTGTATTTAATTCTCTCCAAAGACCTTTAATCTTCCCATGCTAGTTTTTTTGCTAGGCTTATAGTTAACGACATGGATTCCATATTGTGGACCAGAGAGCAATTGATTACCCTCATAACAGTAATGCTACCAATGCACAGAGGGCACATCTTACTTGATAGTTTGGTCTTATGTATTGTAGGATTCACAGATGGGTAAGGCCATTGATATGTCAAAAGCTCCCACATCAGCTTCTGGGACTAAGAAAGCAAACAAGCATGAGGGAGTCTTACAGTTCAATTTTATCTTGTTTTCTACATCAATATACAAGGTATGTGGTGCTCTCAGCAATATGGTTCTTATTGTTTAGTTTTGTGAACAACCAAGAGAAATGGCAGAGCTTGTATTGTTTGGGGGACCTATGGGTCCTCCTTGACCAGCAACTTGTAAGAAGATATCCCATCCCAAGAAATAAGATTTCTCTTTAATAACTCACAGCTTTTAGGACACCTTTTTCTGTCTGACTGGTTAAGGTATTTCCTATGGTTACAAGACAGCAGTTTTGCCGGGCGGTGGTGGCGCACGCCTTTAATCCCAGCACTCGGGAGGCAGAACCAGGTGGATCTCTGTGAGTTCGAGGACAGCCTGGACTACCAAGTGAGTTTCAGGAAAAGGCACAAAGCTACACAGAGAAACCCTGTCAAAAACACACACACACACACACACACACACACACACACACACACACACACAAAAAAAAAAAAAAAAAACCAGCAGTTTTCCTATTTCCCACCCAGTTTTCATACCCTGCCTGGAATGATTAATGCATCCTCATGTCTCCTCACTTTTCCTATATCTCCAGAAATCCCTTGCTTAAACCCCTCAACCTCAGTATTTTCCACTTTGCTTTAAGACTATCTACATTCTTCAACCCCTTGTTTAAAATGTACCCCTCCTAAAAGTCTCTTTCTGGTTTCCTGCTTGGTATATTTACTCCAAGAGTATCTAGACCTTTAAAATTGTCTTTGGCTACCCACCAACCATCATCCAATTAGCTGTGTATCAATTTCTCTTTTTCTACATGTTCATTTAAGTACACAGAGTCTTTTCATCTCTAGTCATACATTCAATTTTTGCCTAACTACCAGAGGAAGGAATAATAAATATATTCTGGTGTGCCCAAGAGGTCAAGAAAACAATTTGGTATACACGGAGAATTTTCTCTGCCTCAGGACCCTTTCAAATTGATGCCTACCACAAAAGCTTCCTTTGATTTGGAAACGTCTGTGGTTATAATCTTATCAACTATTTTATCCTCTGCCTTCATCCCTTATTATCTCTTTTGGTTTTCCAGCAGAATGGAATTTGACACACAATTCTGTTTCCCAACATTTCTATCTTTTTTTTTTTTTAATCTATTGCTTTAGTTTTCTTGAATGCCTCTGAAACACCTTCCTGACCCTGTCTCACAGCCGAGCAATGTACTTGTGGATATTTTTTTTCTACCCCACTCCAAGATTATTTATTTCAAGGCTTATCTTCATTCTAGTAATGCCTGAACACCTTGCCCTGTGTTCTGTTCCCTTTTCTGTGTTTATAGCACACAGTATATATTAGATCATTGTACTACCCTACCTTAAGCTAGTTGTAATCCACAGTGTTTCCCTTGTTTCTAAAGTAGATTTTGTGTTTTTTTTAACCTCTTAAATATTATCTTTATTTTGTTGAAATTAAGAGAACATGGGAATGGGTTGAACTGACAAGTTGGGGTGAATTAAAAAGGAAAACTGATAAGTACCTGGGTTGTGCTGCACACTCTCCTTTTCTTCACTACTAAGTAACCCTTGATCTTAATGTCTGTACTTAGAACTGTTTTTGCAATGAAGTTGTATCTTCTTGAAAGGCAACTGGCTGCCACAATCCATCCTACATTTGGCTTGGTAGACCCCAGTGTGATGCTGCTGCTCCAAGTACAGTCTACAGCCTCCAGTCAGCACCCTGTGGGCAACTTTTAGGTGAAAAGTATTTAATGAGTAATAGATGAACGTTAATATGAGTGTGCTTCTTTTAAAACTAACAAAATTTCTTTGTAATTGTAAAATAATGAAGTAGAATGAAAACACCTAGAGTTAAAGAAGAGAGCAGTCTCTATTTGCCCATTCATTTGTGGACCCATTGAACACTAACTAATGGATATCATAACTTAGTAAATATGTACATTATTTACATATTAAATATAACCTTATTTAGTTAATATTTACCTTAATGGATTTCTTAATTTATTTAATATGTAAAGGATTGATTGTGGCCCAGTGTAGTAGAACTTCAGTAGGTTGTAAAATAGAAAAGAACTGAAAAAATATAAGAACAGAAAAAAATGTGATTTTTTAAAGTATGGAAATAGGAAAAGTAAATCTATGCCTAGCTTGTTAGAGGGGACAAGTGTGATGAAGGTGAATGAATCGTATGATAATTATCACAGGCTAGGAAGGTGAGATCCAAACAGAACTGATCAACCAGAATGGGGATGCATTTATTTAGAGTTTCTACCACTTACAAACTGTGTAATTGAGCAAGAGATCTATTGTGGGCTTTGACAGTGCATCTAAAGACCTACTTCATGACATTAAGCAGAGATTCAACACATGGTAGCTATTAATAAGACATTATTTTGTACACAAATTTTGAATTAACATACTTTTATAGTTTACAACTAACTTTTCTGTTTACCTTTATTGTTTACCGTTAGTTTCTTAGAAATTATTGATAAACTAGCATAAAACAATTCATAAAGATTTTGTTTTCTTGCTTGGGTTTCTATCATAGTCATATAGGCAGTCAATTTCAAATATTACACTGGCAGGAAGTGGTTTATTTAAGGGTCATTAAAATAAGAATGTGAATTAACAAAACCTGCAGCAAAAATATGGACGAGAAGGTTGGTGCATTTCTCTCTGGTATTAGAGAATACAATACTGTACTTTCCATCCATTCTCTTCTTTCTATATGAAATATTGTGAGAATATTTAGAATGATTTGGTCATATAAACAGCATAAGTAAACTTCAGCCTTATTCAGGGCTTTGGTCTGCATAAATACATGAGTAATGATGAGTAATATTCATTCTGTCTTTACATATCTCCACAACATTTGCCCACAGAGAAGCAACACATCTTATGACTTTTTTATTTTCATTATTATGTATTTTTAATTAAATTTTTTTTTTTCATTTTACATACTAACCACAGATCCCCCTCTCATGCTTTTTCCTCCTGATCACATTGTGAATGGCCCCTCAAAGAGACCCAGCTACACAGCTGTCTCTGGTAGGCAGAGGGTCTGTCTAGTCTGGTCCTATGCAGGTTCCACAGCTGTTGTTCTAAAGTTCATGAGTTCCTATTAGCTTGGTTCAGTTGTCTTTGTAGATTTCCCCATCATGATCTTGACCCCCCTCCCCCATTGCTCATATTACCCCTCTTCCCTCTCTTGGACTGGACACTCAGAGCTTGGCCTGGTGTTTGGTTGTGGATCTCTGCATCTGTTTCCACCAGTTACTGGATGAAGGCTCTATGATGACAGGATATTCACCAATCTCATTACCAGGGTAGGCTAGTTCAGGCATCCTCACCACTATTGCTAATAGTCAAGTCTGGGGTTGTCCTGGTGGATTTCTGGGAGTTTCCCTGGCACCACGTTTCTCTCTTACCTCATAATGTCTTCTTATATCAAGATATCTCTTTCATTGCTCTCTTACTCCATCCCTTCCCCAGCTCATCAAAGGACACAGTAAATAGGACAAAATAACAACCTACAGAATGGGAAAAGATATTCACCAACCCCACAGAGGACTGATCTCCAAAATACATAACGAACTCAAGAAACTAGACAGCAAAATACCAAACAATCCAATTAAAAATGGGATACAGATCTAAACAGAGAATTCTTAACAGAAGAATCTCAATGACCAAAAGACATTTAAGGAATTGCTCAAAACCCCCAGTCATCAGGAAAATGCAAATCAAAACAACTCTGAGATACCATCTTACACCTGTCAGAATGGCTAGGATCAAAAACACTGATGATAGTTTATATTGGAGAGGATGCAGAACAAGGGCAACATTCCTCTGCTGTTGGTGGGAGTGCAAACTTGTACAGCCACACTGGAAATCAGTATGGCGACTTCTCAGAAAATTGAGAATCAATCTCCTCAAGACCTAATGATACCACTCTTGGGCATATACCCAAGGGATGCTCAATCATACTACAAGGATAATTGCTCAACTATGTTCAAAGCAGCATTATTCATAATAGCTTGCATCTGGAAACAACTTAGATGCTGCACTTCAACCGAAGAATGGATAAAGAAAATGTGGTACATATACACAATGGAGTACTATTCTGCACTAAAAAACAATGACATCATGAAATTTGCAGATAAATGGATGGATCTAGAAAATATCATCCTGAGTGAGGTAACCCAGATTCAGAAAGACAAACATGGTATTTACTCACTCATAAGTGGATACTAGATGTAAAGCAAAGGATAATCAGACTATAACCCACAACTCCAGAGAAGCTAGGAAACAAGGAGGACCCTAAGAGGGATGTACTGATCACCTTGGGAAGGGGAAACAGGATATATCCATGAGTAAACTGGGGATGGGGGGTCAATTGAGGAGAAGGCATTGGGTATGAGAACTTGAGGGAATGGGATGATCTTATTGCTTTGTACTTAAATTCGGTCAAGCATGCTATTGAGTACCTGGAATGATTTACTCCCTTGAGCATATGCTACTAGTCAACAAATTGATTAGTCTACAATTCTCCAACTTTAAAAGTTTAAAGTCAGAAGCCTACAACGCATTATCTACAGGAACTTGCCAAAAATATGTCCACAATGTCTTGAGTACAATGAATAATCATTTAGCATTCCTCACTTAATGGAATGGTACTCATTATGTTAAGTGAGCTCAGATTTTTAGTATGTATTGGTCTCTTTGGTAATTTTTTTTTTTTTACATTACTGTATGAGCCATGAGAACCACATTTGCGTCTTAAAAATTGGTGGAGAGGGATGATAATGGTGAATTGTCTATATGCAACACGGTTTTCTTCTAAGTTGCTCATGAAGCTCTCTGGGGGTATGGTATGTTTTTTGGAAACTACCAGTTTAGAAGTCTTAATTCTCTATCTCCTGTTTGAAGATAAAGGATAGATACATGTAGTCTAAGCTGATACTTTCTCTAAAGTAATTGTTTTGCCTTCCCAAATGAACATGCTATCTACTATTATAAATTTCATTTGTAGCAGAAAGAGACAGTATTTCTGAGCTTCATATACATCCTTTCATCTTACACTGAATAGATTATGAGAGATGAGTATGGGTAGGAATTAAGGGACTGTTATTTTTCTTTGAATGAGATTCTTGCCTAGACATAACAATTTTGTCAAACTTAAATTACTTATTCATATATAATTAGGTATATCCAAATGTTCCTAGCCTCTTTTATTTATTTAACATACATATGTGATTGAAATGCATATTTATATATACAAGAATGAGGATGTAAGGCAATGGTTCTCAACCTGTGGGGCATGGGCTCTTTAGCGATTGAACCACCCTTTCACAGGGGTCACATATGGGATATCTATATCACAATTCATAACATTAGCAAAATTACAGTTATAAAGTAGCATTGAAAATAATTTTATGGTTGTAGGTCACTACAACATGAGGAACTGTGTTAAAGGTTCCCAGTATTAGGAAGGTTGAGAACTACTGTAAGGAAAAATAACAATGGGAAAGAAAAGCAAGTTATTTAGGCTTTTGGCTTGTAGAGAAATTATCCAACATATTCCTCATGGAAACACTTAGGTGGAAAAAGCACATTTTGGCAGAGGAAGTTATTTTCAAATTGGTTGGAAATACTTAAGACAATGATTTATTTCATTAGTGATGATCATCATTTTTTAATGATACATTATTTTTATAAACATGGTTATTTATATTGAAACTTTAGAACCTAACTGTTATGTGTAGGAAAATTAGTTGTCTCAACAAATAATTGTATTTGTCATTTAGTGCTGGTAGAAAGTAAGTACAAAAATCACTACAGACTGGAAAACCAGGCTGCATTTGGATATCCCACAAACTGGCTAAGCACATCAAAAGGGAAAGCTCATTGTTATCTCCAGTAGTTATGCAATTCAGCCCATCAAGTTACAAACTTGAAAACCTTTGATGAGTGAGATGGGTAGAACAAAGCACCTTCCCTGCCTCACCAGTAGAGCCAGTAATAGCACAAACAAGCTTGGTAGTTAGTAAACTATTTATTAGCTCATGGCTTAGAACCTAAACTATTAACTCTGAAGATCTTACAGGAAGGTACTATTGTTTGAGGGTTATCAAGTACTACAACATTCAGTGTTACCTCAAAACTGTATAAAGACACTGTATAAAGACATTCTGCATTTATTTATTCTTTCAACATTTGCCAGAGGATACGCTTTCTTTATGATTCAAACACCATCAGCTCCAGTAAATGACAGTTCACAGCTGTTTTCTCAGCCTCACTTGTACCCATGTTGCTAGGAGGGCATGCCAGTAACCTGAGACTTAGCTCAAACTTTTGTTTAGTATTTTCTGAATTATCGGTAAGGATGACTCAAAGTGAAACTGTCTCTTACAGCATGACTCAACTGTATTTGAAGAAACTCTGTATGCTAACTGGAAAAAAAATGTTGGCAAGATTATGCCTTCTCTGAAGTGTTTTAGTGCATTAGTCTGCATCAGTGCTCTTTCTCCACGACCCGTTCTAACTTGGGCTCTGATGCTGTTGGTGACTTCAGAAGAGGTAGCTAAAGCATAATGGTTTATTAGGTCAGACCTTGAATAGTCATGATTTGGGACCATTTCCAAAATAAACTTGCTGAACTTTATCATTTTTATTACTCAGTCAAATTGATTCCTATAAAATAAGTGATAGTAAGGTTTTCAGAGTGATTTCAATTGATAAAAAACAGGTACTTAGAACACTTGTTAAGCTGAAAGCTGTTATCAGATTTGATGTACCTTTCCCATTACCTTGTCTGCAAAACATCAATAATCATCATCTTTGAATCACTGTATTTTATAATTTTCATCAATTAAATGGACAAACTGATGAGGTCTCTAACATAAAATTAATGTAGATGGTAGGATTTCATAAACATAGATGGCCTGGTGCCCAGGATAATTTATTAGTCTAAAATTTTAGTTATTTTAAACAATGTTATCACTAGTGTGATAATTATTTTTTGATGGTAAAATAACACATTTAGGTCCTGGTCCTTGTTTAATTATTAGAGGAAATTTCAGTTTAAACCTCCATTCTTTTTTATTTGGACCACATCTTAAATTCTGGTGATGACATAATTAATTGTCCTAAAGTGGATATTTCTCGAGTGTACATTATTCTGGATTAGGCAACTCCTCAATCACACACACACACACACACACACACACACACACACACACACACACACACACACACTGTTCTAATTTTAATGGTAATTTGATTTGGGTGTAAAATTGTGCTAGTTGTTGTTACACATGGTGGTACTAAATGTTACCTGGAAGGAAGGGGTGACTCTGTTTAGTTTTCTTTCTTTTTTTCTGGAACACTTTCTGTGAAGGATGTAATTTCAACCCCTACTTTCTTCTGATATATCTAGCACACTTTCTACCTTCTCTGGTATCAGCTCTTGGTTTTGTTCCTTTCTGCCCAACACCTTTATTTTGACATTTTCTTTTCATGTCAGCTGTCAAAGGCCTGTCCCATTTTGTTTTGTCAAATTTTAGGAAGCCCAACATTTTATTTAGAAACTCTACAAAGTGATGGGAATTCTTTCATCACGGTTATCCAAAGAGAAGCCATGATGAATTCAAATTGTCTGTGGAGCATTGGCTAGAAATTGTGATGCTCCTTTTCATCTTTTAGCCTACTTCTTTGATACTTTCTTTGTTTCTGTCAGCTAGGTCATGTTTTACTAATAATCTCTTTAATAAATGTTTTTTAGTTTAATCAAAGTTGGTTTCTATTTCTCATTTCTTTAATGGGAACAGTGCCCAAAGACAGACTGCACCTTTGTGCAAAAGTGGTGATTCCAGGATTCTGTTGAATTAGACCTTTACAAACAGACCAGCTGCTCACCCTGAATTTTGATGGAGAGTAGAAGCCACTGGGTTTCTTGTTTTGGAATTTCATCCTAGCTGTAAGGCCACAGGAAAAAAATGTTTCTGGGATAAAATAGAATATTAAAATATGAAAGCCTCTGAGCAAGCTCAAAGTATTTACATACATGAGGCACCCCACAAAGTCTATATAAATGATTAAAGTATTTTCTTGTGCTATCTTGTTAGAGCAATGCAGCCTGGAAGGGCATATGTTTGAGGAAATGGCTTGAAACATAGTAATAGTGGTCGCATCAGATTAAATTAACAAGACAGCTAACTTTCCCCTTTCCGGGGGGGAAAAGCAGCACCAGGAAACATTATTGACAGCAGCAAATAAAACTGCTCTGCTTCTGAGATTTTCCCCCTCCATTTTCTAGTGTCTTTTCTGAGGCAGAAAATAGTGAAAGCAACTGCTCATGAAATGTCAGTTCAGAGAGTGGGAAGCGGGCAAGGCCATTCACAGCTGCTCACTATGTTGGCCTCAAGCCCCAATTCTCCAAATTGATTATTAATAGCAGTACTATTAATGCAATGTATTGTTCACATTAGTTTAGCATTTATTGATATCTGGGATGAGAGAAGAATTGTTTCCTTTAGAGAATGGGTTGTTAAGTGTCATTTTCAAGTGAGACTCAATTATAGATTTACTGTTCTAAACTCTTGTTCCATACTCTGACAAATAAATGTTCCATGGATAAGTGTGAGATGAGAAGAACAACCAATACACGCAGCCTTCTATTAGTATGCACTTGCAATGCATTTTAAATAGTTTTAGTGCATTTTATTTTTGAAGTTATAATTATATCTCATTCCTCTTACTTTTCCTCTTTCCAAAACCTCCCATGTACCACCTTGTTCTCTTTCAAATTCCTTTCCTCTTTTTAATTGTGTTTGTGTGTGTGTGTGTATGTGTGTGTGTGTACTTTATGTTTTGTTATAGAAGTTACAGAGAGACTTTTTTCTAAGGCAATCTCATCCATAGCTCAATCCCAAATCAAAACCATCGAAGGTAAAAATTTGAAAAAAAATTGTTTACTTGTGCTCTTTTAAAATACCATTTATTAATTAAAAAATTGAATTTCAAGCAGATTTTTTTAAATTTGCGTAAAATGGTGTTTAGGATAATTCTTTCAGAAGTATTCTATACTCTCTTTTTGCTCTATTTTATTCTAACCCATGCAACCTGACTCTACCCAGCCTTGAAATGAATTTTGGAAAGAAAATTAAGTTTGAAACTATAGCTCTGGAAGCTAGTAACCTCGATGTTTTTGTATCTGGAACAGTAGAAACTACAGAAAACTTTGGTGTTTGTGCATAAGAATGTGTTCCATTTGTGCTCCATTTTTAGAAGAATGTCCTGCCTGGTCAATTTTAAGACAGAAGAACTAATGGGCCATTTGTGCTCTTCTTCCCCACAGTAACACTGCTACAATCCCAATACACTCTATTAACACAGGTCGTGCATCCACAGATCATATACTAGGATGCCATCATCTAAATCTTCATACACTTCATTCGTCTCTTATCAATACCTTTCTTTAAGGATTCATTTTATTTTTATTTGCATGCCTTTCTCTGTGTGTAATATGTATGTGCCATATGTGTGTGGGTGCCTGCAGAGATCACAAGAGTGCATTGGGTCTCCAGTGCTTGAGTTCCAGGCAGTTGTGAAACCCTTGGTGTGGGTCCTGGAGACCACAATCTGGTCTCCTGCAAGAACAGCAAAGGCTTCTAATTTCTTTTTTTTTTTTTTTTTTTTTTTTTTTGGTTTTTCGAGACAGGGTTTCTCTGTGTAGCTTTGCGCCTTTTCCTGGAACTCACTTGGTAGCCCAGGCTGGCCTCGAACTCACAGAGATCCGCCTGGCTCTGCCTCCCGCGTGCTGGGATTAAAGGCGTGCGCCACCACCGCCCGGCTGGCTTCTAATTTCTAAGTCATCTCCAGCTCTTCAATATCATTTATTGTAAACCAATCATTTCTCATAAACACTAGGATGAAATAAGAAAAATGAAAAGGTTGAAATAAATAGAGACTGGAATTCTCAGTCAGAATATTTTCCTCTTTTGATTGACCTTAGTGGTAACAACAATGCACATCTGAACAAAATCTTAACATCTCACTTTAAGAAATATGATAACCCAATAATATAAGGCTCCTCTGAAGCACTGTCTAAAAATGATCTGAGGCTTGTATTCTTAAAAATCTGCTCTGCTCAAATTTTGTATTGAAATCATAAAAGGATTGTTACATAGTGAAGGTGTAAGATACTCTGACATCAGTAATACCTAAGAAGATGTTTAGAAGTATTTGTCTAACCCTTTAAATGGCATATTAGGAACTGGAGGACTCCTCAGCTGAAAACGATATTCTGATCAATTTGTGGCTCACAGTTGCTTAATTCACAGTCATCTTAGGTCTTACTTTCTCTAGTATAGTAGGTGCTACCAAAAATAAATAACAGAAAAATTCGAAATCTAAGTCAGAACTTCCTGAAGCGGCAGGTTTTTTTCTTGCGCTTTTTGCTTGTCCATCTTCCTGTCTGTGCACTGAGTGTTCATACCAGGATCTACATCCATGTTCTGAAATTACATATTTTCCTAGCATGCTCACAATCATATTTTCTCTGTTGTTACAAAACCTCTGTGTAGATCAAACTTTCTGAGATAGAAGAGGTCTTCATACTTTTAGCAAGTGGAACTATGCTTTTGAATAAAAAAACATGAAATGTAAATTTTGTTACTAGTTTAAAAATAAGAATCTAGATATTTTTGTTTTCAATATTCAAATCCATTCTTGTTGTGGGAATTCGGTCATTCAGTCAGTTGCATTGGGGTAACAAGCCCTAGGGTATGGTTTTGTCTGCATACATGACTAGACAAGAACGGAGGAGTGGGGGGCGAGGGCTCTCTCTTAGGTGGTCAGAGCAGGAGCAAGCAACGGAGAAGAATGGCTTGAGATTGGTTCTCATCATCCTTGGCCAGAACAGCAGACAACAGCTGGTTCTGCAGCAGCATCTACTTTGTTCTGTATTCATGAGTATGTTATTCCCATTGCACATCTTAATAAATTCTTGACCAGGCTTTGTGGGCTCTCACTTCACATACTGATGCTATTTCCTTTACCAACAATGTAATATTTGCTAAATAAAATCTCATTAAAATGAAGAAAATGTTTATGGTCCAGTTACACAACAAAATCATTCAGGTTTGTATATGTAAGTAGTGGCTTTTCTTCATCTCTCTTGCCTGAAATATTGAACTTTTTAAACTCTGTACATTATCTGTGGATCTTATCGATTAAATCCTGGACACCATGGGCTGGGGTATTAACTCAGGGATTTCGCAATGCTAGACATGAAAATATGAGGAAAAACATCAAATAAGTAAGTTTATATAAAATTCAATGAAGCCAGTTTAGAAAAGCTAAAACAAACAAAGAAACACCCTCAAGGAAGGAAAATTGCAAGTGTGATATCTATGTGCATTGCAGTGTGACTGCTCCTCCAAAAGAAGGGACTGGTGTTGTTCTTCCCTCTGCCTCTCATCTCTTTCTCCTCTGCTAGAATGCAGCAGGTCAGTGGGCAAATGCCTCACTCCTTGAATCATAAATATGAGCTAAAGTTTTTGAGTGTCTGTGTGAAGAAGCAAGTGTCTCTTCATTGCAAAAAGAAATAAAAAGAAAATGAAAGGAGGAGAAAGGAAGAAGGATTCCTTAGGATATACTTTATACATTGTTTACACTAAATTTCTGAAACTGGGTCAACTGTTTTACAACATAAATAGACAAATATTAAGGACTAAAATAGTGATCTGCTTTGATGTTAGTGAAAAGTTAACCCACTCAGGTTGACTACATGGCTGATTCCTTTTGGATTAGTGTGGATGGAGCTTTGTATTATCTGTTTCCATCGACACTTGTTGCTTATGTTGTGAGAGGTTTATCATTCTTCATTTGTCTACATCTTATATTTAGCATCTTGTTTCTAGTCTAGGTATGCTTCTACTCTTCCTGCTTTTGCACTTCTAAAGCTGTCTGAAGATGGGGTAGTTGACGGAGTTTTAGTTCTAAGCTTTTCTCTGTTGTAGCTTACCACAGTCTTCTTTCCACTCAAATTCTCACGAGTTGTCACCAAATACAGTATACAATAAAATAAATCACCTAAAGTTCAACTATTATGTTTGTGCCAATAGTGTCATTATCTTTAATATGCTAGCACAGAAAAATAGAGGCATTAGATACATTTCTCTGTGGTAGATTGTAGCTAGTGATTTACGTAAAGTGACTGAGATTAATGACAGGTTCCTAAGGACCTGCCATTAATTCAACTGTGTTGTCATGGGTGAGTCATTATGAATTGTTGCTTTCACATTGCACTATGTTGTTCTTGTGTTGATTTTGTTTTTTGTCACTGGAATCATTTGTTCAGTTAGTTTGGGTACTTTTATGGTTTCTTGCAATGCTTGCTAGAGTATAGTCAACTAAGAACTTTTGTTAGATAATACATGTGTGAATGCATCTAAAAGTTTGAAAGAAGGACCTTTACTTCCAGTAATTAGTCTCTAAAAATCCTGAGAGAAATCCTTTTTCTCAGACAGGTTAATGTTTATTTTGCTCCATGCTTTAAAAATCCCTAATTTTATATTATATAATAAAATATCAAATAATTTTATATTTTCTTTCAGGTGTTTCATTCATTATTTAGTCAGGATTTTATTCTGAACACCTAATTCATGTTACTTATAACATTTAGTGCCAGGACATATAACAGTCAAACTAAATGAATTTTCTGTCCTTGGATGCCATAGTCTGGTGCTGTAAGTCTGTATCTAGGTGCCAACATAATTTTGCATGAGTCACTAATGACAAAAGTATGGCTTTTGTTCTTTTGAAAAGCAATTATATACTCATTATAACTCAAATCACTCCTTATAAATTGGCTATGGAATAAACATCATACTAAAAATCCAACTTTCAATTGTTATGAAATAATGGAAATATAAAGGATGCAAAAAGCAAATGTCCTACTTGAAACTTCATTCAAATTACCCTAAACAATCACATGCTGACAAGAGGCCCAGCAGCATATTATAAGGCATCAAAGAATCCTGTGCTAGGCAGATGGGATGGCTCGGTCTGCTCATTTGAACTTTCAGCAGTCAGTAGCATAGTAGAGTTATCCATTTTTCTTCATATACTTCCTTTGTTTTTGCCTGTGTACCATTTTTTCTTTCTCCTATCTCATTGGTACTCCTACTTGGATAAGTCATTATAAAGATCTTTTCCCAGTTTAGGCTTCTTTATTTTACTGTTTATAAATTAAAACTGAAATACACTGCTCATTCTCATTACTTTTTATTGCTGCTTTACCCGGGGCTAATGTTCCTCTAACTTATGTCTAGTTTGTTCTCGATACTGAACTTCAGTCTCAGCTCATAATTCATGATGATTATTTGTCTATCTGGTCACTAGAGATTAAACACGTGCAAAATTTTTCGTTTAACTTCTTCTTATCTTATATCTTTGTTCTAAAACCAACATCTCACTTTGTCTCATATCCAAAACACTATCAAGCTCCATCTGCATTATATCATTAACAATGTTCAGTTTCACCCACTTCTCTCAGCATCATTTCTCATTACATACATGTACCCAATCATCATTTGCATAAATTATTTAATTTTCTTCTGACAAGTTGTGTTCTGTAGTGCTACTCTTAATTTTCTCTAACATAGATTCTACTTGGAAGACTGAATTACCTTTCTGAACATCAGAATTCATTTTCCCTCTTCAAGGTGTGAACTTTTTTTCCTTCAAGATATAACTCACCTTCTTAGCTCTTTCTATTTGCATCTCTTCCACCATGAAAACCGTACTTTGCTGTGAACTGTAAGTAGTTACTTAAGTATTTCATACTACCTTGTCTCCAATACATTGCTTGTTGTTTTTCTGAAATATTTGTTGTTTCCCTTTCTGTTGGATAGTTCCTTCTACTCTCATGTTAGATGTCAAAATGCTAGAGATTACTCCCAATACTCTTGCCGCTCTTACCCTCATGATGTTGGCTTTTCAAATCTTTGTAATTATGCTCTGTAAAATTCCCTATTTCTCTTATTCTGTGCTGTAGTCTCCAAATATGGCCTGACCCCCCTCCCCCAAGCAATACTATCCAAAAGAGCAAGGACTAAATCTGAGATGCTGAAAATCTTATCTCTAGTAAAATATCTGACAAACAATAAAGACTTATACCCTGGTTGTCTAATGAGATCATGGAAATTAAATATTAACTCAAATACAGGGTCATTTAAATAACCATGCTAGCATTGAAAAATTTCTTTTAATTTTTGTTCTGCTCAATAATATTTAGTATAGCAAGATGTTCAAAATTCTTTGTTAAATTGAATTATTAAATTTTAGAATTCAAAACTCATCAATCATATTTGCTGGTTTCTTTTTGTGCCCTAAGGCTTTCTCCTCTACTTATGAGTCTTTGATTCTTTCCAAGCGAATCAGGAGATAAAGAGTAGTCTCTCATGTCTATTTTTACACAGTAGATTTATATACTCAGTTCTCCCTGAGGGAGATTTCCCATGGTGCAGAAATGTTACTGTGGCCTGTCATCTTATTGCTTTAATTCCAGATAAAGTGTGACTTTCAGGTTTCTCACCAGAAAAAAAGAGAAAACAAACAGAAGAGAAATAGGTAATAGTAATGGACTAGAAGTCAGCAGTGGAGAGTTGAGTATGAGAAATTATTGATGATATACTATGGTAATTTTTTCTCTTGGGTGTTTTTGACTAATTTATAAGTTCATATTTTAATAATGACTTGCTGAAGCTAAGGCATTCCACATGTACAGGACAAAGGTTTGTGAAGTAGGTCATAGATTACCTATGATATAGATTTTTTTTTCTGCTTTATCAGGAATGGTCAGGTACTAGGGAAGTTCCCAGGAATCCACAAGGATGATCCTACCTTTGACTACTAGCAATAGTTGAGAGGGTGCCTGAACTGGTCTACTCTGATAAGCAGATTAGTGAATACCCTGTCATCATAGAGCCTTCATCCAGTTACTGATGGAAGCAGATACAGAGATCCACGGCTGGGTGCCAGACCAAGCTCCAGGAGTCCAATCGATGAGAGAGAGGAGGGATTCTGTAAGCAAGGGACATCGAGATCATGATGGGGAAACTTACAGAGCCAAACTAGTGGAAACCCATGAACTGTGGACCAATAGCTATGGAACACCAATGGTACTGGACTAACCCTCTGGATAGGCGAGACAGTTATTTATGTTGAACTGTTTAGGGGGCCCCGAGGCAGGGGGATCAGGATCTGTCCCTGGTGCATGAGCGGGCTTTTTGAGCCTAGTGCCAAGGGTGTGACACCTTGAGCAACCTTGGTGCAGGGGGTAGGGGCTTGGACCTGCCTCAACTGAATGTGCCAGGCTCTGCTGACTCTCCATGGGAGACCTTGACTTGGAGGAGGTGGGAATGGGGGAAGGATAGAGGAGGAGGCTGGGGGAATGTGAAAAGGTAGAGGAAGGGGAATCTGTGGTTGGTATGTAAAATGGATAGAAAGTGTCTTGATAATAATAAAACAAACAACAGAAAAAAGAATTGTAGACATATTGACCACTACTGGCCACATAACTTCTTTTCTTCTTATAACAAAATAAGCTGTAGGCCCTAATAGAAAAGTTGATGAGCACCTGTAGCACAGGGCACAAAGGCATTTCAGTGTGGATTATTGTAAGTTTTTGTAGCTTGAGTTTTCCTGCCTGGCCCACAGTCAGGACAAATCTTTGTCACCCGCCAGTCCCACAGCCGCTCAGACCCAACCAAGTAAACACAGAGACTTATATTGCTTACAAACTGTATGGCCGTGGCAGGCTTCTTGCTAACTGTTCTTATAGCTTAAATTAATCCATTTCCATAAATCTATACCTTGCCACGTGGCTGGTGGCTTACCAGCGTCTTCACATGCTGCTGGTCATGGTGGCGGCTGCAGTGTCTCTCTGCGTCAGCCTTCCACTTCCCAGAATTCTCCTCTCTCCTTGTCCCACCTACTTCCTGCCTGGCCACTGGCCAGCCAGTGTTTTATTTATTGGCCAATCAGAGCAATTTGACATACAGACCGTCCCACAGCACTTCCCCTTTCTTTTTTTTAAAAGGAAGGTTTTAACTTTTACACATCTCCAAAGTCAGCTTGGTATATTTGGGAATTTGGGCGTAGCTTCTCTTACTACTTCCTGCTGGAGGGGGGCGCTGTATCTTATGGGGACACAGAAAATTTTAGAATCGTGGAGTAGTCCGTGAGACCATATCGTCTGAGCCAGTTGCCTTGAAACGATTCTGGATGTTGGACCATCTGGGCCATGGTGTCATCGGAGACCTTTCAGGGGGTCTTGGCTGGTCAAACCTGATGTATCTTAATCTGGAACAAATCCATAGCCTCTGGCTTTCTGTAGAAACAAAATCAGAGCCTCTTTTCCAAAGCAACATATCCTTATAGCCAAATTTTGAAGTCAAGATACCTTTAAAATATACATTTTGGCATAACTCAACAGCTTTTGCAATCAAATGTTTCTCTTCAGTTACGAATATCAAAGAGAACATAATCCAGATTCTCTGTGTGGTAGCCATCTTTATGTGGCTTATATTTTATATTACCTTGAGCCTATTGCTTTAAGCTGCAGCCTTTTAAGCCTGAAACAGCGCTGTGGCTGCTGGCTCCGCCCACTTCAGCTTCCCAACATGGCGGTGTTACGTTTTTTGCCAGCTCTGGGAGCCATCGTGGGTCTGTGCTTTTATCCAAGCAGCGTGTAGCCCAGAAACCTCTTTTTGTTTTGTACTAGCAAAGGCTAAATCCACCACACAGCTTAATGTGCCACTTGTAGAGGCCTCATTCCCGCCATACTGCAGATCGAGCGCACACGCCAGGAACCCGCCAGTAACTCAAACCGGCAGGCTGCCGCTCTTTTGAGAGAGACAATTAGGAAGCTGTTTTTAGCTCCATTTTAGAATCTTTTCTCAGGTTTTAGGTAGAAACTTTTGCCAACACGTTGGGTGCCATTTGTAGCTAGAGTTTTTCTGCCTGGCCCACAGTCAGGACAAATCTTTGTCACCCGCCAGTCCCACAGCCGCTCAGACCCAACCAAGTAAACACAGAGACTTATATTGCTTACAAACTGTATGGCCGTGGCAGGCTTCTTGCTAACTGTTCTTATAGCTTAAATTAATCCATTTCCATAAATCTATACCTTGCCACGTGGCTGGTGGCTTACCAGCGTCTTCACATGCTGCTGGTCATGGTGGCGGCTGCAGTGTCTCTCTGCGTCAGCCTTCCACTTCCCAGAATTCTCCTCTCTCCTTGTCCCACCTACTTCCTGCCTGGCCACTGGCCAGCCAGTGTTTTATTTATTGGCCAATCAGAGCAATTTGACATACAGACCGTCCCACAGCAAGTTTTAATCTCCATACATTAAGATATCTCCATCTATCTATCTAGAAAATCTAACTAAAGCGAACACACATAAGAGAAGTTCTGAAGGATTTACAATCATTTGTACAGCTGTGCATCTGTCTGTCTGTCATTTTTTATTACACAGTAACTGCATTGGTATCCTTATAGATTCTAGAAAGAAGGGCATGCACACAAAAATATTTTGAAATGGATAGTGAATAATTTTCTCCTGATGGTCCTAACTTGCTCTATATAAGAGTTTAAGGTATGATATGAGCACATACTATTCTGATAAATATAATAGAAGATATCATTACTTCAGGTGTTTTTAAAATTAATTGCTTACTCCTATGAATATTTTAATACTCTTTTTATTTTCCCACACTATATTTTATATTGTCATGGATAGAAATATATCTTTTTACCATTAAAATTCATTTTAAATAGGACATAATCTGCAGAATGGTTTCCTTTCTCCCTCCCTCCGTCCCTCCGTCCCTCCCTCCCTCCCTCCCTCCCTCCCTCCCTCCCTCTCTCTCTCTCTCTCTCAATGGTTAGTGTTTTGATGTCAATCAATGATATTTACTTATACTTGCTTGCCTGTTTTAGATTTGCCTTTCGGAGGGTTCTTTGTGTCCACTATTTGCCCCTCTCTAATATTAATAATAAGATAACATTAGTCCTTGGATGGATCACCAAATTCTAACGTCATAAATTGGCAGTGCATTTTGCACTGAGTTCTCCATGATGCTTTGATATTGGAAAAAGAGTTTCTTTCAAATTTAGATGAATTATGGCCAGTAGTTCTCTTTGTGCCAAATATCTCCAACACTCCATTACACAGATCCTGCTTCTAAAATTTCAGGCTATGCAGCCCATGACTTCTTACCCTCTCTTCTTCCCATTATTTCACTGATCATTAGAATGATTTGATAAAAAAAAAAATAAAGTCCTTTCAGAAGGCAATCAAGGTGAAGACCAGTTGGTCATTGTGCAGTTGTTATTATATTTCATAAGAAACATGTTAAGGTTGTTATTGTAATAAAAATACCATTGACCAAAATCAATTTGGGAAGTAAAGGATATATTTTAGCTTAATTAATTAATTTTAGCTTAATAATTTCTGCAGTGCAGTGCATCAGCAGAACTCAGAGCAGAAACCTGGAGCCAGGAGCTGATTAAAACTCCCTGAACAAAGACTGCTTGCTGCCTTGCTCCTTATGGCTTGCTCAGTCTGCTTTCTTTTAGCACCGAGGAGCATTAGCCCAGGGGTTGGCAACACCCACAATGGGGTGGGATCTCCCACATAAATCACTAATTAAAGAAATTTGCTATAGACATGCACACAGACCATTCTGGTTGGGACATTTTCTTTTTCTTTTTATTAAGAGATTTTCTATTTGTTTTACATATCAACCATGGAGTCCCCTGTCCTCCTTCCTCCCACCCCCAGCATTACCCCCAACCTCCCCATTCCCACCTCCTCCAACGCAAGGTCTCCCCTGGGGAGTCAGCAAAGCCTGGTACCTCAAGGCCCAGCTCTACCACTCTTGGGCATATACCCAAGGAACGCTCAATCATACCACAAGGACACATGCTCAACTATGTTCATAACAGCATTTTTTGTTATTTGTCGCAGCCAGAACCTGGGACATTTTCTTAATCAAAGTTTCTTTATCCAAAATGACTGTCATGTTGAAAGAAAAATATCCAACACAATATAACTAATGAAACCCAGGAGGATACAGTCTGTGCTATACTCTCTGCATGCAGGTTGCAGTTACTGTTGTTTCATCTATCACCAACTGGCCCACTGTCTTGAGAATATACTCATAGAAAATAATTTAAAAAAGTGTCCCTCATAAGAATAATGTGAAAAGGTACTATTAAGTTACATTTTGTTTAGTGTCAGGCACAATTGTATCTAGCCTATTTAATAAGCTAAATGTGTTGTTTGTGATCAAACCATCCAAGAACCTTATGCATTTTTGAAGATTTCTTGTGAACATGATGGGCTAAAACAGGCTCCCATTTTCGGGATTTTAGCCCCAGTAACAAGTTAGATTTTGTGTTGTGTTGTAACTAGCATTGATGAAATATGTTGTAAACTTTCTTTGTATACACATGTAATGATTATTCTCAAATAATAGAAAAATAATATATGTGCCTTTGTAATCTTTGGAAGTCATGTTTCTTCTACGTTTTTTCATATTGTGATTTAAGTGGTCAGAAAGGAAACAATAATATGCAGCAAAAGGCCCCAGACTTCCCTTCTGGACCAGAGAGAGAAAGAGAGAGAGAGAGAGCTTGCATCCTGCCCCGGACTTCCCTTCAGGACCAGAGAGAGCTCCAATCCTGCCCTGGTCTTCCCTTCTGGACAAGAGCACCCATCCTGACCCAGACTTCTTGTCTGGACAAGAGCTCCCATCCTGCCTCGGAGTTCCCATTTGGACAAGAGAGCTCCCATCTGGACAAGAGAGAGAGACTTCCTGAACCTGTCAGCTCTGTCTGAACCAAGTGCGCTGATAAGACCAAGAAGGAACCACAAGGAGATGGGCAGATGTCAAGGCAGAAGTACAAATAACAAAATGAAGAGCAATATAGCATCACCAGAACCTAGCCCACCTCCAAGATCTAGACCTGAACATCAAAAATTGGAAGAACCAGAAGAAAACAGCCTTATGAATAACATCATGAAGAAGGTAGAGAGTTGTGTAGAGGAAAAGACAAAAAAAATGGGAAGAATGCTATAGATAACTAGAGGAAAGGGCAAACAAATTAGAAGAAAACAATAAAGTCCTGGAAGAGAACAATAAAGTACTGAAAGAAAATCATGAAAAAGCAATGAAAGAAATAAAGGAAACAGTCTAAGACCTGAAAAGGGAAATAGAAAAAATGAAAAGACACACAAACAGAGGGAATACTGGAAATAGAAAATCTGAGTAAATGATTGGGAACTTCAAATGCAAGTATAACAAACAGAATGCAAGAGATGGAAGAGAAGATCTTTGGCATTGAAGATACAGTAGAAGAAATAGATTCATCAGTCAAAGAAAACATTAAGCCAACAAAGTCATGAACCAAAATGTCCAAGAAATTTGGGACACCATGAAAGACCAAACCTATGAATAATAGGGATAGAAGAAGGAGAAGAATACCAACTCAAAGGCACAGAAAATATATTCAACAAAATCATAGAAGATAACTTTCCCAACTTAAAGAAGGAAATGCCTATGAAGATACAAGAAGCCTATAGAACACCAAACAGACTAGACGCCCCAAAAAGTCCCCTCGACACATAATAATTAAACAACTAAATGTACAGAATAAAGAAAGAATATTAAGAGCAGCAAAGGAAAAAGGCCAAGTGACCTATAAAGGCAAACCAATCAGAATAACACCCAATTTCTCAATGGAGACTTTGAAAGCCAGAAGAACCTGGGCAGATGTAATGCAGACACTAAGAGACCATGGATGTCAGCCCAGACTAATATACCCAGCAAAACTTTCAACCATCATAGACAGAAGGAACAAGACATTCGAAGACAAACCCAAATTTAAACAATACCTATCCACAAACCCAGCCCTACAGAAAGCACTAGAAGGAAAATTCCAACTGACGGAAGTCAGATACACACTGAAAAATACAGGCAATGGATAAAGCCACAACAGTAAACCCCAAAGAAAAGAAGTACACACACACTACCACCAAAAATAACAGGGATGAACATTCACTGGTCATTAATATCCTTTAATATCAATGGATTTAATTCACCTATAAAAAGACATAGGTTTACAGAATGGATATAAAAGCAGGACCCATCTTTCTGCTGCATACAAGAAACACATCTCAAATTCAAAGATAGATACTACCTAAGAATAAAAGGCTGGGAAAAGACTTTCCAATCAAATGGTCTTAAGAAACAAGCGGGTGTAGCCATCCTGATATCCAGCAAAATAGACTTCAAACTAAAATCAATCAAAAGAGATCAAGAAGGGCATTACATCCTCATCACAGGAAAGATCCACCAAGATGAAGTTTCAATTCTGTACATTTATGCCCCAAACACAAGGGCACCCACATATGTAAAAGAAACATTACTAAAGCTTAAACCACATATAAAACTCCACACATTAATAGTGGGAGATCTCAACACCCCACTTTCACCACTGGACAGATCTCCCAAATCGAAACTTAACAGAGAAAAAAAGGACTTAACTGATGTCATGACCCAAATGGACCTAATTGATATCTACAGAACATTCTATCCTAACAAGAAAGAATATACCTTATTCTCAGCACCCCATGGAACTTTCTATAAAATTGACCACATACTTGGCCACAAAGCAAATCTCAACAGATACAAAACAATTGGAATATCCTCCAGTGTTCTATCAGACCACCATGGTTTAAAGTTAGATTTCAACAACAACAAAAACTACAGAAAACCTACAATCTCATGGAAACTGAATAATGCTCAACTGAATCACCAATGGGTTAAGGAGGAAATAAAAAAAGAAATTAAAGTCTTCCTAGAGATCAATGAAAATGAAGACACCACATACCTAAACTTATGGGACACTATGAAAGCAGTGCTAAGAGGAAAACTCATAGCACTAAATGCCCACATAAAGAAGTTGGAGAAATCTCACACTAGTGACTTAACAGCACACCTGAAAGCTCTAGAACAAGAAGCAAAGTCTCCCAGGAAGAATAGATGCCAGAAAATTATCAAAGTGAGAGGTAAAATCAATAAAATAGAAACTAAGAGAACAATACAAAAAAATTAATGAAACTAAGAGTTGGTTCTTTGAGAAAATCAACAAGATAGACAAGCCCTTATCTAAACTAACTAAAAGACAGAGAGAGAGAATCCAAGTCAACAAAATCAGAAATACAAAGGGGGACATAACAACAGACATTGAGGAAATCCAGAAATTATCAGGTCATATTTCAAAAACCTCTACTCCACAAAACTGAAAAACCTAAATGAAATGGATGATTTTCTGGATAGGTACCACATACCTAAGTTAAATCAAGACCAGATAAACTATTTAAATAGTCCAATAACCCCTAAGGAAATAGAAACAGTCATTAAAAGTCTCCCAACAAAAAAAAGCCCAGGACCAGATGGTTTCAGCGCAGAATTCTACCAGATCTTCAAAGAATAGTTAATACCAATACTTTCTAAATTGTTCCACACAATAGAAACAGAAGGAACATTACCAAACTCCTTCTATGAGGCTACAATTACCCTGATTCCTAAACCAAACAAGGATGCAACAAAGAAAGAGAACTACAGACCAATCTCCCTCATGAACATTGATGCAAAAATACTCAATAAAATACTGGCAAACAGACTCCAAGAACACATCAGAACAATTATCCACCATGATCAAGTAGGCTTCATCCCAGGGATGCAAGGGTGGTTCAATATATGAAAATCCGTCAATGTAATACACCATATAAACAAACTCAAAGAAAAAAAAAACACATGATCATCTCACTAGATGCAGAAAAGGCATTTGACAAAATCCAACACCCCTTCATGATAAAAGCCCTCTGAATAGATCTCTGAAATATTCAAAGGCCACCTGGCCAAACATCCTAATTGTAAAAAAAAAAAAAAAATGCAGCAAAAAGAGAGAATTACTGAATATTATGGTACTGGCAAGCATAGTTCATGATAGCTATTAGAGGTAATTGTGACTAAATAATGTTAAAGAAAGAATACAGAAAGCAATTTCTATTTTTTTCTGTAAATTATGGAAAGCACATTTTTTTCTTTACATCAGCTTGTAAATCATCGAGTTGGCTTCTGTCTTTAAGATTTTATCTGAATTGAAATAATCAGTGACTTTCCTAATAGATCATGTGACCAATTTGGCTACTAACAAAGAAATTTTGCAATGTCTATATGTCTCATCATCATGACTTTATATATTTTCATTTTCTCCAGTATAGGAAATTGAAAACTAAAAGTCCTCAAATTTTCTTTAACATTTGGTAACATCTGGCACATTAAATTTGTTTTCTCAATATTATATCTGTTTTCTATTATTGCAAAATATGGCCGGGCAGTGGTGGCGCACGCCTTTAATCCCAGCACTCGGGAGGCAGAGCCAGGCGGATCTCTGTGAGTTCGAGGCCAGCCAGGGCTACCAAGTGAGCTCCAGGAAAGGCGCAAAGCTACACAGAGAAACCCTATCTCAAAAAAAAAACAAAAACAAAAACAAAAAAAAAAAGCAAAATATGATCTTCAAAATCTAGGTTTCTTTTCGCTTGCATGTTACAAAACTGTGATAATATGCTATTTTCAATGCTGCTCTTTTTCAAAATATTTTGAAGCATAATGTTTATTTTGTAATGATGTTTATTTTGTAAACATAAACATGTATACTGGCAGTCTAGTTAGTTTGGGATAATCTGGGCTAGTGCATCTTATTTATCTAAGGATTCCAACTTACATAGACGGACAAGTCATAATATCAATTGTCAAGTCATTTGGCAAAGAAGACAACACAAGGGCATGATTCAATTAAAAAGCCGAAGCATCAAAAATCATTTATTAGAGGAAACAAGAAGAATTTTCTAGGTAAAAATTCAGGTGACTCTGATAAGAAAAGGTGAACAATAAGTCTGCTGTGATGACCCACGGGAAATTTAGATTGCATAGAGTATTCTAATAGGCACTGAAATAACTAAACAAATTTTAGAGCTGTATACAATGCAGCACAATTATATGAAGATATATGAAGATTGAAGGGTACAGAAAAAAAGGTGAGAGTTCTACCATGTTTGTGAGCTAAAGTATTATAATAAGGGAACACTGGGATCTGAGGGGCTATCACATGACAAAACAATGTGTTAACTTTGACCTGGATGAAGCACAGTTGCCTTGCAGAATTTAATGTTCAAGTTGTCAAATTGGCGATCATATATACTGATGAGAGGAGTGTTGAACACAAAGCAAATGAGGAGCTGGAGAGATGGCTCAGTGGGGAAAATGCTTGCTGTGCCAGCCTGAGGACCTGGGTGTGGGTCCAGCACTTGGACCCAAAACCCCAGCACTTGGGAAAAAGGTGTAGTAGAGAAAGGGGGACCCAGTTAAGTGGTAAGTTGTAGTTTAAAGTACAGACCTGTCTCAAAAAGTAAGGCAGATAGCGATTGAGGAAAACCCAATCAACAACAAAATGATGGTGACTCATGACTTCCACATGTGCATACATGGGTGAGCACACCTTTACATACAGGTGCATACATTAAACACACACACACAAACACACACACACACACACAGAGGGAGAGAGAGAGAGAGAGGGAGAGAGAGAGAGAGAGAGAGAGAGAGAGAGAGAGAGAGAGAGAGAGAGAGAGAGAGAGAGAGAGAGAGAACTAGCACAAATGAATGAAGCTAATTGAATTCATGGGATTATAGGCAGTAACTGAAGTTAGCACCATATAAGTGATTATTTCACCATTAGAATTAAGTATATATGTAGCTGTATTCATTTTTTACCTTCATTTAATATGCCACAATACTGAAATACACTAAAAAAAAAACAACAACAAAAACCCCACCATTTCTTGTCTTGTGAGACTAACCTGCTTCTATGAAGATTTATATTTAGCTAAATGGTAATTATCTCCTAAAATATGACAATTTTTTCTACCCTGATGATTTCAAATGCTTTATCTTAGTGCTTTATTATCAATGTACTTAGATTCATGATTGCCATTTCTTGGAATTAAGTTCTAATAAATTCAAAATACCTTTGTTATGCTTTAAATGCATCTCCTGTTTGTTTTTTATCTGTGCTGAGCAGTTTTGTCTACCCAAGGACATCACAACAGGTGTATGAGCTTCTCTTACTGAAATCACCATTCTTCTTCTTCAATGAATCAGCCTATACATGATTTTTTCACTGGAATAATTTGTGTAAGCATAACTAAGATTTTAATTTTAAATAAGAAAACACTGTTTTCATCTGGGCTTCAGATTAAAGTTGTCCAAGCAAGAAATTTACACGAGATTTGAAAGTTAAAGTTCAGCACATGTCATGTTTCTCCTGAGGTCATTGTGAGTAAATGTGGTGAAATCTCAGAGTTTCTTTGCTTCTTCATGTGGCATGGGATGCATGCATATGTTATGGTGTATTCCAGCTTGTCTGCCTCTCTTCTCAGATTTCTTACTACAAACTGTATCATTAACCCCAGACCTAGGACCAGATGAAGAAGACAAGGCTATTTAGTCTTCAGAATTTCCTCATTATGATTCCACTTCAATGGAGGTTTCCAGATTTCCTCTCAAGCAGTGGTTGCCCAACAGCACCAAAGGGTCAAGAGGCTGGTTAGTCATATCACTTTTCACCAACTTCTTTTGAAAGCTTATTGTCCTGACATATTCTTTAAAGATTTAATCTCATTTGTAAGTCATTTATCCTATTCTCTTAGTGGCTTTACTTTCTTGATTGAATCTCTGTTGATACAACAAAGACTCATTTGTCTAATCTTTTTTTTTTCCATGCATAACTTTTTATTTTCTTTCTTTTAAAAATTTTTAATGAAATTTTTAATTCATTTTACATACCAACCACAGATACCCCTCTCATCCTTCCTCCCACTTCCCACAGGTTTCCCCTCTCCCACCCACCCTCCACCCTCTCCTCCAAAAAAGGTAAGTGTTCCCACGAGGAGTCAGCAAGGTCTGATACATTCAGTTGAGGCAGAACCAAGCCCCTCCTGACTGCATCAAGGCTGAGCAAGGCATTCCACCATAGGTAATGGGCTATAGAAAGCCAATTCATGCACCAGGGGTAGGTTCTGATAACAATGCCAGGGGCTCCTCAAACAGATCAAGTTACACAACTGTCTCCTGCATGCAGAGGGCTTAGTCCAGTCCCATGCAGGTTCTATAGCTGTTGGTCTAAAGTTCATCAGTTCCTACTAGCTTGATTCAGTTGTCTGTGTAGATTTCCCCATCGTGATCTTGACCTTTCCTTGCTCACATACTCCCTCTTCCCTCTCTTGGACTGGACCCCTGGAGCTCAACCTGGTGCTTGGCTATGGATCTCTGCATCTCCTTCCATCAGTTAATGGATGAAGGCAGTCTTAAGGGGGAATGATCTTAATTTCCTGACCATATCACCCCATTTGATTGCTTTCCTTTGAGCTCACAGCTCCATGATAGCATTGTTAACACTTGCTATCTCCAACATTTAATTCTCTCTTAACCTGTTCTGATGAGACTAAGATCTCTCAGTGTCCATCACCTGCAGCCTTCCTTGTACAATGTGTAAACAACTTCATCCCCTTTGCTATTCTGTTAAAACACAAGCGGGTGGCTCCCCAATCTCACATTACATTTCAACTAGAAAATGGTGTTGATTAAATTTGCAAAAATATGTCTAGAATCCAGCATTGATTCCAAAGCTTATCTTGTTTGAGCTGCCTTCATTTCAACTAAATGTAGCACAGTCTTCTTTTGATAACCTCCTGGCTTCCAAATTTGCCTTCCTATGTTCCTTACAGATGCTTCAGATATTTGAGCCTTTAATGACATTGAGACTTATCATTCATTCCTATGCTCAAATTTTGATTCCCTCTATTTCACTCCAAATGAAGCTAAAATTCTTCCATTGGCTCACAAGGCACTCAATAAACTGCGACACATGTCCCTTTCCCTTTGCTATTCACTTTTATTCCTTTCTGAATTCCTGGAAAATTTCCTTCCTTGTTCCTCAAACAGGCATCATTTGACCATTTATTTCATGGACACTGACTTTTCTACCAACATGAATTTGGCAAATTCCTTCACTGCCCGCCCCCTCATCAAGTATTAATCCAAATTTAATATTTTCAATAAAACTTGATTGAGGTGAACCTAGTACTATAAAAAGCCTTTGATCCTTAGTTATAATCTTATCCTCTGTCAAACTAGTCGAGACTTAAAAATATTTATCCATCACTACTAACATATGATCTATTTATTCAGTATGCCCCTTAATATTCTGCCTATCTCATCTAAACATTAAGTTCCACTTGGTTAGATTCTCCACGTACTTTTTCCTTAATTTGTTTAGCGTGTGTCATGTGGTGTATATATGTGTGTGTGGTGTGGGCATGTGTATTATATGCATAAGTGTTTGTGCGTGTATGTGTGTAGAACTTGTACCACAGTATGTGTGAGGAGGAAAGCAGACAATTGCAGAAGTTGGCTCTCTTCTTCCACCCTGTAGGTCCCAGGGATCAGCCTCAGATAATCATGCTGGATAGTGAGTACTTTTACCCACTGAGGCATCTCTTCATCCATATTTTCTGTTTTGAACATTGGAATCTGCCAAGTGCATAGAATTGTGCCTGATATAGTAGGCACTTTTTAAAGTGTGCCATTAGGTTTTGATAAAGTCGTTCTCAATCACAGCAATCTATGGATATCATTATTTTCCTGGTATGTAAGGTATAAAATATTTTTTAAACCTGAGATCCTTTGCTTTATGAATTATAGAGTTGTCTTTTACATAATTTTGAAGTTCTTTTATATTACTGGCTTGTAACTATTATCCACAGACATCAAAAATATAGGAGCTGGAAATCCCCTTTGATGAGACAGAGTAATTTAGAATGTACAGAGTGTTGACATATAGCTTTTAACATCACTTGCCTTTCCTACTTATGGTCCCGACTGAATGCCATTATCAGTTTTCTCTATTTTCTCCTCTCTTGTATTTGTTAACCAAAGTGCTTTGCATTCTCCTCTTCTGTATCTCTCTGGTACTGTAAATATTATTGATATACAATGCATTCTCCTGCCATTCTTTTGGTTGATACTCCTGTAATGGAATCAACCTTCTAGGATCTGGCTTTTCTCACTAAGTTATGACCTCCTCTCCCTGTCATACTGCTAATTTTCTCAACTGCATGCTGCATGCCATGCACTTGTGCTAGTCATTTCAGTGAATAACATTATGTTAATATCAGATGTTTTGTTTTGTTTTTTATTCTTTCTCTCTCTCTCTCTCTCTGTATTTGTGTGTGTGTGTGTAGAAGTCAGAGTTAAAAACTGAATTTCTCTCTAAATTATTATCTAAGTTATGTTTTGAGACATTGTTTATTTTATTTCACTGAATCTGGAGTTCACCAATTGACTAGACTGGCTTGCCAGTAAGTCCTAGGTATTCTCCTGTCTGTGTCTCAGTGCTGGCTCTGACCTTTTGTATGGGTTTTGTTGATCTTAACATGAGTACTCATGCTTGCTCACAAGCATGTTATCTACTGAGCCATCTCTCTGTCACCTTGGTATAGAAATTGTATAGCTACTCACTCATTCAGCTCAAACATTTGTGACCTATTGCACCTAAATTAAAACCACCTGGGCTGTCTTAATGTTTCTGGAGTTTCTGAAGGGCAGAAAAATAATAGGAGAATATTTCTCAAGTCTGAATTATTTGGAAAATATTTACTAAATGATCATTAGGGAGGTAGAAATGATGATCTTAGGAATGGCAGTGTGAAACAGTACTGACAGCTGAAAGCACAAATTGTAATCATTTTATGTTGGACAGTCACCTAGCATCATGCTGTTAGTGGAACTTCCTTTCCATTCTGGCAGTGGCTGGGTGTTTCTCAGATTATCTAATTGCTTCACACAAAGTTCTCATTTCCTCCAATATACTCAGTGTTTTCATGTTACTTCTTCTGACCCTGTCACATAGCCTCTGTGACTTTTAACATGTTTCCTTCAGTGTGTCTTTGTTAGCTGTTACTTATCTCTTGAAACTTAGGTTTTACTTTAATTTCCCTTCTCTTATTTGGACAAAGTGATCACAGTTTTCTTTGAGAGCTTTACTTCTTTTTCATTTTTTAAATTTATTTATTAAATTTAATTTTACATATCAGCCACGGATTCCCTTGTTCTCCCCCATCCCACCCCCCACCCACCAATGAGTGAAATCCAGTGAGTGCACATGACTTACTTGTTCAAAGGTACTTTCTTCCCACTATACAAAGTCAAAGAAGGAAAGTTAGAAAAAACAAATGTTATCTCAGTGTGTTCAAAACACAGCACATGCGTCTTGTGTAGTTGTTATTTGGATACAATTTTAGGTAACTGAAATACTAACTATACAAGGGAATCTCTGAAAAACTACAGAAAAGTAAGCTGTATAGTTTTGGGTTGCATAGATAAGACTAGATGTGATTAGAAAAAGAAATGGCACCAGCTTTCTATCAAATATACAGTTAAGCAAAATGGATAATGGCATACTGAAATAAATTGAAGCTCCCATTAAAAAAGAAAATAGAAAAACATACTTTTTCAATAATATGGCCAGAGTTCTGAAAAGAACACGAAGATATAACCTGATAAGCTTTGTGGATGTTTACAGGACACTGACTTAGGTTAGAAGCAATGTTTCTGGTCCCTTATCTCGATAAATTCCTCCCTGAACATATTCATCCAAAGACTGTCTTCTCAGCACTGGCAAGACAAAGGGCTGAGTGCAAGTGCATCACATGCTTACGTACTTAATCACATGTTTTCAAAAACCTTGGAAGCAGCAGTGGGGCAGAGGAATGGCAGAATGTTCTCTTTCAAGGAGCTCTCTTAGAGGTGACATGATGGAGAGAGAAGAATCTTTGGCTTACATTCTTCCTAAGATAAATCACATCAAAGATCAAACTTAAGTCCTGCAGACCCAGAGTGGATGCACGTTTGTTAGCTAGCATCAATTACATTAGATGGTATACAGAGCAAGCTGATGTTCAGTTGAGGAGTGCAACCTTCATTTCAGTATACCTCCTGTATGGGGTGAAATGAAGGCAAGAGACCCTTCATCTATACTGTTAATTCAGGACTATACAGATATTGCTTTTTTAAAATGTGTAGCAATGGTCTCAAAAAAAAAAGTGGGAAATTTACTAACACAAGATAAACAGAGTATTTCTCTGAAGACTTAGAGGAAAAAAGGCAAATATCGGAAAATGACTTTTTATGAGAAGCAGATGGAGACTTAAGGAGACATCTGCGTGGTGACATCTAAAATATGGAGTAGACAGAAGTCATGGATGAGAGGAAACTTGAGCATCAGTATGTAAATCTTCTCTCTCTTTTCCAAATACCATTAAATGCACAAAAAACACAAAAACAGACGGGAAATTCAGTATTTTTGATGGAAAATATGGGAGAATGCCATCCATCTGCCAAAAACATCTAGGATGGAACAATATTACATGAAGGCACCAGGAAATCCCTTACAGCATCTTTCCAGAGAAAGAGAAAAGAGTCTGTAAGAGTTTGTGCTGGCTTGAGTGAGAATGGTAGCCAAGGGCAAATTTGTTTGAAAGCTCAATCACAATTTAGTGGAACTGCTTGAGAAGGATTGGGAGGTGTGGCCTTGTTGGAGAAGGTGTATCACTGGGGGTGGGCTTTGAGGTCACACCAGGTTCAGTTCAAGTCTCTCTGCCTGTGGATCAGAATATAAACTCTTAGCTACTGTCCACTGTCATGTCTCCCTCCCTGAGGCCATGTTCCCTATCACACTAACCCTCTGAAGCTGTAATCAAGCTCCCAATTAAGCATTTCCTGTTATTAGTTGCCTTGGTATTGCAATGTTATCCCAGCAGTAGAAGAGTATCTAAGACCAAGATAAACAAAAATGCTCACAAGAATAACTAAATATTTTCTCAATAGTGATGACTAGCTGAAAACACATTGTGAGGTATTGGGAGAGGACCATATCATAAATTCTTTCCCGTTAATGATTGGTTGAGGTCAGGTTGAGCTTCCTTAGGATGAACAAGACTATGATGCATCTTTTGAATGATTATAGGTTATTTACAGATTAGAAGCAGTGGGAGTTAGACGGTTGGTCATTCCATGTAGAAAATTAACAGAAAAAAGACAAAGAATTTCAGAAGCTATGTTGCATCACAGAAAATTCACTAAGCCTATAGAACTATGTAACTAGGAACACTGAATAAGTCAGGCACGTGGACCAGAAAGGTGATAACCCAGGCAGAGCATCATCCAGTTTTCAGTTTGTAGACATATGCCTTAGAAAAATATGTTACTGGACTGAAATATTTTAAAGGAGATGATTCAAAAACATGAACTCTGTGTGACAAATGAGACCTCAACCAAAGTAAGTAAAATTATAATCTACTGATGAAGGAATTTAAACAGCAGCATATGAATGTAGAGGTAACAAAACTGAAGACTGAAATAGAAACAATAAGGAAAAGAAAAACAGAGTCATGTGAGAATGTTCAACGGTTCATGGAAGGTACAAGCATGAGTAAAATTAAACAGCAGGGGAGAGGCTGTGGATTAGAACATAAAAAATATTCAAAATGTGAGTATTGATTCTCAAAAATAGTAAAAAGAATACTAAATGATAGAGCTATGCCAAAAGAAAAATTCTAGATAGTAAAATGAGCAGTACATATGCATGTATGTGTGTGTGTGTATATTTAAGCTCATTGTATATTTAAGTAGCATAATGTGTAAAACAGATTCTCAATAGTGCTTACATCTTGAATTAGTTTATTTAACATTCTTGATTTCTGAATTTAAAAGTATATTATTCACCTGTTCATGAAAAAAAAATCATTATCATCCATCCAGGGATAGTCAGAGATACAGATTTAGTCTTACAATCATTTCAACACTTCAGGTAAGGAGTAATATGTAAGGGAATAGTTCTATGAACAAAATGAAAAATATGGTTTAGTTTAGATTCTAGAGCACAGGCGGGGACTCACAGATCAGGCAGGACATATTCTTTAACATAAGTGATGAAGGGACATCACTATTTTCTGAAAATCTGAATGAAAGTGTATACTAATGAATTATTTGAATTACTGAAATTGTGGTTATACATAGTAAAAATGTATCACAAATAATTATGGAAAAGCGATTTATATAATACAGAATAATCGTTGAGTAAATGGCTTAAAATTCCAGGTTATATTCAGCTCCATCTCCAAAATAATGAGGTAGAAAAACAGGTGGACAGAGTCCAGATATGAGCTTTCTGTATTTTTTGTGTTCTTTTGAATCTATGATATCTTTTTATTGTGATGATAAATAGAAAATGAATATTGCCAAGCCATTAAAATATTAATGATATATTTGCTTTAAAATTAAAAAATAAGGCATGCACATTTATATTTCAAGGAAAGAGGAGGCATGCTTTGTTGATATGATTATGAACTTGGCTCTTACTCCCTTGACTTACCTCTCAGGACCCCACAGCTGGACTGCACAGCTCCCACATGTGCTGACAGTTTCCAGCCACATGACCACTCACCATTGCGTTCTTTTGCCTTATAGTTTTCTTTGGAACCACACAAACTTTCTCACCCTATACAAGGTAGTCTATGTGTTCTAAGGGCTACAGCACTCCCAGAGACAATCCTTATCCATTGAGGACTGAGAGTAGAAGAATCAATTTCTGACCTCTCTTCTATTTCCTTAACACAATATTTCTAAGGCAAATTTATCGTGCTCCTCAGAGGATTTTCCATGAAACCGAGCCCTAGTTGTCTACCAAGACATTTCCCGCGTTTATGTGATTTTTTTGAACTTTAAAAATGTGCTACAAGTCTTTCTCATGTTCTCTTCCATACTTCCTACAATAGGCTTCCAAAGAAGTGACTCAAGTGTACTTGAGCTGTGGAAACATAAATGCAGCTAATAATTAGCCAGAAGCTTCAGCCCCTGTAGTATCACTTCACAGGTGGCTGGGGACCAGAACCAAGAACAAGTTAAGCATTTCTAACACTACACCTTTTAGTAAATGCATTTTGAAAGTTTTAGCAATTTGCACTCTTTTCTACTTTTGTGTTAAAATATTGCAACAGAAAGCAACTTAGAGGGAGAACGGGTTTGTTTTGGATTATAGTTCCAGAGGCATGGATTCTGTCATAGCAAGGAAGGCACAGCAACAGGTAAGAAAGTCATGGTTCACAGGAACAGGAAGCTGGCTGATCACATTTCATCTGCACCCAGGAAACAGAGAAAAGAGAGGAAGTGGAGCCAGGCTGTGAAATATAAGTGTTCATTTCCACTGCTGAAATTCCCCCAGCAAATCTAAAGGTTTTGTAACCTTCTGAAACAGGCCAACAAATGGGAACCAAGTGTTCAAACACATCACTGTCATGGGAGATTGTAGCTGGAATGATCTCCAGTCCTACCTGGGCTGGCAGCCACTCAGGCTCAAATCAACACACAGACACTTATATTATTTAAACTGTTTGGCCTAATGGCTCAGGCTTCTTGCTATTTAGTTTTTATATCTTAAATTAACCCATTTCTATTAATCTATACCTTGCCACATGGCTTGTGGCTTACCGGTACTTTACATCCTGCTCCTCATGGCAGTGGCTGGCAGCATCTCCCTGTCTCAGCCTTCTACCTCACAGAATTCTCATCCTCCTTGTCCCACCTACACTATCCTTTCTGCCTGGCTACTGGCCAATCAGCGATTATATTATCAGTTAATCATAGCAACATATATTTACAGAGTACAGGACATCCCACAGCAGGAGATATTTTATAATTAAACTATAACACACTTTGTATGAAAATAAATCATAAAATATTAAGAAAGATGGTGCCACAACATTTCTCAATGTTAAATATTGCTTACAAGAAAACAAATACAAATAAACCGAGAAACTATTGAAATAGAAATAAACAAAGTAAACAACATTGACAGTAAAAAACTGTGAAAGATAAATTTTATATAGTAGCATAAAGCTGGATTTTTGTAAGTTTGTTACCAATGTAATTTATATTACCAATGAGATAATTCAAATAAGCCTTGAGCACAGCACACCTGATGTTATACTTTGGATGGAAAAGCTGTTAGAAAAAAAAAGTCTTTATATAGTACATGTATTTCGAATATATTTAAATCAAAATGGAATTTATTTTGGAGTTTGAAGAAGGATTATGCATGTACATTATTTCTAGAAGCATCAAAGACTTTATTGTACATTGTTTCTGCAGTATAATAGAAGTATTACGATAACATCATAAAATGTGTTGTATTGATTAAAATCAGCATGCTACAATTCCAAGAGGGAAAATGACTAGAAGAGTTTAAATGGCATCAACAGCACAGCAGTATTTAAAAGTATACAGTGATTGCATGGCATTAGGATATAAACAATAGTCAGCACCCTTCATCTCTTGCTTTGGGTAGATTCTTAGTTTAAATCCATACAGACTAACCAATACAGTGAAGCAGGTGGGGACCAGTACCTAAAGGTCTCCACATCGCTTGGTTTGTCAGGTTGAGCCACTCAGACACCTAGGGAAGAGGGCTTGGCAGTTTTTATTCTAAGTGTTATAGCAGCATTGATTTTTGAAGAACTGTTTGTGCATGATTCTCTGACATAGCTGACTTAAAGGATATTAATGAAATGCTTTAAATTATTTTTTAATAATTTTTTTACTTTGAAGATTATAATTATGTTTCACCCTTTAGTTTTCTTCTTCCATACTTCATCTGCCATATACCTCTTCTTACTCTTTTTAAATTCATGGCCTCTTTTGGCATTAATTATTACTATATACATATCTGTATATAAATATATATTTCTAAATATAGCTCCCTCAATCTGCATAATGCCACTTGCATGTATGTTATTAGAGCTGGCTATTTTTAATTGTTATTGGGTAACTAATTGGTGTGCTCCTCCCTGGGGAAGACTGTCTCTCCCACTCTCAGCGTTCCTTAGTGACCTATAGTTCCTTGTGTAGGGCTGAGGCCTTGCGGGCTTTCTCCTGTCCACTTTAGCATGTCTATTGTTGTTGCCCTTGTTCTGATCATGCTTTGGCAGTCATGTTGATGGAACTTTAAAGCTGTAGCTTCTGAGATTCCTAGTAGACACGATCTAACAGCAAACTTTCAGTCCCCGTGGATATGTCTACACAACATCTTGTACCCAAGGCTCAGGGGACACTGCAGAAGGGATGGAAAAAAGGGTGCTGCACAATTTAGTGCCACTTTGCTTTGAGACAGTGTCTAACTGCCCTTCTTAAGAAGGTCTCACACCCTGAGCTCACGTGCTTATCCTGGCTCAACCTCCCAGGCACGTAGGTAAAATATCACAAAAGCTAAGCTATTAGAGAGTGGGGGTGCAGTCAGAAAATGGCATCATTGTACCATTTAAGCTCTGGAAGCTAAATGTGTGGGTACCATCTTAGTTAGATTCAATTTTCAGAGGTGTCAGAGGGAAAAAAAATTCCTTGAGAATCTATGTCTGATTTTGATAGTCAGGGGTCTTAGAACACAGCTAAAAGATATTTGGCTTTTCTTGCCACATCAACCATGGCACAGAATTCTAAGATGTCCCCAAATTTTCCATATACATTATTACAGATTTTAATTATGGGCACTTTTACCCTTCTAATTAATTTTTTTTAATATGGAGTAGTTACATTAAGATACAGAGTGTATCCAGAAGATGTGTGCTAATAACAGAAGCCCTGGAAGCTAGATCATCTTTTAAAGCAGTCACCATGGGGTATGGGCTAAGGAAAGGGCTGTGCTGAGATGCAATATACATGCAGCAAGTATTTGAGGAATCTGAGAGGGATGGCACCTGACTGATAGCCTTTGTGAAAACAAGAAGTTTCAGGCTTGTAGTTATAAGCAAAGTAATTCAGTCAACAACTAACGAGTTTGAAAGAGAATATCAATATCCAGATAAAATGGCAACCGTAGATAACATGAAGATTTTACCTCAGTGAAACCATGAGCAGAGAATCTAGCCTGGCCTTTTCAATAGAAAAGGTATGATGCAACAAGTGGGTATTGATTTGGATGACTGTGATTGTAGTAATAGATGGAAAAATTCCATAAAATATTTATAAGAACAAAGAAGAGAAACAAGGAAAGACCTGACAGTTTTCTTGGTACCAGAAAAGAGGATATTTTTCATTTTTAGAGCATTTTAGAAGCAATCAAATGTCAGGGAGTCAGGAGGAAATTAAGCTGAGGATTCCAGAAGAAACATCACTGGGACAGTCTGTACGACGAAGCTTCTATTTGAAGACAACTGAAATTACTACACACAAAAGAGGTGATAGTGCTTGGTCGTTGATGCAAAAGAGAATAATGATGATAAGACAGGTGATAAGGGAATAAAACATCCCTCCTCTCCTCTGTCTCCATTTCTTTCCTGTCTATGTCTTTTTATGTGTTCCAGCCACTAGCTTCTATTGGTTGTAGTATTAAGGCAACTCCACATAGTTAAAAGGGAGGTTTATTTTTGTGGGGTAACTTACAAGTAAAGTGATAGGTTACAGGGTCCGGGAAAGGTGTTGTGCAGTCCAGCTGTGTTCTCTGGAGAACTCTGCTCTATCTACCTCCAGCATCCAGGATCCAGAAACCAAGAGAGCCAGCACATCAGGATCTTGGGTCTTAAGGGCTCCTGTCACGGTACTTTCAGGTCAAAGCTGCAACAGCTACCCACTACAAGCTTCCTTCCTGGAAGGCCAGAAATAAAATATGCCCTGTGTTAGATGGTTGTGATGCAGGGTATAAAAGGCAAAACCCATGACAATAAGATTTTGGAGTGTTCTGTGAGCTGAACATTACTGAGAACCTTGTTCATTCAGAGAGAAGAGGAAGTAAATGTAAGAGTGTGTGGAGAACGAGTCCTTCTAAATTCCTGGATGCACAAGTAAGACAGACGCTTTGTGCCAATTTGTTGGGAAAACAGGAAGGAGAGAGAATTTGACACCTTATTTTATGGCGTATTTCTAGATCATGGTGACATAGTTGACTCTTTATGGGTAGAAAAAGAGAGAGGGTCCAAATAATAGCATGGAGAACACAGAAGCCCAAGAAAGAGGTCCTGAACACTTGACAGAGGTGGCTGTAATAGAAGTGATAGAGGTGTGGAATTGCTGACCTCCCATCAGTGACTTCTCAGGCAGCCGAAAGGAGTCTGCTATCCAGAGCTTTCTGTGAATATTAATGCCATTTATCTGGAAATGCCATTCACCATGTGGCTAAAACTTCTGGAAAAAATGGTCCTGGGCCTCAGATGTTGGAAATAAAATTAGAGAATGAAGCCTAGCTAATGATGAGATGTCCAAGAATACTGACTGATCATCCTCATATCCAGCCTCATTCCAAACAAAGCCTATTGAATGAAAAGACAGCATCAGCAAATCAGTATATTAGAATTACCTGGAACAGTTTCTAATCATTTCAGTACATGGGTCAATATCACAGATAATCACCAATTAGATACATTGCTTCACGAATGCCAATTCCTTCAAGGAATGTCTCCCATCCGTGCTGTGCATTGTGATAGAGTATTTTGTAGAACTACTTTGTAAACAGCTTGTACCACTACTGAACAGGGAAATTCTTAACAAACATGTACTGCTTAAGTGCATGCTAATGCCACTTTTTTTTCATTTTGTCAATGTAATACAGTATATTTAATGAATTCAGTGTAGGCTGTAGAAACTGAAACAGTTATCCTTTAGTGTCCCAGAAGTCTAATTACAAGGCTGCTAATTCTCTTTATCTATGTTCTGATAGCTTCTCTATTTGAATAAAGAAACTGTGTAATGGAATGACTTTTGACTGTATGTTTCAATGTTAATAAGAAGCAGTTTAACTGCTTCTACAAGTTTTTCTCTTTCTCCTAATACTCTAGTTGAAATGAGTCAGAGAAAAACCAAACCGAACTAAACAAAACATTTTTTGTAAACTTAACACAGTATCTCAGTACTTCTTGGTAACAAGGTCAAGACAGGAAATTCACTCCCAATTTCCTCCTTTGCTTCTTCTAAAGCAAATATTTCATGAACTCTTACAATATTTCAAATGCTTTTGAAAGCATTCAGAAATACTGAAAAATTCTCTGGTCTTATTTTACCAATTAGGAAGTACAGGTAAAAAAAATAAAATATACAATTGATCATATGATGAGACATATTATAGTCCATAAAAAGAAGAAGGGTAATTAGCTGACATAGACTTAACCAACTACATGGCAGATTGGCTATGTTTTAAAGACTGACTAGCTGTTCACTGATGTTCAAAATTCTACCATTAATGATTAATGCTTACATATACTTTTAGCTCATTCTTGGAATCAAGTTTCCTTTGACGGTCTCACTAGAAAATGTACTAAAATAGGTGAAAGGGTACTTAGATTTTTTTCATGTTATGTTTCCTGCCCTTCATCTTTTTATTCTTCTTTTCTCTGAGCTGAGGTATCTACATACTTAGCTTCTAAGAGAAAATGATTACAAATTCATTTTTCCAAACATAATAAACATTCTCGTGCCTTCTCCCTCACTATCCCACAGGGACCTCAAAACCAGAATATCCCTAAAGCTCACCATCCTATACTTGGCTACTCAATATACTTATTTTCCAAAATTCCTAATTTTATCTTTTATCATCACAGTTTAACTTGTATAAATAGTAAAAATTCAGCCTTCTTTTTTGTGCCTTTTTTATCTTTCAAATCCATATATCTTTAGCAAGTGAAAACACTCACTCTGGTTTCACTGTGTATGCAAAGCCACTGTTCTGGAACAGCTTGGCTAACAGACATTTTTATAGCATCTGGTATGCTTAAGGCACGATGGTAAATCTTGAAAACAAAATGGAGTGGAGGTAGCTAATTCTTGTGCCTACCACACAGACAGGCTTGGCGTCATTGTGCCAGATGATTAGTCTGGGGCTTTCAATATAGGAGGGCAGAGGGCGATTACTAAAGGGTGTGGATTTGGGGCAAAAACAGGCTGTGATGGGGGTCTGTCTCTGAACTCATGAAGCATTCTTGTCAGTGCTGGATTTAGAGAGAAAAAGTGGAATTCTAACAGGGTATCAGGGTTCTCTAGAGATATGGAACCATTTGAAGGCAATTTGTTTTGAGCTGTTGGTTGGCATGATAATGGAGGTTGAGAAGTCTGTAAGCCAGATATCCAGGAAACTTGGCAGTCCAATTTAAGAGGTTTGATAACCTAACTTAAGGGATGGAGAAAATGAGGTGATGTATCCCAGCTCAGGCAAGAAGGCAAGAAACCAAATTGACGAAAAGCTCCTTTCTGTTTTTTTGTTTTCTCTAAGCCCTTAAAATGTTGCAAGATGCACACCTATGCTGGGAAGGTCACTCCATCTTCACTAAATGTACTGATTCAAAAGTTAATTCTCAGTGAAAATCAGTTTTACAGACATGTTCAGTATTAATGTTTCATCTAGGAATTCCACGGCCAGTCATAATAATACATGAAATTAATCATCACAGTATTGTCAGCTTTCCACTCATACTGTTTGAAATGCATTTAATCTACAATTAAAAGCAAAGGTATGATACAGCTATCTTAGAAGCATAAAAAAGACACTGTACCTTTCCCCAGAAAGAGGTAAATTTCTGTGGGATATGTACATGTATGCTTCTCCCTAACATCTCTCCACTCATGATTTAGAATGATACTATCTAAATATAGTGATATAAAATTGGTACATTTTGTTGCATGATAAATTGCTGAGAAGAGGGGATGATGCCTACAGAGAAAAACAGTCATAATAGAAGGAAAAAATGCTCAAGGATGGCAATTGTAATTCTTGTTTCTGTATTTGGTCTATACTCTTTTGCTCTTATTAAGGATCTCAAAGGTTCTGGACCACTTCTAATCCCTCCTTAATAGAAGTTTTATAATTTTCCATTTCACAAGTCATAATACTGTTAAGAGATGCCCAAGGAACCTATAATTTGAAAGATATAACTCTTCATTGCTTCCATGATAGAACAGTAGTTCAGTTTCCCATTAGGTAACCAGACTATGCTTGTTAGCTTTTATTGTCCACTTGACACAACCTAGAGTGACCTGGGAAGAGGGAACCTTATTTAAAGAATTCCCTCTACCAGATTTGCCTCTGGCCATGCCTGTGAGAGACTGTCTTGATTGATGATGGATATGTGATGGCCTAACCCACTGTCAGCAGGGCTATCTCTGGGTAGATGTGGGTTGTTTCAAAAAGCTAGCAGAGCCTGAGCCAGAGATAAGAGTCTGTGAAAAGTGTTCCTTCCTGCTTCCTGCTTGAGGTCCTCCTCATCTGAGTGCATGCCCTATAAGAGTGCCTGCCATGACTTCAGTAAATGATAGATTATGACCTGATAGAGGGAGCCATATAAACCCTTTTTCCCAAGTTGTGTTCAGTCATGGCATTTATCTTAGCAACAGAGAAGTAAACAAGAACACAGACCAATCATCAAAGTCAACACCATAACTCCTTTCTTCACCTTTTGACTCAGGCTTACAGAGATCAAAATGGCTGAGTTGTAGTCTAATCTTTCACAACAGTGGAAATACTGATTGGATCTCATGATGAATGTCTTCCTCCCTTCTAGCCAAAAGAGCATAAAAAATGTCAATTACAAGTACCATTTTTTTAAAAAGGGATGACCGGGGTAGTATTGAGTAACACCCCTTTTATTTTCACCAGTAAGTCCTTTATCCATGAATTCTGACTATTGAAGAAACTCTACTTTACATTGATTAACAAGTCAGAGAACATATAGCTTTCTAGAAAATCTTGCACATAAGATATTCTAGGTACAAACAAGCAAACAAACAGAAAAACATAAAGCAAAAAAAAGCAAACAACAACAAAAAACTCACTCCACTTCTCCATCTATTCTGCCTCTCCTTTTGTCTTAGGGGCATTGAGAGTGGCTGTGTATCATGCAGTACACCCTTTTGTCCAAACAGTTTTACTTGCAAGCATTCATTGTGTAATGTGTTGTTGGTCAGGTTCAAGGTCTCTGGTTTCTGGTACACCAACAATAGTGGACCCTCACTGAAACTGCTCTCAACATCCTGCTGTTGCTCTGCATCATGGGGATACTGCAGGTGTGGTTCTGCAGGGCAAGTCCCATCATATGCTCCAGCAAGTCATAGATAATGTAGATGTTGGGAAATACCAACTCAAAGTCCTGGATGTGTGCCTGGGTGGTAGCTGAGTTGGTCATTCCAGGCGACTGGGACCATCTCCCTCAAGTGAGGGATAGACATAGCTCTCCCATGCCCATGGTGAGGGGTAGGGCCAGATTTCCTAAGTGCAGGGGTTTGGCAACTCTCCTATGAGTATAGGAGACAATTCAGCATGGCCCTCATATTTCAACACAAGGTTTGACACATGGTTTCCATGGACCTGTTGTAACAAAGGCAGTGGTGGCCCATGCCTTTAATACAAGTACTCAGGAGGCAGAGGCAAAGGGGTGCTGTGGATGATTGATTGATAAATAAAACACTGATTGGCCAGTAGCCAGGCAGGAAGTATAGGCAGGACTAGCAAACAGGAGAATTGGGAGAACAGGAAGGCGGAGAGAAAAAAGAGATGCTGCCAGCCACCGCCATGAGAAGATGTTAAGATACCGGTAAGCCACAAGCCACGTGGCAACCTATAGATTAATAGAAATGGGTTAATTTAAGATATAAGAACAGTTAGCAAGAAGCCACGGCCATTCAGTTTATAAGTAATATAAGTCTCTGTGTGCTTACTTGGTTGGGTCTGAGCGGCTGTGGGACTGGCAGGTGAGAGAGATTTGTCCTGACTGTGGGCCAGACAGGAAAACTCTAGCTACAAAGGGGTCTCCATGAGTTCTAGGACAGCATGGTCTACAAAGTGACTTCCAGGACACCCAAAGCTGTTACACAGTAAAACCCTGTTTTGAAAAACCAAAAAAGAAAGCTAACCACAAAATCCAGACTATTACACAGAAAAACTAGCTTAAAATTTAAGGAGAAAATAAGATAAAAATATTTCATAATAAAAACACATTAAAAGAGTTTGTGACCCCTAAGCTAGCTCTACAGAAGATTCTAGAAGGATTACTTTGGTATGAAAAGAAGGATAAACACACTCAGGAGGTCACAGGCAGTACTAAATAATTCCAGAACAATAGTTAATCAAAAAAAGTCTAAGAAACTAGCACAAGATAACAGAACAACAGGATATATATCCCCAATAAATCTTAAATTAGTGTATTAATTACTACTAAGACACAGCCTAACAAATTGAGTTAGAACACAGGATCTATCTTTATGTTGTCTCCAATAAACATACTTCTCTATCAACAATAGATACTACTTTCGCATAAAAGAAAGGGAAAAGCTATTTTAAGAAAATGTAACTGAAAAATAAGCAGGTGTAGATATCCTGATATAGGTGAGTATGGATATCAAAGTAGTTAGAAGACATAAGGAAGATTACTACGTATTAATTAAATAAACAATCCATTAAAGTGATATGATTTTATAGTTGTAAATGTATACACACCAAACAAAGCTGCTCTCCAGTCCATAAAAAGAAATACAAATAAATTTAAAGCAACAGGGGCCGGGCAGTGGTAGTGCACGCCTTTAATCTCAGCACTTGGGAGGCAGAGGCAGGCGGATCTTTGTGAGTTCGAGGCCAGTCTGGTCTACAGAGCAAAATCCAGGAAAGGCGCAAAGCTACACAGAGAAACCCTGTCTTGAAAAACCAAAATAAATAAATAAATAAAATAAAATAAAATAAAATTAAATTAAATTAAAGCAACAGATTGACCCCACCATAGTTATAGTGAGTTGTTTAAATAGTTCATTTTTGCCAGTAGACAGTTGTGAAAAAAAAAAAAAACTACTAAGCAAACATTTGGGTTAAATAATACTATAACTCAAATGTATCTAACACACAGCTAGAGAACATGCCAGTCATATGCTAAAAAATACACATTATTCTCAACAGCTCATGAAATTTTCTCTAAAATTTAGTAGAAATGAGGTTACAGAGCAAGATTCGACAAATATAGGAAACTTGAAATAACATTCAGTATTTTTTTTCCCAGACAAGTTTTCTCTGTGTAGTTTTGGTGCCTGGATCTCCCTCCAGACTGGCCCTGAACTCACAGAGATCCACCTGCCTTGCTCTGCCTCCTGAGTTTGGGGACTGAAGGCATGTGACACTACTGCCCAGCCACACCCAGTATTCTATATGACCACAATGGAATAAAGCCAGTTATCAATGACATTAGGAACTATGGAAAGTACAGAAACCCATGGAGAATAAGCAACACACTAGACAATGGCAATTGGGTCTAGGAAGAAATCAAGATGGAAGCTTAAAATTCCTATAATTTAATGAAAATGAAAACAGCATATAAAAATATAGCCCAATTGTCATTAGAGAGGTTTCAATCAGTGACTGATATAAGCAGATGCAGAGACCCACAGCCAAACATTAGGCTCAGCTCAGGTAATCCTACAGAAAACACAGAGAAAGAATTGTAGGAGTCAGTGGTGTCTAGGACATCACAAGAAAACCCACAGAATCAACTAATGTGGGCTCATAGGATCTCACAGAGACTGAACCAACAACCAGGGAACCTTGCTGTGGGGTGGTCTATATGTCAAATTGCTCTGATTGGTCAATAAATAAAACACTGATTGGCCAGTGGTGAGGCAGGAAGTATAGGCAGGACTAACAGAGAGGAGAAAGGAGTGAACAGGAAGGCAGAGGGAGTCACTGCCAGCCGCCGCCATGACAAACAGCATGTGAAGATGCCAGTAAGCCATGAGCCACGTGGCAGGGTATAGATGTATAGAAATGGAGTAATTTAAGATGTAAGAACTGGATAGCTAGAAGCCTGAGCCATTAGGCCAAACAGTTTAAACAATATAAGTCTCTATGTGCTTACTTGGTTGTGTCAAAGTGTCTGTGGGACTAGTGGGTGAGAGAGATTTGTCCTGGCCGTGGACCAGGCAGGACTGGAGAAAACTCCAGCTACAGAACCTACATAAGACTGACTTAGTACCTCTGCACATATGTATCAGCTGTAGCTCAGTCTTTTTGTGGAACTCCTAACAGTGGGAGCAGGGGCTGTCTTTGATTATATTGCTGTCTTTTGGTATCCTATTCCTCATATTGGGTTGCTTTGCCCAGCTTTAATACAAGGGAGGTGCTTAGTCCTACTGCAACTTGATATGCCATGTGTTTTTGATATCCATGGGAGGCCTGGCCTTTTCTGAATAGAAACTGAGGATGAATGGATTGGGGGTTGCAGAAGAAAGCTGGCGGGAGGCACTAGGAGGAAAGGAGGGAGGGGACACTGTGTTCAGGGTGTAAAATTAGTAAATTAAAAAAAAAAACTATGAGACATAATGCCATAACGAAGGCAGTCCTATGAGGAAAGTTTATAATGATAAGTGCCTACATTAAAAGAAATGAGAGGTTTATTAATAACTTAATTGATAACGTAAGGCCTTAAGAAAGCGTGGCCAAACATTTCTCCCAAAGAGTAAATTGGATGAGATACTCAAAAGGATGTATTACAATACTCCATAACTCCAGAATCCAATAAGCTCAGCTAAAATAAAAAAGCCCTGAGTGTTAGGATTTGTGTTCAACTATTTGATATACAAATTTCTTGTTAACAAATCTAGAGCACTAGCTACTCCTTGTCCACTAAGAAGGAAGATTATAATGAAACTAATTTAATGGATCTGCATTGTGTCTTGTGAGAGGGGAAGGTGATTAACTCTGTATATGCAAAGAGAGGAGGCAAAACTTGGAGATAAAGGTTTAAGTGGGTATTTGCAGTTGGGAATAGAAAAAAGGTAAGGAGGTGGTTAACATAAATTAAGGCTACCTGAAGATTTGTGCTTTCATAGACTCACTGTGAGAGTGTTCTCAGTTATAACCTCCTGATAGTCTGATTTCTATAAGCCCTTACTGATAGGTTGGTCACAGCGATTCTTTTTCCTTACCTCCTAGATTCATATAAATTCACAGCTTCAGAAGTTTGTGAATAGTGTATGATTATTTCCTTTAACTTGCTACATAGATATCCCTGAATAAAAGTCCTTCTTAAAGACTCCTTTGAAGAGAACAGGAAGGAAAATTTAGACTCTGGGAGGCAGTGGGTCCATGCCTCCATCCAGCAGCTTGTAGCCCAGAAACATCTTCCTCCTCCTCCTCCTCCTCCTCCTCCTCCTCCTCCTCCTCCTCCCCCTCCTCCTCCTCCTCCCCCTCCTCCTCCTTCTTCTGTAGCAAAAACTAAATCCACCATGCAGTGCACTGCATGGCTTGGAGATGCCACCATGTATTGTGGCAGGAATCTGTTGCTTAGCTCATGGTGGCTGGTGGCCAGCTCTATCTTGCAGGCAGCTGTTGGGAGACGAGTCTGCACTGCTGCTGGCATAAGACTGTGAGACTAGGAAGCCTAGTGTAGCTCCGTTACTGTGTGTTCAGAATCTTTAATCTTTCTTAGGTCTATGTGGATCAATGCCCAGCTAGCTCGGTTGGTAGAGCATAAGACTCAGGGTCATAGGTTTGTGCCCACATTGGGCACCAAATGTAGTCTGAAGGTTTTTCCGTTGTCCTGCCTGGCTCCACCAACCCACAGCTGCTTATATAATAATCACTCAGAGGCTTAATATTATTTACAAACTGTATGGTCTATGGCAGGCCTCTTGCTAGCTAGCTCTTATATCTTAAATTAATCCATTTCTATTAATCTATGTTTTGCCATGTGTTTCATAGCTTAATGGTCTGCTGGCATGTTGCTGTTCCTTTGGCAGTGGCTGGAGTCTCCTTCTTGACCCCATCTTTCTCTTTCCTATCTCTCTCCTTTTCTGCCTGCCTCTAAACTGCCTTGCCATAGGCCAAAGCAGTTTATTTATTAACCAACGGGAACAACACATATTCACAGCATACAGAAAGCCATCCCACAGCAACTCAATCCTCATCACAGAGGCCCTTTCTCATACTGGATAAGAATTAAAACAGAGAGCTACAACTGGATATTATACAAAGAATGATAGATTTGGGGGCTCTCAGTCCTAAGTGCGTTGTCTTTATAACATGAGTCCCTTCAAGGGCCAGGGATCTTTGTGGAAGGGGTGGCATAAAAATTGTAGGAGTCAAGAGTATTCTAGAAACAGTAGGGCTGGTGTATATATGAATTCCCAGAGACTGTGGTAGCAGGCACAAACCAGACAAAATCCAACTGTATAAGTTTTAAATGGAAAGTCTTCTGAACATTTCATTCTCTCTTAAGATTTTATATTTCTTCCAGTGCATTAAGTCAAACAATATCAGTTCTTCTTTTTTAATGCAAGCATTTATACCTGATCTCTTCATTCTCTTCTTTGCATTTAAGAGTTGTTAAGGTCATTAACTTGGAAGCCTTAGTAACACCTATTCCTGGGGCCTCAATCAATTGGAATATTAATACCTTATGGGATTTCTTAGGTGTGGGGTAGAGATCAAAAACATGATATGGAGCCAATGAAAAGAGAAGACAGGGCCTGGGCATTGGGCATCTTCTATTACTTCAGGTTCACCTGGAATAGTGGGATGATGACTAGGGAGCCTTGGATCTAGTCATTGAAAAGTTCTCGAACATTCCTGAGACTCACATTTTTGCACCCAGAAAACACAGACAATAATATTTAGCTAATAAGTCAGCCTCAGTTGCATTCTTGAAGACTAGTACCCCCCAGTGACCATTTTATGCCTTATTCATACCATTGAATTACATGCAGATCATACTGCTTGTGGATAAATTGTTCCAAAGAATGTATCTCATGCCAGAAGTAAACACATTCTTGTATAAGAGTCCACATCACTCTAAGGTTGCTGTGGTAGTACAAACATGTAGTAAAGATACTCATACTCTCTACCTAGCCTTTCATACCTAAAATATCTAAATCAAACTCACCAGTCAGAAGAGAGCATACTGTTTCGATTCATGTTGCACTGTCATATCCTGCCCTAATATTGCTCCACTGAGCTATGCAAGAACCCCATTTTTTCATGAGGAAGCATTCAGTAGTTTATACATGCCTCTCTGTCCCACAAAATTACCAGAATTCTAGGCACTCACCATTAGCAATGATAATGAAATGTTCTTGACCAGAATGAGAAAGTAAAAGTCTTATATTTTTATTTGAAAACTTCCAATGGGAGAAACATTTTTTACTGCGGTTTGGATATCGTTTCATTCTCTCAAGGGTAATTTCTTCAGGCAGAGATGGAAGGGATGGTGCTACTGTGCTTGGAGATGTTGGTACCAATGAACTTCAGTATGTATTGCTTCCAGAGTTTGGGAAGGAACTTATACTTGGTTTGCAAAGGCCTCTGAACAAGGAGAGACTTGTTTTGATAAAGAAGACTCTTCATCATGTAGATGTTCAATGTCTCCATTGTTGTCACAGAAACAATGTCACTATCTCAACTTAGAGCATCCAAGGTATTTTGTTGGTTGACTTTAACAGCAGAAACATGTGAGTCATTGAGTTCAAATTGTATTGTAATTTAGCCAGCCCTGGGATGAATACTGCATTGGAATCTTAGCCATTTCAGCTATGAACTATATGGAAAATAAATTATAACAAGTAGACAGAGGGATGACTTGAAAGATGAGTTTTTGTCAAAAGCTTTGTAAGTCATAACATATAGGATAATAATACATATTAATTCTACTAACATAAAGTCAAGAAGAGAATTCCAGACTTCATGGCCACTACAATGATATTTTGGCATCCAGACATGACTATCCTCTCTAGGACCAAGTGTAGGAATAAGATTGCACAAATACAATAATGACAATAGATCAGGACAGACAATACAAGAGTGTGTTTCTCCTCACAGTAGTTGGAATTAAGATCTCCTTATTCTAATGCAAAAAAATATAAATACCCTTAGAAAACTTAAGATTTAAGGAACTAAGCAAGGTTATGAGTGAGAAAGCCCACATTCTTTTTAAATCTGAGAGATCTAAGTTTGTTTCTCATCTTCTTTTGTTATTGCTCTATAATCTGAGATTATTCCTGTATCTTTTAAATTATTTAGTGTTACAAAGCATTCTCAGTCCATAGCTTATTGCTAAAAAATCCATACATAAAGATGCAGCATTTCCAGCTCTCACAATAGTTCTGTATCTAGGAGTCCAACTTCATCAAAACTCCCAAAGAAGCATTGATGAAGAAGGTGCCTTCTATAGTGCTCCACTGGGTGCAGCTCTTTTAACATCTTACACACAGATGGTACAGTGAAGGGTACATGCAAGAGGAAGCAAACAGCAGCACATGAGCCTGAAGGACAGGAAATGAACTGTTCTCCAGTGGATGATTTTATTTTACTCTTCCTTATCCTTTTAATTATGAAATAATTTAAGGCTACTGCTTAGACTAGTATAGTTATTTAAATATAGACAACAATCTGACAGAATACTTGTATTCTGTAGTACTAGTAGCATGAAAGGTTCAGAGATTATTTTGATTTTGAAGCAACCCAAGTAACAATAATTATGACAAATGCTAGGTAGAATTCCTAATGTCCAAACACCCAAAGAGAATTTAGATAAAATTTCATTGGCTTTAGTCCAATTAACATGTTATATGACAAAAATAGTTTTCAAATTTCTTTTAACTTATGTTTTTGATATAGGGCTTTGCTATAAGTGTCAACTTCAAATTTTTAATGTTGATTACCTGTTATGATCATTCTGAGCAACACCTCATAAAAGTATATGAAGTTAACTTTTGAAATATGTTCTCAAAAAATGAATGTACAAATTGCTGATATTAATAAGAATGGCAGTGTCTTCCACAGAAAGTTGCTTTTTTTATCCCAGCCATGAGGGAGAAGAGATGCATTTGGCATTCTTTAAACTATTTCAAGAAAACATTTCCATCTTCAGTGACACATTAGGGGCAGGAAGTGAAAGACAGCAACAGAAAAATATTAACTGTCTATACCATTGCCATCATACTCTGAGAGTTACTGCATATATCTCAAGCCTAACATATCAGGGTTACTAATGGTCCCATTAGTATTATCTATGATGGTGCCTGAGAGTTTTCCCAGAGTACATCATATACAGCTAGTAAAGTGAGTACATGATGACATCTTCCTTTGAATCTAAGAGAAAATTATTTGTGTTTAATGTTTCAATGAGGGGTTAATGGAAAATAAGTTTCAGAGTATCTTATTTACACATAAATGTATTATCTTTCTGTAAAAAGTAGAACTTAAGTTTTGCATTAAAAAATATTCCTTGGTTTTAATTCCTGTTACTGTTTGAAAAATCCAAAGTACCAGAGCAAAGTAAAAATTATAAGGATAAAAGTATAAACTCTGGAGAATGGTTCATGTCCCTGTAGTTTTGTAATTTATTTGTTCATATATCTGCAAATAAAAATGATATCAGGTGTTTATAGCTGGCTGGATTTGTTTTTAGAAGTAAAGTTTCCATAAATTCTTTTGGTAATGCTGACCTTTGAAATGAGAAACTTAGCTATCATCCTTATGATGTTTCACAGTGCAGGACATTTTTTTGAGTCAATACTCGTATTTATTTCTAGCTGTCCCTTTAAAAACTAAGATTGTGAAACTTGTAGTGTAATATAGTACACTAATACCCAAAGTGTTTGTTAGTGTTTAATAACTAGTTTAAGTATTATAAGTTAAATTAATGATCTTGTGTATATTAATTAAGCAACGTGCCACTGTGCTTTATTTCCAGCTCACTGTTTACTTCTCTTTTCATTCTTTTGTTTTGTTTTGTTATGCTTGTTTATGTGTTCTCATTAATTATCTCAGGGCCTCTCTTCAATCCAATGTGTTGCCTCAGAAAGCCCCAAATTTGTCATCCTCCCACTTCAGTGTATCTGGGATTACCTTCATGTACTGTCAAGTACTTTTTGTTGGTTTCTTAATGTGTGGCTGGTCCATATGAGGTCATTTGCATGTGTATTTTCTAGTATTATTGGACTGTAGCTACCTTTCACACACTCAGTCTACACTAAGTTTAATAATCTAAAAGTTACAGATAATCAGTTGTCCAAAATGAAATAGCGAAGGTTGATAGCTGCAGATATTTCTATATATTCACAGTCTTACTTCTTGCCTTGAGAACAATCTAGCATGTTGTGAAGACCATGGCCTGGAAGATCTGGAGTCTCATTATTGGTCTTCTGTAGGACCATGACAAAGGATTTTACTTCATTTTTCCTTATTCTAAGAGGTGGCAACTTTAAAGGCATTTATTTCATAGCTTAGGTAAGAGCTAAGATACAGTAAGTTTACGTAAATGGTTTAGGGTAATGCTGAGTAAAAAGTAAAGTCCTTTAAATGTGTTTAGTCATATTAAGGTATTTATTACAAAATTAAAAATAATATTGTAAGGAAGGAATTTAAAGAGGCAATCACTCGGTAAATCAGATCCTACATTGAAGATGGAAGTGCCTCTACAAATGAAGTACATAGACAAAGTTTAGAATGAGCTTGGCCTTAAGGGAACTTACCTCAACCATCTGGTTTAAACTCAGAGTCCATTGCTCCCAGGAAGATACATGCTGGTCCATCTGAATTGACATCTGTGTGCATGCTGAAGTCCCAGAGGATAATTAACAGAGAAAACTCCAACAGCATTACTGACATAAGCCTGGGGAACTAAGCCATAAAATTCTCTATATAAACAAGTGGCCTATATAACTACAGAACTATAAATTCTGGTCTTGCCCCAGGGGCACCTGAAATGGCCAGATGCTCAAATATAAGCAATCTAATTTCTAAAGTGCATGGCAAACAACATTTTAAACTCACACCTATTTTCTGAACCTGTATTCACCAGGAGGCGGGTGAATTCATGCACTTTTTTCATGACAGCTGTGTGTGACATCTCATGAACAAATTATGGAATATATCACTTTTCTTCACCACATTCCTTCTGTTTTCCTTTTAGATAAACATTTGATTGAAGAGTCACACATATAATATGCATGATGTACCTGTGTAAAATTCAGTGAACTTTCACAAGTAAATGTATCTCTATAACCAGAATCCAAATGAAGAAATAGCATAATACTAGTCCCAGAAGCCCCTTGTGATCATATATGATACTAGTTATCTGAAGCATAATTTCATAAAAAGCCCTGAACCTAAAATGATGTCTCAACTATATCTAGTTTTATAGTTATTAAAACATGGACATGTTGATTTATAAGTGGCTTCACGTTATGTTTGTACAGAATGGGTACATTCATTCCTTTTATATCAAGTATTAAATAAGTTAAACTATCAAAAAAAGAAAAGAACCGTATGACTTTCATTGTCATTAATTTTCAAAGTTCACCAGTGTTTTGATTCTTAATATAGAGTATTTTATAGTTAAAATTTTACTAGTGTATACTAATTGTACAAAGTCAATTTATTTATTTATTTATTTATTTATTGATTTTCGAGATAGGTTTTCTCTGTGTAGCTTTGTGTCTTTCCTGGAACTCACTCTGTAACCCAGGCTGGCCTCGAACTCACAAAGATCTACCTGCCTCTGCCTCCCAAGTGCTGGGATTAAAGGCATGCACCACCGTTCAGCTAATTGTACAAAGTAAATTTTAATACATGTGGATGATGTACTTGGACACGATGCATCTCCTTTTGCTGTTTTTTGACTGCCTCCCATTTTATTATTCTCCTTCTGCATTCCTAGCATCCTGAGTTCAGTTTCATGTGCCTTTCGTATTTCCCATATTATTCACACTTGAAAAAATACTTGTATTGTCTGCTTTCGAAATCTAGTTTACTCCACTTAGCATAATGATCTCCAGCCTTTCTACAAATAACATTTCATTTTTATTTATGGCTGCATACAACTCCATTGAGCATACACACCACATTTATTTATCCATTCATCAGTTGATGGGCACCTAGACTGATTTTGCGAATTGGCTTTCGTGGGTGGTTCTATAAAAACATGGTGATGCAGATAATCTCTATAATGAGAAGGTTTTTATTCTTTTAACCATGTACTTAGAGGTGAAGTGTCTGCACCATATAAAAGTTCTAGGTTAAATATTTTGAGGAAACTTCATAACAATTTCAACTGTAGCCTGAATAATATGCATTCCCAATAGCAGTGAATAAGGGTTCCTCTTTAGCATTGGTTGGCATTTGTGTTCTTGGTGATAACTATTGTAAGCACTATGAGATTGGATTGCAGTATAATTTGGATCTGCATTCCCTAATGGTTAAAAAAAACTAAGCAATTTTTTCCACATTTTATTGATTATTCACACTTCTTCACTTGAAATTTTTCAATTCTATCTTCCATTTATTGATTGGATTATTTGTTCTTTTGTTGTTTGAGCTACTAATCCTTGATTGAACTTCTCTTGCCAGTTTTGTCAGGCCTTTTACTGTGAAGGGTGTCTAATGTTGTCAGAAACTTTCATTTCCTGACCCTCTAGAAATGGTTATGTGGTTCTCATGTTAGATTTGAAATAATGTTTATTGACTTTGTTTGTTGATCGATCATTGCATTTCTTTAATGATCATTATTCATGGTCTTTTTTATGTGTTTTTGAAGAACATTAATGCTCTGAACATTAGTGGTGTGAATCCACCTCATCTTCTGATTTTCTTTGTTGTCACAACTTATTTTCTTTTAAATCTTTTTTCCCATTCCCAGTCTGTTTCAGGCTTTGGTTTGCTTTGTTTTTTATTCTTGAGGTTCAATTTGCTAAATCATAAATGTTTAGAAATTTGTTCATCAGTGTGGAATTTGAAAAATAAATGTGCTTGCACAGATTCATGATTTTTGTGGTGTACATATGTGTGCATGGACATGAGGAAGTCAAAGAACAACCTCAGTTGTCATATTAATGAAAATCTTCTACTTCTTTGTGGCAGGGTTTCTCATTGTCCTTGTGCATACCGATTAGTTTATACTGGCTAGCCAGAGACCCCAGGGAACCTACTGTCTCTATCTAGCCAGCACTGTGATTATGAGCACTCATCAACATGCCTGGCTTTTTAATAAGGATGCCAGGGCTTGAACTCAGGTACTCATGCTTGTAAGGACTGAGCCATCTTCCATTCCCCCAGTGTGTCTATTTATTAGTGAAATCCCACAACTTGTACTCATTTTTGTTTGGTGTCTTCCATTCAACTGAGGAATTCATTCATATTATTTTACTTGTTCTCAGTTGTGGATAGAATATATTTTAGTTTGTCCCTTCTGTTCGATGAACCCAGGAAATGGGTATTATGAATGATGTGAAAATTTTTGTAGGTATATTTGGTTGTTTTTATTATATTCCTACATTTGGTGCTTGTAGTGATAAATTTTAGCTATTTGTGCATACAGCGTTAGTCAAGACTAACAATGACATTTTAGAAATAGGTTAGCATTTTTATCATTAGAATGAGAATAGTGAAGGAAATCATAGACATTTAGTGGGAATGCACAGACATATAGTTAAGGAGAATGACAAATATGTACATATATATAGTCCCAAACTCCAATTAATACACAGTACTTTTCTATCAACTCCATGTTTTCTCATCCCCCTTATATGCATTTCTAACACAGATAATCATGTGGCCAGAAGTTTTCCTGTGTCCCCTCTGGCCAGCAGTTGGGACAAATCTCTCCCACTCATTTCCCCCAAGTAAACACACAGAGGCTTAATATTATTTACAACTGCTTGGCAATTAGATCAGGCTTATCACTGACTAATTCTTACACTTAATTTAACCTATAATTCTTACTTACGTTTAGCCACGTGGCTTGGTACCTTTTCTCAGTTCTGCCTTGTCATCTTGCTTCCTCTGTGTCTGGCTAGTGAATCCTGACTCAGCCCTTCCTCTTCCCAGAATTCTCCTTGTCTGCTACCCAGCAAATACTTCCTGCCTGGCTACTGGCCAATCAGCATTTTATTTATCAACCAATCAGAGCAACACGTTTTCACAACATATAGAACGACATCCCACAGAACAATCACTATTCTGATTTTCAGTAAAATGGATTCATTTGGGTTGTTTTTAATCTTCATGTAAATGAAGTGATAGCCTTTGTCTCTCTTCTTTTGAGATTCATGATGTTTTGGAATCATCTGCGGGGTAAGATGGATAGAACAATTTCTCTTGTTTGTTTGTTTGCTCCCAGAATACACTATATTGTTTGATTATACAATAATCTGATATTCATTTCAGTCTTTACTGACATGGGATTGTTTCTCTATGAGAATTCTCTATGAGAATTCTGGTGTGAGTATGAGGTTTTATGATTTTTATAATTTTTAAAAATAAAATATTTAGGGAATAATTTACTTAGTTATAAGGTAGAAAAATGATTGGCTGTTTAATGAAACTCCTAATAATTGTGGAAATTATGTGAATCATTCTCAGACCTCATCAGTTGTTATTGAAAACACCTTTTACATAACCTTGTCAACTTTGTTCTTGTATGTCTTGTTTTTCATAGCCATTCTTATGATATAAAATAGAGTCAGTTTGTGTTTTTGTGTGTATTTCCTCCTTTTTGCCATAAATTGACCATGTTTTAGTAAAATGTTTACTCAAAAATGTTATTTTAAATTAGGTGTGCAGTTTTGTAAATTTTTTTGTAATGATTTGTAGGAAAAACTATGTTCTATGTAGAAACATTCTGATATATATGTATTGAGATATCTATTTTTCTCAAGTGTAGCTTTCTTTACCTTTCCCCAGCAGTGTCTTTCAAGAAAAAGTTTTACATTTTAAATGGTTCAGTCTAAACATTTCATTTTTAATGTTTTTCTTTTTAAAATATCTTTCTAAGAAATCTCTACCTATCAAGTATTTGTAAAAAAAGAAAACAACGACAAAAAACCAAAATTCTGTACTTTTTTTTTTTTTTGTTTTTTTTTTTTATTATTATTATTATTTTACAACACCATTCAGTTCAACATAATAACCACAGAATCCCCTGTTCTCCCCCTCTCGCCCACCCCTCCCCCCAGCCCACCCCCCATTCCCACCTCCTCCAGATCAAGGTCTCCCCCGAGGACCGGGGTTGACCTGGTAGACTCAGTCCAGGCAGGTCCATTCCCCCCTCCCAGACCGAGCCAAGTGTCCCTGCATAAGTCCCAGGATTCAAACAGCCAACTCATGCAACGAGCCCAGGACCTGGCACCAATGCACAGCTGCCTCCCAAACAGATCAAGCCAAATGACTGTCTCACCCGTTCAGGTGGCCTGATCCAGTTGGGGGCCCCTCAGCCTTTGGTTCATAGATCCTGTGCTTCCATTCATTTGGTTATTTGTCCCGGTGCTTTATCCAACCTTGGCTTCAACAATTCTCGCTCATATAAACCCTCTTCTTACTCACTAATTAGACTCCCAGTGCTCCACCAGGGGCCCAGCCGTGGATGTCTGCCTTCAGATTCCTCAGTCCTTGGATGGGGTTTATGGCACCACTATCTGGGTGTCTGGCCATCCCATCACCAGAGTAGGTCTGTTCCTGCCGTCTCGCGACCATTGCCAGCAGTCTTTTGACTTTTTATATATGTGTGAATTGTATATGAGCCAGGCAGTGGTGGCACATGTTTTTAATACCAGCACTCGGGAGGCAGAAGCAGGCAGATCTTTGTGAGTTCAAGGTCAGCCTGGTCTACAGAGTGAGATCCAGGACAGGCACTAAAACTACACAGAGAGAAACCCTGTCTCGAAACAAACAAAACAAAACAAAACAAAACAAAACAAAACAAAAAAAAAAAAAAAACACGTATATTTACAAGTATGTGTAAGCCAGAGGACAACTTCAAATGTTGTTCCAGAGAGACTATCTAATGTTTGCTGTTTGTTTGAGATGGGGCTCCATCTTGAGATGGAATTTGACAAGTAGGCTGTGCTGGCTGGCCAGTGAGACCCTCGCATCTGTCTGTCTCCTGAATCTAACACCTAGGCTACAACTGTATACCACCATGCCTTCCATTTTAGGAGGAGTTCTGAGGATGAGTTAGGTCCTGCACTTACAGGAAAGCATTCAAAGACTCACTTATTGCCCTAGCCCCATGTATGTATTTTTAAAATTAATTCTTTAGATTCTCATATCTCATATGATTCACCTTGGACTAGCATTTACATCTAGTAAGAAGGCTTATTTTTCTTTTGTGTATTTATCATGTTAATAAGATATCATTAAAAAGAGTTATTTTGTTTCTATGAATAGCTCCAGAGAATTTAACAATTACTTCAGTATTTTGTAAGTTTTCCTATAAACTGTTTTTCATTGATTCAGATTTTTATTTTTATGGCAAGTACATTGCCTCGATATCTGTATGCTTATAGTAGATACCATGAGTGGTGAATCTCCACGTTTTCCTTTTTGAAAATGAATTTATTTGAGCTTACTCCGAGTTTTGCTTTTCTTTGTATAATTTAGAATTAACTTACCCATTTCTACAAAACAAGTTGCTGTGTTTGATTGGTGTTAGACTGTATCTATGCTCAATTCTGAGGAAGAATTCACATCTCCATACTATGATTTATCTAACCCGTAAGAATGTGGTATCTTTTAATTTAGTTAAATTTTCTTTAAACATTTTCAGTAAGTACTTTTGTGGAGGTGGGGTTTTTTTTGTTTGTTTTGTTTTGTTTTTGTGGAACCCATGACTGAAGAGGTCCTAGACCTTAGGAGAGAACTTACTACTATTATTTTACTAAATTGATATAGTACCTAACTCTTGAAAATTCTTAACCTTTTACTCATAGATTAGGATACCTTTCACATCTTATCAGAGAAACTTCATCTTACATTTGGCAGAAGTTATCAGAGACCGTAATTGGTCAAGGTTTAGAGAATTTAGTGACTGCTGCCATTGTCTTCTAGCCATGACAGGGCTGTCATACTCATGGATTCTGAACACTCATGGAAGACTACAAAATAACTACACAAAATCAGTCAGCATTCCAGCATGGATAGGAGAAGGATTCATATGTATCCATTCTAGGTGAGGAACTACTGACAATCCACGGCTGTAGGGTGGGACAGGAGTTAATTTTCTTCAGGTATGTGGCCACTTATAGACTTCACATGGTCAAATAGAAAGCCCTACTTCCATGCATGTATGGTCAGCACTAATTATATTTGCTGAGTTTTACATATTAAGGAAAGAGAGCATGAATTTAGGATGGGTATATGTGTGTGTGTGTGTGTGTGTGTGTGTGTGTGTGTGTGTGTGTGTGTGTGTGTGTGTAGGGTGCCCTGGGAGGAGTTAAATGGGAAGGATAAATATGATCAAAATACATTATATTCATGTATGAGACATTCTCAAAAAAAAAAAACTTACTTTTGAGAGTGTTTATTATATATGATTATTCTAAATGGTATATTATGAATTATTTATTTTGTAATTATTTGGTACAACAACATTGAATAAAACTTGACATTTTATATATTGGCCTTATATCCTATAACATATATAAATTCACTTAATTTTCTGTTAGCAATTTTGTAATTTATATATAAAGTGGTCTATTTTATATGTAAAATAGCATATTTTTCTTTCTGATATCATGTCTTTGATTTATTTTCCTTGGTTTAATACACTCAGCAGGAACAAATACTAATGCTGAAAAAATAAATGAGTATGAATTTTCGCCTTGCTCCCAATTTCAGATGGGAAGCCTCTAGTCTTTCACTATTTTTCATGGCTACCCCTTTTACTGGAATGATCTATAGTTCCTGCTTTTTAGGAGAATTTGTCTTATGAGTACAGGCTGTGATTTTTCAAGTGCTTTTTATATATTGAAATGATTTGTGTTGCCGGGTGGTGGTGGCACACGCCTTTAATCCCAGCACTTGGGAGGCAGAGCCAGGTGGATCTCTGTGAGTTTGAGGCCAGCCTGGGCTATGGAGTGAGTTCCAGGAAAGGTGCAAAGCTACACAGAGAAACCCTGTCTCGAAAAATAAAAAAAAGGAAATAATTTGTGGTTTTTATTTTGCTACTATAATTAAATCACATCGACTGGGTTTTAGGGATGTTAAACTATGATACATCCTGATATAAATACCGTTTGACAATGTATGTTTTTATATGTTTCTTATTCCATTTGCTATTTGTTAAGCATTGAGTGAAAGTTAAAAAAAAATTGGCAAATAATTTTCTTTTCCAACATTACATTTTCAGTTTTTTGTCAGATTGTCTCTGAAATTATCCTGAAAAATTTTTTTCCATTTAATTTTTTGGATTTCTATGTGGGCAGTTGTCTTTTTTTGTGTTCAGTTGATTTATTCAGTTAAGTCATACATGACTTGATTGCTGCTTATAATTTTAAGGGAGCCATAAGCCTAAGCGCCCCTTGACACACATGCTTCCATATTTAAGCTTCTCTCCTCGCCGGGCGGTGGTGGCGCAGGCCTTTAATCCCAGCACTAGGGAGGCAAGGCGCAAAGCTACACAGAGAAACCCTGTCTCGAAAAACCAAAAAAAAAAAAAAAAAGCTTCTCTCCTCTTTTCTTAGATCTAGGCCTTGCTTAAGTCTCCATAGCACCAGAAACCTCTTCTCACAGATACCAGAACCTCTTCTCAGATATCAGGTGAATGAGCTGCAGTTAAGCAATTAGGCAGTTAGACAAGGGTAGATAGATAACCTTCAGAGCAACATTTCCTGCTGGCCGAACAGCCCATAATTAAGTCTATTCCTGCTTGCAGCCCCCATTACTAAGTCCCTTCCTGCTTGCAACCCCCATAATTAAGTCTCTTTCTGCTCTCAACCCCCTTTGTCTACCTATATATGCCTTGAGAGAAAAATAAAATTCTAGAGCTTGCTTGATCAGAAGCCCTGTCTTGCTCTCATTCTTTGTGTCTCTTGTCCCTCTCATTCACTGGCCCTCCCTTTAGGTCCCCGTTGAAGACCCTGCTGGCCGGGGCAATAATTGTATTGTTTTATGCAAAAAGTTTTTTCATACCATTCTCAGAAAGTTGAGAATAGACTCAAGATCCAGCTACACAACTCTTGGGCTTATACATGAAGGATTCTACATTCTACTGCAGAGACACTTGCTTATTCATGTTTGTTGATGTTCTATTCATAATATCTAGAAACTGGAAATAGCCTAAATGTCCATCAACTTGTGAATATAATATTATTTACCTGCTAACAAAAAATGTAATCATGAACTTAGCAGAAAAATGGGTGGAGCTAGAAAAAAATTTCTGAGAAAGGTAACTTAGAGCCAAGCTGACAAATGTTTTCTCTTGTATGTTGATGTAAGTTTTTAAGTCTTCAATACAGATGCTACAATGCATATAGCTACAGAGGCTATGTACCCACTAAGCAACTAGTGGGGAGGAGAAGATCTACCAAGGAAGGGGAATTAGAATGTATTGTTGTGTTGAAGACAGGGAGGATACTGGAATGGGAGGGTTAAATAAGGAGAGGAATGTTAAAGAAGAGTAAGGGAGCATTACTGCCAGGAATGTTTTACATTTTGTTGAATTATTGGCCAAAGTGGTCCAATGGAAACCCCTAAACATCAGAGGCTGTTGCCAAAGTGACTGGTTGGTCTTCACAAGCTGATGGTGAGGTCCTATTGCTGCATAAACTACTTATATATCTCACTGAACATGGCAAAGTTGAGCTGTTACCTAACTAGAAGGTTCACAATATTGAATAGCACTAAAAGTACTAGTAGGTACTCTGCATACTACAGAGAAAAAAGATAATCACCAACCCATCTACAAACATTGTGACTTACAATAGTGAGCGGCCAGCAACAACTCTCTAGTTGAATTTAAGGCCCACCCCATTACATGGAACCCATGCCTGGCATTGCTCAGATGAACAAGAAACTGAGACTTGATAAACCATGGACTTAAGGGGAAACCAAACAATTCTTCTGCTAAAGGAATATAGCAACAAAAAGACTCCTGAAGACATTCTGCAATACACATAATAAGTACCTTACTCAGCCATCATCAGACAAGCTTCTTACAGGAGATGGAAACTGTCATAGAGACCCACAACTAGACAAAGTGCAGAAAGTGAGAGACCTTGGAACATTCAGTCATAAAGCTCATCTAAGGGTTCAGGGATCTATGTAGAAGGACAGATAGAAATATTATAACAGCCAGACATGATAGATGACTCCAGCCAAAGAAACAGTATCTTCCAGACATAATAGGAATGAACAAATGACCTTATAGAGAGTGTGGCAGCATTCACATAGCTTGCACAAGTTCAAGCCAGATGGAGTCCACTGCTGAGAAGTAGACACAGGCTTTTATGTCTAACCAAGAAACTGTTAAATTGATACCCACTAGCAAAGGAAAAATTAGCCTTCTACAATGGCAAGTCACTGGGTATATTAACAGGCCTCAAGGTAGTCCCTATACCCAGTAGATATCTGTAGACAAATTGCTAAATGGTCTTATTAAATAAAAAAACATGGAGCCTGATATAGCAGTGAAAACTTGAGAGATCAGGGAACTAGGGAAAGCCATAGCTAACCTTACCTCACCAACTCTGCAGCTTTCAAAAGTGAGCCACTTCCTGTCTATCCATGCCTATATGCCTTGCTGTTTTACCATCTGATTTGCTCTCTGTCCAGCTACATCACTTCCTCTTCCTGCCCAGCTCTGTCACTTCCTGTCTGTTTATATAGACCTACAGACCTCCATGGTTAACTAGTGTTGGAATTTAAGGCTTGTGCCACTATGCCTGGCTCTGTTCCCTGTGTGGTCTTGAACTCACAGAGATCCAGACAGATTCCTGCCAGGCAAGTGATAGGATTAAAGGCGTGTACTACCATTGCCTGACTTCTATATAGTGGCTGACTTTTTCCTCTGATCCTCAAGTAAAATTATTGGGAGACACAGTATATCAGGGTATACAATACATTACCACATTTTTTTATTTTGTCTAGAATAAAAAATAAAATAAAAAAGTTATAAATAATAAGAAAAACTATATCTAATAAGTACAATAACTATATACAATATATGCAAGCAATAAATACATCATCAATATCTAGTTCATTTGCATTTGACAAATTCAGAGAAAATATTCCATATCTATCCTATTTTTGTGACTCCAAAATGTACCCAATTCACTTTCTATCTTATCTTATATTAACAACAGAAAACTATCTTATGATGTCTTTCCAACGTACACACTTAACACCTCTTAGTGAGTATTTTCTGGTTTTGTTTATGTTTTTGGTTTGTTTGTTTTTTTGTTTTTTTGTTTTTTTTTGAAGAGAAAGAAAAATCCTGGAGTTGGGTGAATGGGGAGGTTATGGCAGGAACTGGGGAAGAGGAAAAGTTTGATCAGAATACATTGTATAAAAAAAATTAATCAGAACAAAATGGGAAAAAATAAACAAAAATCTACTCATATATTCTATTTGACTATATTCTTTTTTTTTTTTTTTTAAGTTTTTTCGAGACAGGATTTCTCTGTGTAGATTTGCGCCTTTTCCTGGAAATCAATTGGTAGTCCAGGCTGGCCTCGAACTCACAGAGATCCACCTGGCTCTGCCTCCCGAGTGCTGGGATTAAATGCGTGCACCACCACTGCCCTTTTCCCAACTTCTCCCTGATGTTCCTTCACCTTTGCTTCCTCTCTCCCTCCCTTCCTTCCTACCTCTCTCCCTCCCTCCTCCCCTCCCTCTCTCTCAAAAACAAAATCAAAACAAGCAAACATACAAACAAAAAAGAATTTGATTATGGATTTATTTAATGAAATTAGTGCTAAATCACCTGTAAATTTTAAATGATTAAAAATTAGAAATAAATAATAACTGAATATCAAAATAATTTAGATTATTTATACATTTTAATGTATTAGTTTTGCTACATTGTGGTTCTTAAGAGATTCCTCTGTTATACATGCACATTGTACATGTGTCTGTGTAGTGGTGTTAGGCAGGGTCCTTGAACCTGCTTGGTAGGCACTCCATCATGGACCTGTTGCCTTAGCCAATTATATTTTTAACTTTTATATAAAATTTTTCATAATATTGCTTCATTCTTTTAAGTTTCTGCTGCTTTGTAAATACATCATCTCCAACCTTTACAATTGTTCATCTGCCTTTCCTCTCTTTCCTTACTCTTATTTCTACAGGTTATCTAGTCAATTCTTCAAATATGGATACTACATGTGTGTGAGTGTAGGCACATGTGTGCCCCAGTGCACTTATGGAGGTCAAGGGACAGCTTTTGGGAACCAGTTCTTCCACTTCATCATGAATTCCCAGAACTAGACTTGGGTCATCAGTATTAGGTGACAAGTGCTTTGACCCACTGTACTGTCTTGCTGTTCCTATTTTGACTTAAATATTTATTTGTGATTATTATATAAGTATATCATTCCTTCCTTCCTTTTCTTCCTCCCTTACCTTATGACATGTACCCCTTTCTTTCAAATTTATGGCCTTACTTTTCTTTGCTGTTTTTACTCTCTCTCTCTCTCTCTCTCTCTCTCTCTCTCTCTCTCTCTCTCTCTCTCTCTCTCTTTCACACACACACACACACACACACACACACACACACACTTAAATACATAAATATATCCTGCTTGGTCTGTATAATGTTACCTGTATGTATGTTTTCATACATGGATGACCATTTAGTATCAGTCAACCATTTGATTTAATAGCACTGATGACTTCAGCCCTCTTTGCAGTCTACAATATTATGCTATCAATTCCATTGTATATGGCTTCTTGCTCTCAGTATTGATAAGATTATCTATACATGTTGTGTAGTCATTTTTGTTGTTTGCTTTTATACCGTTGTAGAATATATCAAGTTTTATTTATCCATTCAGTAGTTAGCCATTTCATGTAGATATTAAAGATAATTTGTGATAAATATACTCTAATACATGTCTTTTGATGTACATAAAATATGTGTATACATAGAATTTCCAGATTCTGCATATTTTTAGCTGTGGGTGACATGGTTAGATAGTGTTCCTAATAGGAAAGATATACTATCATTGAAAGAAAATCTAGTATCATTGCCAATGATTAGGAAATTAACCATATACCTAACACACAATTCTTAAAGAGCTTCACTTACTTTTGTGCTACTGAGAGTAATTTTCTACTGCCACAACATGCATATTTACCATCATCAGGGAAATGCAGGTCTATGCTACATATTAATAATTAATCAGATCCTGTCAAGTCTTGTTATAGTACTGTGGCAGGTAGTTACAATTTTGAAATGAGATGTAATTGTTATCTGTCTTATTTCTTTCCTTTGAAATGACAGAGATGTTACATTATAGCTTTTTTGTATCTCATTTGTATCATTAAACGTGTCATTCAGCCAAAAAAAAAAAAAACACCCTGATATTTCAGTTATAGCAGGCAATCTGTAAACTGGCTGCTTGCCATGGTGCTTTTCCCTCCCTCCCTCCCTCCCTCCCTCCCTCCCTCCCTCCCTCTCTCCCTCCCCCCTCTCTCTTTCTCAGGGTCTGATGAGGCAGCAATCACATTTATCCTAGTGGCTGTTTAGTTTGGTGTTTATTAAGTGCTGGCATGTTGGAATGAAGGGAGCTTAGTGGTAGAGTCAACAGCTAGATTTCAATATCTTTCTGTCCCTCACTTTGTAGATTTAGTCAAGTCATTTAATAATTTAAGAACTCATTTCTCTCTTCTGTTTAATAAGGATTACAACGCTTTGTACCATAAAGTTTCTGAGAATAAAATAACATAATGGCCTTCAATAAATGATAATTTCCATTTAAATGAATCTCTTCTTGGTGGAAAACTAGCTAATCTAACACAGCATTGCTAGAGAACCAAATATCTGTCTGTAAATTATTATCTTAAATAGACACAAAACACATTTCAACAATTATAGGCTATGTTTCAGGCATGTTTTCAATCTAAAAGTTTATTACAATTTTAACACAATTAAACTATTTCTCTGGGACACCCTAAACACAGAATCTGACTTCTTAATCCGCTCAACAACCAGATAACATTCAATTTTTAGTATTTGTCAGTGTAGCATATGTTTGGAAATCAAGGAGTAGTTGGTAAATCTTGACGCTACTATTTACTTTCTAAAATGACAGATTTTGTGGTCACTTGGAGCTTATTTTATTTTATCTTTCCAAACAGGTATTGCAGGTATGATACTACTTATCCAGTATCCAATGAACTGTGTACCCATTACACAAGATTATTTTTCTGTGTTTTTTCATTTTGCATGCATTTGTGAGTGGTAGTCAGAGACCAAAATAGTTCTTGTGGACCAATGTTTCCTTTGTCTCTCTACATCTTGCTTTTTGAGGCAGGCCTAACCTGGAGCTCACCGTTTCAGTTAGGTTGCTGAATCAGTGATCCTTTTGCTGCCTTTCCTGACACGTCTGCCTCTTCCCAACATAGAGAATACAAGCATGTGTTTCTCCACCAGGCATCTCACACAGGTACTGGTATGTCAAATTCAGAGCCTCATACAGGTGTGATAAACATTGTGCTAGCTGAGCCACATGCTCATTCCCAATAATCATTTTGAATTAGAAGTTTCTTTTAGTATTACTTTTCAGAACATACTTGATATAAAGAAAGTTTTTCTTAGCTAGGGGGAAAATAATTTTTTGCCAAAATTTAATGATAGGGGCCACATTAATAATCTCTGGGATCTGCTCTTGATACAAAGGAGTGGTCTGTGTCCTCTAACTTAAGGTTTCTTTTACATCCCTATAACAAAACTTCTTTCTAAAATTCCAAAAACAGTTTTTCTTTGAAAGTTAACAACCTCATTTTCTGAGAGTCACTTTTCCTCCCCTGTGAATAGAAACATAAATCCATAATCCAAAATCATGAGAGTTCTCATGTTGATTCTGGAGTCAGGCAGACTAGGGAAAGCACAGTAGGAATAAAAAAATCTTGTTAGAGTTTTAGGAATTAAGTCTGACTCCACTTCTTTTTAATAGCACATTCATGTTTATGTGTCATGTATTATGTAACAATACAAAATTCCATTGGTTTGACAGGATGTTTCAATAGCTGTTTCACTTGGTATCAAGCCTGATGACCTGAGTTTGAGCCCCACTCACATGGTAGAAAGAGAAATACAAATCCCGTTATTGCCCTTTGATTTATATACACACACACTGTGTCATGTCCAAACCATTGAAATAAGTAAAATATTTTAATCAAAAATAGCATGTCATTAACATTCTTATTTTCAGGAACCTTGTATGCTGTCACATTTAGGATTTGATCTTTTCTCTTCAGGAACTTGATCTTTAAACTGTGTACTATGTTCCACAATAGACATATCAGAGCTGATAGGCTTAATGACTGGCAATAGTAGACAGTGCTTGGTGACGATGCTCTTTCTTTGACCCTTCCATTGTGCCAATTTGATGTTTCAAATCTGATAAATAAAAACATTTTGAAAAAAAAAAAAACCTCGAAGTCATAGTGTTCATTTGAGTTGCTTATTTTTTTTTCAGAGTTCTATCATTCTGAGAAAACTAGAGACACAAACTTTACCAAACTGTCAGTTCAAATGAAATAAGCATTCTAGATAAATGGGAGCTGAAATAGAGTTTGCTGGTAAATAGAAGTTTCTTGGAAAGCATCATTTAATTGCTTACATGGCATTCTTTGTGTGTAAGACTGGAGGAACAGTGAGAATGGTATGTGCCTGGGAAGAAAAACAGGGCAGCTCTGTCTGGATGTAGGAGCATCAGCTTGCTGCCTGCAGCTTCCAAGGACCTTCTCTGGTAGCTCAGTTGTAAAGTGTTGTAAGTCATGGTTGTCACATTTCACATGTCACTCTTAAAATTTGTAATTTGAGTGAACAAATGCCCAAACTCTTTCCATGTGCAAAGAGCACAAACTCCCATGTTTCTTGGATCTAGAAAAAATCATCCTGAGTGAGGTAACCCAGACTCAGAAAGACAAATATGGTATGTACTCACTCATAGGATACTAGATGTGGAACAAGGATGACTGGACTGCTACTCACATCACCAGTGAGGCTACCTGGAAAACAGGACCCCAAGAAAGACACGAGGATCGCCCAATGATGGAGAAATGGCTGAGATCTACAACCTGGACATGAGTGGGTGAAATATAGGGCGAGGGTCAAGGGAAAGAGAGCGGGAGATCCCAGCTGGATTAAGAACAGAGAGGGAGAACAAGGAATAGGAGACCATGGTAAATGAAGACCACATGAGAAAAGGAAGAAACAAAGTGCTAAAAAGGCCCACAGAAATCCACAAAGATACCCCCACAAAAGACTGCTGGCAATGGTCGAGAGACAACCGGGACTGACCCACTCTGGTGATGGGATGGCCAAACACCCTAATAGTTGTGCCAGAAACCCCATCCAAGGACTGAGGAATCTGGATGCAGACATCCACGGCTAGGCCCCGGGTGGAGCGCCGGGAGTCTAATTAGCGAGAAAGAGGAGGGTTTATATGAGTGAGAATTGTTGAAACCAAGGTTGGATAAAGCACAGGGACAAATAGCCAAATGAATGGAAACACATGAACTATGAACCAAAGGCTGAGGGTCCCCCAACTGGATCAGGCCCTCTGAATAGGTGAGACAGTTGATTGGCTTGATCTGTTTGGGAGGCATCTAGGCAGTGGTACCAGGTCCTGGGCTCATTGCATGAGTTAGCTGTTTGAAACCTGGGACTTATGCAGGGCCGCTTGGCTCAATCTGGGAGGAGGGGACTGGACCTGCCTGGACTGAGTCTATCAGGTTGATCTCAGTCCTCAGGGGAGGCCTTGCTCTGGAGGAGGTGGAAATGGGGGGTTGGTTGGGGGGAAGGGGAGGGGGGCAGGAAGGGGGAGAACAAGGGAATCTGTGGCTATTATGTAGAACTGAATAGTATTGTAAAATAAAATAAAATAATAAAAAAATTTAAAAAAAAGAATTTTTTCATTCATTTTTACACACCAATCAAAGATCCCCCTCTTTCCTCTTCTCATCCCCCAGCCTCCCCCTCCAAACCTACCCCCACTCCTCCTCCCCACAAGAAGGCAAGGGCCTCCCATGGTGAGGCACATCCAGTAGAGGCAAATCCAAGCCCTTCCCCCTGCCTCAAGGCTGCACAAGGTGTCCCATTATAGGTGGTGGGCTCCAAAAAGCCTCCTCATGCACCAGGAGTGGATTCTGATCCAATTGCCAGGAGGTCCCCCATGCAGATCAATCTACACAACTGTCTTGCCATGTAGTCGGCCTAGTTTAGTCCCACGCAAACTCCACAGCCATTGATTAAACTTTCATAAGTTACCACTAGTTTTGGTTTGGTCATCTCTGCAGGTTTCTAATTCATGATCCTGATGCAATTGCTCATAGAATCCCTCTTCTCTCTCTCTTTGACTGGACTTCTGGAGCTCTGGTGGTATTTGGTTGTGGATCTCTGCATCTGCTTCCATCAGTCTTTGGAGAAAAGCTCTGTGATGACAGTTAGGGTATTCGCCGGTCTGATCACTGGGGTCAGCCAGTGCAGTTAAGGCACCTTCTCCACTATTTCTAGTAGCCCAGACTGGCATCATCCTTGGGGATTCCTGGCAACTTCCCTAGCACCGGGTTTCTCTATCCCCATGATGTCTCCTTCTATTATGGTATCTCTTTCATTGCTCTCCCACTCCATCCCTGTTCCAGCTCGACCATCCCTTTTCCTTATTTTCTCATGCCCTATTCCTTACCCTCCATTGCCCATCCCTCATCCCCAGTTTACTCTTGGAAATCTCACCTATTTTCCCTTCTCAGGGCAATCCATGCGTCCCTCTTTGGGTCTTCCTTATTATCTAGCTTCTCTGGATTATGGGTTGTTGTCTGGTTATCTGTGGTGATACTGTGTTCCCCAAAATATTGTGTACCTTAATAAACTTATCTGGGGTCAGAGAACAGAAAAGTCACTAGTTAGGCAGTGATAGCACACACCTTTAATCCAGTAGAAATCCCTCTGGATCTCTGTGAGTTCAAGGCCACATTGGAAAAAGCCAAGCATGGTGACACACGCCTTTAATCCCAGAGAGTGGTGGTAGAAAGCAGAAAGATACATAAGGCGTGAGGACCAGAAACTAGAAGCATTTGGCTGGTTCAGCATTTGGCTGGTTAAGCAATCAGGCTTTTAAGCAGCAGTTCAGCTGAGAGCCATTGGGATGAGGACACAGAAGCTTCCAGTCTGAGGAAACAGGACCAGCTGAGGAATTGGCAAGGTGAGATAGCTGTGGCTTGTTCTGTCTCTCTGATCTTCCAGCATTGACCCCAATAACTGGCCTCGGGTTTGATTTTATTAATAAGAACTTTGAAGATTCATGCTACAGTTATCCTTTGCTTTACATCTAGTATCCACTTATGAGTGAGTACATACCAGGTTTGTCCTTCTGAGTTTGGGGTACCTCACTCAGGATGATATTTTCTAGTTCCATCCATCATGTGTATCTGCAGGTATGTGACTCTTATCTCCTTGGAGGGAAGTAGGGAATTCTTGGGTTGTGTGAGTCAATTAAGTAGCAGTACTTTATACTACCAGTAGAAGAAATCACTTTTGAAGGAACTGATTGGGAAGCAGCCTTGCTGTTTAATCTAATGCTTGTTACATAATAAATAGATAATTAATTTCAACTGTTAAGTGTCTCCAAAGAGTCTATCAAAACCAAGCTCAGATGTTGGAGTGTAGTAGGTAGGAAAAACAAACAAACAAAAAACAAGACAAAACAAAAACCTGTACAATGAGAAATTTCCCTATTTGGAGAGGTAATAATTAAAAAAAATATTTCTGGCTTTTCTTCTTCTCTTACCTTGCTTAGTGAAAACTATTTTGTCTAATTGATGATATAATGACAAGGCACTGTGGTTCCATGCCTTGGAGTATTAGTGACTACTGGGTAAGTGCATTGGAAACACAATCTTATCATCACTGGCAGTAGGCAAGGGACTAGCAGAGGGTAGTGTACCTCACTCATACCTCAGGTTCAGAGCATCAGCAGAAAGGCTGCTGCCTTACTGCCTTCATCCAGACTCCTGTATCTCTCCCTGAATTGAGGCTGAACTTGTAGGAAGAACGCTAAGTGATTTATTGGTTTCCTTATCCCTCAGCTTCAATGTCATAAATATATTTTTCCAGTAGACATATTAAGAGATTATCAGGGAACTCTCTGCTGCCTATGAAAGCTGAGCTGCTACAATGAATGCAGTCAGCCATTTATACACTGCAGGAATTAGGGGCCAGAGTGATCGGAGCTGCTGGCTGTACTGGATGCAGGATCAGTGGGGAGAGCTCAATAAATCTCCCCTTCTCACAGGATAGTGAGAGCTATTGATCGCCAGTGGCTCCATTAGCTCTGTATGACTTCACCGAAATTAAAATCTTTAAGGCTTGATCCTCCCCTCAGATAGCTATATGTACACAGGGCCTAATCTAACCTTATACAAAGTAGTGAGAGTTCTTTTTTTCCCCCCTTTCCCCTCCCTCGCCCACCACCATGATATTGGAGAGGAGCAGGCTGCTTCCTGCAGAATTTTAACAGGCCTCTGCTTAATGTTGTATCTCTGACCTTTATGAAATTAAAGAAGAGCGTTGCTTGTAAGACGTAACATCACTTCCATGCAGGGTGAGTCTCTTTTGTACATGTCAGTAATTTTCCCATGGAAGACGACCCTTCACAAAACTACCTCCAAAACTCATCAAGATTCAACTGAAATGTCAAAATCAGGTACATCAGATCTTAGTAAATATGATAGACTAAGGCAGAAAGATGCAATTAGTTATTTTATCACACACACACACACACACACACACACACACACACACACACCTTGTGGCCTTGTTATATTAATGACTGGCTCTAAAATGTTTACTTTGCTTTTTTCTTGATCCATGATTCCATCAATAGACACAAAGCCTCTTATTCCATGAAATAAAACAAAAGCATAAAGCCCCAACCAGTTTCTCTGTCTCTAATTCCATATTATCTTACTATTATCTAAAATACAGGATACACGGGTATTAAAATAGCCATTTCTCCTGGGAAGTAATAGTCTTCTCATGGGACCACTTAAAAACATGCCTATGGAGTCTGAGATTTAGAATAAGGTGTTCTGTATCACTGGGATTGTCTTGTGGGAGACAACAAAGCCATATTGGTGTGAGGACACTCTCAGAGAGATAAGATATCATGACAACTCATGGCTGGACTTTAAAAATGTGAACCACAAATTCGTGGGAGATATATTGACAAACACACTGTCTAGACATGCTCAAAGGACTCTTGCCTTTTTCGGAGGTTTTGAAAGGAGATTAGAGCTTATTTGTTCCCAGTGTTCAATTTATGTTAGCACAGAAACAAACCAAACGCAATACAATTCAGTCTTGATATTGTTTTATGTCTGATGGAGTAGATAGCCCCTGAATTTCCTTTTAACCTCAAGATTACAGAGAATCAGTTTTTGAAACAAAGTTAAGGATCTAGAATATTAATTTGTCAAAACATAGCTCCTTGGCTGTATCTTATTACTGATGCCATTCGGGATTATTGAACAGAATACAAGAACCTAGGACCTAAGAACAACTTCAGTATCAATTGGAAATATTGTTTACATAGTTTGTACTTTTTTCAATGTAAAAGAGATTCACTATCATTTACAGTTAGATACATCCTATTTTGGCTATTTGTATAGTCTAATGGGAGAGAAAATAGTTAACTAACTACTCTATATCTCTCTAATAAACAACACATGTGTGCGCATGCACGCGCGCGCGCGCACGCGCGCACACACACACACACATACAAGTATCTTCATGGGAACCATCATTCACTAGGATTTTGAATTCTGCATCTGTGGAGATGATTTATATTAATTGGTTACAACTTAATGCACTAAGGGCTAGAAAGCTAGGAGAAGAACATCATGCCTTGCAGGGAAGGAATGAATGATGAGTTTTACAGAAGATGCTGAAATTCTTTTCCATTAGAAATAGGTCTGATCTAAATCTGCAGGTGACTATATGTGGCAGATTTGAAAGCATTACTGCTACACTTCTCCTCAGGATAAAAAGAGATAAAACGGTGTATCTTGAAAAAGAGGAAAGGATAAGCCAAGACTTCATGATTTAATTCTCCCTTTGAGGAAAAGCATTTTAAGAAGTGAACTGTAGCCCTTTCTCATATGTCCAAGAAGTAAGCCCTGTGCTTATAATTTAGTAGATGGAAGCCTGTTGTTTCACAGTCCAGATCAAAGCTCCATTTCTTGCTCAGCACTAAATGCTTGTTTCTTGATGGGTAAGTCATTTAACCTTTGTGTGTTGTATTCTTTTCATCTGCAAATAGCGATGATAATGTTCACAGGGGATGTGCTGCTAAGATTAGGCAATCTATGATTGTGAAGAGCAATATATATGCTAAATAACAATGGTAATGCTGTCTATCAGAGAATTTGGATAAGAGCTGGGCAGTTCTATCAATGGCAGCTCCCGCAGAGAAGCTTGAACAAATGATTACCTGGTTCTCAGAATTCATGTTTTATGACAGAGATTATCCCCTTTCAAGCCCTAACCCTTCCCCTATTTAATTCTTAAGGATTTAACTTAATTTAATGTAAAGTCATTTTCTAAAATGTACAGCAAGAATCCTTCCAGCCAGTTCCACTGACAGTATGTTTGTTTGTTTTGCCAGCACTTTAAATTTTTGTCTCAGATTTCCCTAGAATTTGTGGGGAAGGTTATCCATTTACTGAACCTCTAATCTCTAGTTCTCCATATCCCCATTTCTATAGAGAACTTCCTTAGCAATGATTTACCTTCCATCTCCTTTTAAGTCATGGGAACCTACAGCACTTGATCAGATCTTAACAAGGTTAAAACCAGCACAGCCAGTAGGAATAACTGCTAATCTTTACTTCTGCAACAGAGACAAGCATTTTGATAAGGGCCAGAAGTTTAAAGGGCTGCTATAAACTGATATGAACTGAAAGTCATAAGGTCATAAGAAAAAGCATGCATCTTTCCCCACCTAAGTATGGATCTCACTAGAAAAGGAGAAAGGGGAAAAAGCACTTTAGTTGAATTTTATAAATGGTAGCTGGAAAACACGGTGGTGAGAGAAGAGATCAGAAACGGACCCATTGAACTTCAAATGTGAGTTTTCATTCCTTCTTTAAAGAGCACCATGGTAATTATGTTCCATATAATAGAGCAATGCCTCTATTACATGATTTATGAATTACCCATGTTTGAATATTACCACACTACTCTATAGAATAACTAGCACTGGTGTTTTTAATTCCCATTTTACTGGAGTGTAAACTGCCTCTCTAAAAGACATATGTTGCAAGCCTCCAAGTCCCAAGTAGACAAAAGGGGCTATAGGTAAACTCTTTGAAAATAAACACATTTAAAAGACCACGTCTCATTATATATTCAGTCATTTATTCATATATTTATTTCTGAATCTCATCCCAAAGAAATATGGAGTTACTAAAATGTAGTTTTAATTTTAACCTTTGAATGAGTTCTGTGATAAATTCAGAACTTATTCCAGACAATTTACAGGGAATGATTTAATCTCAGGGCTGTGAGAAATCTTACTTTTACTCTCTTTATTAACCCTACCACAAGCTCATCATCTTCCTGTATTCCATCAGAGAAAAGGCTTAAAACAAAAACCTCTGGCTGGGCTGAGACTGCCTGAGATTCTTTACAGGCTCTAGGTCAGATCTTTTCATAGAACTGTGTTAACTGAAGAGGGATATGGAGACTTACAGAAGTTTTAGCCTTTATGGTAGGAAAAGTGAAGAAGTCCAACCAGGTAATGCAGACTTCACTTAGGTTACAGTTTTACTTTCAATATCCTATGCACAAATTGTCTGACCAGAGCCCATGCTGTGTCAATGGAATGCCCTTCCTTGGATGTTCCAATTGCTACATATGCTGGAACATTTGGCAACCCTTGGGGGCCCCCACTCTGTTATATGGCCAGTGACAGTGCAAGCAGCACAGATGGGCAGAACTTCAAATCAAAGTAAACAAAACATTTCCCTCTTACCTGGAATCTATACATTGATTTGCTTGCACAACTTTTTCAGGTGGCCATTGAAGATGAATAACTTATTTACCCCACTAGGCCTGCCTTCTCCAAGGCAAGTGTGCGTGGCAATGATATTCATGATACTCATGAGCCGATTGTAATGTATCAGGATGCATCTGACTATGGAATAATTCTTAATTGTGGAAGGCAGGCTGTGACAGCCATCTGCTTAAGTAGCCACATTTGTCTCTGATTCAGACTTATTGAAATTAAAATATTGATAAGGACAGTTTCACAGTGTATGGAAATTAGTGGAGGCATTAAAATTGTTTTGCTTTTTGTATTCAAACCAAACACCTAATTTTGTCAATAAATATCAACTCATACTTTTTTACTTTTTTTGTTTGTTTTAATTAGCATATAGAAACAACACAAAACGATTCTCTCCTTTTTTAAATTTTGGTAAAGTTTAATATTTCCATTGTAAGGTAATGTAACTGTATAAAATTAAATTAATACTAACAAGCTCCCATTCAAAATTCTTACATAAATAATCTTACAATGATATGTAACATTTTGGTGCATAGGCTTTTCAGGTTTTTTTGTTGTTCCTGTTATTATGAACAAATATACTTTTTTCCCTAATAAATTACATAATGTTTTCATGATTAAAAATATTCTATATATCTTCTAAAAACAATAATTATTCTATAAAAATCACTTTGGGTATTGAAGATTTCTATTTATCAACACATTACATGCTTTTGAACTATGTTCCTATTGTAGAATGTTTAAGTTGTTTCCAATTTTAGTACATGTATTTCACACACTTTTCTCATGTTTATTTTATGTTATTTACCTAAACACACACACACACACACACACACACACACACACACACACATACACACACACACACATTCTTCACATCAGAGATAATGTACATTATTTATCTTACTGCATCTCACTTATTTCACTTAACATGATGATTTCCAGGTCCATCTATTTTTTTTCCTGCAGATAACATAATTGCATTCTCCTCTTTGAGTGAGTCAAACCACAATGACATAATGTCTTATTTCCACTTTGAGCTTGAACCACTGAAATTAACATTTTTATCTACAATGAACAGGGTGCAAATTGTGCAAATAGTGACTTCAAAATATGACTGAGTGTTTAGCAAATGTCTCTCAAATGTCCGTTTTGTGAAGAAAATATACAGAATCAGTCATTTTCTATTCAAGACAAGGGTGTTATTCATTTGTTCAATAATACTTACTGAGACTCTACCACCCACACATGTTAAGGAACTTTCAAAGCATATGCTTACAGGTATGAGTCAAAATCACACCACCACAAACAAAAAGACTTACATTAAATCAACTCAAAACCCATTCTTGACAGAAAGGTTTTCTAAGAATATAGAGTAACAGCTTAGTAATGTTTAACTCAATAAATGAATTAATCTACATTTGGTCATGGATTGTTAGAATTGTAGCTGTTGCCAGGAACCTAGTAAGGAATGAGATTCCAAGGTCTACTTTTCTGATTCCAGCAAGCCTGTCTCTTCCTTGTCAACTCTTCTGAACATCTGTCATGTGCTGGCATTAGTCATATGACCGATTCAGTGTCTGCGTCTGCTGATGAGTTTATAGTATGTTTTATATCAACAGTATAGGTGACATACAAGTGCAGCATAAAGGAAAACTTGTGCTTATTTGGAAGTAACTCCAAGAGATGGAAGGGAGAATTAACAGGCATCTAAATGCAGAAGAATTTAGGAATATTTTAGCATTTTGGCTTTAACAATTCTACTCTAAGTATAGTTGAGAAACTCTTTTCACTTTTGTCATTCAAGGCTGAGCCAAAGTTAAACCCTCTAGTTTTATTGATTCATGAATACATGTACACAATTTATGCATCTTGTTTAATAGAGAACCAGTGAAGATTCAAGATGGGCTCCAAACTCACTGTGCCTGTGACTAGTTGAAAGTCAAGCACGAAACCACAACTAATTGATTTCTTTAGGGAAAAAAAGCTATCTTTTATATCAAATCAGATTAAATGATACTATTACCGGCTTTACATGTGTCATTTCTTTATCTCAGTTACAGCCATAATTTAGAAAAATTTCCTAAATTTTACTTTTAATTATTTGCTATGTTCCAGTCAAGGTGATTTCTGCTTTATTTACATATCTAATCACCAGAAACATAGCTGATTGTTATTCTTGTTTTTAATATTTTTATTAATTCTTTGAGAATTTCATACAATGTATTTTGAATGTATACATCCTCTTCAACTCCTCACATTAGCATATTATGAATTTTCCCATCTCTTCCTACGCAGCCTTGAGATTACTTCATTTCTGATATTGGTGTTCTTTCCTCACTGGGTCCACTTTGCATCACTTGGCTAGTCTTAGAATCAGGGTCTGCTCTGGTGTGTGGTCAGTGCACCAGGACACACATCATTAACAAAAACTGATTCTCTCTCTCTCCTAGCAGCAATCAAGTGATAACAGATCATTAGCTAGTGGTGGTGGGTGGTATGCGACCACTTTCCCTGCTTTCTACTGGGATTTTTCTCCTGCTGTAGCTTCAACAGGTGTTTGGCATGCTGTCTCAATGAGTCCATACAAGCACCTGCCCTGCCATGTCTGGGAAACATTGTTTACCTGAAGTTACCCACAATTTTGTCTGTTATAATCTTTCCTCCTCTCTTCCACAAAGACCCCTGATCCTTTGAGGGGTATAATATGACATTCCCTTTTAAAGAGGGAATATGAGGAGGGATAATTAACACTTAGACCTTTTGATAAATCTATATGTAAATCTACTATGGCAGAAGCTTCCTAAAACATATTTATATATATATATCTAAAGTGCATATATATATGTATATATAAACACACACACACACACATATATATATATATATGAAATGTAATGGATGTTGTTGTTTATATGCAATATCTTGATATAAGGGAGAAATAATATCTTCAGTCATGATAATGGGAAAAATCTCTTTGAGAAATTACTTGGTCAACTAGAAAGTAAACAAGTAAATTACTTATTACCTATACCAGAGAAACACATGAAAGTCTGATAAATTCTTGAATGGCCTCATAATATTTTCAAGGTAACTAATATAGGATCATGATTATAAATTTGATATCAAATAAGGATTATTTGTGCTTTCAGATGATAGAAAAGAGTTATTCTGAATAGAGAGACACTTTAACTTGGGAGGATGGGATAATATGCATGTTTATTCACAAGCATTTCTCCCTTTTTTAAACATCAGTGGTTGTTTAATTAAAACAACATCAATTTGATATTTTCTAATGTATATTAAACAATTTCTTGTGGGAATATTTTCCTCATCAATGGGAAGTTTTAACGTGTGCTTAAAATGTTAAGAAACCTAGATATTAGAATCAGTTAGCATTTCTTCTTTTTTTTTCCAGGTAGAATTTCTTAGCTGAGCATGGTGATAAGCTTTTGTAGTACCAGTACCAGCACTCAGGTGCAATACCAGCACTCACGTGTCAGAGGAGAGGGGATTAGAATTTCAAGGCCTACTTAGGTCACATATGACTATGCCTGAAAAAAATATGTAATTTCTTATAATTTAGCATTTACTTAGGTAATATCTTATTCAAATATGTTAATGCTTTCATAGAGTATAATGAAACTACATCTGCATAAAAGTTAGTATTTCACTATCTGTTGTCTATATAGCTGAATATCTCACAGCACTGATTAAAATGAGATTCCATACAGACAACAAATTTGAGTGTTCCATAGATATTCGAAGATGTACAAATAACAAGCAACCTTGTTTTTAACTTTGAAGTATGGATAACTATAAGAATAAAAATTAATATCTGTAAGTTTCTCTTTCAACTTAGTGGAGAGATATATGAAAATGATTTCAATGACCAAAATTTTCCCATGAAAGTGATTCACTTGAAATATCTAATGTTCTATTTAGTGTAGGTATTATGGGAAAGAATCTGAGCAATAAACCAAATGCTTTCTTGAATAGCTGTCAAATGCACCAAGATGTCGAGTCTTCTGGATGATGTTGATAGCTAGGACATAGGCTTGGAGAGAATTCCTGGATAATAACTTGAGGACAAAATATTACCAAAAGGAAAGGGATGCTTTAGAGAAAAAAAAACTCTAACAACATAGAAAGGAATAATCGGTTATTATGTATATTTTAGTGTGTGGGGCCTATATTTCTAAGTAGAAACCAGTAGGTTTTTATTATTATTATTATTATTATTATTATTATTATTGCAATTGAGCCATAACTTCTAGGAATCTAATTGCATAACACCAGATTTTGTCAAACAGAGTATATCCATAAAACTTCTCTAGATACATTATGTAACTGACGGGCTACAGTTTCCACCACCACCAAACTGTCAAGAGTAGAATGGGAACTTACTGGTTCCTAACTCTGGTTTTAATTGCCATTAGTTTTTGGGAAATGAATTTATGCCTATAAATGGCTTTATTAGGATCCATTTCTGTGACCAGAAAATAGCTTTTGACATATCAGTCTTTTAAATTTAAAAATGTAAACTTTTATATTGAATGGAAAAGAAGACTTTCTGTTTAGTAATAGTTCATTAACTGATTATTTTCCAGATGTATGTCATTATCAAAGAGAGTTTATAAGGCATTGCTCAAGATGAATTGTTTATACCAGATTTTATGCACAGAATTGAATAATGACAGACTTGACATATATGCCTTTTTTTTTTTACTCAAGAAAGGTTGAGTTCTACATATTTCAGACTGTTTTAGAATCTGAGTGAAATATAAAGAATAATGTTTGCAAATGGGTTTGGGTTAGCCAGATCCTTTTAAAGGTCCCTCTTAATGTTATCAAGCTATGTTTTGCCACTGGACTCTTCCCTACTTTACTAATTAGCTTTTCATTTTTGACTGGACATAGGCTAGAGTCACATGAGAAGAAAGTCTCAGATGAGGGACTGTTCAGATTTGGTTGGCCAGTATGGTTATGTGTAGAGAATTAACTGATAACTAATTGAGTCGGGAGAGCTCAGCATACTGTGAGTGGTATCTTTCCCTGGGCTGTATAAGAAACCGAATTGGGTGAGCATGAACCTGTAATCCAGTGAAGCAATCAGAATTTCTCTACAGTTTCTGAGTCACATTTCTGCTTAAGTTCCTCTCCTAATTTCCCTCAGTGGTGGACTATGGCCTGTCATTGTCAGCAAAATAAATCCTTTCTTTCCCCTAGCAGTTTCTGGTCAGAGTATTTTGTCACAGCAACAGAAACCAAAGAGGAACAACCACAAATATAACTTTGCATTTCATAAATTTAACGCCTTCATATGACTCACTATTCTTGGCATTTTGGAGCAATATGTCTTTAAATATTTCTATATACGTATTTGTTAATGTCATTGCAAAATATAGCTCCTACACATCAAAGTAAACTATATCTGCATTTTTGGTTTTGTCTTTATGAGTGCTACTGCATCCCATGACAACAAATCAAGAGCAACAAGATGGAGCACAGAAAGTTAAACACCACTTCCTGGGCTGGGTGCTCTCATTAGTTAATCAACTCACTTCTGCACACATAAGAATGTGATGCTAGATTTAACATTTTACTGAGAGAAAGTAGGCATCTCCAGTGATTTTGAAGATTCAGGTTGAACAGTTTACATACAGCTGCATGCACTTTAGGAATCACAAAATCTGAGTTTAATATATTAACATCACTCAAATGGGGCTGAGTTCCATAGGCCAGTATGAGAAAAAGGCCTTTTGTATTCTTTCTTTCTCATTCTATTAAAAGTAAACTAAAGACCAGCCAGCCATTTTTCAGTGAATAAACATGTAGTGAGCAACTCAGTGTCTGAGGGTTTGGCCAATAAGTCTGAAGGACTGCCGACTATGCTACTTAGCCTCTGCAGTGTAGTCTTTAAATGTGTGTGTGTGTGTGTGTGTGTGTGTGTGTGTGTGTGTGTGTGTGTGTCACATTATACCAAATTCATTGATAAAACATTTTAAAAGTGTACTACTGGTACTATTGTATCAGTAGGTTATAGGAATTGCTAAAACTCTTGTCTAGACCAAACAAATGGACATGTATCTGGCAGTGTTAGTTCAGTATTATTATTTTAATTCTCTGCTTTTAGCTTTCTAGTTTAGAATTTGTTTATTGATCCCTTTCTTATGTTTCAAACCAAGCTTTGCATATTGTTAATACATCTTGGAATAAGCCCTCTTGTGAAGCAGATGCAGGAAAGTGAATGGGTATTCTCTAGTATTTCAAGCTGTAAAGACCTTTTTCTACTTTGTGTTTGGAGATTTAGTTATTTTTGTTTAGGATTCTTAGTACTCTTCCTGTGCAATGAAGGAAGTTCAGAAAGCACATGATACTGAAAAGGTAAATGAGCATCCTTTTTGTGCTTAATTTTTAAAAATGATTTTATATTATTATGTGAAGTAATAGATTGCATATGACCTTTAATGTTTACATATCAAATGACTTTTTTTCTTAAATGTTCTCCTCATTCACAGTTTAATCTTTCACCCACCATTGTCAAATTCGCTCAGGTACACTTGGTCCCAACAATTTAACCTGTCTTTTTTTGTGTATTTGATCACCCTTTTTCCCTTCCCCATTATATTATTTCTTTGCCCTTTTTCATGTTTCATGATGTAAAACACACACACATGCAAAATTCTGTATATAAAAGAAAATGTCTGCATTTATAAAGACTTCTACTTCTATAAATGACTTAATTCATTTTCTGAAAAAGTCATAATTTCATTGATCTTTATGTTTGAATTTAATCCCACTGTTTATATGTAATAGCTTTTCTTTGCCCATTCATTTGTTGGTGGTTTCTAGACAGTTTTTGTTTCCTGGTCATTGTGAGTGTTGAATTAATGAACTTGAGTTCATTTGTCCCTCTGCAGTATATTTATTTCAATTCCTTTCATATATATATATATACCTAGGAATGGTAAAATTGGCTAAAATGTTAGTTCTGTTTTTAGTTTAATAATGAACTTCCATATTAATTTATATAGTCACCACATAATTTTATATTTCTATCAGTAATTTAAAGTGTTTCTCCTTCCTACAACTATACCAGAGTTTGTGTCCATGGTGGTAGCCAATATGACCTGGGTGAGATGGAATCCAAAATTTTCAATTTTCTTTTCCCTCATAGATAAGGATGTTGACTTTAAAAAAAAGTATGAATTGTATAACTGCTTGTCTACTTTATTGTTATATTTATTGATGTATTATTTGTGATTTTGTAGTAAACAATGTTGATGTGTTTTCAAAAACCTTGGTAATATCTGGTAATTTACACTTTCTTCCTGTATTGTCAGTGAGGTTGCATTATTAATGCTATGAGGTTTATAAAAGAGCATCAGCAGCCATGATTGGGTAATATGTCAAAAAATATCCTACTACCAAAATCATCAAAACAAAACATACTTGTTGAGTACTCTTGCAGAGGAGGATTCTACACCATCTGTTTTTGACTCTACGGACTGACACTGGACCATGTGACTTACCTACCTCATGACAACTCCTAGGAAGAATTTGATTTCCTGAAGAGGAGAAAAATGAACTGAATTTTAAGTTACTTATCCAGAATGAGTTTATTATTAAAGATATATCAAAGCAGCAGGCTCAGTTTCATTAACTCTTACTTTACCCATCCTTCAATATTCATGGGCAATTAAAAGCTTTCACTGGATATATTGTTCATTTTTATTCAAAAATATTTGATTTGATTTCTATTTATGTTTGTGTACATGTGGGCTTGGTTGCATACATGTATATGCAGGTGCCCAAAGGGGCCAGATGGCAGTGCTATATTCTCTTGGAGCTGGAATTAGAAGAGATTATGTGCTGCCTGATGTGGGTGAAGGGAACCTTACTCTGTTGGTTTGGAAGAGCAGCAAACACTCTTAGCTGGTGAGCCACCTCTTCGTCTATGCATGGATTTCATTCATTTTGCATTATTAAACATTTAAAATTATGTTTATAATCCCCACTCTCCAATTTCTTTTACCTCTGCCAAGCTCCCTCTTTTATCACAGTACATAGTACTCCTCTTTTTCATATAAATGTTAGCTCACCACATGTCAACTCCCAGGTTTTGAATTTAGGTCAAACCCCTTTTACATGAAACTTAGTTTCATTCCAATGTTTTCATTTTACAAATTTTGTCTATTTCCTTATTTTGAACTAAACTGAGAAGTCTTACCGCAGAAAGTAATAGGTAATAAATACCATTCATGTGCACATTTTTGTATTTTCTAAGTAAATTGCCTCAATTAGTTTCCATCCTAAGTTTCCTAAGGCATCAATAAAAATAGCATCATTAATTGCCAAATAATTTTTACATGACTACAGTTTTGTTCCATACGTTCATTTGCGTATTTACTATATGTGTCTGTATTTACCAAACCTAAGCCTAGTTATCAAGTGAAATATGTTTTTCTCTAAGGAACTGGCATGAGAATCAAACATAATTCCTAAACAAATCATACATAGTGTTATTTGTGGACATTGTTGAAGAAGCAGAATGAGAAAGCTCACACACAGACATTGTTAGAAAGCAACTGTGGGATGAACATGAAAGCCTTTCTCAGTACTCTTTGAAATAGGTTGTTTTATTTTCTTTTCCTGATATGATTGCTCTTGGTTCTCTCATTGAAAGATGAGCTCAACTTATTTTGTCATCTTTTGTTTTAATTAAAGTATTTTATATTAACTTTTGTAAAGAGGCACCAACAAACAAACACATGAAAATTCAAAACTGGACTAATTGCAGTATATAAACAATAGCATATTATGTGGCAGTGAACAAAAGTCAATGTCAGCCACAAGCTTTTAAAGGATCTTAGGAATATGACATTGCATATTGTATGTTTGTGTTAGGAGTGTTCAAGTATAGTTACCCTACTTTGATATAGGGTAGCTTCCTTTATTTCTACTACATAAAGCTATATATTGGCCAACTTCTATTCATGCTTCCCCCTGCCTTATCTGCCATAACTTATTTGTAATTCCTCTCCATTTTATTATATGTTTATGCTATGCCTATGTGAATAGATGACTTGAAGACTCCTCAGAATCTGAAGGGTGAATTTTGGACTTCACAGACTACATTTGATCCAATATCATGGTATATGCTTGGCTCATTGCCCTAACAGAATAGAGGTGTATAAATGAATACTTGTTAAATGCATAAATAATACAATAGTTATACAAAAACATGCATTATTCAGAAATATGTAGAAATAAAGCTGAAAAAAGAAGAGCCTCTTCCTGTTGGCTTATTTCTTCCCCAGTCTGCTTTTATGCAAGCACAAATCCCTCCATTGATTACTTGAATCTGCATTTGTCAAACAGCAGCTATGCATCAGATGCAGAAGGATGTATTACAACGGGTTTGAGCTACTTAGGATTTCTGTGTGCAGAATTATGAAACAGACCTAAATATGTTGGTTTATCTTAGGCAAAACACAATTTCCTAGCTGCTAGGCAAATAAAGAAGTTTGGAAAACTATGAAAGACTTGTAAAGGACTCAGCAGTCTAGAGTTTCTTAAATTTTTTTGATTGCTCTTATTATCATTCTACTTCTCATTGGAATTTATAGAAAATTCTCTTTTGGCTGTGTTTCAAAGAACTAAGTCTGTGGAGTTGGGTATATTTGGGAGCTTGGCTTTTGTGATATGTAAAAATGAATGCAACTGAGTCAACTATTGTTAATTGCTTGCTGTGTGAAAGATTATTTAAGTCTCTGTTATGTGAAGGAAGAGATACCAACCAAGTAAATTATGTTTTAACAGAGAAAATCAGTGCATTACCAGATAACACTAAGAATCATATTGTAAATCACAGAGCAAATAGTACAAAGGGGAAGTATGAGGCAGTGAAAATCTTTGGGGTGCCAGCATGAAAACAGTATTAATTTCCTGACCTATTCTTATAATGCCAAGAAGTTGGACCCCCCTATTCAGAACATTTTAAGCATCCCCAAAGAAATTTCATTGTGCAATATACCACAACAGTACTATTACAAGTTTTATAAATCTTTTTAAATTTTCATCTATGAAAATGATACTGATGAAGTGCAAAATATTACCTTAATGCCTTTGAAGCTGAGTGTTCTTGTTGAACTAATCCTATAACAGGTTATTTCTTTTGGGACACCAACCAGTTCCCAAATCATGACATAGGGACCTTCTTATTAGTCATAAATGCTCGGCCTAGCTTAGGCTTGCTTCTGGCTAGCTCTTTTAACTTAAATGAACCAGTTTCTCTCTATCTACCTTTTGTCTCAGGCCTTTCTACCTTTTGTTCCTTCTGTATGTCCTATTTCATCTAGCTGACAGCTCTTAGGCTTGGGCATGTTCCTCTTTCTCCCTTGTTCTCTCCTCCTCCTTCTTCTCTCTTCCTAGATTTCTCCTCCTATGAATTTTCTCTGCCTGTCAGACCTTCCTATCTCTCTCCTGCCCAGCTATTGTCTGTTCAGCTTTTTATTAGCTCAATCAGGTGCCTTAAGCAGGCAAGGTGAAACAAATGCAACCCATCTTTACATAATTAAGCAAATACAGCACAAACAAATGTAACACATCTTTATATCATTAACAAAATCAGCAGAAACAAATGTAATACACCTTCATATAGTTAAAGTAATATTCTGTAGCATAAACAAATATAACACATCTTTGCCTAGCTAAAGGAATGTTCCTCAACACAATCCTATCACCTTTCTTCTATTGCTAACAATAGTTGGCTAAATCAAGAGGACATCCAGAAGCATAGACTTGCATTTACCTGTTTGTTACTTAGTGGTTACTCTGTTTTAGATCCTATGTCTTCCCCTGCTTCATTTAATTGGAAATTGAGGAGCTCTAGATTTTCATACTATTGTGTCTACAATGATATGTTTTATGAGTGCTATGCAAAAGAAACCACATTAGTAAGGTGTTCACATCATATAAAACAAAACTCCTGTGAAACATGCTTCACATTTGTTCCCATTCCTATATGAGTTTCAGAGGTAAAACATCAAGTCCCAGTGACAGATCAACCAGGTTATGTGATAACCTTAGAGTTCAGTTGTTTCAAGATGGATTAGGTCTCTAACAGTAGCTTATATGGTATTCTGTGGCTATTCTTAACATATTATTAAACTGATAGATAAGAAATTTTACTTTTGAGAAGGTTAGAATGACTGTCTTATTTTTCATGAATTTGGCATTACATGGCACCCATAAACATACATTGAAAAGGCTTTATTAGTATTTATTTTTATTACATTTATTTTCTTATTTGTATATGTGTGAGAGAGGATCAGACACTCATGTGGAGGTCAAAGTATAGTCTCTCCTCTACTATGGGGATCCTTGGACTCAAATTCAAGTTGGTGACAAGGGTCTTTATCTCCTGAGCCATTTTGCTTGCCAAAGCATGACTTTCACATCCTCTTGCATGATTGATGGTTTCTACACTCCAATATGGCTTTTTATTAATGATAATATGTGGAATAATTTTGCTGTTATTGTACCAGATGTCTCATGTGCACTGTCATTTTATCTATAATGACCCATTATTTCCATTTTTAAGATAAAGAAACTGAGTTTTAAAGAAGCAGAGACATGTATTATCACACATTTTTAAGCTGCAATAACGGGATCGGAGGTTGTTGGACTCCCAAACTAGTACCTCTTTGAACTAACATTCATTTCTATGTCATGAAGATAATTTTTTTAGGAATTAGTGTACTAACATAATAATTCTAAACTTAGATTTCATTTGTGTTAATTAAAAGTGTAACACATCAGTCTTTCATTGGAGGTTCTTAGTCTTACTGTAACTTGATATGTCATGTTTTGTTGATATCCATGAGAAGCCTGCCCCTTTCCTGAACAGAAACAGAGGGAGAGTGGATGGAGGGATAGATGGGGTTGGGGATGGGATGAGAGGAAGAAGAGAGGGGAAATTGTGGCCATGATGTAAAAAAAGAGGGGAGAGGGAGGAATACACTTCTTTGAACTAACATTCATTTCTATATCATGATGACTATTTCTATGAATTAATGTATTAAAATATTAATTCTAACCTTACATTTTATTTTTATTCCTTAAAATGTTAACACACTTTAAACTCCATTATAAAACTAATAAAATTAAATGAGAATATGAAGCAAATTGAATTTTCATATAATTCTTTACTTTAAGTTGATACAATGATCCAAAGAAAACTAATTGACCTTATCTACCGAGTGTATAGAAATGATTACTCCAAGGACCAGCATTTTCCCCTTTGTATAAAGACCTTAAACAACTGTACTTCCATAATGAAGGCATACTCCATAAAATTTATACCATTACTGTGTTTAGTGTCTCACAATCGATAAACACTCACATTCTTCACATTTGAAATACATGCTCAGATAGATAAGAGACTTTTGTAATATTCATGAAAGGAAATGAGAAGTGGCAGTACAAGATGAACTTGGACAACCACATTGAATAGTCCCATGAACTCAACCAAAGGAACAAGGCACAGCCAATAAGTGTAGGTTGTATGAGTCCATTTGTGTGGAAATTTATGAAGAAACCCACACTAATCCATTATGTGACAGTCAAAATCATGCTTATCTTGGTGTAGCTCCAGTTTCGGTATGCTCCACTTCTTTGCCTGTGTGGCATTTCTATAGGAATATTCCCTTGTAAGCAGTCATTGCCAAGGGAGCACATGAATTGTGCATTTTGTTGCCCGCACTTGTATGTCAATATAAAGGTAAATATAATAATCTCTGTTTGTGAGAAGGGAAGTACTTGATAGAATATTCTTTATAAAAATACTCATTATAAAGAAGGTTAATAATAATAGATGCTGCAAGAAAGTAAAAAAATATTCAACTTATAACTAGCCTTATAATTTTCCTGAAGTGACAATTATTTTCTAATTAAAATATAATTATATAATTTCCACTTTCCCTTTCCTTCTTCCCACCACTCCCATGCATTCCTCTCAAATTCAAAGCAACTGGTCTCCTTTTCTTCAGGTTTTTTGTAAATGTGTGTGTGTGTGTGTGTGTGTGTGTGTGTGTGTGTGTGTGTGTTTATATGTGTGTAGATATGTGCTTATATTCCTCCTGTCTTTAAATTTAAACTCAAGAAATTTTAATATCACTTTGAAATTTAGAAATTGTTTTCTTAAAATAGTCTATAGAGGTAGAGGATACTTTTCTGGGGCTGTAGATCAATAATAGTAGAGAACTGCTTCTTAGCTATGCAGAATAAGTCACAACAAACAAGCGTAAGCTTATCTTCTGAAATCCACTTGTCACATTGCCCTCTTCTATAGTAACAGTTATCAAAAGATGATGTTAATTTGGGTATTACACGTGACACAAGTATTTGGAAGATTGCTGAGGTTCCATTTGCTTAACATGGTTTTGATATGATAATCTTTACCAAAAATGAAGATTTCCCATTGAAATTATGAGAACAATCTCTCATTCTTTGAACTTACTCTAGTGGCTAGACTGTAGGAGAAAAAAAAAACTTCAAATTTTTGTTTTCCTAAAGGAGTAGTTGTTAATCACAAGCACCTGTACATCTACACAAAAAAGTCCCTGTCTCCTTTAAGGGCAGAAGAAACTCTGAGTGATTTCTGGATTTCTGAGGGACAGGAGGTTAAATTTAGTCATATTGGCTTTCTTCTTTTTCATTCTGATTACAGTACAGCTGTTTTATGGCAGGGAAACTTGCTGCCCTCATAAGTCTTTATTATATTAACTTAGTTACTCATATAGTGTAATAAATACCTGATTGAGAATTGAACCAGTCTAGGTTCAAATCCCACATTTAGTGCCACCTGATCTGGCGAATTCTGCTTCTTAACTTGAGATGTTCTTCTTATTGATTTCCTGTCCACGTGTGCTGGGGTAATACCTAAGAAACTCTTAGCACATTATCTGCCACATAATAACATTTCAGGGACATCAAGTGTCACTTTTAATAGATTAAATTAATCTTTTAATATTACTGTATACATTTTCCTCACATGTACAACAAATGAAAACTACATTAACCTTGTTGCCCTACATATGCAGATAAATTAGGTCCAATAATTTGCTTAAGTAAGATATTACTAATTATTTATATAAACAAAACTGAAGCATTTTCTTATAATAGGGAACTTCCTGATCTAGGAAATAAACTTTTTTTTAAGTTAAAAAGGTGATTGGCTGGCCCCATTTTTCCAGATGTTCAGATTTCATATAAGTAAAACCAATTTAAAAACCAATGTCTCCTAGTTAGCACAGGATGGCATAAATGTGTGCCTCTAATGTCTTTAACGAGTTTTTAGTTGGCAAAAACACTTGTGTATTTGACAAATTGTGACCAAAGATTGGAGGATCTATTTAGAATCCCTCATTTGCAGTTGAAGATTTTGTGATCTCGATGAACTCAAAATCACTATATGTTAACTTAAACAGAGAAAATATTTCAATGCCTGAAAAGTTTATCAATCTGGATTCCTATACCAATAGGAATTACTGTGTTTGGCATGTCCAAGACCAGCATACTATAATGACATAGAGCATACCAAACACATGGGAAAGATCACAAAGATACATGTTTCCAGAAGCATGTTCTAATTCTAGAGAATTCGGTTGGAGTCATAGTTTCCCCAACCAAATCTCAGCTTGAGGACCATAGTGGAAGGGCACAATGTAACAAAGACCTCTGAGTTGTGGAACTGTGATGCTCCATCTGCTCCCTGAAGCATCAGCCATGGGCCTATCTTCCCCAAACATTCAGCAAACATTTACCTCCCAAGTAGAAAGTATGAGCATGCTGACCCTCAGGAGAGAACTAAAATCCACAGCTACACAACTTCCTTCTATCTCAAGGGGAAAAGTTTAAAAATAACCAACTTTTCTCAGGCATGTTAGGATATCTTTTCCCTAGGAAGCACTTTGTTTTCATATTTTTCTAGCTCTCTGTTAAAATTGAAAACATGAATGCTCCATTGCCTGAGATACTGAGTAAACTTGCTCTGAAATGTACCTTTTAATGTCTTTTATGATTTTGTTTTTCTTCCCTTATTTGCACTCTCAGCTGTGGCTGAATTTCCATGCAATGCATCATTTCTTTAAGAGTTTGCACACCATAAGAAGTAAAAATGGAAAATGGAATCTATTAAGAGAAAATAGTTTTCCCAAGTCCCCAGCAGATGCTGTCGGTGAGAAGCCCTCTGTCTGCTCAACACAGCAGATCAGCTTAACCCTCCATAGGTTTGCCTGAGAGAACGGAACATATTTCTGGTTGTTAAACTAATGAAGGAATTCTTAACTTGACTTCACCCTCCTATTGTTTCAGAATGCACTGTGAACCTGGGGGTTTGTCATTTAAGTCACGCATCATTCCACTTCATCGAAAATGATTTCCAATATTCTAACCCACTAGCTGCCATCAGGCTGACTGACTATCATATCACATTGAATGTGAGTGCAGAGAAATGTCTTTTGTTTTTTTTATGTTTATTCTCATTAAGGAAATATTGTGATTTTCCATTGTTATCTTTCTTCTTAAGTTGGGAAGGCATCTGTTTTGTTTTGTTTTCCCTGTGTTGGAGGCAATCAACTGGCTTACAAATGAGCAATGAGATTGTGATGCCTGAAAAACCACTGGAACTTCCAATGTTACAAGGGATTGGCAGGGTCTCCCCTGAACTTGTCCTAAATGGGACATGACATGTGCCAGCAATCTTACTAGGGATAAGGTCTGTGAACTAAGAGGGCAGAATGGCTGAATTATAATCCAAATACTTTACCCACCAGCAGGAGATGTATGTGATAAAGTCAGTTTATTAAGTGAGAGATTAACACTATGTTACTCTGTGTGTGTCCCCATGATTCATACCCTGTCCCATCTCTACCAGTTTTGTATGGAGACTAAAGACTTAGGCATGTATACTCTACACTGTGTATCCCTTAGGCTCTAACCCAACAAAAGCAAAAATCTCTCACTGTTAGTGACTTTGGGGATGGTAGCTACAGCCTACCAGGAAGAGACAAGAGGCTTCAACGTCATCAGCCTGGTCCTGAATTAGGAATGTTTGCCCACAACTAAGAAATGTAAAGCAGGTGGCCATATAAGAAGAAACGCGTTTGAATTTTTCTCTCCAACTATTTACTGGGAAATTTAACTCCATTCCTGGAGCAAAAATTGATGGCACTTTAGAGCTTTAGCATTTTTCAGGTATCAATAAATCCCTGTGGAGTCATTCAGCTCATCTAAAAACCAGAGGATCAGTAGTAAAATATAGCAAAGGGTTTTAGTATAGCAGGCTAACAGTCCTTCATACTATTTAAATACTTTTAAAGCATTCTTTTGGCATTCATATAACTTGATAGCTCATGCTTCCTACAAAATGTTAAACGATTTATTTTGAACTATCAATTATACTCAATATGTAGATCTTTGTCATACATCGATTATTCTTTACCTCGAAAAAGCCAGCAGTTGTTATTTTTACATATTTAGCAATATGTATGTGCACACGTACACACACACACACACACACACACACACACACACACACACATACAGAAAGTGACTGAGAGAGAGAGAGAGAGACACAGAGAGAGAAACAGACAGACAGACAGACAGGACAGAATCAGAGAGAGATATATTAACAATGAAAGAAAAAGAGACAATTGGAAAAAGCAAAGGGAAGGGCTACATAGAAAGGCTTGGAGGGAGGAAAAAGAGAAGAAAATCATAAACGTAATTTCAAAAAATAAAAACGAACTTAAAAGATCAAAATTAAAATGTCAAGTAATGAAGCTTGAAGAACAGCATATGCTGTTCAACTTTTAACCTGATTATTGGGTCCCCATATTGAAGATAATAATATCCTCATTTAATTCATAATTTCATTACTTAAACAAGACTTGTGAAATGACATGGTGGAGTTTTACAAGTGGAATTATGCAGCATATGTTCTTTTGTGTCTTTGTTTTTTTTTCTGTTGTCTTCTAACGAATGTCAATGACACCTCTTGCAGTTGTTTATTGTCAGGTATGTGTAATATGCCTTTGGAAGTATGAATAAGCTCAAATCCTGTAGGTTGAAGATTCCATCCAGAATATTTATTGTTTGGGGAAACAAAGTAGGGATGAACATCTTGTTCATGACCAGTGATACATAATCATACAAATATCTCTGCCACTCGATTGATGTAGTGTAAAAGCCTGTGTGTCTTCAATTTTTGTAGAGAAGGTAGATAAGAACAGTTTTCCAAAGTCTGTGTGATGATTTCCCCTCTAGTCAAAATACCTATTTACAAGTTCAAGAATTTGCTTTAATTTTTTTAAGTACTCCTAAAAACATGCTTTCTTCAGTAGTGCACTTTATAATAACTTCCATTACTTGGCAGTGCAAGAAACTCAGCAAAGACTGTGTGAATAATCCAGTCCACAGACTCATCATTATATATTTTGGAATCATGTTGTTAGCATTAAAATTGTACATACCACGTGTTTGAATAGGATGAAGTCTACAGTTACAGGAGAATTTATATTTGTACAGCGCCTGATCTTTGCCTTATAAGCATAAGTTGTTCCTTAGTTTCCTTGGTTTACAGTTTTTGTGTGATTGTATTTTACAAATTTTGAAACACTATTTTCTAGTTGTTTGATATTTTATGACCTTGGAATGGTCTCCTTTTATTCCTTGTTTCTGAATATTTGTTGGTGATCCATAGTTATAATCAATTTTTATATTTTGATAATGTATCAAGAATTTTTATTAATTAGCAATTTATAGTATCAATCCAATTACATGAACAAACTAAGAAAATTACTTATTGAAAATTCTTATAAGTTTGGTCTATTTAATTTTTTCCACTTAATGTAAAAGACAAGATAATGTTGAGCATTTTGAAAATTTTTGTGCAGAGTTTAGTGGTATCAAATACATTCATGTTGTTCTGTGCCTTCCATATCTTCTCTAGAACTCTTCCCATCTGACAAAACTGAAACATCTTACTCACTGAGCACTAACTCTTCATTTCTTCTTTACCCTAACCCCCAAGCCATCCTTCCTACATTCTGCCATTATGAAGTAGACTACTCTAAGGGCTTCTTTAAGCAGAATTACACATTAATACTCCTCTATACCCTGTTTATTTAACTTAGCACAGTGTCATTAATGTTGACTCATAGCATAATTTTCCCTTTTTAAAATGACTGAATAATATTCCATTGTAAGTATGTAATTGATTATGTTTGTTCATTCATCTCTACCAACTTGAGATATTCCAAGATTAGGCATTATTCTGTTCCAAGCAGGAGTGATTCCCTACCAGCTCGACTTGGTTTTTGGAGCTGTTACTGGTTACTCATTAAGCACCCTCCCTTCCATTTTCTGCATTCTGTTTCCTACAGGCTCTTCTGTGTTTCCATTCTTATCAACATTGCTCAAATATTGAGCATTGCTTTCTGACCTATCCTTAGGCACTTTATAAACAGAATTCATGATGGATTTTATCAAAGGTCTTATAGAATTCCTTGCAGTGATCATGTACTATATTCTCCCCTGTTCTGATTGTATTGAATGAATTACAAAATTAAATTTTTTTTGTATTTCTGCAATTAACACAAATCATTTGCAACACTTCACTTTACAAGCTATTATCATAAATTTCAAATGCTTTGTTTAGGCTTTTGCATTTACGTTTGTAAAAATGTTTGATTATCAAAATTTCTTCTAAGTATATTTTGGTATCTAAATAATGCTTTTCTCCTGAATAATTCAAGTTCATAGAATATTGGCCCCATATCTTCCTTATATGTTTGGTAGGATGTGAATTACTTTGGGCAAGGAATTTTTGTTGTTTTCTTAAATGATTCATGATTTTGATTAAATATGTTTTAAAAACATAATACTTTTATTTTCCATTCTGTGTATTTTATCAAGTTGTGCTATCCTCAGACATTTTCAAATTCACCTAAAATGTTTACTTAGGAGTATCTTGGGAACTATGCAATTTCCAGTTTTCTGTACTTTATATATACCTTTTTTACTTTTTTAAACTTTTGTTTCACAGTTTGCTTTTCTAAGGAAATGAACAAACAATATCTGGGGGTTTTGGACTTTTCTATTTCCACATTTTTAAATGTAATTCATAGTAATTCTTCTATAAGCTTCTTCTTATATCTTTCTTGTGCTGTCTTTCAACTTGATGTACTGTTCAACTTTTTGAGATCTTATTTATTTTTGTCACACAGAACAATTTGCTTTGTTTTCAACTTGGCCACCTGCATTCTACCTTTACCATAACCACTTTCTTTCTCTCTATTCTTTGTTGTTTCTTAAATTATAAATTTTTATATTTGAATAAAAACATTGATAGCCTACTCTTAGTTTTTTAAGGTCATGTGGCATTTATTACACCTTATTCTTTAGTTCTTATTTTTGGAATTAGAATATAGATATTGAAATATCTATATCAAATAGTTGAAAGTGAGCTTTTAAAGCAGTTGGTTATTTTATCAAGCTACAGATGTGGATACTTCTTGTTACATTCACAGATTTCATTTCCCTTACAGAACTTTTACCTACATAACTCTATCTCACAGTTCATAGCTTATATGCTGTTTCAAATCTTAGCTATCCTCATTTTAGATCCATGTCTGTCCCTCTGTGATTGTTCACACTGTGCATTATTTTAAAGATGCTATGTATTCTAAATGATAAGTTTTTTTTTAATGATGAAAGATATTTTACACACATTTTATCTCCTAGGGCTTCTTAAAAGTTTGTCCTAATGTACATATATGATATATAACTAGGCATAAGATCTTGGAGTAGAAGAAAAAAATAAAATAGAGGCAATAGAAATACAGATGTTTGGGTAAATCTCATTGTTCATATTACTCATAATGTTTAAAACATGGTAGTAGTAGAAAGTTTTCCATGTTGGGTGCCAAATGTAGTTGGAAGTTTTTCTATGTCCCACTTAGTCCTGTAGCTGCATAAGTAAACACATAGAGGCTTATATTACTTACAAACTGTATGGCCTAATGGCTCAGGCTTCTCGCTAGCTAGATCCTATAACTTAACCCATTTCTATTAATCTATAAGTTGATACATGGCTGTGGCTTACTACATGGCCGTGGCTTATTGGTACTTTTATATCTTCCTTCAGCTGGCTATGGCTTGTGTTTCTCTCCCTCTCCTTTCTCTTCCTGTCTTTCTGCTTGGATCTCCCAAATGCCTCTAAGCTGCCTTACCATAGGCCAATAAAGCTTTATTTATTAACCAATCAGAGCAACACATATTCATAGCATACAGAAAGCACATGGCCTTATCATGCTATATCTTTTTAAAATACATATCTGCAAATGGATCCACATTTGATTACTTTTAATAATATTATTAATTATTGAAAATAGATTCTTCTCTCATCCAATATATTTTGACCCCATTTTGCCCTCCCTCAACTCCTCCTGGCTTCCCACTGCCTCTACTCTTCCCCTCCATTTCCTTCTCAGAAAACAGCAGGCTCCCAAAAGATGACATCCAAATATGACAAAACAAAGTACAGTAAGACCAGGCAAAAGCCCTCAAATTGAGGTTGGACAAGGAAACCCAATAGGAGGTAAAAGAGCCCCCAGAGCAGGCAAAATATCCAGAGAAACTCCTTCTCCTACTGTTTTTGTTTTGTCCAACAAAAACATCAAGGTAACAGCTATAACATATAGGCAGAGGACCTGGTGTAGACCAATGCAGGACCCATGTTTGCCACTTATTACTTAAAGCTACACATGCATTACAACTGCTTAAGCTTATTGTATTTTTCATACCTACATATTTGTCTGCTGCAGATAAATAATTGTCTTCTGTATATCAAGTATTTAGAGAAAAAGGAGTAGCATTTTCTTCCTGCACATGCTTACATTACAGAGCCAATGTGATGCTTTACCATAAGGAAGACGTTAATGAACTGTTCCTTTCAAATGATTCTCCCAATATCTTTGTAGCACAATGACAAGCTGGAATCCATTTCAAGTCCACTTCTTGGCAACATTTCTCTCTAGTATAATTAAAAGTGTTCCTTTTTGTTTTATATTGTTTTATGAACATTGTCACTACTGTGCTAGAACACTTTTGAAGTTTGTTAGAACATCATCTTATATTCTACATAACTGCTATCACCATAAATAACATATCAATGATCCTATCATATATATGACTAAATTAATGTCTTTTCTTGATAGAGGCATAGTATAATGATTTAAGTCCATAATATGACCTAGGATTCAGCATCAGAGCAATAAAATTTGAGTTAAGTGTAGGGAATAATACGACCTGAGACAATTCCTCATACTTCTCACCTGCAAAACAACACAAAAAATGAATTTCTCAAAATATTTTAATATAATACTTTATTAATTATTTGGGAATTTCTTATCTATATCGATCTATCATATATATATATATATATATGTATTTTGATTATATTCATTCATACTTCTCTTCCTAACTCCTCAAAGATTAAGATCCCCTTACATCATTCAATTTCATCTTGTTTTGTTGTTATGGTTGTTCTTTTGTTTCATAACTCATACATTATAATTTGTGCTGCTCATGTACACATGGGTGTGCATCCTTATAAGGGGCATGGTCAACTTACCAGGGGCTACAACTTTAAAGAAAACTCAGTCTTCCTACATCAGCCATCACTATGATAATTCCTAAGCTATGTAGAGAGGCTCATGAGCCCCAAATCTTTTCATGCTTGATTGTTGACTGGGTTGATATGGTACAGGTCTAGTGTAGGCAACCACAGTTGTTTTCAGTTCATAAGTGCAGGAATTCCCTCAGGCCCACAAGATATTATTTCACCTCATTTCTCTCTGACCTCTGGCTCTGGCTTTCTTTCTGCCCCCTCTTCCATTATGTTCTCTGAGCCTTTCTGGGGGAAGACATCCTAGATATTCCATTAATGCTATATACCCCATAGGCATATATTATCTGATCTTTAACTAGTTATGAGTTTCTGCATTAATTTCCTCCATTGCATACAGAATTTTCTCCAATGAGCTCTGAGAGCCCTACACTAATCTATGGTATAAGGATATAAATTTATAGGGCGGTTTGACACTTTCCTTTCTGTAATTGTAGCAGGTTCACACTTACAGTCTATGAACTCCACAGCCATGGGTTCTTGTCCATATTGACAACTCCAGGCATGTGTTTCATCCTGTGGATCCAGCCTTAACTTCCATCTGACAGTCCATGGCGATAGCCACAGTACTCGTGCCACTACCGCACACTTGGTTCTGTCTTTCAGGTTGATAATATTTGCAGTTCACAGCTGAGTAAGACTGGTTATGGCTTTGCCCCCTTAGCAGTTCTTATGTACTGTGAAGTATGTTGGAAGTTAACAGGGAGGAAGCTTTTTTCTCTTTTCAGTACCAACTAGATTTCTCCATGTCCTATAACCAAAGTGTGTGGGGTCTTCAGTAATATGGTGGTAACATCAAATATGAGTGGGCAACTACAAGAAGTAGCAATAGCCTCTACTGTTTTAGTCTCTGGGACACCCATGACCACTATCTCAGTGGGAGATAACATAATCGGCACTGGGCTTTAGCTTTTGCATTTTAATGCTTCTGGGAGGAATGTTATCCACTTTGAAGCATAACTCCAATTAAATTCCATTATATGAAACTGTGCATATGTATTATATACTTAGGAAGCACATAAAATAGGTTTATATATTGTTCAAACATTCTTAGTGCTGTTTGTCCTTCCCACTACCTTCTCCTCTGTCCTTTCCTCCCATCCATTTCCCATTTAAACCTCCTTATTCCCCTTAATATCTCAGTATGAGCCGTGTTCTACTACTCCTGTTTCCTTTATATCTTCTTCTACCTCCCACAGTGGCTCCTTTCTAGTTTCTTTGCTTCTACATGTATTCCAAGTTAAAGATACAAATACAGACTCAATACCACCATGAGTGAGAATATATAATGCTTATCTTTCTTGGTCTGGGCTATCTCTATAGTTATAATTCCAAATACTGTTAAATATAAATTTATTTTAAGTAATACTTTTCTAAATCACTTAAATTAAATACATATTAAAGTGGTATGAAAGAAACAATTGTTAAATAATGGAAAAACTGTAAGTATATGTGCTCGTGGATTGTGCCAACTACACATTTAAAAGTCCAATGCTGGTGGGAAAATAGTTTAGCTGTCATTTATGTTTGCATATTTAATAAGATAAAAGTATAAGAATAAGAGCTATTCAAGCAATTTGTTTTGGGGGACTACATAGGATAATCAGTAGATACAATACCATGAAACAAACCAGAAGCCTGCAGCAAAGAGCAGAAACAATGTGACTCCTGCCTGAAATCATTCATAAAGTGGCATTAGTGATGCTTAAGTGGAGCTTCCCAACACTGGTAAGCTGCCACACATTCTCCTCTGCATCCCCACAGCCTCTCTCTGTAAATCACAGTTGCAACATTATGACCAACAGAGCACAGCATCTCATAAGCTGAAAGGTCACTGCTTTGTTTGTTTGACTTTCATAATCTGAAATCTCAACAGAATGAATTGCACCGAAGCTGCGTATCTTCCAAAACCACCATCTTTGCATAGCATTTTGATCTCTCCATGTTCTGGGAAATAGTGTTTAGCATTTGTTATATGTTTACTTTTCCTGAGAGGGCCTTGTATCTGCACAAGGATATAGCATGGCAACCCTAAAGGGGAAAACTGAAGCAATACAAAGATTATAGAATAAACATCAACATAGATTAGGAACAATTTCTCACTACAAAGCACTTTCTTCTTTTTTGCTTGATGAGGTAGATTACTGTTTTCCTCTGTCTGCATTCACCTGGGGTTCTTTAGTTGCATTTCAAGCACAACTATTACTTACGTAAATGTCTGTCTTTGGATTTGAGGAGAGGCTCAGTTCTTTTGATTATGGGGTACTGTTGGCAGAAAATGGGAAGAATCAAATAATTGTAAGGGAATACTTCAATTGAGTTTTAAAATGTATAAACAGAATGAAATATCATAATTCAGTACCACCTATATTTTCTTTATTCGATATTAATAACTGAATCTGGCAAGGATGTAATCTCATTGAAAAACTTTAATGCTCATAGAGGAAGTAAGGAAAGCATGTCTATTGGGCTATCGGGGGCATCAGAAAGATCCTTTTAAATGCAAGAGGGATCCACAGGTATTTCTAAGCCATAGTCAGATAGAACTTAGCAACTATATTTTAAAAATGAATCTAACCTTCTATTCATCAAACAGAGCCCTGTATAAATGTCAGTGAGCATCAATATTCAATTAACATTGTGGCTTATTCATAAGTTAGGAATACCTCGTGTGGAGATCCCTGTGGCTCCTTCATCCTAACTGTAGAGACCTTTCTTCAGTTGGCTTTAGCTGGGAGAATGTCATCACCTGCTATATGTTAAGTACCTTTCACTCTCCAGCTACACATTGATCACATGGTTCCAAGGAAACATGCTGGTACAATTTCACCTGAACCCTTGGCATATCAAGGTTCTAATTGAGGGTCATGCCATGGAAGCCTATAATTGACTCCCCAAAAAATGCAGAAAGGAATCGAAACTTCAGATTTTTTTCCACCTTAATGTGTATATTGTTTACATACAAACATTAGTTAGAAGAGACACACAAAGAAAACTTCTGATGCATCTGCATTCAACCCTTCCTTGGGGTGTACTTTTAATTCTGCAGCCAGGGTATTAGCAATATTAAACTGAAAATGTCACAGAATGTCAAATCTGAAAATGTCACTGGGAAAGGGGAAAAAAGATGGTGACCCTGTACTATCCACAGATGAAATAACTATGCCTCCCCAGTACTGTACTGTGGTTTTTTTTAAAGAGGGTATAATTTTATACATTTTGCATCCTATTAATTTTCATGGCATCGATGGAGAAATATTAGAACAGCAAGAGAGCTGAAGACAAATTAACTCATCAATTACATGTATGGGACAGTGGAGACTGAGTTTATTTCACCATTTCGAATAGCAATAAAACTGTAATTACTAACTCGTGGAATCTTCATGGAAATCTGCATTCATTACCACTTAATTTGAAGTCAGTGACTGCTGTATACTTAACTTTTCTAATATCTGCCACCAAATAGGAATAGCAGGAAACAGTTTAGAATTAAAGCAGCTGTCCCACTCAGTCCCCGAAGAAGCATTTTTGTAATCATTCAGACTAAATTTTGCCCATGACACCAGTGAGATTAGTTTGTACTTAAATAGTGCAGAAAATAGAAAATGAATATATTGTTTGTTCAAGGTCACAATTCTTTTTCATGTCTCTTTTCTCTATTTCTACCTCACAGCTACTTTTCATTTTTCTATCCTTTCTCTACATACAGGAGAAAATTGTTTCCTCCAGGAATAATGACAAACTGTGTGTGTGTGCGGCGGAGGGCGGCGGGGGGGGGGGGGATAAGCCAGAATACTTGTGTCAATATTCTGACAATACTACCTGTCAATTGCATTGTTTTCAACAAGTTATTTCATATTCTTGAAGCTAATTCTTCTCATTTATAAATTAGAATTCTAAGATCAACCTTGTAAGGTTTCTGTGAGCATTGTGCAATTTAATATACATAAATGCCCCTAATGTACCACATGGTATTTCAAGGCTTTTCTTTCTCTTCTTTGATCGTTAAAAATAACCCTCATATTATAGGCACTGCATATCATGTCATAATTTATAGAATGGATTGAATTTCCCTGGCAGTTTAATATCCTGCAGAATCAAAACTGCATTTATTATACATAGCCCATTTGTTTGTGTTTTTGTAACATTAATGTGGCCGAAAAGCAAAGTTCTATATAAATGGAAAATGATCTTTTAACCACACAATTTTTACTTGCCACTGTGAATTAATTAAGTCTGAAAAGACATCATTTACATGTTATTATTTCTGTTTCTTTAGTCAGTAACTGACACCTGGGAAATGATAGATCACAGATGTAAGGGGTCAGAGAAGAGCAGGCATCACCTGCATTTTATTTCAGGCTCAGTGATGTTTATCAAGCGTCTGATTCTGTCAGCACCAGGTTTGATGTATATGTATCCAGATGCAAAGGAAGTAAGTGTCGGAGATGTGAATGCAGTTGTGATTGAAGGGCGGCGTATACATTTCTGACTGAAGAGTGCAAACAACAGATCTCACTCTCAGATTTTAACAAGAAAAGTAGGCATGAAGAGTTACAATAGGAGCTAGCTACAAACATCAAATGCAAACACAATAATCTTTTATGCTATTTTGAAGTGGATGGTTGTCTACTAGCTTTAAAACTGTAAAACCAGTATCAGTGTGCCTGCTAATCTTAAGTGTTCTTCTCACGGTAACTTTCCACTGTAAGATTTCTATAGTTTGTGCTCAGCAGCACAGTTAACTAAAAATAAGTAAGACTAAAACTAAACTTTATGTGCTTGCCTCTTTTGCTTGCTTGTGTCTGGTTAATTTCCATACTTCTCAATGGTGCATATGCTCTCCCTCAAACAAGCCAGAACAGGAGATAGAACCTCATGATGTCTCAAGCTCATCTAGCCAGTTCCAAAGCATTGTATGGGCTTGAGCTGATCCTCTCAGGAGCAGTCTATTTGTGTTACTAGCTAGAACCTGCTGTGCACAAGCCATGCTTTGGATATCAACTGTGGGCTGAATTCACTGAACAGAGACAAAATAGTGTGGTAAGGTAACATCAAGGTATTTGATAGTCTTTGAGACTCCCTGTTACCTGAAAAGTTAATGTTTCAAACATGTTAAAACACATAAAGATTTTCAAAGAGATTATGCAGCATATCACACTGTTAATGATAGCTATTGTTATTACTACTCCATTTTCCATTTGCACATCAAAGCAAAGGCACAATGAAGAATGAGAGAGAAATGTATCTAGATGCAGAAGGCATGGAAAAGACCAACCTATTTATTTCTCATATGCCAAGGAAGGAAACTTGTGCTTTAATCTTCGCAATTTAGAACTCATTAGCTGGAACAAACTAGTTGGTACATACAGTAATTATGCTGCAAGAAATAATAATTTATTGAAATATGGCTATATCATTTCTAAATTCTTATCTGTTCACCTACCTGATTAAAAGGCACATTTTGACAGAAATCCAAAAGGTAGAAAATGATACAGAGAAAGAGTATTATGCCTATCTTTTTAATTTAAACAATGTATTGAAATTCATTGAGAAAAATGCAAGGATGTTCATTCTAGAGACTTAAAGTGGTCCAAAGTTTTGATTTTCAGTCTTCACAATTTGCAACTTGGCAGACATCAACTTTTGTTCCCTTCCTGTCTAGCTGTCATCCATCCCTGCTCATCTCTTCTCATTCCATTTCTTGTCTGAACTGCTGATTGGATTCAAAGAGGGTGGGGGGAGCTAAATGTATTTATTTGCTTTTCTTAATTTGGAAATATCATATTACTTTATTGCAATATAATAAGAGTGATAACTTTGCATTTACCCAGACTCATGCAGGCATGTTGCTTGACCCTCTGGTAATTTAGGGTATAGAGTTGAAGTGCTTTCTCCTAGCATATAGCGACATCTTGGTGACACACATTGTGAAACATTTTAACATATACATGAGCCCCTCTACTTAGGCTCTCAAATCATCTATTGTAGTCATTTTATGTTTCTAGTGGCAGCTTTTCTCTTGTTTTGCTCATTGCTGAAGCTCTCTCGATTTCCTGCCTTCTGTCTTGTCTCTTTCTGTGCATATGACCTGTTCACAGGTTATGTTCCTTTCTTCTTGTATTTTTTCTCTCTTCTCAGTTGCATAACTGTCAACTCTGCTTGACATTCATTCCTTGACCCAGCTTTCAAGCAATTCTCTAGGCATCTTCATATGTGTGTGTGTGTGTGTGTGTGTGTGTGTGTGTGTACGTATGCAAATGATATTCAGAGTATAAAGTGTATTTCTCTTCAAGTCAGAAATTTCTATTGATAATCTCCCCTTTTCAGTGGTATTTCTTTTCTCTCAGGTGCTTTAAAAAATTTGCTTTATGATATCCAGTGGCTTTGCCTTGGATCAGATTCTTTGGCTTACAGGATCTTTGCTGCATTCACACTTTTATTTATGTTTTACTGACATCACACAAATTAGTACAGTAACCTCCAAGCTGGATCCATCAGTGTCATTTCTGCATCTTAACTTCTGTGTTCTGGAATGTAAGTATAAAAAACAGCTGCCTTGTTCATCATATGTCTTGGTTGCTAAATGAAACCAATGATGTGGTTAGATATTTAATGATCTGTTTTCCACTAGACTTTGATTGTGTGGAATTAAATAGAGTTTGGAATGTTTTATTCTTGCCAGAGTTTTCTTCTTTTGGCTTACTTGTCTTATAATGCTGGTGGTATCTCACCCTGAAATATAAATTTGATGCTATATAATATGACCTATATGGTTCAGGGTTAGAACCTAACTGTGAGTTATGTCCTCTTCTGGGATCCTGGGACCAAAAGAGACCACTTTACCTTTTCATCATTCTTGTGGCCTGGCCTAGGACAGCTATTTTTCTATAGATTCATTTGACATTTAAAGAAAACTGAATTTCATTATTATGAGCCTTAGTTAACATGAGCAATTGAGGGTAGATGCTTTACACAACATGAAGAAAATAGTGGCCTTTGTTGGATATCTTTATCATTGGCATTACATAATGATTCAAGGGTTGTTCATTGTTTAAATATATCTATTGTTGTTTTCTGTTCGGGTGTGTAATAGAAACCTGTATTTAAAAAAAAATCTATCACAGGAATGCCACTTACTCTCTCATCAATTTTCTTTTTATTACTAATTTCATTGCAATTTATTATTCCATGTATCTTCCACTTTTAAATGTCTTCGTTTATATGTTCATCAGCACTGAATGTATAGAATGTTGCTTCTCATCAAAATAATTTTTCTAATATAGATTTGGTAGATGAAGCATATTATTTTTTATGTGTTCTACTAAGTCTATAGAAGGATTCAAGCAGTCAGCATTTTCTTTTATTGCATAGATTTGGAATCCACAAATCACTCAGGTGGATATAACCATTTGTCTTTGCAATAAAATCCCACAAAGATTTTATGGTCAGAATTCAATAGCGTTAAGAGGTTTCAATTTCTGAAATGTTGCCCATTTCTTTCTTAAACACAATAATCAATATAGTTTGTGTCAGAATGCCATCTCTTTATGAAAAAAAATAGAGCTGCATTGGTAACAATAGCTTAAGTTTTTTTCTTCAAAACTTGAAATTTTGCAATAAAACTATTTGTAGCCATCACCATCATATTCTTAAGTGTTCATCTGCTCCCCTTTTTCCATTACATTTTCAGTTGTACTTCACTTCCTGAAAAGCTTTTATCTAGATTTTAAAAGATAGAGTTGCGTACGTATGTATGAGTGTGTGTGTGTGTGTATGTGTGTGTGTGTGTGTGTGTGTGTGTGTGTGTGTGTGTGTATTATATTAGAGACCAAGTCTTACTTTACTGAAAAAAATCTTGGACTAATCTCTTCTTTCTGCTTCTCTTCTTCTACTTTCTTCTTTCTCTTGTTATATGAAGGTTGTATGTGACTGCCTCTCTGTATTACTGTTCACAGTCACCACGTATAACTTGTTTGTACTCCTTTGTCTTTTAATTCAATAAATGAACTTACATGTCAACACATAATCATTTTGTTTTTCTGTAATGGTGAGGATATTATATTTGAATTTGTTGGAGAAAGACTTTATAAAAGCATATGTATTGCAAACACTGTCTATGCATTGATGACCCTCAACTGTATATTCCTAGCTGTAAGTCTTCGCCTCAAGTCTAGACTCACATCCATCCTTAAATGTAGTATTTCTGTAAACAAGCACTTAAAATTTTATGGGTACAAAAGAGTAAATAATTCTCAGTGACTTTCCCATGTCTCTAAAGTCACCTCAGTTTAGTTAATTAATCAAAATAAAATATCTTTAAATTATATTTTTTTCTTTTCCAATCTTTTGTCTAAGGCTGAATGAAATGCCAATGAAAGTGGAGATTCCTCTCCACTGTATCAAAAATCAAGAGCAGACTGATTAGAAAACATAGGGATTCTTTGTTTCAGAAAAAAAAAGTCAGTGGATAATGAAACATGCCATACTGTTTACAAAGGTGAGGTGGATACAAATCTAAGTGGATGAGGTTGTTGAGGGATTTAGGTGAACTAATCATAGCTGAGTTTTAACTAATATGCACCCAAAAAATTTTCAAGTAAACCTTAAAAGACTCTTGACATTATTTAAATATTGTTTGCTATCTCTTAACAAAAATACATGTTAAATATTTATTCTTAGGCAGGTCCTCTTTTCCAAATTCAGTGTTAATTTCTCTTTTTAACATTCCGACTGCAGAAAGTTAATTTTCCTCTACCTTTATAATATTTGCTTATTTTAGAACAAATTTACTGTCACCCTAGATTATGTGAGTTATTGCTACAGCATTTTTGTAGTACATAGTGGATGGTGGAGGTGTTAGTTAATCTGATATTAACATTCTAATAAGTATTTTCAAGTCATGGTCAGTCATTTGATTCCCAGGACACTTTTGTATATAGAGAATTAAATGAAGTTATATTGCTTGAACCACACAACTGGGAAAAATTCAGCAGCCAAATTATGTCAAATATTAGGATATAACCATGTTATACTTTCTGTCTGCGCCTTACACCTGTTATTTCAGGGATAGGAATAATGATGAAAAATAAACCCTCTTTGCATCTTTAACATTGGATTCTATATGGTTTCAACATAGAATATAATTTTATATACTATTATTTACTTTATCAAACCTCCTTGTTAGTATACTCAACACTCAGAATTAAATAAATTCTTCACTAAGTATTTAAGTCCACACAATCATGACTACCAATGATCATAAGGCTACCCATTTAGAAATTTCTTCTTTGAACTAAAATAATCCTTTTAGTTTGAACACTTTTAAAGATGACAACGGAATTTGTTATAAAGAAGGACTCTCATACCAATGAGCACCCAGTACATCTAGATACTGGTTGAGAACCAACAGAAAGACACTACAGATTATATGGACATCATGTTCATCACCAGATTACAGAGAAACCATTGTAGGAAAAGTAGCACTGTGATTCTGTAATGTTTTATGTCTCTGAGTTTGTGTGATTGATTAGTCTAAACTTTTTCTTTTGGTTTGAGGATTTCGTACACTTATACAATGTGCTGTGATAAAGTCCATCTTCTTTTCCCTTTCTTCTGTTTCCTCCCCTTCCCCTAGCATTACTTCCTCCCAATTCACATGTACTTTAATTTTCTCTTCTCTTTTTATTTTATTTAAACTCATCAAGTCCAATTAGTGATACCAGTGCATGAATGGGTATAGAGCCAACTCCTGAAGTATAAGTAACCTCTAAAGGACGTCAGGCTTCAAAACAATTGAGTCTCCCTGTGTCTGAAGTCATATGCTTCCAATAGCTTTTCAGCTCTAGGTAGAACCTTGTAGCCACCTTCCCACTCCATTCTCATATAATATCTAGCTTGATCTTGTATAGTTCTTGTGCATGCTGACACAACGACTCTGAGTCCATATACATAGCTGCCCTGTTGTGTCTCAAAACACTATTCTCTTGTAGTTATCTACCACCTGTAACTCTCACAAGCAATCCCTCTTCTTCAATGATCCCTGAGCCTTGGGAAGAGAGGTCTATAATATAGGTATAACATTTAGGGAGATTTTTTGTATATTGACCAGTTGTGAGCCTCCATGTTAATCATCTCTGCAGCAGGAAGTTACTCCGATGCAGGTTGAAAGATGTACTAATTGATGGGTATAACATTAACTCATTAATTTAGTACTATGATCACTTAGCAGAACAATAGCAGTAGGTAATCTCCTAAGACCTATCACCCCTATAGCCATATTTTCTTTGCCCTGTTGGGCATAGGCTCCATCTTGTAGACCAAGCCTTAAGTCTAATTAGAAAATAGTTAAACAACATTCATGCCACTATTTTATGACTTTGGAATATTTTTGCTAGGCTGATGGTTATTGCAGCTTACAGGGTTCACACCTGGGTAAGACTGCTAATACCTTTTGTTCTCTGTTAATATGCATAGCACCTTTCAGCAGTATAAATGCTATCCACTGAGCCTGAAGCTTTTCTTATCAGAATCAGCATGATTTTTCCATATTCTATGACACTAGCATGTGATTTTTTTCAGTAATAAAAATGTACCCATCTTAGTTCTAGAGTATAACTAAGCAATGAAAGTAACCTGTAATATTTTGGGACTATGGGACTACATTAACCAATAACTTCCAAAGAAATAACATCCAGAAAACAAATAAATGGCTAGAAATATGGGTCAATAGTTAAAATTAGTGACTGCTTTTCCAAGGACCTGGAGCCAATTCCCAGCACCCAGCTCACATATGGTGGTTACAACCATCTGTAACTATAGTTCCATACTATCTTCTAGCCTTTAAAGGGAGCACACATGCATGTGATACACAAGTATTCATGCTGAGACACCACAAGAACCATAGACCAAGGAAAACTATAGTACTGTTCACAGGAAATTTCTTTTCAAGTGGTTGGAAAGGGTAGTCCTAGAGACTCCACAATAATGTAATCTGTTGCTCTTGCCTTTGATTTTTTTTCCTCAAAGGTAGAAGGTAATGCCCACTCAGGACACAGGTTTCTCATGAGTCAAGTATCTAAACTGATTAGCTTTCTTCTTTGGATTTAGTTTCAATAGTCCCAGGGAGTCCTATACAAACTGCCAATAGAAGGAAGAAATTAAATAGTCCTACACAGCTGTAATACCTATGAACCAAAACAATGACCACTATGACAAGTTATCTATAAATATCCAATAACTGTCATTCACATGTTTGTGGTAACCAATGGTTGTCTAAATTGGACTTATGTCCTACTCAGTAGGAAGGAAATTATGACTGGTATTAGAAACCTAGCCCTTTTTTTGCTTTAGGGGGACCTGTAGCTTCCTGGCCCCTGTTTTGGGTAACTGTTGCCTTGCTTGCAGACCTTGACCTTGATATCCTCCCTATACTAATTCCCTGCCAAGTTCCACCCTCTTGAATGCTAAAGGGAAGTCCCTTGTCTGTGTATCCTGAATAATGGGCATTAACAGCTTAGATGCAAGATTGTAAAAATCAGTAGCAAACTTCTGCCCTCCAGGGTTCTCCCATTGTGCTGTAAGCCTGTATTTAAGACCTCCTTCCTCCTTCAATAAATGCCATTCGGCATTTAAAATTAAAATATATATATTACATATATACATACTGCAAATGTAATATATGAATACCACAAGTGTGATTAATATCATGAGTGTAATTAATGAATATCATGAGTGTAATTTAAAATATAAAAATTAAAAAAAAAAGAAACCTAGCCAACTGCCTGTGGCTAAAGTGGTCATGATCTCAAAAGAGCATCTACTATGGCACTTTAATAGTCTACCATAACCCACAACTGTTGGTGGAAGTTTCTGTCCTGCCTGCCAATTCCTAAATAACTAACAGGAGACTCAATATTACTTACAAATGTTAGGCTGAAAGCTCAGGCTTATTACTGTCTAGCTCTTCCATTTTAAATTAACCCATATTTCTTATCCACCCTTTGCCATATGGTGGTACCTTCTTTCAACAAGGCACATTAATCTTGCTTCTTCCTGCATCTCTCACGACTCCTCCACCTCTGCCCTTCTTCCTCCCAGCATTCTCAGTTTGACTGTCCCACTGATACTTCCTGCCTGGCTCCCAGCTGGTCAGTTCTTTATTAACCAACGAAAGTAATATTTATTCACAGTATAAAAAAGGAATATTCCACAGCATCTCCACCTTCCTGTCTAATTAAAAAGGAAGATTTTAACCTTCACATAATTAAATATATATAACAAAGCAATTATTAAGTAACAATTACAGTTACAATATGCAGACCATTTATATTTGGAAAATTTAGAGTGAATACTCCATTATTTTTCTTATCTTGGTGAATCTAAAATTTTACATTTAATTTAACTTTTTATCATAACTAAGGAAAACTATGGTTATAACTATCTAGTCTTCAACCCCATCAAAGACCCCAGAAGGGTGAAATGTTACCTAATAACAGGGACATCAGGCTGCCTGAACAGTCACCCTAGGTTCTTCTGTGACATTGGGGCATCCAGCTATGGCCTACAGGCCTGGTATATCTGACAGACATTTCTGAGAAGCAGGGAATTTTGAAGGACTGTCATATCTTGTCTCAGCAAAGTTCCGGGGTTGCTTTGTTTTGCATCCTGGTGGTCTAGCTTGGACAGTATCTGTCAGCAGTTGAGGCAAGGGCAGTTTCTTTGCCCACATGGCTAACTTTTGCCATAAAGAAAACAAACTCCATACAGAATTTTTTCAGTGCCCACCATCTTTGTTGAAGTAGATTGGTGCTTCCAGGAACAGACATGTCTCACTATAATGAAAAGCCTAAGGTTATTAAATATTTTAAATGCCATATTCTGTAGGTCTTTGAAGTATTTGAAGACAATCTATTTATCTAAATATATCTGTGTATGACCTTGAAAACATACCTAACATGACTATAAATTGGACTACTATAGATGACTATTAATCTATATTTCTTAATTATATATTGCATTTTAAAATTACCTTAATAAGCATAGTAACCAAAACAAGAGTAGAAACATACATACAGTATAACAAAAATAACTTTAAATTTGTATCAATAAACTAAAATCCATGCCAATGTAAAATATTTAGATATTAATAGCTGGGTTTTCTTTTTGTTTGTTCAAAGTAGATTGAATAATCTACCCTTTTACCCTACCAATTCTATATGTTATCCCTGTTGTTTTCCTTTAGAAAGAGATTTTTGAATTTAACTCCTTTGTTTAGCTTTTTTTTTCCTGACTATGATCAACAACATTTTGTAACCAACCCTCTTTAAATGATGACAAACATCCATAGTCAATCTTTTGGGAATGTGGACTTTGCTCTCTAGACTACTTCCTGCTGTTTGTGGGCATGGCTATCTCTGCGGGAACCTTGAGAAATCTGGGATGATAATGAAGTCCCAGCTGGAGTGTTTGTGTGAGGCAGGACCAACTCAGTCATCAGCCTTGAAGCTGTTCTGGATGCTGGATTGCTTGGACCATCCGTTTTCATTGGTGTCTGGTCCCCTTGCTCTGAAAATACATAAACTTTTTAAGGTAACATACACATCCACATTAAAACAAGTATAGACTATACACTCTGCATAAGTCAGCCAAAGAAGATTTTTTTGTTAAGTGTTTGAGCAGGTAAAATATATATCACATATTTTGTACTTCATTTAGGTTTATATTTTTATGTTTGTAGCCAGGATTTTCGGGGGGGGGGGGAGTCTTCCTCAATTAAACCTGATTTTCTTTAACCTGGCATGGATCCACAGAAGAAATAAATCAATAAGAATAAAAAAGAAAAAAAATGACATGCAAACTGTCAGATAAATAGGTGAATATGGAAGTAATCATTGTGTTAAGGAATCTAGTCCTAGAAAAACACAAGTCACATCTTATTCCTCATATGTGAATACTTGGTTTTTTTTTTTTTTTTTTGCAACTTTAGATTTGTGTATTTAAATACAATAGACATTGAGACCTGAAAATTATCAAGGGAAAATGGAGGAAGGCTCTTTCAAGAGAGGAGCGATAGAAGAATGCTATTGGTACAAATGGGGGATGGAAAAATAACAGAGCATTAAGTTATAAGTATGATGGTGAAGGGAAGGCAGGATCAGAGAGGTTTACAAGAGTGGATAGCTAACAATAAAGACTTGAAAATGTCCCATGAAACCTCCTAGAGTAGAAGGTTCCTAAAATGTATATAAAAAAGGGGGTGTAAATGGAGTTACCTTATAATAGGAGGAACAATGTACCTCTCAGACAACATAGCTACTCATTTATTATATTTCCTTTAACCCACTACTTCTGCACAGCTTCCTGTTGTAATGGTATTTAATTCACCGAATAAGTACTAGTGCTTAATTCATTCTTTCAATGGAGCAAGTGCTTAGTCATTTGAGTGGGTGTATATATCTGACATAATGTTTGAATTACAAAGTTATTCTGTTTGCCCTCCCAAATTTTCCATTATGAAGTCCAGATCTTCTTGTTTATTACATAAACCGTTGCATCTTCTGTAGTTGTTTTTCTTTGGCAGTTTATCTTTGAGCTTGTATAAACTATGCCATACACGAGCTTCTCAAATCATGGGCTCTTCAAATGCAAAGGAATTTTTGAATTGGCATTTTGAAAATGTTTGCAAAGAATTTCCTGCAGATCTCCCTGAATCCTGCCACCTGTAACCGCTGTGAGGAATTTTATAGCAGTGTCCAACAGTTATTTACAAGATATGTTCAAAATTGTTCATTTTTTTGAAGGCAACTTCTGACTTATTAGAATGCCCTAATTTTATGCCTTTTCTCCCAAATCATCACATTAATTTTGCTGCTGTTGTTCTTGTTAAAGTTTTAAATCTCTCTGTGTATAATGCAGTATGCACTTAAAATTACAGTTATGTGGAGGACAAATAGTAAGTAAAATTTTATGCAGTCCATCACAAAATCTTTTTTGATAACGTATTTCTGACTTTCCAAAGTGTTGTTAATTATTGCGTGTGATATGCCCAAGAAATGGACTGTATAAAACATTTTATATTTCCTGCTACAGTTCCTGAAATTGAGCATTATTTATAATGTTAGAGTAGGGACAATATCATTTGAGTAAACACATAGAAATCTCCCAGATACAGACATTTGCATATTGTCAAATATCTTGCTAGCTCTTTGAGATTCTAGAATAAAGAAATCTTTTGAAAAATTCCAAAAGTCAAATGGATATCTCTTTAACCTTAAATTTATTATTCCTAATTTTTACTGATGTTGTTTTTTATTTTGTTCTTTTTTCTAGAATATTGTGTGTTTTCCACAAGTATTTCTGTGAATTATTTTTGTCCCATTATTTCTATTATTTCCATAATGTTATGTAGCTGAACCATATGCTACCTCTGTAACTGGACCTTCCCTTGTCCTTGAACCTAGACTGAAGTGAGTACTATAAATGCTAATGAATTCAGGGCTGTCTCCTTGGCTTTTCTTGAATCTTTCTCTTTGCTTTCTCCTTGCTGGTACTCACCTGCATCTGGGTAGTTGATATTCCTGTAGGTCAAGATTTTTTGGTTTTTGTTGCTGTTTCTTCTAAGTAAGAGATCAGTAATTATTTCCATAGCTTCTCTACCCGCTCTCAGTTCCTGTCCATAAGCATTACTCCAGGTTTTACTTACATAGAAGGTTCTCTTAATGCAGAGGTTCAGAGCTTGGTATTTGAATGTCATTGGCTACCGTCTTGTTTGATTGCACAGTTGCAAACAGAAAGTGGAAGGTTTCTTTTAAGTTTGGTTCATTCAAAGCATGCCATTCATCCTGAAACTTAATGAAAATGACAGAAAACAATAAGGAATATGAGAGTACAAGGACACATGAAAACAATAACAACTAAGATGATACAAACTTTAGTATGGATGGGTAGCGATTGAATTGACTGAGAAGGCATGGAACATAGGAGCCTACAGAGAAGGAAATCACAGTGCCTTGTTCCCATCGTCCCTAATAGTTCATGAGAAGATCCTCAGGCTTTCAGAGTTTAGAAGCATTGGTTTCTGTAAGAAGCAAACTTTAGAGAGAAAACATAAATACAATTTATTTATTTTTGCAAAAGCAGTTACAGCTGTCAGATGTCTTCTCCTCATAGCAAAGCATTCATTTCTATCCTGGTAGTGAAAGGAATCAAATCCATTTTGAAGAAAACTGATCTGAAAAGGAATTTTGAATCAAGGGTCTCAAGTGAAGCATAAGACAAGTTTCTTTATAGCACTAAGCTTTGCTGAAGGTTGCGTATCTGAGAATGAGAATGGCCCATCTCTTTAGCTTGCCTGATTCCTACATGACAGGTTGCCATTGTGATTAGACAGTTGAGTGACTCCTGTTGAAAACCTGGGTTCATACTTTGTTTACTTGCAGAATAGCCAATGAATTCATGAGTTCCACCAATACACAAGGTTCTTGATTAGCTTCTTAATTTCTCTTTAATGTGAGAGAACACACGCTCTAGAAATGTGGGTGAAATGGCAATATGACACAAAAAGACAACAACAAAAACCCAGATACAACATAATTCAGGCAATAGATGGAGGATAGCATCACAACACTGTGATTAATATTCCTAGAGAGATAAGATAAAATGTACTAATGAAACAGAGAGAGTAGGCTATTAATCAAAGAGATATTCAAAAAGAGCAAAAATTATCTAAAATTAAAACTGTAATGATTAAAAAAATTGAAGCAATAAAAGAAAAAGTTGATGTATTCTCCCAGAATAGAAAACCAGATGATAAGGAGATATAGCCTAGTACCCAACCAGGAAAGTTTTATAATGGTAATAGCAAGAATGAACCTGGAAATGGCAGTGTCAAAAGACCAGGGTATATTTATATAATATAGGAGTTATGAGGTCTTAAAATGGAAGAGTCCGCCAGCCACTCCACAAAGAGTCTGAGGAGAGGCTCTCTTCAAGGTAATGTAATATTTATTTCTAAGTGTAAACAATTCTGAGAAGGACTAGATACTTTTTGAGGGAAAATGAATTAGTCTGATGCATATGAGATAAGATTAAACAGGCACAAAATTTTGTAGTAGCATGAAAATGAAATACTCTTCAAAACTTGAATTAACATTTGTTTTACATGCAGATACACTTTGAATAAATATGATAAACCCAAGACTTTCCAAAGAATAAATAAATGATCATGAGAGTTTCCTTCCTATGGGCCCTTAGCTGCTATGGCTAAGCTTCATCACAAAAACGAAAAGAATGAGTAAGAAGAAAATAATTAGTCTCAGAAACAGAATTAGAGGACAAATTTAAGGAAGGAGAAGCTCCACAGAGAAGCAGTCCAGGAAAAGAAGGGCAGGGGCTTTGGGAAGGAGCACTGTGAAAAAGCAAAACAAAACAACCAGAAAGGACTTACTCCCCAGGGTAACTGGGCTCTGAAATATACTAGTGTAGAAAATTTTGTAATTCTACAAAGTGTTTGAAAGAGATTAATGATAGCACCTAGACAAACTACCGATTAGAGGAATCAGCATTGGATAACCTCACTCCCTTCATTTCTTTCTGCACTGACAATTGGAGTCAACAGGTAGAACTCCAGATTGATGTTAAGTAGTCTTAGTTCAAGTACTTTGTTATTAGTTAGTTTTTACTGCATCAGACATCATGTCTTCTTGGTGTTTGACCCCAGACCTCATAGCTTCCAGATGTTTAAAACATATTTTACCACACAAAGAATTGATTTCTACAGTAGTCCTTGGCTTTTAGTCTCAGCACTGCATCAGATAAAACACTTTTGTTTTCTCAAGGAGCTAGGGAGCAAACCTTAGCTCTAGAATGTGACAAAACACCAGTATCACTTTGGCTTCTGTATTTGACGCAATGAATGCTCATTGAATGCAGGGCTTGGTCTTTAGATTGCCCATTTTAAATATACTACATGTTTAATGAATGTTTGGTGCTTATAGCACTGAGTTATTCTCTAGCTTTGCTAATATGAATTGTTAATTATGCAGCAAGGCACTGAGAATTCAGCCTCTTACTTACTGCTGGCAGGATTGCACTTAAATGTTCTAGACAAATTAAAGTCTGCTTTTAACGAGAAAATTCATTCTTCCCTATGTGACCCATTCTAACACTTAACAATTCCCCACTGCTAAAGAATCTCTTCTTTATGTCTCAGTTAAATCTCTCCAATTGCTAGTTAAGTCCATTTTTTCTTTCTTTCTGTTGCCTGTCGTGGATACCAGTGGGTTATAGAAATGTTTGAAGCATCCCTATGTGCCTTTCTTTCTCTTGCCTCTTTCTCAAATCCAGATTATTTGCATTGAAATGTATACACAATTTTATCCTACTATGCTGTAACATCTTTCAAATAAACTATGGGAGACTATAATTTGAGGCAACTAATAATTTTTATGAATTATGTTTTAGGATTGGGAAATTTGGCAGTATATTGTTTCATTGAATTTATAAAAATAAAGAGGATTTGGCCATTAATTGATCTTTTAAAATCTTACTGCTCTGACCTCTTACCTTTATGAACAGACTACCTATCTGGAAATTTCTGTTGTGTTCAATGCTGAGACTGTCCAAGTATTTCATTAGTGATCCAAGCAAACTATAAGTTCAGGGCTAAATTCATTTAATAAATAACTTTTATTGATTTCTTTCTTCTTTTACTTAAGTATGACAACAGCATACATAGAGACATTTGTAAGAATTGTTATACTAAAAACAAAATAGAAATGAATGTTGGTTCTTGTGGAATGTATGATTAATTTAAAATTTAGATATGTAGTACAATACGTAAGCCTAGTACACAAATATCAAATATCTCTATGCAATATAAGCAACTTTTGAAGTATTGGTAATGATATATGTGTACCCTTTAGATTAAATAGCATCACAGATTTATTACATCTTATCATCCAGGGAAAACTTCCATGAGCCAGGGCTTGCTACCAATAATTAGACTATTGAGAAGTCTTCCAAGATAGGTATAAACTCCAGCAGGTCACAGACAAGCCAACACATAAAATGCAAATGGATGATATGCTGCATTATTCATGAATTCTGCATTTTTGTAAGGCACTTAGTTGACTATCCCTAAAGTCCTTGGCAGTGTGTGGGTGGCCAAATAGTTTTTGAGAGTTACTCCCTGTTGCCTCCAGTTTATCGAACCAATTTAACTCTAGTTAATAACTCTATTAACTGGGTAATGGTTACTGTCTTTTTATCTGCTCAGTAACACTACATCCACATTATAAACAGCTGGTCAGTGACATAAATCTCTCTATATAGTAATGCACAAAATACTTTGTCTTAAGGGCAGTCACAGAGAAGCAGTAACCAGCGCTGCATTTTTCACTGGGAAAAGCTGCCCAAGGCCCCAGTGGGACTGAGACTGGTAGCATCTTCTAAATCTCTTCTCAGGGGTTGAGCAGATGGCAGCTTTCTGATTGGAAACTTGATTCAGTGCTGCATTTAGTGTGATTAAAACAAATGATGAGCCTGGAGCTGAGGCTATAGAATCCCACGGAACAGGTGGCAAAATGGGAAAGGAAGGTAAACCAGTTTGTTTGTCCCCACACCACTAAAGCAATGGCTTGACGAATTCCCCCAACTGGAGTGACGGGCTTTCTTCTTCTCCCCTCCTCATCAAATGAATTGAACTGACCAGCTGTATTGGCATCCTGTAGGTAGGGCCTGAAAAGTCTCCTGCTCTAACAGGCTTCACACTGTTAGGGGTCTGTAGTGACACAGCAGGTGCAGGGAGATCTAAGCCCTTAAATGCAATGTATACACAGAGCTCTGCAGACAGCCCCGTGGAGCTACCACATAAGATGGTTTTTCATGTGTAAATGAGAAGGTCTTTCATTTTTCAAGCTATTGCATTATATTCCCCTCTGTTGAAAGACAAACACAGGAAACCAACCAGCACTGAGGCAATTACAGAAGGGTGGCTAGTGCCATACTCAGGATATCCAGCTTCAGTTAGAAGGCTTAAGCGCACCAGTACATTTCAGACGTCCTTGTTAGAGTTCAAGCCATGTTGGAAATTCATGGTTTCTTATGATGACTTCTTGGTAAATCAGTGTAAACAGGAGCACATAGGTTTGGACAGCGCTTCCTAGAATGGAGAGTAAGAAAGGTAGACAGATTTAGTTTAAAGCATTGTGAATGACTGATTTTGAGGGTGGGAACTTACCATGCATGTTTTAGGAGAAGCTTTTCCCTCAAAACCTACAGTTAGGAAGCAATTCTGTGGTCTTCCAGAATTGTTTAGATGGAAAAGAAATATAAAGCGGGCACATATTAAAAAATCCTTAATGATTTTTGTTAACTGTGGAATGAACACATTTATTTCAAATTATTGTCAGTTTGTTTTAATTTTTCAATATTTTGTCTTTATTTTGAAAGCGTAAAAAATTTTTACTGACATGCCTTTGATTTTCTCACACATATTCTAAGTCCTACTATAATAGAAAATAAAATATTTTCAGTATGGGTTTCTTGTACTGCATATGTCTCATTTTGCATGCTTGCATATGTGCACATTTTATAATCATTTGTGTTGTGAATGTACCCATGAAAATGCAGTATAGCAGTCATCCTCAAACAGTAAAGAGATGAGTATTTATTATGGTTTTAATGGAAGCAAAATAATAAATGCTCACCCTCTTCTGTATGGATGCGCCTTTGCAATAGCTACCGACAGTTCCATTTCTCCAATTATCTTTGTTTTATGATAGAGAAAGCTGACTCAGAGAGGTTAAGGAATATCCTAAGGCCACAAAGCTTATAAATTATTGAGCTTGGAATTTAAAAATGGACCATACATCCTTTGCACTGCTATGTCCATCCTGTTATTGAATATATATCATAAGATAGATGTTTGACATGTTTTTATTATACACCAAAGTACGAATACTCCATATGGACAAGTTCAAACATTGGAGGGTTTGGGAGATTTAATATTTCTTTAATGAGTAAATTTCATCAGATAGACACCTTTTTATTACTGTTAATTGCACCTGCTTTTCTTAGATAAAACTCAGGTCAGATATCTCTCAGTTGTCATTGGTAGTACATTTCCTCAGGACTTGGGCTCTTGCAAGGAATTCACAATCATGTTTTCAATTTAAGTTTACTGTCAAAAGGCAAAGATAAGAAATTCAACTTTAAGGCCTTGTTTTGGTTGCCTCATTGTTGTTGCTAGCTACCCAAAATAGGCTTTTGTGTTTTTCTGTGTGGAAAATTCACAGTGTGGCTCTCCTGAAAGACAACTGACATTGCTTGTTTATTTAATAAAAAAAATAACTAAGACAAAATTAATGCTAAAAACACTTAGCACTTACAAGAGTAGAGGGGACATGAAAGTCAAGCCTGGGTCATATGCAATGCCTTTGAAAAGGCAGCTTTCTGAGCTCCAGTGTCCAAATGCTCAAAATGACTTGATATTATACTGTATGTAGAATAGTAACAGAACTCTGCCATAGATTCCCAACTTCCCTGGTGAAGGCAGCTTGCCTCAGATCTAGCTGTTTCATATTTTTGCACTAAGGCTACCCTAGCCACTGAGGTTCTGAACCTAGAGGTTTTGAATGATGAGTGGGTATCAGTCATGCTACAGAGGACAGCGTTGGCACCATCGTCCCAGCTGGTCAACAAGAGTATGCTGTTGGGTCACCTTTGCCATTGTGAGCTGGGACCTGGTGGTTCCAAACCAGCCATCAGCTCTGATGGAGCTTTACAGCTGAAATCCCTCTGCGGCAGCCCAGGGCAGATTGGATGGAGCGTTAACTGTGATTTCTGTGAAAAGCAAGTTGGGATTGATCTCACAAAAATAACTGTTCCTTCTTGCAAATCCATGGTTTGCCATAAGACAAATGGGCCTTTTGCCAGGGAGTCTGTGGAAAAAGAAAAAAAATGGAAGAAAAATATCAGTATTTTGTAGGTAATTTTCTACTATATCCAATATTATAGAATATATTTTTCAAAATATAAAATTATTACTAGATTGGCCATAGTTATTATCTCTGCAAGAGATGAGTTATTTATTCATGAAAATTATAAGACTCTATAAGCTTCAGATGTTTCAAAACATCTGTCTATATCATCTTTTGTGAAAAAGTATATTGATGGATAAAATTTTTCAGCTTTTCCTCATGCAATTTACATTTCACCTGTGGATGATTTGCATGAGGGTCCTGGTAAGCAGCCATACGTTTAGTTTTGCATTTTTGGAGATTTATAAGCTTTTTCTAAATATATAAACTTTTTCAAGATATTATTGTTGACTATTGTATTTTCTACTGTGATACGTTGATAGAATTATCCAGTTTTATTTAAGATATTGAGACAACACAAAAATTATTTCTTTATGACTATAAAACATTGGAGATATCTTATTCATAAAAATATTAGTTCAGCTGGGGGGGTGGTGGTACATGCCTTTAATCCCAGCACTTGGGAGGAAGAGCCAGGCAGATCTCTGTGAGTTCAAGGCCAGCCTGGTCTATAGAGCGAGTTCTAGGACAGGCACCAAAACTACACAGAGAAACACTGTTTTGAACCCCTCCCCCCCCAAAAAAAGTAGCTTATGTCACATGTCTGTTGCTTATATTTTTAGGAGCTGGGAAGAAGATGTTGAAATAAAACTGCTCATACTTATATGATATCCATGTATTAGTTCATAAAGAGAGAAAATAAATGTGCTTAATGATGACATAACAATTCTGTTCATAACGAATGCTGTGAGAAGACATTAAGCAGCATATTTAAGAAGATTCCTGAGCTTGGGAGTTGTGTTTTCTATGAAGTGTTAAGAACTCAAGTGACATGTAAAGTGCCTGATGCTGTTAACTATGGTTCATATGGAGAAGTGGACCTGAGGAAATACCCAGGAAACTAGAGGATGGGACTCGGGATTCAGATTTAGTGAAATGAATTATTTTCAGTTTGGGATCAATTAAGGATGTGTGTGTGTGTGTGTGTGTGTGTGTGTGTGTGTGTGTGTGTGTGAGAGAGAGAGAGAGAGAGAGAGAGAGAGAGAGAGAGAGAGAGAGGTGTCAGAGTTCAATTTTTGTTTTTATTTGTCCATTTTTTTGACGTGAGTCTTGCTACATGTAGTTCTACTGTCCTGAAAAACATTTTGTAGACCAGCCTGACATTGAATTCCAAGAGATCCACTTGCCTCCACCCCATCAGCACTGGGGATCAAAGGTGTGCACTACTACAACAGGCCTTGATTTTTTATTTTAAATGAGTAGTTAGACACAGAAAGCTGTGAGTGGAGTGAACACAGGTCTAGACTCATTTCTCCTCCTTCAGCTCCCCTCTCTGCCTTACAATCAGTAATGTAACTCATCACTGCCTCAACAAATCATGGGGAGTATCTATGTATCAGGCAAGATGTAGGTCATGTAACAAAAACAGTCAATAAAGCATACAGATCCTTGTATCAAGTAGGCTCATGATTTAGGTAGGCAGACAATTAATTGGATAAGTATTGTGGTTAACATTGAAAAGGGAGATGGGACTAAAAGAACTATAGTTTAAATGGGGTGTCAAGGCGAGCCTCCTTGACAAGGTAAAAACAGAATCCTGTTAGGCAATATTACATCTGAGAGGGTGAAATGGGACACTTGTCTGCTGTCATTTTTGCCATTGACCCCACTCCCAAGATCTTCTGCTTGGCCCACCTACCATCTCATGAAGACCTGCTAAACATTGCATAGATTCTTGTTTTCAATCCTATGCCTGTTGCTATATCCGGGCCCTGCACTCTTTCTCCCCTATGGGAGCTGTCTAGTGTCCCTTCCATTAAATTCTTTGTCACTGTCTTTACCCACTTGCATAAGAAATACAAGATCCTGTTTAGCAGTGTTTCAAGTATGTAGAACTTCAAGTTTTGGCCAGGCAGTGTTGTACCACCTGCTTTTACTTGACCAACGAAGGCACTGAGATGTATGAATCTTGACCAGATGGGGAAGAGGAATTCACCTGTGTTATATGCCAGTCACAATTACTTGCTAAAGATAATGCAAAACTCGTAGAGAACACCATTTTTCTCTCTTTTCTGAAGCAATTGAAGTTGACTTGTCCAGCCTGCCTCACAAAACAGTATTCTAAATACTATCTGAGTTATTCAATTTTAAGCACAAAGCTCATAAATTTACTTGCTTTTTCTTTTTGTGAGTTCATTGTGTGTGGTGGGGGGGGGGCGGAGGACAGTATCTGCATGTCTGTATTTCATAATTACATGATAGATTGCACAGGCTTTCAAGGCAGAAATGATAGCCTCTGTTGTTGCACTAAAATGTCTTTCAACTTTCATTTCTAAATTTCTCTTTGAAATGGTAGAATTTTACTATTCAAAAGATGTATGCTAGTATCACTGGAATCCTGAATAACTTATGAAAGAAAATAACAAGCTTTGTGTAACATAAAATAAAATTCTATTTCACGTTATTAATCTTTATTCTGTAGTAAATGTATTGTACATTCAAATTATCCCATTTCAATATTGCAAACTTGTGACTCAAGATCACCATGGAAAAAGACTATAATGATAACTGGATAGCTAATTAATGTATTTATCATTGAATATTTCTTAGCTTTTACTAAGGACTTACATGAATAATTACTACTATTCATTTAAATAACATAGTGACATATATAATAATTATTGTGTATGTATTCTGCTCTAGGCTTTAAGTTGGGCTTGATGGTCATCATCTCATTGCATCCTTCTGGCATCTTGACAAGGATGACAAATTAATGGTGATGCCTCCTTTAGATCTGATGGAACTTGACCTAAAAAGATTAGAAATTTTGCCTAAAGTTAGCAGCCAGAAAGGAGGGTTATTCTTAAATAATCTTACTCAAAGGCATGCACTATACTACTGAGGTTAGCAGTACTACAGAGATCATTTCATCCCAATTAGACACTCCTAGCTTGATAATTTAGTGATTCTGTTCTTTTTATCTTTAACTAGTAGAAAGAGAATATTATATATAAAAATTAGGTGTTGTGGGAAATTGTTTCAAAATTTTGATTCTAGATAAATAAGTATAATTTGTTATTTCCTTAAAGTACTCTATAAATAGATTTCTTGTTTGATGAAGTAAGCTATAATCTAAAGAATTAAAAAATGTGAAGTTACTGTATTTCTTAAAATATTTTCTCTTCAAAAATAGCTGGATTTCAATGTTTTATGTAGATGTGATCTTTATGCTATGATTTTTATGTAGCATAAAGGTACTTGTAGGTGAGTAAGTAAGAGGCTTGGCATTAAAATAGCGTTATAAGAGGAGGGATTATTATCATATAGAATAAATATACTTTACTTCCTAAACTTTTTCTATGTGAATATAAATATGGTGTTGAGCAAAAGATTTCTGCCAGGAGGTGGTGGCACATGCCTTTAATCCCAGCACTCAGGAGGCAGAAACAGGCAGATCTCTGTGAATTAGAGGCCAGCCTGGTCTACAGAGTGAGATCCAGGACAGGCACCAAACTACACAGAGAAACTCTATCTCGGAAAAAAAAATGAAAGAAAAGAAAAAGAAAAATATGTCTTTGAACTTCATCACAGGGCCCCAAAATGTGTCAACATCTAGAGAACTGGAGTGAAAAATGAAGGAGAGATCTGGACACTGAAGCGAGAGGTTGAAATGGGAAAGTGCTGCGGAACTCTGTCAAGACAGGCACATGTCCTGACATCATCTCCCTGGACCAAGAACAGGAGGCAATCCTCTTCTGGCTCCTGTCCACTTTCTCCCATGTTCTTACTGAGATTGTGAACATAGCAAATCATTTGAGAAAAAAGGATAGAAAGACACAACGAGAGAGCTTGAGTTTTCCCTTGAGGCCAACAGGTTACCAAGGATAGACTTCAGCTCCAGAGGAAGAAAATAATTGAATAGGATTGACATGTGGATTGAATATATCTAATTACTAAATTGAGGCAGGGATTTGTAATACAGTTATTGTAGAGCTATCTGTTACCAAAATGTAAAAGGAATTGCTTTCCCCACTGGATAAATTTTAAATGGGTACTAAGAGACAAAAATAAACTTGCAATTTGATTACTTCTCAAGTGTTATTTTTATACAGTGCTCTGATTACATGTGAATTATTAGCTCAGATAATGCACTGCTTTTGAAATTTTATTTGCTGAGTATAAAATTCTTTAGCAGGAATGTTTATGCAAAAGGGCACAAATATTAGTTAAAATATTCAGAAGAAAATGATAGTGGTACCCAGAAGTTGTCTCTTAAACCAGTATCATAAAGCATATTGACCTGTCTGGGAAGATAAAATCTACTTCATATCCAAGATCAAGATATGTTGGAATGTTCTTTGCAGATAAAAATTTAAGATGTGAGTCCTTTGAGAATTTCTGGCTTCATTTCTGAAAATGCCACTGTTATTTTCTAGGTTCAGATCAGCTAAGCACAAGTTATCTCTGGAGCTTGCTGTTTGTTTTTAAGCAGGAGACATGAAAAATGAGGGTTCTGTATTGAGTTGTAACTTGGTCACAGCAGAATGATCTCCATCTAGTTCTATCAGAAAGCTAGCAGAGCCTTGAGAAACCAGAGACAGGGCTTTGAAATGACAATTGCAAGCATAATGAAACAGTCACTTTCTTTACCTAAAGCTTATGAGCAAAGCCAGTTTTTTTTTTCCTGGCAGTTTTATCTTTTCTTATATCAGGTGAAAGATACAACACACACACACACACACACACACACACACACACACACACACACACACACACACACACACTTCATGCTGTAGTTGGTTTGGGTGTGTGTTTGTTTAAGTGGTAGCTTTCATAGCAGATAAAGGAAGCAATTTTAAAAAAAGTCAGTCCTAGCAGGTCTAGCCATAACTTGGTATTAGAACTTTATATTGTCTTTTCTAAAATGAATTGTGAGTGCTAAAAGAAAGTTTTCAGTATATCACAAAGTGGATGTTAAGAAATCTTTTTTTATACTTTTTATCTGTGTACAAGGAAAGTTTCATATCAAAATTGTCTAGAAAATACCTCAACCTGTTTAAATGGAATATTTACTAGAAAAATCATATATTGCTATAATTTCAATTTTTGTGTCATGAGTCTTCATTAATTTTACACAAAACTTAAACATTGCTACCATTACATATAATTTGAAATACTGTACTATTAACTGAACAAGACTAAAATATATTTCAGTTGAAGAAATTATTGAAAATTATGGAAAACAGTAATACAGGTTAAAAAACAAAAACTTAGACATTTCAAATGTCAACCTCCAAGCTAATCAACAAAGTCAAGAACAATGTAAAATGATAGTGTCTAGAATTTATTTGCATCAGCATAGTCTTCATTTATGGAAACAATATTGATTATAAAATGTATTGTTTCCTTATTGGAGCAATATTTTTGATATTTATGTGGAGGATCTTAGGTCATGAATTTTGCTATGCTTTGCTCCACATACAACATTTTATATTAGTGATATGAAAGAGCAGGGTGGGTGTTTTCCTAATTTTTCTCCATTTGTCATCCCTAAGAACTGTTTTAAATAAAATTGATATTTAAGCTATACTTATTGTCAAATTGTTTACACTTTGGAAATATTTTGTGGATTTATGAAATGGAAGGAAATCAGTGTAATGAATGTGATAGGCAGTAGTTTAGTAATCAAACTTAGTTTCTTTTGCTTGTGATATGTAATGCCATGAGTAAAGGCAATAACTCAACCAATCCTCACTCTAACTTATATTTGATTGCTTGTGATTATATTGAATAAATTCATTTCTATTTGTTAATAGAATATTTGTGTAATATTTTCAGAGGTGATATACCTAAAGGAAACAAAATAGATATATTACCTATAGTCTTATATCAACTTGACATAAGCTAGAGTCATTTAGTAAAAGGGAACCTCAATTGAGAAAATATCCCCAATAAATTGACCTGTATTTTCTTAGTTAATGGTTGATGTGGAAGGGTTCAAAACATTGGGAGCGGTGTCACCCTCAGCAGATAGTACTGGGGTGTATAAGAGAGCCAGTTGAGCAATCCTTAATAAATAAGACAGCAATCAGCCTTCCTCCATTCCTTCTACGTTAGTTACTGCCTCCAGGTTACTGCCTCGAGTTCCTGTCCTGATTTCTTTTGCTGATGGACATGGTCATAGTGTTTTATCACACCAATAGAAACTGTAAGTGACACACACATTATTCATTTAATTATATTTTATATGCTGAAAAGATTATAAAATTTATTATATATCTACTTATCAAATAGAAGTCAATTTTAGAGATTTTTGTGTCATTGAGTTATTTGAACTAAAATGCTATAGATTCTATTATCAGCATATTCCCACTGAAGAAACTGGGGCTCAGAATGTTTGAGCAATTTTCACGATTCCACATAATTTTTAGGATGTGGGGTTTTTAACTGTTCCAAATTTCCATGGGCGTTTTTCATTGTATCCCTGCTTAAGAAATCAAGCAATATAGAGGAGTAATCTCTTTAGTAATCTGTTGGCAAATGTTGACAGTTTCAAGATATAAATGAGCTTAATCTATTCATTAGAAAATCATGATAGTCCAGGGTAGAGCCTGAGCTGTAAACATGAAACATCAGCTTGTGTGAGCAGCAGCTTGACGAGAAGACGGTGTCATAAAAGAACAGCCTGCTTAGAGAAATCACCAGAGTACAGTGGCGAATTTTGATAAGGTTTTTATAGTTGCTAATTGTAATATTCACATAATGACTCCTGCCCCATAGTTATGAAGTACCCAGGAATTATGGCACTTTAAGTATTAATTGTAGTGAGCAAATGGCAAAGACACATTTACTTGGGATACATTTTCTTCCTGTATACAAACAATTCCTCCTCTATTTAAATAAGAACAGATGGATGAAACCTCAATATAAATACTTATTGCCCACAGTAATGGATAAATTTATGAAATATTCCAATTAGGCTTAAACAAGGGTTATGAGTTAGTAGATCTGTTCAGCTTGATATTTCTATTCTGACAAATAATGTCTATAAGAAGGGCAAAGCAGAAAGGGCGGCTGAAAACCCTTTGAGTGCATTAGTATTCTGACTGCATTACTTGTATGGATAATATTCTTTACCTCTGATGTGACCCTTACAAATTTAATTAAGTATGATAGCTGGCCAGCATGTAGATGATCCCTGCTTTGGAAAAACATATCAAAACAAAGCAAAACGAAACAAAACAAAACAAAAACACCTTGAATGAATTCTGACTGTACATAAAATATTTGTGAAAGTTTCTGCTTGTCATGTCAGTTTCATTCACTGAACTTTTTTCTTATTTTCTAACTTTACTTATGTTAAAGTTGAAGAGTTAATCTCATCTGGTGCTTACTAATTGTGTGGCTCATATATCAACAGCAAAGCAGAACGATATACTGACACTACATTGTCAGGGTTGCTGGAGACATTGTACAAAATGTAGTACTATGGATGTTTACTTGAAGCACACTTGGTGTATTAAAAGTAGATGGACATTTTGCTTATTTTTAACAGATTTTCTTCATCTCTGTATCTTATTGTGTCTCGCTTATGTGCATGTAAAATTAACTACATCCATAAATGGTGCACGTTTCTTGTTAAGTACATGACTGTGAATATTATCTATTAAAATCCCATCTAGTAGTTTGTTTTCTTTTTCACAAGAAATCTTTATTCTTCTCAGGATCTAGATACATAGTGCTCCACATCCATTGCATTTAACTGCATTTGGTGACTTTGGGAGGTGAAATCCATCTGAACCTAGCATGACCACTGTCACTGAAGATTCTAAATGCAGCTTGTATTTGAAGAGCATATTGAGCAGTAGGGTGGCAGGGCAGAGGCTGCAGACTAAAACAATTGGAATTTCCAAATGAACCTTATTCTCTCCTGGTACTGCAACTACCATAAACAAACCAGTGCCTCAGGGCTTCCATTTTCTCATCCATGAAATGTCACTGACCACATTTTTTTTTGCTGTGATAGTGGACAAGTAGAATATCTGGGCGAATAATGTAGACTTCACATCTTCTGTTATTACTACTGGTACATTGAAAGGATTTGCTAATTAATGATATAATGCAAAAAGGAAAAGTATTTGCAAAGAGTCCCTATGGGATGAATCAAACACACTGTTATCTGAGTAGCAAGACAATGGTTTAAGAACAAGGGTTTAGGGGCACCATAGGATCAGATCCTCACTGTTTTTAGAACACACAGAAATCTTACAGTACAATTCCAGATGCCAAAATATCTCATCCCTTACTTCCTCCAGCTGTCCCCTCAACTGTGACTTCACTACAGCACCCATTCTTCCTACATAAAGTGTCCCACTACTTTTACCCACGCCCATCTTATCCTTTAAAATGGTTTATTTTTATTTACTATCACATGGTAGATTGAATTATTTCCTTCCCATTAAAACATAAACCTTGTGATTACTACTTTCCCAGAAATTGTAGCACAGAAATTAAATAAGTGATTAAGTTTTGCCTGGAGCACAGTACAAAGGTTCCAGTCATTTCTGTTTATCTTGACAAGAGCAAGTCTATTGACTATTTGTGCATTTCCATTACTTAATTTTAGGTAAGGGGTGATAACAATTTTGCTTTCCTTTTAGTAATTGTGAAAATTAGTGGGACAAAGGTGAAATTGTAATTGGTGTACACCTAATATGCAGCATTCATCCCTGCAAAAAAAATTGAATATACTATATAATCCCTATGTCATCCAGATAAATAGGTATTAATACTTCCATTTCCTGGGTTAAGAAGTTAGATAAAAGTGTCTACAACTCTTGTTAAATAAAATTTCATAAAAGTGTCTGAAATAAATATAAAAATTCAAAAATATTTTAAAGAATTACATTAATTTTATAATGACCAACTAGTAATTAATGAATGCCTATAATAAACATAATTTGATGGACAAATATGATGTGTAGCTAGAAGAATTATTTATTCTATTTTAATAGTAAGCTTAGACATGTAAAAAGAGTAAGTAAAACTAAACAACTACCTTATTTATTTATTAATTTTCTCTGTATGTATGTATATGATAGTGTGTTAGAGAGTTTATGAGAGAAAGAATGAGAGAGAGAGAGAGAGTTTGTGTGTATGGGTGTATGGACATATGTACCACAGAAGGAGTGGAGGCTAGGGAACAGTATATGATTCTCTCCTTCCATCTTGCAAGTTCTGGAGATCAAATTCAGTTCAGCAAGCTTGGCAGCAATGTTTTTCTCCATTGAGCTACATAGTCAACTCTAAAACAATTATTTTTAACACATTACAATTGATATTATCAGATGGTAGAATAGTTCATGGATTTTACTTTGCATAGGGATCCTTTACAAGTTAAATGCATTAATTCTCTAAATATTTTATATATTGCAGACTCAACTAATACTACTTTTGGCAAAGGGTAAATTAGATACAATACCACCATTATTTTGTAAGTATTCTGAAGTTAATTTCCACTATTTACTCTTAGTTAAATCATATAAACTTGTAGAATTCTTATAGTAACTTAGGGTTTAATGCTTCTGGTATAAAACTTAACACATGCTCAAAATACCAGGCAAACATGTCTTATAATTATGCTAATTTTGCCAATTTGGGTTCGTAAGAAAGGGTTTTAAAATTACTTTAGCTAAGAGAGAGAACACAGAAAGCCTTTTCAAAGAGAAAACATTCAAGTTTAAGTGGAATCACAAATATACATGCACAGTCACATACTCAGACACACACACACCACATTCTCCATAGAAAACTCCTGAGGTGACAAGTTGTCTAAACATGTCATTCACAAAGTCTCATGGGTGAAAAGAGGAAATTATTGTCAATGGATTGAGAAACAAAGAAATTACACTTCACTCTAAGTACCTACAACTGTACCTCTTTCATTCATTGTTGTCAATGGATTGAGAAGCAAAGAAATTACACTTCACTCTAAGTACCTACAACTGCACCTCCTTTATTCTCTTTGGGAGAAATCAGTTTTATTTTGGCCTATGTCAATTTAGAAAAACATATTAATTCCTGTTTCTGTGTACTTTCCTATATTTTGTATTCCTGAATGATTTTTAGTCAAGCAGGTTATACGCCAAATGAAAAGTTTGTAGAATAGTAAGGTCTTTAAAAATAAAACATTTTTTCTTTCTTTTCTTTTAGAGCCACCATTTATTTGCTTATTTCAATGCAATTAACAGTCATGTATATTTTAATTCTCTCCACAGTGCCTTGGTGACATTCTTTCTTTCTTAATAACTAGTTTCACAACTAGGCGAAGGCATCATTTCTGACACATTGGTAATGCTGACTGACTTTCACCTTTAATTGTGCACCTCTAAATGTCTGAAAACTTCATCACAAGTATGTGTTTGGTGTTGTTTAGTTAAATAGAGGAAATAATTGAGATGCTTTCCATTTCTGTTTTACTGACTATAAGTCTGTTGCTCAGGACATGCTTTTTCAGAAACTTGGAGGGTAACTTAAATGAAATTGGCCAAGTGAAAATGACAAGAATAAATGCTTTTTATTCTCCTCTAAGTTAAAAAAAAAAGCTTTGGAGGAATGAGATGGATGAGGAAAATGAGTATCAGTATCGGTCATCTGCCAAAAGGTTAGTGCAAATAAATTGCTTGCTTTTTCTAAGAGAACTGAGGAGTCAGACAGGGGACTTTTGACATCAGACTAATATTTTCCTTAATTATAAAGCTGACAAACATGGCTTTGAAATAATATTTAATGAAGACCATAGAAATTACTGTGTGAAGTAAAGTAGAATCAAGACATACTATGCCATGTATTTACTGATTTTTTTCTGACATTTGTTAGAATCCCAGTATTACTGTGTTAAGAAAGAGATTAGATGTAGAATGAGAGCAAGATTGAATAGTTCTCTCTCTCTCTCTCTCTCTCTCTCTCTCTCTCTCTCTCTCTCTCTCTCTCTCTCTCTCTGTATGTGTGTGTGTGTTTATGTGTGTATGTACACACATATAAAAGAATATGATTTCAATAGTAAATGTTGAATACTGTAAAAGGGAGCCAAGGAAAGAGCTACCTTTTTCTCTTACAATAATGCATTAAAAACCTAAAAAGATGGAATATGCATCATGGGAAAGTAAAACATCAGCATAGATGTAAAAGCTTGACTTTATGGATATAGTTAACAAGTTACCATTTTGTTTTAAAAAATCCTTGATTTGCAAAGCTGTTTTGGAAAATTAGCCAAAACAAAAAGAAAACAAAGTTGAGCTTGGATTTTCTTTGTTATATATGACTCCTCCAGCCCCCAAGCAGTTCCTAACAGTTTCTATCTGAAACATTAGCTTGGCCCAGTAGGTGTCAGATTAGATATACATTACTCCATTATCTTGCTATACTACTCTGCATCTAAGGATCTATGGACTTGGAAACTGAAAGAGAAAGAGAATAAATAAAGGATATCTCTTTTCGGTTTTAGAGTAGTGCTTTTAACATTAAGAAAAATCAATAACTAGATTGAGTGCGTTTGGTAGGGAGCATTATTGTTTCCCATAATGTACCTAATGCATATCATTACCAGCGTAATCACATTACCATCCGCCCCAGCATTCTGCTTGCTTGGCTTGATGCACAGCCAGGGCTATTTGTAAAGTAAAGTTTATTTCTCCTCTTTTGCAAAATTGCTGCAAATTATATTCTTCCCATTTTCTTTATTAGTTGTTTGAACTAGCCAGAACCTCTGAATTCAGAGTAAGTGGCTTGGTTTATTGTGGTGGTTATTATTTTCTCCCCTTTAGAATTCTTTCCTCTTCTCTTCAAATGAATTTCACCTTTAGGGAACAAGAGGAGTCACTGCGGCCCTTTGTGTTCTCTGAGTAGCAAATGAAAAAGTATAGTGTGATTGTCCTTGTACAACGGGTTTATTGTTTCTGAGTTATCATTTGAAGTCACCAGCAGCAGAATGATTCTGAAATGTATACCAAACAGTGTGGCATTCCAACACTACTATGCAGGATTCAAATAATGAAGAACATCCAGAGGCTGGAACACTGAGTTCCCTTCCTATCTCTAATTATAGAGAGATACAGAGATGTGCCTCTACTAATATTTAGTAGCACATGTCATTGCAGAGTGAGTAACATATGAGCTTCGTGATAAATAACTACTTAAACAATCAGAGCTTTACTTTCCCTTGAAGATTTTAGTCATAATGAATTCCATATCACAAATGTTTGATGCACATTAGAGATAATGTATGTAAGATATTTAGCCAAGAGTCCTGCATTGGACTTGCACTGTTCCACTCTCCATGCACTGAAGGCAATGGTTGCATGGCCTATGGCAGAGCCTAGAATCCCAGACACTCTAGAGACGGAGTTAGGAGGAGACTAAATTTAAGTAAGCCCTCACAGGGCTACAGAGTGAATCAAGGTCAACCTTAGGTAGCATGACTTTGTCTCAAAAAAAATTTTTTTTAAGTAAAAAACAAAAACAACAAATAAACAAGGTCTATACCAGAAAAAAAACAAAAAAGTGGCAGTTCCAAACCACAGCAAAACAGAAGATGATGAGAGGAAGTAGAGAAGCTTCCCAGAGGACAAGAATGATTGTTGATGGAATATGTTTCTTCCAAGGCTTCTGTGAGATCAACACACTGAAGTTGCTGGAGATGTATGGTTAAAGGACAAGACTCTGGAAGGATGTGGAATGCACAGGAAACAATCAGGGCCTCTCTAGTGCTGAGCCATGCAGTCTAGCCTTACTTTGCATCTGATAGGACAGCAGGGAGCTTTGCAGCTGGGCTAATTCATGAGCCTGGCTAAGGGACTTCTGAGAATGAGATGACAAATTTTGGTAAAGAAATTGTTCTCAGGACACGCTGGTATTCCCCTGGGCCTGCCACTTTCCATTTCTCATTTCTCTTGGGTACTTAGCAAACTGCTAATTTCCACTCAGAAAGAAAAAAAAATCACACATATCTCTTTCTTTCCCTTTTTTTGAGCTCCAATCAAGAGTGTGAGTAATAAATGACATAAGAGCCTTATTTGACAGAAATGTGAACTTTGGCAAGCTGCAGTATGTTCACTTAGAAACCTTTATTCAGTCCCAACCACTTGTCTGTTCTGTTTGTGGAAACAGACCACACCAGTGAGCTGCCAGGATGCTTCCATATTCAATCTCCACTCTACATTATGGAAAAGAACCTGGAGTACTTGGGAACACAAAGCTTCTTTGAATACAGAATTCGCATTGCTCAATTTGGAACTGGCAGTGGATGCAGTGGGACATAGCAGAAAATGGATGTTCTAATTTTCCTTCTAGTCCAGATGGAAGCATTTAAAAGAATCATGCTTTTAGGATCCCTGAACCAGTGGAGCTTGTAATATGCAGGCCACACATTACTGCATGATATACAGGTCATGCTTATACTGTGATCTTTAATTTTTAATCTATGTCTTGATATCAATGTTTATAGTACAAATTGCATGGTTTTTAGGCATGTAAGTATTCCACTATCTGTCACACACATGTGAATGTAAGATGGCTAGCTGGAAGCCAGCGTTGGTGTTTTTTTTTACTAGCAATACAAGAAAAGTACACACTCACAGCTGTGAACAAAGGAGGGTGTTTTGTAATTTCACAGAAAAACACATTCAATTTAAGAAACATGTCAAATAAAAGGAATTGTAGAATTTATATTTATCTCTGTATACTGTCTCAATTCTAGTTGGTTTGTTTGTTTCCTTAAGAATGTTATATCAACAGATGTCATAACAGGTTGATAATAAGTGAGCTTTTAACTCTGAACAAATGTGAATGCAAAGAACTCTAATCAAATGCATGCTTACTTTCTGGTCAGTGAGCAATTCAATTGTCTATGAAAGATTAAAAATCAACAAGGGCTACTCCATATTTGACTATAGCTAAAGCCCAATAAATTTGAACACCTTGTCAAAGGTCAGAAATTCTTTCAGTCAAAAGCAAATATCAGAATCTGGAAACACAAAAATTGAATTAAAACCACAAAGAAAATGTGTGTGGATAGCTGGTTTAGAAAAAAAAAGTGATGATGTCCCCCATACACCATCAGAAAATTTACTGTTAAAGGTAACATTACAGGGGTTTTTCAGCATTCTTATACCTGTGATCAATACAATTAATTTGATATTGTCTAATATTCTAGTGTGTGGCATTCAACAAAGGTGTCTCTGGAAAGACACAGCTTCTACAGACCTTTTTATGTAAGATTCCCCAGAGCAGGACACTTCAGCATCAATATTGTTCTGGAGTTAAGAATTCCATTTTTTTTTTCCAGCAGACACCATATTTGTCCTTTGGTTCATCCTTCTGTGCTCTGGAATGGGTTCTTGGACTACCAGCCTAACTCTTCCCATTATGTAAAGAGGCTATTCAGTCTTTGTGGGTTTTGTCATTGCTGTTGTTATTGTTTGTGTGTTTTTAAAATATTGTATCACATAACTCTCTTTGTAGGGAAATTAAAATATTATAGCTAATATATGTAATTCCTAGAACACAGAAATCATTGTGAAATTTTGGAGTAATATATAACTATTGGTTCTGACTTCTGAACACATCTGTTAGATTAATAATGAGTTCCTGGTATAATAATTATTCATATCTAGGACTTATGTATTTTTATAAAACTGCTACTATTTGTAAATTATTTTTATTAATTTTTGTAAGACATTAAAATTGTTATAATGTCATCCTTTCATAGGAAGCATCAAAGGAGAGACACAAGTGATGCTAAATAAAAGTGATAGATAAAATTAAGTAGGAAAATATTCTCTCATGTTGAGGGCAGGGAGTGAATACCTTTTGACTTATCACAAAGCATGCAAAATACTAGAGTTATCATTTTCCAAAAAGTTATTGTTAATTCAAAACACAAAGCACTCTTGCAGAGCTAAACAAATAGGTCCTTTGAAATACAGAAGCATCACAGAATGATTTATTAACTCTATTAGCAGTATTCACATGACAGCTCTTTTGTTAAAAATAAATAGAAAGGAAAGTAGACAAAAAAAAACTATTGTAAAAAGTTAAGCCTATGACGATATTGTGCTTAAGGCTAGAAGTCTCATTGGGAAAAAAATTGATGACTGATTAAAGATGAGCTATCCCATTAATCACACAATGCATTAGATAATAAACTGTGGTTGTAAACTTGATATGCACCATTGAACGCAGAGAAGAAGATCACAGAAGCAAACAAAGCAGCGGTGTATGACAATGCATCAGCTTGTCGATGTATTCATTTTGTAAATATGACTGCACTGTACGAAATGTCTCACTGAACCCTGCTTCACAGTAAGGCTATTCTCTAAGTCACATCGATTAATGCTACCGAGTCTCCAACCCTGGGAAACTCCTACATTTAAATAGAAGAAAGAGTGAGATAGAAGTGAGTATTTTTTCACTCATAGTGTCATGCTAATATTTCATTCCATTTTCTAAGTGCTCTGTAACGATATTAAAATGAAAAAAAAAGTTTTGGAAAAAAAATGAAACCAATGATATATTCCACTGACAGGTAATTATGTGAACTAATTTCAAGGGCCAGTTTAAACTATGATCACAGATATTTAACTGTCAGTGTTGTACGGATCTAGAGAGTCGATTCCCAAAACGTGCCAAGAGCACGAAAGGGAAGGAATCAAAGAGACTGCATTCTGTAGGCCAGGCTGTGCTTCCTTTAGAAGTAAATTGCAGATTTCTTTTTAATTGTACTTGGTAGAGACTGTAAAAATAATTTTGATCTGGTCTTGTGTTTCAGCGTGCTTGACAAAGTGATATATATTCAGCAAGCCATAGCAAAATTCCACTATAGTCTGTGCTCTCCAGTATGGGAGCTACTCCATGTGTGACCATGGTGTACTTGAAGTATGTCTAGTATGATTTGAAATGGGCTCTAAAGGAAGGATACAAAACAGATTCCAATGGCCTGGCTATTAAATGTTTTCATAAACTGAAATATAATTATATCATTTTTCCCTCCTATTTCCTTAGACCAACTTGTCCCATATACTCCCATCCACTCTCTCTCTCTCAAATACATAGCATCTTTTTAATTGTTCTTACATGTGTTTATATACTCTATATGTACCTAAATATATAAATAGAATATTTTAGGTTTTTTTTAAGTTAAATATCTCACTTAAATAGACTTAACAGAATCCATCAAGTTTGCTTGTTTTTTGTTTGTTTGTTTAACTTTTAAAATATGAAGGAGAGAATTGTGTGTTCTGCATTGGCAGCTTCTATTATATTTTTTTGACAGTGCTGTACTAGGTGATTTTTAAAGTGATCCACTGATGAAGAAAATTCCATTCTGAGCAAAGATTTCTGACCTCCTTAGCAATGCACAAAGCAACTTCCATTTAGATCATAATATTCAATTTTAATTGTTTGTAAATTGATGAATATAAACCACACATTTCAAAAATATTTTATGTATTAAAAGGTGCATGAGAAAAACTGAGATACAATCATATATACATGCATAGTTTTATATTTGCATATGTATATGTATATATATATAAACATACATACACACATGTATGTATGTGGGTAGATAAACTGTAAAACAAAGCATTAAATTCAGTTAATTTTTTTTCTCATCTGAAAGTTAAAAGTGACCTATGAACATCATCATATTAACAGAAGTATGTCACAAAGGAAGGAACACATCCACATAGTCTACAAACTTATGGTAATTTATGACTGAAAAATTTTAGATGAAGAGATAAGTTTAAATCTATTATGAAAGTATCTCTCCCAAGGCCTTTCTATCTGGCATTGCAAAATCACAACAGCATAACACAGCAAAACACAATAGTACTCAAAAGCTCTTAAAGTTATGAATTTATCAGTTAGGAGATCAACCAGTTAAAGTGTCCAGCAGTTAAAAAGAAAAGCCTCCAGGGGAATCCGTGGCTGATATGTAAAATTAAATTAATTATAAAATAAAAAAAATAGAATTATAACAGAAAAAAGAAGAAAAGCCTCAAATGTGGTTACAGGTAAGAACAACAAAATGATTGGCTCTTATGATTTTCTGCTTTGGCCTACAGAATAGACTCATGTTAGGCTGCTAACAATAAATATATTAATTACATAATGGTGCATATTTATCTCAAAATTGGCCACTGTGCTTTCATTTGCTTTAGCCAAACCAGTCTTTTTGTACCTGAAAACACCATGTACTTCCAGGGACTCTCTACCGATGAATTTAGAATACAGTTAGATTTTCTTGAATAAGGTGGTGTTTTGTTTTGTTGTTGTTTGGTCTTGCTTTATTTTTAATATATGTGTGTGTTGGTAGATTTATTCTGTGATTGAGTATGGTGTGACAGCAGTCTATAAGCCTTCTGGGACCACTGATGGGCTTGAAGAAATGGACTAGACCTGAAGGTTAGTAAGAATTATCCTGTATTTGAAGGCCTGAAGCAGAGAGAGCATTTACATTTGAAATGTGGCTGTCCACTGTGCTTAGTCACTTCCCATGTACAACTGGTGGGCACATGTAATACAGCAAACAGGGAAGATCAGTAAAATTTCCTTTTTCTTAAAATGACACATTTTAAAAATAGTATCTTTTATTGAAAAGTAATGTGTGTGTGTGTGTGTGTGTGTGTGTGTGTGTGTGTGTGTGTGTGTGTGCGTGTGCACATGCATGCGCGCGAGCGTGCACCCTAGGGGTTGAACTTCTCAGGTAGGTTGTTAGTATGTTTTATGTCCTAAGAAAGCATATACTAGTGGGTTACATTCCCACAAGGATCAAATTTACATTTAAAAAGTTTATAGTGATTCTAATGATTAGAAAGCCATAGCTGTGGTACAAATTCAGATTTACTGTTTAGTAAAGCATTTTATTAAATCTAAATGCAGATCAAATATTTCCAATCAAAGTTGTCCCATCGTAAGGTATTGAAATTATGAAAAAATATAACCATATTTTTGAACCAGTATGAAAAGGAATGAAAAATAGCCCATAAATGCTTTTGGATGGATTATACAAAAAATTGTATTAATTTAATTATTTAGATTAAAATGTATTATAAAATAGCCTTTCTCTAGAAAGATGTCTCAGTACTTAAAGCACTCAACTGTTCTTGCAAAGAACCAGGATTCTGTTCACAGAACCCATATGAGATATGCTAAGCCTGCAAGTGAATATTACACACTTTTCTGGCTACTAAGGACACATACACTCATGCAATATATAGAAACCCATGCAGGCAAAATCACAAATGCATAGACAGATAGTTGGATGGAGAGATGATAGATTATAGATAGATGATAGATAGATAGATGATAGATAGATAGATGATAGATAGATAGATAGATAGATAGATAGATAGATAGATAGATAGATAGATAGATAAGCAAACCTACAATGTTACTTTAGCCTGGTTTTATTTTTCTTAATGTTGCTATACTAATAGAGAATTTAAAATTATGTTGGTATCTCATAGTATATCTCTTTTGAACAATGTTGTTTAATATATAAGGAATTTGCATAGAGATATCCTAGTGGTACTGAAACCAAAGTTAGGATTTGATTAAAAAACCTGTAACAAAAATTAAAAACATGGAATAGTTGCAAAGAGTACATGTGGGCAGCAAATGACACACATTTAAAGCAAGGCAGTAAAATATCTAATACTGGCCTGCTGTCCATCAGTTCAAGAGCTTGTGATGCCTACATTAAATTTAGGCTCAGAATCAAAACCATGGCAGGGTAGCCTTTTTATGCATTATAGTAAATCAAAAACACGATATATTTTATAATATATTTAATTATTGCTAGTTTAAAATTTTAAAATTACTATTGATTGTACACAATCTTTCAGCTTTTCACAGCTGTAGAAAGTCATAGGATATGAAAAGTTGTTTTTTTTAATCAAAATATCCTTTAAAATAAAAGAGTCACTAGAATATAGGGCAAAACATGTTAAATCCAATTTCACTTTCTAGGGTGTAGATTTAATGAAACACTCACTTGGTACAACTCTGGTTCATAAAATCTACTTCATATCTAAATATTAGACTAAATTTAATTCATTGGACAACTCAAAACAAACCGTTAGACTATGTCATGGTGTTATTATGGTCCTAATGTTCAGTAAAAACAACCTGTCACCCTACAGCAGTAAAATAAAATGCAAGCTCACCGAGATAAAACAGAAGTTCCAACAAGCAAACTAGAGAAAATAATAATCACTGGTGTCTTAGAGAATTCTGAGATAATGACTAACTTTTCTTTGCATTGCTCTCAGGGAAATATAGTTATATTTTGGGCTGATTTGATATATTTTAATAGGCGCTGTCCAACAAATCCCATGTTTGTTTCTTTTCGATCCTTTAAAAAAAAATCTCTTTCGACTATTTTCAATGCCCAGATTGGGGTTTTCAGTCACAAAAGGAACAGCTTAATAAATGATGTCTTGTTGACTTGAAAGTATTATTCACACATCTCCAAAGTGCCACACATAAAACCAGGAAGTGCTGTATTCACTAGAAAATCCAGTAAAACATTTTTGTGACACCATTAGTAAGAAAAAGAGACTGGATGAAAGGGAAGACATGGATTCTGCAGCTTGAAGAGCCTGTACTTACTAGTACTTTGAACAGAACCCAGTAAGGGTCTTCTCATCAGGAGACTGATGAAGCCTCATTAGGAAGAGGCTTCAAGTGTTTGGAGAGTAATCCCTCACAGGAAGCCCCATCACAGTCTAAAGTGCATGCCAGACAAATGTGTCTACCTGCTTTTGACTGGAGAGAGTTGTATATGTTTCCTGTTTAAGAGGAAGATGTGCATACAAGTGAAAAATCATACTGCAGAGTTCCCAGACCCAGACTCAGAAATGCAAAGTCAAGAACCCCAAGCAGACAGACTCCTGGGATGAAGTAGACTGAGGAGTACCATTACTTCTGCGGACGCTTCTATTACTCTGATTTTCCCCGCAGCTCTTATTTCAGTTCGGCATCAAATCTATTTTCATATCATTTGAACATTAAGAAAACTAAAGGCAACTGTACTTTAACATCATCAGGCAGTTACGTGACTGCTCCCTTCTTTATTTCCCCTTCTTGATTTCTAGAAACAGAATAACTGGCAGGTGTCAGAAATTTACTTTGCAGCCTTTTAAGATAATTCCTGCCTTTAGATAAATGATGAACATTCCCATATTTCTTACAAAGTTTGGGATGTTTTTAGGTTTTATTGTGCAATGGACAGGAAGACCCATTGGTGGAAAAGTCTGCCACCCTGAAGGATGAGAGGAGATGCTTAAAATTGCCCCCAAATGCCCTTAAACAATATTGCCTGCATGCTTGATTCAGGAACATGGCCCTTACTTTAAGTCTGATCTAACGCCATCAAGTTTGTCAGTTCTAAGCATTCCAAAGGTGGCTCTCATTCCAGGGCAGTGCTAGCCATCAAGCTAGCAAGAAATTTGAATTCTAAGTAACTTTAGCGATTACAGTGGGAAACAGTTGCAAACCGTATGAAATAATATCAGCACGATATTTGCTTTCAAATTGCAGCATTAATCAACGATTTTGTTTACATATACATGCTAATTTTCTTCCATTCTGGACCAGGCACTGTAAGGATATTTAGGTATAGTTGCATTTATGAAGAAGTGAATTTCTAACATTTTTAAGAGTTAGCTATTAATACTTACATAATAATCCCTAACTTTTATAAAGTAAATAAAAATTGGCAATGGTATATAGTTCTATTTGAAGAATGACTAGGATTGGGGAAAAAACTTCCTCAAGCAATACATATTTTTAATTCATCTATTTGTACATCCCGGCTGCAGCTTCCCCCACATCCTCCGCTCCTGGTCCCTCTCCCCTGTCCCTTCACCTCCCATCCCTCAATCTTCTCCTCTTCCATCTTCATCAAGAAAAGGACGGGTCTCCCATGGGTATCAACAAAACATGGCATATCAAGTTGCAGTAAGACTAAGCACCTCCCAATGTATTAGGGCTAGACAAGGCTACCCAGTGTGAGTAGTACAGTCCCAAAGGCTAGTAACGAGTCAGAGAAAGCCCCTGTTCTCACTGTTAGGAGTCCCACAAGTCGACCAAGCTACACAATTGTAACATATATACAGAGTGCATGGGTCAGTCCCATGCAGGCTCCCTGGTCATTGGTTCAGTCTCTTTGAGCCCTTATGAGCCCAGGTTGGTTGATTATGTGAGCCTTCCTGTGGTGTCTTTGACTCCTCCAGTTCCTAAGCTCCTTTCTCCTCCTCCACCTCCACAGGATTCCTCTACTTACTGTTTAATGGCTGTGGATCTCTGCCTTTGCCTCCATGAGTTGCTGGATGGACCCTCTCTGAAAATTGGGCCAGACAGTAGTCTGGTCACAGAAGATGGCCAGTTCAGGCTACTTATCTGCTATTGCTGGAAGTCTAAACTGGTGCTCCCTATAGAATTCTGGGAGAATCCCCTGCACCAAGCTTCCATAGACCCCCAAAATGCAAACCCCCTGCTGCAGTACTCCTTGGTACCCCCCAACATGATCGCTCATGTTACTATCCCCACCTGCCCTGTCCGTTTACAAAATTTCTTCTATTTCATCTTCCCAGACAGATTTGAGTGCCCCCCCCCCAAGAAACCTCTTTGTTACCTATTCTCTCTGGGTCTGTAGATTGTAATATAGATAACCTTTATTTTACAGCTAAATCCAGTTATGAGTGAGTACATACCATGTTTGTTTTTCTCCATCTAGGTTACTTCACTTAGAGAAGAGAAAATTAAAATTCTAGGAAACATGCTAAGATAATCATGGGACAGTAGTGTGTAGTGTGTTGTGTGTGTGTGCATGTGGGTGCATGTGTGCGTGCGTGCGTGCGTGTGTGTGTGTGTGTGTGTGTGTGTGTGTGTGTGTGTGTGTGTGTGTACAGGCTGGTGCCCATGCAGAGGACAGAGGTAGATGTGTGGCCTGCTCTACCACTCTGTTTTCTTGAGGCAGATATCTCACTTGCTGAAGGCCAGCGAGTCCCAAAAATCCTTCTCTTGCTGGAGGCCAGAAAGCCCCAAAGGATTAAGCACATGGTTTGGTCATGCATGAATTTTATTGTGTTTTCTTCTTTTCTTTTTTGAGACAGGATCTTATTATGTACCCTTCACTGGCTGGAACCCACTCTGTGTACCAGTCTGGCCTCCAACTCAGAAAGCCATGTGTCTGTGCTTTTGTGTGCTGGGATTAAAGTTATGTGGTATTATGCCTGGCTTTATAACATGGCTTTTAAGTGCTGAGAATTTGAATCCAGGTTCCATGTTTATAAAGCCAGTACGCTGACCCACTGAGCAATTTCTCCAACTCCTGCTGCTAACATTTCCACATGACAATCTTAGAAAATTTTCTCACTTGCCACCAATGATCAAGGATCCCATTTAACTTAGGAGATCCTAGTGAGGATATCCAGAAGTACTGAGACCTTGATAAACAACAAAAGCCAATTAATATAGCAAGATATATACATTTTAATTGTTTTTGTTTTTGTTTTTCGAGACAGGGTTTTTTCTGTGTGGCTTTGCTCCTATCCTGGAACTCGCTTTGGAGACCAGGCTGTCCTCGAACTCACAGAGATCCGCCTGCCTCTGCCTCCCGAGTGCTGGGATTAAAGGCATTCGCCACCACTGCCCAAAGAGATGGTTCAGCCGTTAAAGGCTAGGCTCACAACCAAAAACATTTTAATTTTTAAAATGTTCGTTCTGCATTAGAAAGGGGAAAAACTATCATTTTGGCACAGGGATCAATACATTATTCTTTTTTTTTTTTTTTTTTTTTTTTGGTTTTTCGAGACAGGGTTTCTCTGTGTAGCTTTGCGCCTTTCCTGGAGCTCACTTGGTAACCCAGGCTGGTCTCGAACTCACAGAGATCCGCCTGGCTCTGCCTCCCGAGTGCTGGGATTAAAGGCGTGCGCCACCACCGCCCGGCTTAATACATTATTCTTTATCTGTTGTGTTTTATACATCTGTAACATTGTGACTTTTCTGTAGATTAAGAAATTTCTATGAGAGTTGTGCTTAAACTTGTTTGAAACAATTATTGATATTGTTGGTTTTTCTTTAATCTAAACCACAAGATTTTTACTAGACTTATTCAATTTCAATATTATTTTTGTTCTCTATTATTTTATCAACATAGACATTATTCTCACTCAATTTTTTAAATTCTTTTATGGTTTTTACCAACAATAAAATACTTGCTTTCTGTTGGTGAAGTTTGTCCAGATACTCACTTCAACCATTTTTACCAGAAGTTTTTCAGGTTTCTTTTTCTTTCTTCTTTATAAGTAGCCTATAATAAGATTTTAAACTGGGCAGCAGTGGCACACACCTGTAATTCCAGTACTCGGGAGGCAGAACCAGGCAGATCTCTGTGGGTTCAAGACCAGCCTGGTCTACAGAGTGAGATCCAGGACAGGCACCAAGACTACACAGAGAAACCCTGTCTCAAAAAACAAACAAAAAATTTAAATAAATAAGTAAATAAAGATTTTAAATAATCTCATCTAATTATTTTCTTTTTCACACATTTATTTTATGTTTAATACTAATTGTGTTCTTATTCTCTGCATCTGATAGTGCCTTTTATTGCTTAGCTGCCTGTTTCTATTTGTTAAATAGTCCTTTAAATTTTCTAGGGCCAAGAAGACAAATTATAATTACATCAAAATATCGGTGATATTTTACCAATTCTTTAAGTGATTTGTTATCTGGTCATTTCAAAAGAGAAATTTTCTCTAAAATCTCTTGCATATTAGGATACTGTCCAGAGAGCTATATTTTTATTTTGTTTTTGTTTTTCAAGTAATGAATTTATTTTGAGAATTTTATTTGAGTACCGTATTTAAAATATTTCCTCTCTTCTCTTCCTTCCAATTTCTTCCACATTCCCCCACTCCTCAAATTAATAACCTCTTAATTATTATTATATAATATATATTATATTTAATTATGTATATTTTATGTATAATACATATATTATTATTTATATCCTGCTGATTTTAGTGTTACTAATGTTTGTATGTGTTTATTGCTGATTTCTGGGAATTGAATAACCTATTGGGGGTTGGTCTCTGGAGAAGACTGATGTTTCCTACCTTAGAAGCCACTAACAGCCTATATCTCTGAGAGCCATGTTTTTAAAGTCTACAAAGGGATGTATAAAAACTAGCCTGATATCAGTAGAAATTTATACATAATTGTATAATTCACAAAATCAACTATAATTGTATATGAGTATGCCTATCTACTCAGTGTTTAAAGTATATTAAAAATGATGAAATGAGGTTGGAGAAATGTCTCAACTGTTGAGAGCACTGACTTCTCTAGCAGAGGAACACAGTTCAGTTCTTTGCACCCATACAGGATCTCAGAATCACCTGTAATACCAATGCTAGAGTTTTTGCCCTCGTCTGGGTTCAGTGGGCATCAGATATGCAAGTGTTATGCATATAGACATATAGGCACCCATACATATATTATTTCAAGGATTTATTTTATGTTTATGCATGTATTGCCTACATGTATGTTATGTGCACTGCATGTGGGTCTAATGCCTCCAGAAGCCAGGACAAGTCTCTAGTTTTCTAGGAATTTGAATTATAAATGCTTATAATGTGAAATGTAGGTACTGGGAATAAAACCTTAGTCCTCAGAAAGAACAGCAAGCGCTCTTAACTAGGGAGCCATCTTTCCAGCCCCACATAATATTTTTTACTCTTAAAAATTGATGGAAATGCACTAGAAACTATTTTAAAAGGATTCACAGTTTAGATAGAGACCAGTAGATAGCAGAGGAAAGATTAGGGATAACATGCCAACACAATACATGGTTACCTACATTAGTTAGTTCACTATATCTACAACAACATACGGTGATGTGTACCTTCCTTCATTGTTCAGAAAATAGTACTAAATACAAAATAATAGTGTATTGTTCTGAAACAAACTCCATCACCACAAATTTTAACAGTTTTACTTTCTTGTGTATAGTTTTGTAATTAAAAGCAAAACAATGGAAAGATAATTATGCAATTCATGAATAAGAGTAACATATCAGAATAAGATGAGGAGGGGTGTGCCCTAAGTCATTGAGAAATGATAGGTGTCCCATAACAGTATCCTCTGAGTGTTACAATAAAATTTAATCACACAGAGATATCAATGCCCAGGTTCCGTTGAGACCATCCTATTCACCTAATGTCTCATTCACATAGAAGCGGCCCTAAGCAAGCACAAAGGGTTGTACAGCATGGAACAATTTGCAAACACCTGTACCCACTGCTGAATTAAGACTCCATTTACTATTTGCCTCATGCTGATAAACTGTGGTGCTTATTTTCTGAAACAAGCTTAGAGAATAAAAGGAAGCAAGGCAAAATGGAAAATTCAGGACTAGTATTTTTGGACTTTATTTTACACACACACACACACACATATATATATATGTGGTTAAGATATTATGATAAAGATTAAATATCTTTTACCTAGGAAATCACCTATACCTAACCTGATGTTAGATACGGAAACAGAAATAAAATAAACATAGAAAGAAAATGCTGATTTGTAAACGTGGAAGATGCCCTAATTACTGCCATTCATGAGAGTGACTAACAATGCATTTTTATTAGCACATGGCATATTGTCTCTTGTGTGTATTGCAGCATACCAGTTTACTTTCTGTATAACTCAGGGTAAATCATTTGCCCTCTCATGTCATCCGTTGTCTCAGGATGTCAGTAAGGATATTCACTGGAGAAACCCTAAGTTCTCTTCCAGTTTTAAGGTACTGTGATCTTATGACCATGCAGTAACTCAAGTCCCAGTTTGCAACTCTGACTCAACACTTGAAGGATTTCCTGTTTGAGACTGCGAACTTGATTTCAGGGTCTCCAAATCCTTTTGCTCATCATCTGTATCTACCACCCCCACTAATTCTTCAAGTTTCTTCTCCAAATATGTCTTCAATGTCCTTCGTATTACCTTCATTTTTCTCCGATGTGAGATACAAAAATGGAATCTAGAGCAGAGAAAGGACAATCCATACTTAATTGTAAGAAGCAATATTTGAAAAATAATTATATAGTTGGGATTTTTTTTGTTCCTGGATTGTTCTGTGTTCTCTTACATTCCATCTACTATTTGCATCAACTTCTGTCTAGTTCTTTCCCCATTTTCCATTAGAGAGGAAGGAGTTTGGACAATCTCTTTGGCAAAGGAATGCTTGGAGGGTGGAAAACTCACAGTAACACAGCACTTGCCAATATTACAGCTTCTGCTATCAATACCAGATACAGCGCAATCTCTCGATTTTCAGCCTTCTTTGGATTCTCATCTGGAAGGAGAAAAGGAAGTAATGGAAATGAGTTTGGAAGAAGAGTAATAGCAATTGGGAATCTTTATACAGAATGGACTCTGTTCAAATGATTTGGCCACCATTTATACAGAATGGACTCTGTTCAAATGAGTTGGTCACTATTCCCAGACTTCTTGTGTTAGACCCCTTCAAAAATTTTCTACTTGCCACCCTTTAACCTAATAATTTTTGCAGTGGAGTCCAGAGTCCAGCCCTACTCACTTCTCACCCACTCCATTGGCTTTGTTCTAAGTTATTCATGCTGATGTACATTTTACTCAACATTTTTACTTTTTTTTGTAAGCATTACTATAAGCTTTATTAAAAGCACTAGAAAAAAAGTCAATGGGCCATCTTGTTCCTTGATCCCTGTCCCCTCAAATTGCCATACTACAGCCTATGTCACCTTTACAATAGTCTCCTCTGAAACATCGGGTGGTCATGCGAAGACAGGTCCAACAGTCAAGGACAGGACCTTCAGTTACAACTGGCAAAGAAAAATATAATCATAAAAGGGATATGGCAAGAGTATTTCTTAGCTCATTATATAGATTAGATCTCAGACATTCCCAGGACTTTTAAGTTACATTTTTGTTCAGTCCTTCCTCTAGTAGTCAAGATTCTTAAAATTTGAAAGATTATAAATATTTGGCTCTTTGTGGATGAAGTGGAGCAATGATTTCATAGCTTATGTTGGAGCAGTAGGTTGGAGAGGCATGAGCACTCCTTCAAACTGTACAGTGTATAAAATCTTATAAAGCTTAACTTTGTCATCAGATATTATTCATATTTCCTCTACAGCTCTAAGAATTGGGTTCAAAGTTAACTAGTGGGAGAGAAGAGCAAACAGAGAAAGGAGATGGGAAAATATGGGCTGAAACCTCAAGGCGTCACATGTACTGTACTCACTGCAATCTTCTGAACAAGCTAAAAGAGAATCAGAAAGATCTAATGAGCTTAAAATCAACTTCACAGGTGTCATATTTATAGGTACATTGTCCCTATTATACATTCATTTCTCACTACAACTGGGTCCACTGTCACCTGAACCCCCGCTTCTCTTCTCATCCCTTCGTTCCTGTTCTCTGACATACACTCAATGTTGTTAGGTAGAAATGTCTTATTACCAACTGCAGCGAAGTTCTTCAGCGTTTCTTTCAGTTGGGATTCCAGGTGTTGGCGAACACTAAGAAACTTGCCTTGGGTGATAAAGACACCTAAAAAGGAAATGGAAAGGATACCAGAAATTAGGGTGATTGTTTCAGAATTTAATTTGCTTTACTCTCCGCAGAAAATTTTCTCAGATCTGTTTACCTGTTGGTACCATACAACTGTTGACAGTGAAACCATTATCTTACCTTTCCATGTTTCATTGCCCAGTTTATAAAGTTCCTCCTTGAGCCATACTCTCAATTTGACAACATTTCGAACATCTATAGAGGAAGGAGAAAGGTTCATGTGTGGTAGGAAATTATCACATCTTTGAAGGATGTGGAGTGGACCCAGGTGTTTTCTTCCATACCCCCCTTCTCCCTTTAGCCGCCCAAATTCTCAGGACTCCAGCTTCCCTCACCCAACAACCGAAGCATCTTATCCTTGTGGGAGACTTTGGAGCTTAAGTGGGTTATCTCCTTATGCTGCCTGTCAAGCAGTTGAGTTCTCCCAGGAACTTCTACAGGTACCAGCTTTCCCAACAATGTCCTAACATCCTCTATGAATTTGGGGTCACACTCCAAACAGCCTTTGACCCCATGAAAGGCTGCCAGGGACAGAGGCAAAAGCAGAAGTACCCATAGGTCACCCATCTCTTTGTCCCAACCCTTCTCCACAACACTGGTTGTCCTGGCAACTGGTTCACTTAGTTCTTTTTTCTTCAGAAATCCAGGAATGAGATCTTTGTCTTGGATGTTCTGAGTATACTTTTCCTTCCTTTTCCATCCAGATTTTAGGGAATCGCATTTCCCTAAGGATATTCAGTAGTTTTTTCACTTTTATCCTTCATTCCAGAGAGAGGAAACTGCTGGCTGGGGAGCAGTTACCTGAGTTCTGAGTGTAGAACACAGAGAAAAAAGCCTTGAGCTCATACAAGCAGAGTTCTGTGCAGGGAGATATCTAGAGAAGGTTTCTTTAGCTCTCTGCTTATATGATGTATCTGTTCTGTCTGATACTGAAGCAGTTTCGAGAAAAGTGGATGTTGGAAGAGATCTCATAAGACCTTAGAGTTTAACCCATATTTAACTTCTAGGAGGTAAGATATGCCAAAAATATTTGAATTGTTTGGGTTCCCTTTCCTTATTGCCAGCAATGTTATTTTAACATAAGTAATGGACAATTATAAACAGTAATACTTGATAGATTTTCTATAATTTGTAACCTATAAGAAATTTTAGAATACACTTGTTTGTGGGATAATTACTTCAGCCATTTTAAAAACATTTTTATGATATTCTTCTCAGCAGATCTGGACCTTGGAGCTACATATAGGAATTGAAGGGTACACAGTGATAAGTGAGAATGCAGTAATGCTTAGGGTCCCTGAGCAGATACAGCCTCAAATACTGATGCTACAATATTTCATATGTAAAAATGTAACCACAATTATCATGGGTTGCTGTCTTGGACAACTTAGATGAAACACAGACAATTAGATATTTTCTTTACATTGTGAGATCTTTGATACAAAAAGTGCTCTGAGTTCTTTGAAGGAATTAAGTCTGCTGTTTCTAAGGTGATTGGTTACATTATTTATTTATTTATTATTTATGTAGTTTTTATATTCCAGAAAGCAGGAAAGGCTGATAATAAAATTTAGAGAGCTAAGATACCATGTAGTCAAGGAGTGGGGATTTGTGAGGGAAGTTAAAAGAACTACTAATTATATTGCTACCATATGTACAAGTACTGTACTAGACTTTCAGATAAATGATCGTAAGCCTTCATAACAGAACATTGCTTTGAGAAGCTGCCATGTCCATTTTATAGACAAGAAACTACAGATCAGAAGTGAAGCCATATAATTTACTGGTTTTGGGTCAGGGTTCAAATTCATGTTCATTTGGCTCCAAATTCTGTATGATCCACGATCTCACAACAGCCACATTTTGAGATAAAACAGAATATAATTGTTTGGAATTTGGCAGTTCAGGAGGTGAAAGCTAGTTCAAATTATTTTAATAAACTTTGGCACGTAAAAGTTTACATCCTTTTAACTAGACAATCTCATCCTTAAGAAATCAAACAAAGAGCTGTCGAGTGTTGAAGTCTGATGTCAAGGCAGCTAATGGAATCCACTGATCTCTAGGAAACAAATTTAGGTACTAGTGTGTTAAGGATATTGGTGGCCTTGAGTTTCAATATGAGAATAACCTGTTGTAGCATATGTGAAAACAATTATAATTATCTTGGAACAGTTCTTAGAGTTTTATAACTATAAAATTTGAACTTTGGGAAAGGGGAGTTGTCTAGAAATTGATAATGAAATAACAAGCACATTGATTAAAATAATAATACTCTTGTCTGTAATGTCAATTCTTAAACCCAAATGTTGGATTGCATATGTTAATATTAGTTTGGATATTGTATGAAAGAAATATGGTTTAGCATCTTTGCAAACTTTTGGACTTGCTAGCTATTTACTCTGTGTTTGCTTGAAGTAGGATAGCAGATACAAACTAATGTACATATCTATATTCTAATAAACATTTATTTATGGTTTTGTGATTCATACACAAAATGGATCTTGGGTGGACATATATATTCATGAGCCTATGCATAGTACTAATTGGAAGCTCGAAAGGAGTGAGATCCTGCCTAGTACCTTAAATATGACCAAGAACTCCTAGTTAGGCAGGTCATACACTATTGTGGATAACCAACTATTGTTATTTAGCTAAACTGACTGATAATCAAACTTCCTTTTAAATATTTGTCCTTTTACTTGAAGGTTAGTGTGCCCACACACCTCCAGCCCTTATCAGAGAAGCTTCCTACTGTAGTGGACAGTGATTATTACAGAAACTCACAACTAGTCAAAGTACAAATACTAAGGAATTGTAGATTTCTCAGCCACAAATGAAGCATTACACCATACCTCCAAGACTGAAGGATCATTAAGAAAGAGGGATTAGCCAGGCGGTGGTGGCACACACCTTTAATCCCAGCACTCAGGAGGCAGAGGTAGGAGGATCTCTGTGAGTTCGAGGCCAGCCTGGTCTATAAAGTGAGTTCCAGGAAAGGCACAAAGCTACACAGAGAAACCCTGTCTCGAACAAAAAAAAAAGAGAGAGATTAGTAAGATTGTAAGAGGCAGAGAAGTTGGGGAGAATTGCTGTGAAATAGTGTTTTCTAGAAATGACAGACCCACAGCAGTTATGACCTAATAGATTGTGGGGCTGCCTGCAGAAGAACTGAACATGATCAAGCCAGTTAACATTAAGCAAGGATGGGGTAGGGCCCACATGACAAGACCCATTAGATGAGAGCTATTAGCAATTTATAGCTGCCAGGCAAGGAAGAGTCTACTACCTTCATAGGTGTTGCCTTTTGTAGAGTGCCCATGCGCCAGTGAATGGCCTGCCCCCACACACATACTGGCAGCTCTAATTATACTCAATGGATTATGAAAAACATATGTAGTTGGGAAAAGATCTACTGGTGTGGGAACTGTTGGAGATGATAAGGGTTAGTAAGACCTAAATACACTGTATGCATATATGAAATCCTCAGAATATAGATACATTTTTAAAAGGGATATGAAGTTGAGAAGGGGTTGTGCTGAGTAAAAATCATCGAGGAAGTTAAGGAGGAGTGTGGGTTAGAGATGCTTAAACACATTTCATAATGTGCAAAAATGCAAAGAAATAAAAAAAAATGTCAACAAATAAAATGAAATGAGGAATCTGAATGGGCCATGGTAAGGGTGTGATGTTTCAGTTAAGAAGAAAGTACGTGTTGGTGAGATGAATCATTACATTTAAATTGTTGTTACGAATTATAACAGGAGGTTAGGAATTTCATCAAGATTGAGGGTCCTATTTATGGTTTGGGCTTACCTGAAATAGGGGTGATCAAAGACAGAAAGAGATTACTTCAAAGACTCTTCATCATGTTAACTATTGTTTACATTTACTTCCAGAATATTATATTTTTGTGTTTTTCTAAATGCACATGTGAGTGTGTGTGTGTGTGTGTGTGTGTGTGTGTGTGTGCGCGCGCGCGCCTGCGTACACATGCACAGGCACATGATTTGGGGAGTATGAAAATTATTGCATTAAATATAGTAAACAGGAATTTTTCAATTTACATATTCCAAAATTAAATCATTCTTAGCTTAAATATATCCACCAACATGAATTCTAGAACCACCATAAATCAGTTTTCTAAATGGTGAAATTTCTAGATAAAAATATGAAATGGTTTTCAATTGCAGCTCTTTGAGAATTTCACGATAAAAAGTACTCTAAAGTAGTCTCTCTCTTCTCCCTTCACAAAAGACCTTGAAAAAGCATGCATTGACCACTTTTCATTTATGCCAAGTTCGGTTCTGTGTCTGAAGGGCATATGCAATAAATTGCTCATACACTATCTCATTTGCAGCTTCAATTTTATGAGCTCCCGTAAAACAATTACCATATATACATTATACAATAAATGGGCAAACAAAGTGGCTGCAAACAATATGGAAAAGTCAATAATTAATTTCAGATTTCTAACTGTAGCAGAGACACTGGATCTTTCCCTTCTATTCAAAAGAGACAGTTCCTTTGTTAGGATTATGCATGCATGTTAATTCACTGCTGTGTGGTTTCTCTTTTTCCAAAGCTTGTCGAAGGTCTAATTTATGTGCAAGACTGGAAGCTGTTTAAACGGATAATATGCCTCCTTCGTGAGAGATACCACCCCTTTATGCTCCATTAAATTCAGCTGTTGACTCTATAAGCTACATACCAATTATTTCTCTCCAGAAACAGCAGCATAGTTTTTCCCCCAACAAAGGACAACAGATTATTGTGGGCTGCTATTAATCTCCACACAGTCTACAAAAAAACTCACAGGACAGTAGGGAGAAAACAATTGAGCTGCCATTTTAACATTTTTGAAATATCATATAAAGCAATAAAAAGAGTATGTTGTCTGATTGCAATACTCCTAATTTGTTTCCTACATCTCCCAAATAGGCACACTCTAAAGTTAATCAAGAGTGGCTTGCTGATGCTGAAGCCCTGCCTGCAGATGAGTGAATCAGGGCTTAACCTGGTCATTCTTGGTTTTCCCATAGCATCATTGTGACTAGTCTCTGAAAACACAACTATGTAAAACAATTGAATGGAAAAGGAAGCAAATGCATGTTGCAATAGGAAATTGAGGTTGGGCTTTGTTACGAGTCAGATAGCTCCCACACCTCCAGCACTGGAGGTTCCACACAGTCAAGGCCTGGGGAAATAGTCTCTTCTAATAGACACTTTGGAAGAAGATGGAAATGGCATTTCCCCCCAATATTCCACTGGAATGTGTTATATATTAATAATAAGCTGTGATTATTTATATACTTATTCTGGTATAAATTCTGGAAGGATGGATTTCCCAAATTGACTTAACCAGTTCATGGCTGACACTTTGTTCTGTGGAAAACTTTCCCCATTTGTTTGAAGATACCAAAATACCTATTCACAAACAAGAGGAGCATTAGTTTAGGAGCAAAATAAAGAGGAGTAACTAAAATAAACATACTTATATAAAAGTGTGCATATGTGTTTGTGTGGGAGAGAGGAAGGGAGGTAGGGAGGTAGAGGGGGGGGCAGGCTAGTGAAGAAACAAAAAAGTACTATTAAGAACACAAAGGATTTATATTAAACCACAGACAGCCCTTAGTATATAGGGGCCTCCAGCACAAAAATTTTATTCCAGTGTCCTTCCTAATGGTGCTCCCCAACATGACCTCTTCTAAACCATACATGCACAATAAATACTTGCTAATCATAAATTGGATTGAAACTCCTGAAATGTTTTGGTTGGAAAATGAGTAAGTAAAACAAAATTAAATAAATAACTAAATTACCTCCTTTTTATTTTTAAATTCTACTCCTTAGGCTTATGGACCAAAATTAATGGTCATAGTTTTCAAACAGTTCCCTTTACTCCAAGTAATTCAGTACTGTTACTTTAAATTCCAGCCTATATTACGATGACTGAAGTGCTAGTATATTCTTCGGTTTGAACTGGCCCATTATCATTAAACTCAATAATGCTATACATTGAAAAGTACTTATTTAGCAATTTGTCGTGTGTGTGTGTGTGTGTGTGTGTGTGTGTGTGTGTGTGTGTGCGCGCGCGCATGTGGTTGGTTGGTTACATGCATGGTGTGTGCAGGTAGCTTATGTGCACATACCCATGTGCCTATGTGGAGGTCAGAGGAAAGACCTCACGCATTATACTAATAGCTACAACTGGCCACTGAAGGTGTATTTAAAACACAGGAATCCTAAACTCTGTAAGTTTTGGCTTCTTAAAACCCCTCCAGCTTTTGAAGAAACAATTTAGCTGTATGACCACTTCCAGGGTCAACTGTCAAGAGACAAAGGTGGACACAGTAAGGAGACAAAGAGACTCATGGGAAATAGGTTTTGATGCCATCATTTGAATGAACCACTGGATATAGTTCTCCCAGAAACCTGCTTTACCTTCTTTGCATGTTTCCACAGCATGCAACTACCATACAATAATATTCACAGTCAGTGTCTATTATTCCTTGAAGGTAGACTATTTTGAATTAGCATTGCTCTGTGTGCATTCTTAAATGCAAATTGAGGTTGTAGAAGAAGGGTATATGTGTACTGGGAACCAAGAGATTGGCAGATTTGAATTTGTAATTCTGCTTCTCAAGGTACATCTGATGGACAGGTGCATGGGGGTTTGATTACTTGGAAGAAGCAGTTTAATTGTGGATGACATGTGTTTCCCACAAAGGCAAAGGTTAAACAATTAAACAAAATATGGCATTGACCTATGCAGCAATTCCAATTACAAGACTACTCCAGAAAATTTGGTAATGGATAGTGTAGTAGAATTTACTGAGTGTTGCTGTAGTAAAATATGTAAAAATCACATTTACTATTCAGTATTAATTGCTAACTAGTTTGACAATGAATCATAAATATAACATTCAATAGAAACATTCAAAATAAAGATGTGGTCAAATTATAACTTCGGTATTAAAGGTAAATGGAGATCACCTAGTTCATCTTAGTCTGAAATAAAACTTTTAGTAATTCAACAATGAGCAAATGAATTGTACCATTTTCATTGATATATTTAATATATGAATTATTTATGAAGAAATAGGTCTGCTTTTAAAGGCTGATGCTTGTACAAATAACTTTCTTATGGATTTACTGAAAAATTTAGCAAAGAGTTTAGAGCTACAATACACAGTACTCCAGGCTGACAAGATGTCTTAGTAAGCGTGCTTTCGGCAAACCCTGGCTTCAGTTCCCAGGGCACACACAGTAAAAGAATAGACCAGACTTTTGTTAGCTATCCTCTGACTGCCACATTGTAGTGATGCATGCATACATATACATGCATGCATACATATTTTTGGAATAACAAAAATATCATAAAAATTAAACTGCACAATATTTCTGATGTCAGATGAATTACAGACTCTTTTTAGAATTAATATGTCATTTTATTCTCATTGCTATTCCTTGGGGAAATTTGTGGTCTCTGTTTAGTGAGCGATGAAAACCGAGAAAAGGGGAAAAAAAGAGTTAAAGTTTCAATTTCTTGGGAGGGCTAGGTTTTTAGTTATATTCTATAGGATCTCAGTACTGACATATACTAATGCAGATTTCACTTTACTTCCAACATCCAATAGAGATGACTAGATCAAGAAGGGTGGCAACTAAGAGAGCAAGGCATCTTTAACTTTGCTTAGATGACAGAGAACCTATAATAGAGAAAGTGAAGTAATTGCCTATTATACTAATAGTGTCATAAAACAACAGTCATGTTGTAACAAACATATCTTGAATGCATTTCTGCATCCATTGGTTCCTGGTAACATTAGTAGGCTAACAAAAAGTTCAAATGATGTATCATATTCACATGGTCTTTGGTATGTATGATAAATAGAAGCTTTGTGGATGTTGCTGTTACATTGAAATATCCAATACTTTTCCCCAATATATTATATAAGTGACTCAGAAACACAGAGTATAATCAGTCCTTTGCATAGAAATAACAAATGCTCTGAAGTATAAATCACATGATCCTGGAGAAGTCAGTTTCATCTATTGCGAATAAAGTGCTATATTTTTACATGGCCATAATAATAAAATATGTCTTATAAGGCCCTTGTGAGCATTAGTGAGATGATGATACATTAACAACAAAACTGATATTTCTTAAATGGGAGGATTTAGTAAATGTCAGTTTTTTGTTTTCAAATAAAATAGACTTCTTCCATCCCCATTTTGTTACCACGAGATACAGTACACCACACTGAGTCTATTAAGGCTTAACTTCTTCACATTCAATGATGGTCTCAGTTTCTTGTCATTTTTCTCAAACATGACTATTTTAGGGATTAACTGAATATATATATATATATATATATATATATATATATATATATATATGCTTTATGAAGATTGAATTAGGAGGTGTGACAACATGATAACACCTTCACAACAAAACCCAGTGGTTTTCCTATTTTATATTTCACTGACTCCACCACATCTGGCAGAAGTTGCCTACCTTTTCCAACCTCGAAACATTTACTTTATCCCCTCAATTTTCTTTTTGTACTCCTCCTTTTTAGCTGCACTAGCTTTTTGTACCTTCAGCAAAATATAGTTTTTCTTTTGTCTCCATAAACATAATACCACAGGACTCCTCTTCATCCTTTCCCCAATCTATTTAACCTCAACTCCTCCTGTGTCACTGGTCTTAGCTCCCTGTTGTGATAGCCCAGCCCAAGATCAGTAACTGTCCTCCTAAAATATCCCCAGTAGAGTTTGGCAATGTCTCAACAATCAGTGATTTTCTTAGTGTCCTGAAAAAAATTTAGCAAACTATGCCCAGCCCCATTTTTATATGAGATATTAATACAGGCATAATTGAGCTGCACTATCAGACCCCATTAAAATGAGAAACCTACCTCAATTCTTGGTTTTAGGGTTTTGGAAAGCAATAAGTACTCTCTGAGGACAAACTAAGCAATTTTAGCCTAGTTTTCTTATAGTAGAGAACATTAGGGCATTTAATTTACACCACCCTCTTCCTCATCCACTTGCCTCATGAAATATTTACTTCCCACTCATAGTGTGCAGAATGCTAACTTTTCTGAACTAATAAGGATATGCGATCATAGGGCATATATAACATTATTTCTAGCTGTGAATTTATGCATTCTCAGTTCTATCTCTATTCCTTGCAATATCTTTGATTCTTTTTACATTCTTTTTATTAGTAATTATGATCTTTGTTTTTTGGTCTCTAGACCTTCTACCTTCTTCATTTATTTCCTGCTTATAACAACATCGTTACAACTCTCTTTCCCTATTTGATAGTTGGGGATCTATTAAGTGTTTACCAAATTTAACCAAACTTCCTGTGTGAACTTGAACATCAAATCTGTTGGGCTCTCCAGTGGTTATACAGCTGGGTACCATGCAGATTAAAACTACTGTAAGATTTCTGTATTACCCTAGTCAGAATGGCCACCATCAAGAATATAAATACCAGCCGGGCATGGTAGCACAAGCCATTAATCCCAGCACTCCAGAGGCAGAGGCAGGCAAATTTCTGCAAGTTTGACGTCAGTCTGGTCTACAGAGTGAGATCTAGGACAGGTACCAAAACTACACAAAGAAAGCCTGTCTTGAAAAACCAAAAAAAGAAATATATATATAAATGCCAACTAATTCTGGCATACTTGTATACTGATGGAGGAGGTGTAAACTAGTGAAGCCAATCTGAAGATAAATCTAGAGTCTCCTTAAAAATTAGAAAAGAATGTACCATATGACATAGCCATTCCACTCCTGGGTATATACCCTAAAGAATATATATTCTACAACATAGATATCTATGTTCATGTAATCTCTATTCACAATAACGACTAGATTTTAGCTATTATATGAATTGTATTGAGGAAATAAAGGCCCCTTTGTAACATATTTGATAATTTTGGTTCTAATTTTCAATCAGTCTAGAAGAAGACACTTTAATGCTATCAGTTGAAAATTTACATATAAGTCTACATTGAAGAATTATATTTATATCCAAATGTATCTGTTCTTTGGTAAATTACTACTTAGCATTTACTAAATGTTGAGTCATATAATATGCTAAAATAACTAGCTAGTATTAACTATCTGATATACTAAATGACACTTCATTTTATATATTTAAGGGACTGAATTAATAACTTCAACTTATTTCATAATGCAACATTCCCCAGGCAGAATAGTTACTAGAAACAAAATCATCTCATTTATTCATTTTTTAAAAAAATAGTTTATGATGAGAGTGTGCATCATGGCTAGGATAAATGCAAACACTTAGTATTCCTACAGTCTTTTGGTTTGACTTTACATAGACAGTCTTTGAATCTATAGTATCAGTGGGGAGGTAAATTGCAAAGAGAAAACAAACTTGCTCAAAGAAACCACTGGGGAAGTCAGGCCAGACTTTGGAATTTTTAGGAAAGAAAAAAAAAAAAAAGCTTGGTTGCTGAAGGAGGAACATACATTACTAGGATGTGGAAAACAGGCTTTAAGGTCACACAAAGGTCACAGCTAATCATTGGTCAAGGATGATAGCTGTGTAGTTCATTGGTTCTTCAGAACTTTAGCAATAAAAGTCTTACAATTAATGTCATTTTCTTCATGATTCTCTGAAGTGTTTATAATCTCTGTATCTGTAGAGATGTTCAGGTTTGTCTGTGTTGTCAAGCTGATTCATGGCAGAGCTCAGACTTCAATGCAGTTCATAGCCCCATTTCCACTGTACCACACTGCCATCACATTACTTCTCTACTGAGAAAGGGAACACCGTAATACTCTACATAGTGTAGTGTGAGGTAACGTTAAATAGTGGTTCTTTAAGCCATGGAAATTAATTTTGTGAAAAATATTTAAAGGGATTAACTTTGATTTCCTTATACCACAAGCCATGTCTATAGAACAGATGGTGTGATCTGAAGTCGTGGAAGAATAGTGACTGATCCATGTGAGAAAAACAGCATATCCTTAATAAAGTTTAGCCACGTGATAAAATATAACTTGTGTACTTACAATTACAGTTTCCTTAGAGACAGTTATGGAAGCATGCAATGCTTTTTCTCTTTTCTAATTAATACAATGGCAGCTTATTTAAACAGGGATATATGTGACAATATTACTTAAACTTGAACCTGGGAAACATTTAACTGAGCTAAGGTGTTAAAGAAAGCATTAAGTTTCTGAGCAATCCCAAGGTGAAAGAGACAGGGATTTTGGAAATGGCATCCATTAAAGAGATCATCAATGGATGCCAACTGAAAACTACCTCTAGGCCTTCCTATTTCAGCTAGTAAGATTATCTTATCTGTGTCTTACCAAATATGGACCAGACTGCTGTACTAGTCTAATGAGATGGAGAAAAATGGTAGTGTTTTCTATTGTACTTTACTAGTAGAGGATCATTCACAAAAGAAGAGCAGGTATAAGTAAGAAGCAACATAATGTAATCATTATAAAATTGGTATTTGAGGACCAGGAATATTGGTTCTTGGTTCTTGGTCACCCAAGCAGTGTCAGGTATGAGTTCAATATCTTGGATAGGGCCTTAAGTCAAAACAGATATAGTTGGTTGCTCCCTCATGCTTTATGCCACCATTGCTCTAGCACATCTTTCAGGCAAGACACTGTTGCAAACTAAAGGGATTTTTAGCTGAGTTGGTGGTTATATTTTTCCCTTGGTAGTGTGCAGAGTACCTTTCTGTAACAAAGACAGTAGCACATAGGGGTGGAGGCTCTATGTAGGCACCAACTCTGCTTCTTCATGTTCAATGAGTTATATGTGTGTTGTCTTTGTCAATACCACATTACCACCAGTTTATTGAGAGAAACTGATAGTTTGGCCATAGCCTTTTTTTTGTTGTTGTTGTTGTTTTTGTTTTGTTTTTGAGGTTTTGTTAGGCCCGTTTGGCTAACAACTCAATTAGCTATAACCCATTTCCAGTATTGTGGAAGATACATTTGGTGACAAGAGGTGTCAAGCTAGAGCTCTGTCTCCCCCATTATTTGGCAATCCATTTAGATTGCCTTCATATATGTATGTCTTATAGCAAGCTTCTATTGTGTTGTTTATATACTATCCTTCAATGGCCCTTATTTACAGCTGTCCCTCCTTGTATTCCCTCCCTTTTCCCTCTCTCCCCTCTCACTCCCTGCTTGCGACTCCTGTTCCAGTCTTCTACCTATCAATAACTATCAGTTCTGTTTCCCTTTCCTATGAAAATATTCCCTCACACCACCCCAATACCTTACTTTATACATAATCCTCTGTGAGTCTATGGATTATAGCTTGATCATCATTGATTTAACAGGTAATAGCTATGTGTGTGTGTGTGTGTGTGTGTGTGTGTGTGTGTGTGTGTGTGTGTGTGTTTGATACATTTCTCTTTCTGAGTCTGATACCTCACTCAGGATTATATTTTCTAATTTGACCCATTTAGCTGTGAATTTCACTTCAATTTTTGTAATTGTTGAGTAATATTCTATTGTGTAAATGTACCACATTTTCTTTACCAATTTATACCTTGTGAACGTCTAGGTTGCTTCCAATTTCTGGCTATTATGAAGAGAGCAGCATTGGCTATTGTTAAGCAAGTGTCTCTGCGCTAGGATAAACCATCCTTTGAGTTTATGCCTAAGAGTGGTATAGCTGGATCTTGAGGTAGATCAATTCCCATCTTTCTTGGAAACTGCCATAGCAGTTTCCATATTGACTGTAAAAGTGTGAAATCATTTGCAATGTATGAATGTTCCCTTTACTCCACATCCTTGCCAGTATGAGCTGTCACTTGTTTTATTGGTTTTAGCCTTCCTGACGTGTGTCAGAAGTTTTGATTTTCGTTTCCCCGATATTTGAACATTTCTCTAAGTGTTTTTCAGCATTTTGAGTTTGCCTTTTTTGAGAATTCTTTGTTTAGATGTGTCCCTCATTTTTAAGTCAGGTTAATTTTTTTCTTGATGTCTAGCTTTTAAAATTCTTTGTATATTTTGTATATTAGACCTCTATTGGATATGAATTCGGTAAAATCTTTTTCCATTGTGTAGGCTGCCACTTTGTTTGAATAATGGTATCTTTTGCTGTATGGAAGTTTTTCTGTTTTACAAGGTCCAATTTATTAATTGTTGATCTTAATGCCAGTACTAATGGTGTTCTGTTCAGAAAGTCTTTTACTGTGCCAATGAGTTCAAGTTATATTGCCCAGTTTCTCTTCTATCAATTTCAGTGTATTCAGTGTTATGTTGAGGTGTTTTTATCCATTTGGAGTTGAGTTTTGTGCAGTACCTTTCCCATATACAACTTACAAATGGACTGAGAAAGAAACCAGAGAAATAACACCTTTCACAATAGCCTCAAATAATGTAAAATATCTTGGGGCGACTTTGAATAAGCAAATGACAGGTTTGTATGATTAAAAAAACTTTAAGACATTGTGGAAGAAATTGAAGAAGATACTAAAAGAAGCAACTCTCTCCCATGCTCATGTATCAGTAGGATAAATATAGTAAAAATGTCCATCTGACCAAAATCAAACTAGAATTCAACATACCCCTATCACAATTCCAATACAATTCTTCAAAGATCTTGAAAGGACAAATTGTATCTTTATATGGAAACACAAAAATACCAGGATTGCTTTAAAAATCTTTACTAACATAAGAACTTCTGGAGATATCACAAACATGACTTCAAGTTTTGGTATAGAGCTATAGTCATAAAAAGAAAAAAAACAGTATTGGCACAAAAACTGATATGTCAATCAATGGAAAAGAACTGAAGATCCAGACATAAATCCACCCACCTGTGGACACCTGGGTTTTATTTATTTATTTATTTATTTATTTATTTATTTATTTATTTAAAGTAAATGATCTAGCAATACACACTAGAAAAAAAAAAGATAATACCTTCAGCAAATGGTCCTGCATGTAGAAGAATGCAAAAATATCCATACTCATCACCCTGCACAAGAGGTAAGCAGGTTTAAGGAAAAACTTCATTAATGAAGAAATTTGAAGAGTTTTTAGGTATAACAGTAAAATCTCAAAATGATTCTCTTAGATCGTTGTCCACATTTTGCATTTTCAATTAAGCTATTTTAGAACTGAAAGTCATACAAAAGCTAGACATTGGAATGCTCAGCCTGAAGAGATTCAATCTGAATGTGGTCTTGTACTATGAACACAGCCAGATGCCGATCTTTTTAGATTTGTAGCACTCAGAAGTCTATTACATTTGAATGTCCATATATATCAAAATATCATCTGTGGGAAAGATAATCAGGAGATTTTTAATTTTGTGCACAGAAATATACATGACAATATTTTTTCTTAAGATTCTCACTGTATTCTACTCCCTTTCTACTCTTTGATCTTGGCTTCATGTCCTGCTGCAAAAAATTGATTTTGTTCTTGAGTTGTTTAAGATTTTTGCTTCCAGTCCTTTAGATGGTAATTTATTTCTACTTTAAATTTTAGAATTTCTCAAAAAGCATACCTGCATTATTCACATATTTACATAATGCCTACAATGTCCTAGATATTTTTTAAGCTCTAGAATATGGGAGTAAACAACAATAAAAGTAAGCTAATTCCAAACCTACATGCCTGGCAGAAATTTGAATTCTTGTGAGGTAGAAAAAATGTCTATATCAGTGTGCTTGTGTGAGTGAAACAACATGTCTAAGACTCCAAAGATTAAGTCTATATACCATTACTCTATTTTTTTCCAATTAGGAAATTGAGACAAAACGAATCTTCACAATTTGTTAAACAGGTACTCTATAATTGGAATATAAATTTATGAAATACTAAAAATTCTGCAGAAAATCATCAGTGTGTTATATCTTACTTTTGTTGATCTATTTTTATGGTGGCGAGAATTGAGCATTGTACATGATAGGTAGAATATTCATGGGACTGCTTATTTTCTTGCTTTTATTTCTAAAGTACATGCTCTAAATAGGACACTTAGAAAGTATGAGCCTCTACTAGTTTTGAGTCACTCAATTTCAATTCTATCACAAAATCATGATATAGTTGAGAAAAAATGATTTCTTTCCATGAATATTTTCTTCTGTTTAGGAAATAGTTGTTTTAGGTCATGTCAGAGCTTGGTGCTGGTGTAGAATAGAGTCTATTACATCCTAGTAAGTTTAACTGAGTATTTTGAGGTTTTAACGACACTAAACAGTTGCAAGTGGAGGTTAAGAAAGAATCAAGAGTGAGAATTGTGCAAGTATGATTCCAATATTCAAGTAATTGTACCGATGAGTCAACATACAGTTAAAGAGTGATAGGCACAATGAAAGGCTAAAACTCTGACTTCCATATGTGAGGCTGGATAATGGATGTTGCTGCCTTTACCTAAGTTATTTCTCATTTGTCCTCACCACTTCCCTTTGGCACTTAGTAATGAAATAGTTGAAGCAATAGGTATCTCATGAAATGAGGTATAAATAATTCATTTAGTCTTTCACTCCACACATTTTAATGATTACCTATTGGGCAAGGTAATTGTCAAGATGTAGGGAATTCAAAATCAAAGACACTGTTCACTTGCTCAAGTGTATGACATTTGTTGGAGACAGGAAAGTAAATAAGAAATTATAATACATAGCTACAAACAGGAGTATAGCAAAGCTATTGGCAATGTAAACTCTGGAGTCTAACACAACTGGATGAGTAATTTAAATTCAATCACTTTCAGATATATAGCCTTTGGCAGTCATTCAACATCTGTGGGACTTCCAATAGTAATTGAGACACAAAGATGCTGCTAAGATGAGATGATTATCTTAACTGTTCACCATAGTGCTTGAAATGTAACAGATAAACCTGTATTGTTCTTGATTATGTTACTTACCATAAAATAAATGAATACATATACTGATACAGGACAAAAAAAAGTCACTGGAAGTGGGGAATCACTTTATGAATGAGTGATATAGTCTCCATCCTGATTGCTTAAAAGATGAATGGGGATTAGGAAAGGTAGAAAATGTAGTCTGTGTTGTGAGGGTGGTGTGATTATGACATCTGAAATTACTTAGTGTACATTTGGAATTCTATAAAAATTCCTGTATTCAGAGAAAAAAATTCAATTTTAACTATGGAAAATTAAGACACTGAAGAGGCCTGCATGGTGTTAGGACATAAGAAATCAAAACAGTTTCTTCTTTTCTTTGATTTTTGTCTATGGGTAAAACCCTGATGTTCTTCTAATCAGTCCTAAAAATTTAGTTTTAATTTTTGCACTGCATTGAATATCTTGGCTTATAATAAAAATTAAAAAATCCAAAATATTTAGCTAAAACAGTAATGCTTTTTATGCCAGTTTGCCCATAAAGTAAAAATTTAACCATATGGAAAAAATACTTTTCCAAAATTTCTGAAACTAGAGGTGTGAAACATAATTCATTCTCAGAATTATCTGTTTCTGTGATGGCACACTCATGTATGAGGGATTATTCTGATAGAAGACATCTTTCGTGCCTTTCTAAATATGCAGGCTGGGAGATCTGATGTTGTTCAGAGACCTTGAAAACCTAAAACCACTTACTACCCAGGTTTCAAAATGATTTGATGTTTCTCTTGTCTTTCATACTTGTACCTTCTCTCTTTAGTTTACTTCATGGAATATTCTAGTGTGTGAAGATAAAGTTCAGCTCAAGACACCTTGTAAAACATTCTTTGTAACCAAGGCTTCTGTTTGTCCAGTGTCAATGGCAAGAATTGCTGCAAGTAGTCCAAGCCCTGTCCTGGTTTAATGCTATCTCCTTCCTTATAAGATATATGTATGATGACTAATTTTGTTTTGTCAGCTTGACACAAGCTGGAGTCATCTGGGAAGAGGGAGTGTCAACTGAAGTGTTGCTTCCATTGGTTTGTCTTTAAGCAGGTCTGTTGGAGTATTTCCTTTATGACTGACTGATGTGGGAGGTCTAACCCACAGTGGGTGGTGCCACCCTGGGAAGGTTGTCCTGAGTGTTATAAGGAAAGAAGCAGGGCAAGTTGTGGAAAGCAAGGCTATAGCTGAAGTTTTCCTGTGTCCACCTGGCTCCTGCAGCCACTCAGACCCAAGTAAACACACAGAAGCTTTTTTACTTACAAACTGTATGGCCATGTCAGGCTTCTTGCTATCTAGTTCTTATATCTTAAATTAACCCATTTCTATTAATCTATAAGTTGCCAAGTGGCTTGTGGCTTACCGGTACTTTTACATCTTGCTTCTCATGGTAGCAGTTAGCAGCGTCTCCTGACTCAGCCTTCCACTTCCTAGACTTCTCCTGCTTATCCTACCTATACTATACTTCTTGCCTAGCTATTGGCCAATCAGCGTTTTGTTTATCAATCAATCTGAGGAACACATTCACATCATACAGAAAGACATCCCCACCACAAGGCAGTAAGCGGTATTCTTCCATGGCCCTTGCTTCAGTCCTGACTTGAGTTCCTACCCTGCCTTTCCCCCATTGATAGAAGAGTATGCCAAATAAAGCCTTTCTTATCCAAATTGGCTCTGTCAGTGTTTTATCAGTGCAAGAGAATACAAAATAGAACAATGTACCACTAGATTTCTCAGTTTAATTGTGATATTTAATTTCTTACCCACTCATACATAGTGGAATAAATTAGTTTATGCAATATTCTTAGGAAGTGTTCTTAGCCATGTTTGATAAGATCCATACATGATGGTCTAACTTACTGAGAAAGAAAAAAAATATGCGGAGTTGCTCACTCCTTAAAATCCCCCCCCTTGTATAGTGTGGTGCATGTCTGTTTTCACATGTGCATAGGTCCATGTGTACACAGCACAGGTCAGAGGTGGATATCAGGTGTCTGACTAGATGAATCAATCCTTAAGTCCTTGAGGCACAGTCTCTCACTGAACCTGAAGCTTGCCATTTCTAGTAGTATGACAGATCAGGGAGCTACTGGGGGCCGTCTATTATCCATCTCCTAATGCAAAGCTGAAATCAGTATGGCTATCCCTGGCTTTACTCAGGTGCTGGGGTCTAGTTGATGCTCATGCAGAAAGCATTCTTATCCACTGAGCTATTTATTCAGGTCCTTCTCTTTCCTTTTTCACTATCACAAATGGTGAATAAATGAACTCCGAGGTTTACTTGACAAGATCCCCTTTGAATCTTTATGAAAAAACAATCATATCAGTAAATAATTTCCAGGCAAGTTCTTGAAATCTCCACATAAGATAATTTATTTATTCCAGTTGATAAGGCACTAAGATATTAGCAGTTTTCACTCAGATACATTCGAAATAAAAAATCCAGCATAAATAAACATAAAAAAGGCTAATATGTTTTGTTTTGGTAGACATTTTCTTGAGACATATGCATGTAAGCTAAAATTATATAGGATGTGAAGGAGCAGTGAGGCTGAAATATGGCTTACTTCATATGGATAGAAAATGTTGGGAAAAATATTTCTCAGGTTTGGAATATGTCCTTGCTATAAATTTTAATCATGTCATCTCACTTGAAGCTTAAGACAATGCTGGGCTATTTTTAAAAGCAGTCTTACTACTTTGATCAAATGGGCAACACCGGAACTCTTTTATAGCCTCTTTTCTCCAGAATTAACTAAATACAAGTAGTTTCATGAATATGTGCTTGCTTTTATTTTTTAATGTCTCCTAAAGTGAATCACTTGATAGCTATTTTCTCATGACAGTATATGCTTAAAACATCTTCTTTTAATTAGCCAACATCAGAAATGAGACTTGTGTGACTATGGCAATCTCAAAGCCTTCTTTAAAGATAAAAGGACAAATAAAGTTATGAAGAATAAAATAGAAATGTTTCCCTGTCCCATTCTAGTCAATTATGAATTGATGTAAATCTGCATGTTATTTCTCAAATATTCCCCAGAACATCTCAGTTACCTGAGTGTTCTGCTCAGGGTATCTGCTCCTGTCTCTGTGTACCTACCAGGATTCATCATAAGATTATCTTAAAGCAGTATCAAAGCTTTAACTTTCTTCAGTGATCACATTTTCTCTTCCCATGATAGGTCACTTATTGGATAGCAAAACATTACCTTGTCTTCCTTATCAAAAGCCTGCTTATTCTCATTTACTCCTGTGCTCTAATAATTGTTGTGTACATAGAATGTATTTGACATGACCAAGAGGCTGCTTATTTACAAGTCTGACAAGAATCTCACCTTACTTTAATGTGGTGATATATAAAATTAACCAATTTTGTAAATCTGTATGGCAATCTGTAAATGTATACAGTAGGTGCTGTGAAAAATTGACCAATGAAAATGAGTTTTGTTCATCATATAGTTGATAGTTTTTCATAACTTTAAAATAATCTGCTAAAATATTTTGGTCCTATAAAATTAACCTTTTATTTGGTATTCAGAGATATTTTAATGAGTAGAAAATATTATTGCATAGAGCAAGGCAAGATATTACTAATGTCATTGAATTACAGTACCATTTCACTCCTCTCTGTCAGTTATATTAGCCAACTTATAATACTGTTGACTATTCTGTTGAATTTCCTTCCTTCAGTTTTATTTTTCATAGCTTCTATTTTTCTTCTCTTACACAACGCTAACAGAATTTTTTCATATGTGGCTTTGTATGATTGCTGAATTCCAGTAGCCTCAAACAGTCATAATGTTCATTACCTTCTTGTGATGATATGAGCAATGATGTGACAGTAAAAATCAAATATGGACAATGTGGAACCTTCACAGTTCAATTTCAGCTTCCAACATTGTGTCCTTGAATATAGAACTGGAAAAACCAATAGCTGCAGCACAGAATTTGATATTAAGTGAAACAAAAATTAGGCAAGTTTTAGTGAAAGGTCCACTCACAGATAAAACATGTTTGTGAAATAGAATGTTTTATACAAAATGATGATGATGATGATGCTTTCTTCATAAAAGAACTGGTGTATTTTAACACCTGAAAAGTTGAATTTGAGGGAGGGAAAAAGGATTGCATATGGTCATAGAAAACAATATGACTCTCTCTCCTGGTCTTAAGGGTCGTTCATTCTGTACACACCACCCAAGATTTCTTTCCTTTTTGTAATGATCTATTGATATCTTATCTCATTTTCCTCCTTCCTTCCTTCCTTCCTTCCTTCCTTCCTTCCTTCCTTCCTTCCTTCCTTCCTTCCTTCCTCCCTCATCTATCTCCCTCCCTCCCTCCCTTCCTTCCTTCCTTCTTTTCTTCCTTCCGTCATTCCTCAATCCCCTCCCTTCATTCTTTTCTTTTCAGTATGGCCAGAAATTCTCTCACTCCTTTCCTCAAGAGATGCATTATAGAGTGAGAATAACATATGTTTATGATTATTTTGAAGATTAGTGACTGGTGGAAATGAATACTATGTGGCTTCTGATCCCAGTGTATAAACAGGTCCAGAGTCCCTGCCTTGTGTTGCTAAGATCTCAGGTTTGTAATACCTAAATGTAGTATAAGAGTTTTTGTCATGCTACAGGCTGGTAAATCACTTAGTAGACAAGGTACTAATCCCTAAAACCAGTGACCTGAGTTTGATGTTGGGAACCCATATAAAAATGCATAGAGAGGGGGCCTGGGGAGATGGCTCAGAGGTTAAGAGCACTGGCTGTTCTTCCAGAGGTCCTGAGTTCAATTCCCAGCAACCATGTGGTAGCTCACAACCATCTGTAATAGGATCTGATGCCCTCTTCTGGTGTAAATGAAAATAAAGCATTCATATATATAAATAAAAAAAAATTTTAAAAAAATGCATAGAGAGCACTGAATCTATAAAGTAGTCCAGTGACCTCCACAATAACAATGTGTCATATGCACTCACGCATTCATTTGCACAATGCTAAACAAACCAACAAAAATAATAAATACTAAGCTGGAATTATTGGTCCTCAGATATCCATTTCATATACACCTTCCATCTTTACCTATTGAATGGATTAGGGATGAATTTATATTTCCATTTTCATATAAAATGAACATAGATATCATATGCTATAATTACAGACTACTCTAAAAAGTGATTTTAAAAGGTGATACTTTCTTCATTTGGGCTGTTGTCTGCTCATCACAGTGGTTTCTCCTTGCTAATACCTTTACATATCTCTCCATTTGTCAGCCTTGTTTGTTGGCTTGGGGTTATCAGTTTGTGGCAAATAATGGATGTCGGAAAGATATAAGAAAGCATAAACCTGCAAGGATTCTGAACATCAAGGCTAGAAGTGACATGCTCTTTCTTGTCCTCTATTGCATCAGGTAAAGGAGTCATTTGGCCAGCCAAGTACTGAGCCATGAAAAGAGTATTGATGGTACAAGGACTTGGAATCAGAATCTCTAGTTTTTATCTACCATGTGGTGGTAATTTTGGGGACTACTTAAGAAAATTGAATTACAGAGGCTGACTAGATTTTAAGGTATGGACACCTGGATGAAATGCAGCTACATAGATATTTCCCCATTATATTAATATACATATACCTAAATAAAAAGTATTTATAGCATTGACCTTATACTAGGATAATAAGGTCTGGTTCACAGTTCAGAGGAAAAATACTCCACACTGATTAGCATAGTGGATGTATTAACTGATAGTCTAAAAAGTTGTCAATAAAGGGCTTCTCTTTTCCCAAAATTTCCTTAGCATTTGATGTGTAATTTCTTGTTAGTCATTTTGACTGTGGTTAGATGGGCTATTATGGTGGTGCTTTTAATTCTCATGGTTTGATTGCTAAGGATTTTGCATACTTTCTAATATATTAGCTATTTTTCTTTTTTTCTTGGTGATTCGGTACATTAATTTTAGGTGTTTAGTATTTGGGGGTAGGGGGTGGGGGTTGTTGCTGTTGTCATTTGAGAGAAGGTTTTATTATGTATCCTTGGATGTTTTAGAGCTTGCTGTGTAGATCAGGCTTGTCACAAATTTACAGAGATCTACTTACCTCTGCCTCCAGTGTGCTGGTATTAAAGGCTTGTACCACAGTGTCTAGTCTGTTTTATTTTCTGCAATTGTGTGTGTGTATTAGATATTAACTTTATCTGATTTTATTCAGTAAATATTTTCATCCATCTGTAAGCTGCTCATGTGCTGATAGTTTCCTTTGCTCTGCAGAAGTTGTAAAATTTCATATACTCTCATTTGTCAGTCCCCAAGTTATTTCTTGTGCTATTTGTGTCTTAATCATAAAGTCCTCCCCTGTGCCAATATCATGAATCTGTTTACCTCTGCTTTTTCCTTGTAATTTCATGTTTTTACTAAAGATGTGGATCATATTAAATTGGAATTTCATAGAGTGAAATATATTGATCTAATTTCATTCTTCTGCAGGTAGATATCTAGTTTTGGCAGTATTACTTCTTTTTTTGTCATTTTTTTAAATTATATTTTACAATACAATTCAGTTCTACATATCAGCCACGGATTCTTTTGTTCTCCCCCGTCCCGCCCCACTTCCCTTCCCCCCAGCCCACCCTCCATTCCAGTATTACTTCTTAATTAGACCTTTTCCCCCCAGCATTTTACTTTTGTTATCTTTGTCATAAATTAGGTGACTGTGACTGTCTTTGTTTATTTCTAGGTCTAAGATTTTTTTTTTCCCCTGGCCTACCTGTCTGTCTGTTAGCCGGTCCTATGTTGTCTTTCTCACCTTTGTGCTTTACAGTCATAGGAAGTCAGATGTGATTCCTCCAGCCTTGCTCTTTCAGATTTGATAGGCATTTTTGTGCATTGTCTAATGGGTTTAGTTACAGATACTGTCAGTAGCAATGGTGGGAATTATTCAGTGGAAAAAGGTCAATTTAATGTGGCTACAGTACTGGAGAAAGTTACAGTACTCCCCTCCAAAAGCATTACTTGTCTCTCTTGGATGGGTGAGTTCTATGGGTTCCTTTCTCAGACATAAGGAAATGCTTATGGGTCCAAACTGTGTTTTTAAATTTGGCTTGCAAGTATTTTGTTGAGAATATTTTCTTTATGTTCACTAGAGAATTTGGTCAGTATCTTTTATATTGTATCTTCAGATTTTGGTATCTATATGTGATGGCTTGAATAAGAATGACTCCCATTAGTTCATATACTGGAGTGCTTAGTCACCAGGGGTTTGGAACTGCTTGATAGGCTAGAAGGATTAGGAGGTGTGGCCGTGTAGAGGAAGTATGTCCCTGAGGGTGTGCTTTGAGGTTTCAAAGGCCAGTACCCGACTCAGTCTTGCTCTCTCTGCCTGCAGATCAGGACATAACTCTCAAAAAATTCTCCAGCACCATGTCTGCCATACCTGCTGCTGTGCTCCCTCCAAAGTTAATGAACTAAGCATTTGGAACGGTAAGCAAAGTCCCCAATAATTGCTTTGTCATACAAGAGATGCTGTGTTCATAGTGCTTCTTAACAGGAATAGAATAGCGACTAAGATGCTATATTAATACTGGCTTCTTAGGTTGAATTTAGTAAATTTTCTTCCTTTTCTACTTTGAGGAATTGTTTGAATACTGTTGCCATTTGGACTTAGTAAAATATTTATAAAAAGTATCAATAAAGCCCTGTCTTTGGAGTGAATTTTATTTACTGTTCTGACTTCATTGTTTTTTATGAGTCTAATTTGTTTATGTTTTCTTGGTTTAATTTTGATATATAATATATCTTTATTTCCTCCTGTTTTATAGCTTTTGGAATATGTTTTTAAAGCATTTCATAACAATACTTTGGATTTTGTTAGGGTCTGTTGTAACAGTTTCCTTTTCATCTAAAAAGTTATTGAGTTTGTATTGCATCTCTGTCTTGTGGCTATTTCAGTGTGAAGGTGTCAATTACATTAATCTCTTCAGCAAATCAACTGTTTTATTAACTTTATGCACTTTTCTTTTAGTGTCTGTCTAAATAATCTTTCTACTAATTTGTATTGTTCCTTACTATCTACCACGTTTATATATGACTTCTTGTTTTATTAATTTTTTTATTCATTGGAATTTTAAGGTACATAATTTTTTATACTTCATATCTCTGATTTTTAATTTAATATTAATTAAAATATAAATGTAAAAATTCCCCTTGTTTCTTTTCTTTCTTTGAGCCCCTCATTTCTACCAAACATATTCTTTCAAATTAATGACCTCCTTTTCTTTGATTATTATTATTACATACACACACACACACAAATTATTGAAATCATTTAGTACTACAGATGATTTGTTAGGTACTATAAGTTTTTCATTAGTTATAGGAAATTTTGATATTCTTTATTTCTTCAACAATCTATTAACTATCAAAAATATCTTATTCAGCCTATAGATATTATAGTTTCTGTGTTCTTTCTTGCTGTAGATTTCTATTTTAATTCCACTGTAATCCAATAAGAAGTCATAAGAACAGATTTCATTATAAATTTGTGTGTGTATGTGTGTGTGTGTTTGCAAAAGCCTGCTTTGAGGACTTCTTATGATCAGTTTTAGATAAGGTTCCATGCTGTTGAGAAGAATGTGCATTTTCTACTTATTGGATAAATATTCTGTAGATAGCTCTTATTCCTATTGTTCTATCATGTTATTTATTTGTGCACTTCCTTTGGTGATTTTCATTGTAGAAGACCTTACCAAAGATGAGATTGTGGAATTGAAGTGTTCCACTTTTATTTTATTAGGACCTATCTGACCTTTCATTGTTTGATTTTATGAAATTAAGAGCATCAGAGTTTTGTTTATATACTTACAACTGTATCTTTTGATAATATTTTTCTCTTTATTAATGTGTAGTGATTTTATATCTTCTGACAAATTTTACTTAAAGTCTGCTTTTTAAGGTATAATAATTACACCAATTTATCAATGGTTTCTGTTTGTTAAGTTGATATCTCTCCCTTGAATCTGAGTTTTGAAATATCTTTGCCAGTCATCTGTGTTTCTTGGAGACAAGAAAATTCAGATCTTGCTTCCTTATCTAGTGAATCAGTGTGAACTTTTTAATGGTGAGTTGAAATGACTTACACTCAAATTTATTGTTGAAAGGGCTTGCTATTTCCTTCCTTTTATTGAATGTAGATATGCTTGGTATGATTTTTTTCTTCTTTCACATTTAATAGGTTTACTGGTTTGTACTGAAGATGATGGATCCCTTCCTGGCTTTTTTATATCTACATATCCCTTTTATGAGACATTTTTCATACGATCTTATGAAGGAGATTGCCCTTTTTCTCTCTTGATGAAGAGGAAGAAGTTTTCTCTTAATTAAATTAGTGCTGGCATGATGTTCATGTCACTGCCTAAATTGTGCCATTTTAAAATATGCTTATTGCCCATCAATTTGAAGTGATATTTTTTTCTGGTGTCTAGTTGCTTTTTTTGTTACTCCATAAAAAATTCCTGAATAGACAACTTAAGGTATAACAGGTTCATTTTTTTCTCAAAATTAGGAAGTAACACACTTTGTGGCAAAGAATCAGAAATAACAGATGCTTACATCAGCTGATCATATCCTCTGTGCAGCCAAGAAGAAGAGGTTAATCAATGTTCTTACTCACATAACTTCTTAAAATACTACTGGACTGAAGTACATGGAATAATTGCTTCCTTCTTTCATATGTTTGTGTATTTTTACTTCAATTAACCTGATCAGAGTAATCCTTTACAGGGTTATTCCCAGACATTAATCTAATCTAAAATTCCAGATAAGATTACCCTAAGGCTTGTCTTGATGGTGATTCTAGTTCTTGTCAAGTTGACAATCAATAGTGACTATCATCATATAGTCATAGCAACCTTGACTAACAGTTGTTTACTTTCAGACCTTAAAATATACCATTCCATAGTTTCCTGCTTCCTGCTTTTTTTAAAGAGAGACTTTATGAAAAGTCTGGTGGCATTATTTATGTTTCTACCTTCATGTATACATTACATTTTTCTCTTACATTATTAATATTTATTCTCACTATATAGTTGATATTTTGACTATGATATGTGGTAACATGTACTTGATGTTCTAAATATCCCTTGTGTTTACATGTCTATTTCTTCCTATTGTTTTGAGAATTTTCACACATAATACTAATGAATAAATTATTTTTATAAATTATTTTAACTTTTTTTGCCCATAGATTCTTAGGTGTAAATTCTATAATGTGTTCCAGACTCCTAAGTATTTTTGGTCATGTTCCTTAATTTCCCTCTCTTTGTTATCTGAGTATATTATTTTCTCAGGCTTATCCTCCATATCAGAGATGTGTTCTGCCTGACCTTGTCTGTTGATTAGGCTTTGTACTCTATTTTATTTGGCAAAGGATATTTCCATTTACACAATATCTGTTTGGGTTTTTCAGAATCCCAATTTGCTTCCTGAATTTTTCCTTCATGGTCTAGAATTTCTCTTCCATTTTACTAAACATTTTGTATATTTTGATAACTTTCTTGTTTAAACTGAAGGTATATTTAATTATTTCATTGATCTGCTCCTTTGAGGTCCTCATTTTGTTGGCAGCACTTTTAAGTAGGTCTCTGAACTCCTTTTTTGTTATTTCACATATTTCCTAGTTTGCGGATTATATTGTTGATGTATCTTTAGCTTGTAGAGACATACTGATTTCTTGGCTCATGTTTTTTTGTGTGTGTTTTTTCTCTCTTTTCCTTCTTTTTGTTTGTTTGTTGTAATTTTGGAGTCACAACATGGTTCTTCTTCTTATGGGTTAATATTTCTGATTACAATTTAGTGTAGAGTTCAGTAAAAAATGCAATGATTTAGCAGCAGTCCTGATATTAATTTGCAGTAAGAAAGATTGGAAATTTCATTTTTATCGCTGAGGAACATCAAAGACAACATTATTATGGTACTGGTTATGGAAAAATTTAGTATCTTTATATTTAAAGTTATCAATATTTAAGTAGAGAAAAGAGGAACGAATGGGTAAAGGGTGAAAAATGGAGTAAAGAGAGAATGAGAAGGACAACATATGGGTCCAAGTTGTAAGAAGTAATAGTGACACTATTATATAGATGGAAAAATGTAGATATGCAAAGCAAGGAAGAAAAATCATAAAATGTTCTCCCAGAGAGAAACAAAAACCCAAATGACCCATTAAAGTACAAATTTGAAAAACTATGAAAGACAAGTAAAAACAATCAATAATAAACACTGAAAGCATGATGCCCTCACATATTATTTATTCCTTATTTGATGTATTTTTTCTCCCCTGTACTGTTTTTCTGTCTCTCCACAGATAGGAAGAGATATACTAGTGTCAGTAATTTAATCAAGTTAAGTTAACTCCGAGAGTTGTAACAAACCTGCCCGTCTGAGTTTCCCCACAGGCACTGGATCACATATAACACTTGTGGAAATCTTGTGTAGTCACCCAAGAATGGCAGGGTTGGTGTTCTTTATTTTTTAAATTTTATTTTATAAATTAATTTAATTTTACATATCAGCCACAGATTACCTTGTTCTCTCTCCTCCTGCGCGACCCCCTCCCACTATCCTCCAGGCCCCCCCCCCATTCCTATCTCCTCCAGGGCAAAGACTCCCCTGGGGATTGAGTTCAATCTGGTAGATTCAGTCCAGGCAGGTCCAGTCCCCTCCTCCCAGGCTGAGCCAAGTGTCCCTGTATAAGCCCCAGGTTCCAAACAGCTAGCACATGCACTGAGTGGGTCCCAGACCCATTGCCTGGATGCCTCCCAAACAGATCAAGCTAACTAATCAACTGTCTCACTTATCCAGAGGGCCTGATCCAGCTGGGGGCTCCTTAGCTATTGGTTCATAGTTCATGTGTTTTCATTCGTTTGGCTATTTGTCCCTGTGCTTTTTCCAACCTTGGTCTCAACAATTCTCGCTAATACAAACCCTCCTCTTTCTCGCCAATTGGAGTCCTGGAGCTCTACCTGGGGCCTGGCCTTGGAACTCTACATCCAGTTCCCTTGGTCATTGGGTGGGGTTTCTAGCACAACAATTAGGGTGTTTGGCCATCCCATCACCAGAGTAGAACAGTTCTGGCTGTCTCTCGACTATTGCCAGTAGTCAATTGTGGAAGTATCTGTGGATTTCTGGGGACCTCTCTAGCACTTTGCTTCTTCCTATTCTCATGTGGTCTTCATTTATCATGGTCTCTTATTCCTTGTTCTCCCTCTCTGTTCTTGATCCAGCTGGGATCTCCTGCTCCCCTAAGCCCTCTTTCCCTCGACCCTTGTCCTTCATTACCTCCACTCACCCAGGTTGTTCATGTAGATCTGATCCATTTCTCTGTCATTGGGAGATCCCTGTGTCTTTCTTGGGGTCCTGTTTTCTAGGTAGTCTTCCTGAAGTTGTGAGTAGCAGTCTAGTCATCTTTGTTTTACATCTAGTATCCTATGAGTGAGTACATACCATGTTTGTCTTTCTGAGCCTGGGTTACCTCACTCAGGATGATTTTTTCTAGATCCATCCATTTGCCAGCAAACCTCATGATGTCATTGTTTTCCTCTGCTGAGTAGTATTCCATTGTGTATATGTACCACATTTTATTTATCCATTCTTCAGTTGAAGGGCATCTAGGTTGTTTCCAGGTTCTGGCTATTACAAACAATGCTGATATGAACATAGCTGAGCAAGTGCCCTTGTGGTATGATTGAGCATTCCTTGGGTATATGCCCAAGAGCGGTATAGCTGGATCTTAGGGGAGATTGATTTCCAATTTTCTAAGAAAGCGCCATATTGATTTTCAAAGTGGTTGTACAAGCTTGCGTGAATATTTCTCCTTTAAGCTTCAGGTTCCTAACCCATATTTTGACTTCTCTCCCCAGTTTGTCTCTATGTCTGGTATATGTTTAATTTGGATAGCATTGAGTATGGAAACAGGATTCAGGTATTATCTATTTCTTTTTCTTTCTCTGTTTTATAACTTGTAGGTAATTGATTATATTTTATAATTAATGAATGCTGAATGTTTATTAAGTTTTTAAATAATTACTGTCTGCATTACTTTGTAGATTTTATAAGCTATTCCTATTAAGTGATTGTGAAATATTGCATGCTTGCTAATTTTCTTTTAGATACTATTGAAAATTATCACCAAGGTTGGATAAAGCACAGGGACAAATAGCCAAAGGAATGGAAACACATAACTATGAACCAATAGCTGAGGAGCCCCCAGCTGGATCAGGCCCTCTGGATAAGTGAGACAATTGATTAGCTGGGGGGAAAGTGGGGGGAGGACAAGGGAATCCATGGCTGATATGTAAAATTAAATTAAATTATAAAATAAAAAATAAAAAAAAATCTTTAAATTTTTAAATTGTTGGCTTGGCTAGGAAGATAGCTTGGCTTTTAAGAGTAATTTCTAGATAGTTAAATATATAGCGCACATATAAAAAAATGGGCATAGATGTGTATACCTTTAACTCCAAATCTAAATGGAGTTATTCTTTGGGGATTTCATGAATATATTTTGATCTTATTCTTTCTCATCCTCTAACTTCTTTACTTATTCAGCTTCATATTCTCTCTTTCTCTCTCAACAAAAAGGAAAACATGTAGTCTAAATTATTTGGTTTGAGTTGGTGGACTACTCCTAAATATGGCTAGGTGTTCTGTAGTGTGATTGATAACCTAGTGACATTTCATTGAAGACAGCTGATATTTTGAATTTATATGCTACAATTTTCTTTTTCTTTTTTTTTGTTTACTATGACATTAACCTGGAGTGAACTAAGAACCATGCCTCTTAGTCATCTGTGATGAATTTCCAACACCTAAAAATTAACTGAGCAGGAAGGCTCTTCTCCAGAAAGACCAGAACATTCCTGGGTAAGCCCAGACAAAAAGAGGTCTAAGGAAAATTAGTAGTGCATATACCATGAGTTTCTTGCCTATGGCTGTTTTCAGAACATGCACCCAAGGAAAGTAGTAGAAAGGTTGGAATATAATAATCCCTTAAAAGTTTGGGTAGCAGTGTGATTGATTATGTTTTAGAATTTTAGAACATTTTTCTTTAATCTGATATTGGAACCCTATTTATTTAATGAATGAATAAATTTTGCTCAGATTTTCACTGTTCCATTGCATGTTTCATTGTAATTGAAGGGTGATTACTTGTTGTATCAGCTTTGAATTTATGCAGATCTGACTCTCTTCCATATGTTAGTCTGATTATATGGTGATGATTTCCACAAATCATTTGAAAAATACAGAGAAAACTTTTATCATCTACACCATTGCACAGTGGAGTTATAGGTTATAATATTTTGTGTGTAAATACATATTTTTTTAAGAAAATAGTAAGAAAAATGAAGGAACCTATTCACCATATTATTTAAAAGTTCAAAGTCATATTGGGTAACTTGGTGAGACTACATCTCATAATAAAAAGTAAAAATCCTATTCATAGAGCAGTTGCCTAGCATATACAACGCCCTAGATTTGATCCTCAGTATAAACACACACAAAGATATACAGCAATAATGCACAGAACACAAAAGAAAATTGTATGTTTAAGTAATAGTGTCTGATACATTCCTATATGCACACATTTTAGCAAAATTGTTGTGTTTTCCGAATTTTTCAGTGCTATTTAAAATAATCAAGAGGTATCTACAATAGGTGTAAAACAAGAATGTAAAGTTAGGGAGAAAAAGAAATAATGTTTTATTTGAGACTAGAATCATATGTCCTATGCATCTTTTAACTGTGTACTTTTTTTCAAATTGTGTTATATTTTATATGTTAGATAATTAAGGTAGATAATTTCTTAAATATTTGAATTAATAATTCCATTCCAATTCAAAGCATAATTTTTCTCTCTTAGTATGCACTTTGGATCTTATTATTAAGCAAATTGTATTTAAAGAAGTAATGAACATTTTGTACACAGTATCATTCTTTTTTAAGTTAAACTATGGAAATTTATGTTCAATAGCCTATCATATTCATTAACATTTCACTTTGTAAATTTGCAGAAGACAGGATCCCAAGTAAAAGTCTTTCAAACTTCCTATGTATCTTGAGTTAGACCCCAGAATAATTGTATATTAAACTGATTTTTTTGTCATTTGTCTGAAGTTTAAGATATTGTACTGCTCATAACCCTGAACATTAGTACCTTCTACTGTATACTCTTTGGGATTCACATATTAAGGGGCAGAGATCTGAACATCTATCCACATTTCAATGGAACAAATCCTTCCAAATAACCCTCCTAACCCAGAGTTCAGTGGATTAGGCAAACTGTGATTTATATCTAAGCATCTTTTGTTTTGTTTTTTCAACAAAGCCATTCTCTTACTGTACTGTCAACGACCACTTGTATTGCATTAATCAGACCTTAATTAACAAGGAAGAAAGGTGATAATTTACATTTATTTCAAATTGACACATTGTACTTTATTTAGCAAATGAGACCTGTCAGGCACTGCCAGTGATGCTTAGATTGAAGACAGAGTGTCGAAAACACGTCTTCCACCTGACTGTGCCTTTGTAGGAGGGAGCTTTCAGTGTGTTTACACAGGGATCATTAGACACACCTCATGCTAAGCTTTCATGAATCTTTGAATAAGAAATGCTCAAAGGTCATCAGGTATGAAATATTTTATAATGACACACTGCTATAAGGCATGAGAAACTGTGATTTATCCTCCAAAGTAAACTCCAAAGGAGAGAGAGCTGCGCCAGCCTCAGAATTATTTCATATCCATTGAAAAGAGGAGAGAAACTTAAAGCTGTAAGCAGAGAGGAAAGGGAGACTTTATTTCTCAGTGTCATAGTGCAGTTTAAGCAGGAGTTGGAGGCCTGCTATAAGAGATGACCTCCTTAGTTGATTCAATTTTTTTCGTTTCTCACAAATTTTAAGCATATTACGGCTTCCTTTTGTGAGTAAAAATTTTGTTTTATTTTCTTTGTCTAGAGGGAAAAGTAATGTCTAGTTTATTTTGATATTCTCGAAGGGTAAAAGAGAGCAGAAGCAATCACCAACAAATTGTAATTGCTTTATTAATAGTCATGTGATTTTATTCCTCTTATACTGATATTGAGGAAAGTATACTGACTTATAATCAAGACAAAAATTAAAATATAATGGAAATGATGCTGAAGAAGCTTAACTCACCAAACTGTGAAACAAAGTTGCTTTGTTTTACCATAAGAGTGATTTCTTTGGAGCATCTGTACTCTAAGCATGACACCAGACCTCTATGAATAAGAGGGAACTCTCCCACTTATATGCTGTTGTTAGTTGTTAAGTCCAAATGTAGATGGAAAAGACAGCAAAAAGAATGCCAGGATCCTTGAATCCAAATTTAAATGGTCAGTCATAGTATGGTACTGAACTCCTCATGTTGAATTTAAAGATCTTGAGGTCTGTGGCGTAGAAAATTTGAGTTTTATCTTCTCAGACATACCAAGTAAAGGACATCGTAAGTGAATTACAGTTAAAATCTCCGCCTTGTTCATGAGTCAGTAGGAACTGGGATCATCCAATTCATCTTTAGGGTGGATTCACTATGACTGGATTCTCTTCACTGAGAACAATTTGTTTTATTACTGTTCAGTGTCAGTGTTGCAATAGATAGAAGGCTCCTGTCCAGGTGTGCTGTGTTCATTGTGTCTATGGTAATAACTTCCAGATCTGAGATTCAAGGTCAACTCTTCAGTGAACTTTAGATTCACCTTTCTAATGATTTTTACACCTTGAAAATGATTTTTTGTTGGAATTTTTTATTTCTATTTATTTTTAATATTTTAATTTAATTACAGTATTTCTCCATTCCTTCTTCCCTCTACAACATCCCATATACACCTCCTCACTCTCCTTCAAATTCATGGCCTCTTTTTTCATTAGTTGTCATTGCATGCATGCATATGTATGTGTGTATATATTCCTAAATATGAATATATATTCCTAAATATAGCCTGTTGAATCCATGTTACTTGTTGCATTTTCGGGATTTACCATTTGCCGTTGGACAACCAATTGGTGCGGTCTTTCTTTAGGAGGGCCTGCTCACAGCTTTACTCAGCTGCTTGTAGTTCTTTGTGTAGGATTGAGGCCTTTAAAGGATTACTCCATGTAGTTTGGTGTGTGTGTTGGTGTCGTCCTTGTAACATAAAAACCTAAAGTAATTCGAAAACCCATCTGAAGACAACAGATTTTGTCCTTCCCATTCATTTAATTCTATGCCCTGTTTTTCTATCCTTTGGGATGTTTTTCATTTTATATCCTTTCAATGTATACATTATTTCCTTCTAGAGTTTTGATTGTAGCCTCCATACCCCTTACCTACATGGCTATTGATTACAAGACAGAATTACTACCTCTGATTCTTGACTCACACAGGTTTTCTATGTACTTTATTCATTGAAATTTTCCTCTTAGTTCCTGGCCTTGCTGTAATAAAGGTGCTTTGTTGTCGAGATGGTTAACATTCTAGTAAAGAGCTTGTGAGTTCAAATTGGACATAGGCCAAATCCCAGAGATATAAGACTGGACTATTTCCTGGCAATAAATTCAAATTTCAGCAAGGAATGATGATATTTGAGTGTCTGAACAGTACTTTTGAAAGAGTCATGGGTATGTATACAACTGTTCCTCTTTACTCATGCTTTCTGAAGTGTTTGAAAAGTTTCAACTGAGAAGTAAGTCTGTGTGAAACAGAGACACAATTTCAGGAAGTCAAATAGTTTTATAGTTAATTCAGTTTAGGTACCTCTGAGATACCTCAGGAAGTTATTATCATCTCTGTGAGCACAGCAACAGCAAATGTAATTCATCTCTTGATAAAGACATCCTTATAGTGCCCAGACTATTTTACAACATATTTTCTAAGTATGATTTGTCATATCCTATAAAAAGTGGCAAGACAGATAGTGTATAAAAGAAAACAAAGGAAAAACATCAAAGGCAACTATGGAAACACAGCTTCAGATATTGGGTGCATTGGAAACAGGCTTTAAGATATTATACTGTCCTCAAGGAGACTGAAATGAGTAAAGATGGCCTGGATAGATAGCTAATCCATAAAGGCACTTGCCATACTAGCCTGGTGTCCTGAGTTCCAGCCATTGAACTCATACAAATGTAGGACAGATGAGAGAATCTATGGTACACAGCTGCCCTCTGACATCATACTAGAGATATAAAATACAATACACACACACAAACACACAAACACACATACACACACACACAGAGAGAGAGAGAGAGAGAGAGAGAGAGAGAGAGAGAGAGAGAGAGAGAGAGAGGAGAGAGTTGAATAAAGACTTTACAAAAGAACAAAGCACAAATAATAGTAAAAAACTGAAAAGGATAAATTGAACTTGAAAGTGTGAAACACTGAGAAATATTAATGTATAGAGAGATAAAGGAGCTTAACAACCACACATATCTATAAAAGAATAAATAAATGATCCCAAATGAGACAAAAATATTTTCAGAGGTGAAAACTGGACATGGCATCCAAAGAACTCAGTAAAAGTACTCATGCATATTTATGCATTTGGAGCTTCAAAGGGAGAAGACAAAAGGAATATGACCAGTTATGTTTGCAGAAATAATGTTCAGAAGCCTTCTTCTACTTTTGGTATCACTAGGATACCTTCACAGTCTTATCCAACTACTGTTCTAGTGATCATTAGTAACACAACAAATTTCAATATGTATTTGAATTCATTTGTTCTACGAGATGAGACAACTCCCACAAATCAAAATAAGTGTGATGTATGAGAAGTTATGCTTAGATGCTTTCTTACAGAATTAAATGTATATAAGGATTGGGAAAATCTGAAAAAAAAAAGATACATAAGTATCCTGTGGAAATTAGTAAAAGAATAGTTAACTAGCTAAAGAAAAGTTGATGGTAAAACACAGAAAAAGATCATAATTATTGGACATATGTTTTCCTGCATGATTTATCATATGCTGTAAAAAGTGACAAGGCAGATAAGTAGACAATGAAAAGAATCTGCAAAGACAGTGCATTTTGTATATTACTGTAATTCATAAATCTCTGCAAAGATAAATTAAAAAAAACAGAAGGAAAAAGTAGAAAAATACAAATAGCCTGAAGATAGAATGGAAACATACCTAGAGACTCTAGCAAGGTCAAAGAATGACATAAAAAATGTTATGACCCTTTATTGAAACATACTGAAGAAGTGGACTCATTTTTAGTTAACTATAACTGATAAAAGGAAGATTAAAATAGAAAGTTTGAGTGATCAATTAATTTGAATATACATTTAATCACACATAAAAAAGCCCTCCCAGTCATGAAGGGGTGAGTTTTACAGACACAATAGCATCTTTAAATGCATTTTCTGATATCAGATGAACTTACCACTAAAAACTGATGAAGACATTAAGTACAGGCTAGTTTTCATCACAAATTCTGACACAAAAATTCTAAGTGAAATTAGAATTCACAATTTTAATAGAATAAAAGAAAGAAGTTTTATGTTCTGTTTAATAGAGAAAAAAACATTTTCAACTAAAGTCAGTATCAATTAATTAAAATAAAATGAAACCATTTGAAAACTAGGAATTAAATATCTTCTTAATATGATATCAGCATTGAAAGGACCATTATGAAATGTCACGATGAGGGCATATTAGCATGTTTTAATTCAGTTATGACTAAATTTTGAATATTTCTCTTTCTGAATAACATTCTTTTGAAAGTGTATAAATAGAAGTAACACAAGCAAAAGAGACCCTATACAAGGATAAGAAAGAAAACTATGTAATTGATAATTTTCTTATAATCATTGTGTAAATGTAAACCTTAAAGTAAGCTTAATTATAATAATTATGCTTAATGAATTAATAATTGCTTTTCCACAACAAAAAATAAAGTAATTGGACAATGAAATTAAAAGTACTGTTTAAAAAACATTTATTATTATTGTATATACACATACATATATATATACACATTACATGTATGTTTTTGTGTTCAGGTGTGCAAATGCTACACATTCATGCTGATGTCAGTTGACAGTCTTCAAGAGTCGGTTGGCTCTTTTTGCCATGGGTTTCTGGGATTGATCTCCAGTTATCTAGTTTGTTTGTGAGTGTTTTTCCTGCTGAGCCATCTCGTAGGCAGCTTAGCTACATAATGTGAAGAATATTGGAATAAATTCATTAAAAGGTATGCAGGTCAGCGCTTTAGAAAGCTGAGAATAACAGTTGAGAAATAATAAAGATTGTATGTATGAATATAAGAAAATTAGTATTGATGAATTGAAAGACTCAATAGTGAAATGGTCGAAGTAGTTTCAAACCAAGTCTTGTGTTTTCCTTATTTGTTGATTGTGGTGGTATTGTGTTCCCCAAAATATTGTGCACCCTAATAAACTTATCTGGGGTCAGAGACAGAACAGCCACTAGATACAAAGGCTAGAAAATGGTGGCACTCACACCTTTAATCCTAGCATTCCAGAGACAGAAATCCATGTGTTCAAGGATACAGCCAAGCATGGTGACTCATGCCTTTAACTCCAGAAAGCGAACCTTTAATCCCAGGGAGTGGTGGTAGAAAGCAGAAAGGTATATAAGGTGTGAGGATCAGAAACTAGAAGCATTTGGCTGGTTAAGCATTTGTCTGGTTAAGCTTTCAGGCTTCTAGTAGGAGTTCTGTTGAGATTCATTCTGGATGAGGACTCAGAGGCTTCCAGTCTGAGGAAACAAGACCAGCTGAGGAACTGGCGAGGTGAGGTAGCTGTGGCTATTCTGTCTCTCCAATTTTCCAGCATTCACCCCAATAACTGGCCTCAGGTTTGTTTTTATTAATAAGACTCTTTAAGATTCCTGCTACATTGATAATGGTTATAAAACTTAGAGCAAAATAAGAATTCCAAAAGCTGGGAGGCAGAGCCAGGCGGATCTCTGTGAGTTCGAGGCCAGCCTGGTCTCCAAAGTGAGTTCCAGGAAAGGCGCAAAGCTACACAGAGAAACCCTGTCTCGAAAACCAAAAAAAAAAAAAAAAAAAAAAAAAAAAGAATTCCAAAAGCAACCAAGACCAGAGGCTTGTTCTCAAAGCTGTTGTGAATTAATAAAATATTTCTATAATCAACACAGTGGTGTTTTCATGAATTTTGAAAAAATTAGATCAAAGGGAAGACTTCAAAAATAAAGAAAAAGAGGACCAGTGTGTTGGCACAGCAGTAATAGATACTTGTGAGCAAGCCTGATGACCTGATCCTGGGAGCCGACATGTAGCAGGTGGGAATTGACTTCTATGTATGGTTTCTGACCTCCATACATATTTGTTTCATGTGAATCCTCCTACACTCGTGCACACATGTAAGCTTACAGACACACATGAACACACACACAACACACACACACACACACACACACACACACACAAAAATAAAAGTAATTTTAAAAATCAAGGAAAAAACATTTTTCATGAGCATGATTTATTCTAAAATATATTCCAAAACAATGGAAAAAGTTTGCTCTTTACAATAATTGTGTTATGACAACTATATTTACATAATAAAATTATGAAATCTGACACCAGTCCCTATAATAGTGAAGACTTTTAGGACTGAAATCTTTTAGAAGATATTATGAAATATGACCTTTGAGTAAAGGTGTGCTCTGCAGGTTTAACTCATTTCCCTGCTATACTCAAAACCAATTTAACCTGGTTGAACATGCTTTGGCACTGACTAGCTGAAGAGGCTGAGCTTTGTACAGATCTTACGTACCTACATCCAATCCAGAGTTTCCTGCTAATTCCGCCCCCCAGATATATCCATAAATAGAGGAGAATGATTGCATTTTGTTTTTCAACTTTTATTTTTCAATAAGACTACAAAAATATATCAGTTAGCAAATCATTTGCTCCAATTTATATTCCATTAAGTTAATTTTCTGTAAAGAAAACTTAATCAGGCTCAACTTCAAAGTTGTTTTCCTCTCATGATCCACATGTAGGTGCCTTCGATTTTCTGCAGTGTAAATTGGCATAATGTAATTCTTTTGATAAAATTTATGTCAACATTTTTTAAAGTTAATCTTAATTACATTTGAATACCAAAATCTGTATTTTGCTTCTAATTGTAGCTTACTTACCTAATTTAAAATGTCTGATTATTAAAAAGAGATGAAGTTCAGAAATTTTATTTGCTTTATTTAACACATACAAATGTGCATACATCCGAAAGTAGTTAAGCCAGAAAGTGTGACAGAAAATAATAAGACAGATAAAGACTATGATGTAAACCTGATCCCACCATAGATAACATAACAACCATGGATAATTCTCTTGGAAATTTGAAAGTTGAAACCTGATAACATATTCCAAAGTTTTGAATTGTAAAAACATTAAAAGTAGAATTTCCTATCTCAGAATTGACCTATTATTATAAATCCTACCTGCTTCACTTAGAAGTCATCTACACATTCTGGTAATTCTGTAATCTTATATTTAGTGATCTCTAGGAAATTGCCATGAAAAATATTTGCCATCTATAATTTTTTTCTTTCAGTTCCATCATTCATTTCTTTCCAAAGAAATACAATTCTGTTATTTTTGTTAGGAAATTTACTCTCATTATTCAATAAACAAACTTTTATTATTCCAAAGTACTTGCACTTCAGTAGAGTTAAATATTCAATCTTAATGCATTCAGAAGCTGTGTTTTCCCTCTGCTACCTAGATTCTAAGATATTTTGATGCTAACCTCCAATAGTTGTCACATTCCTAATTCCCAGTCCTGCAGTTCCTAATTAGTAAAGTATTTCATAGAATTTGAATGTTGCTTGTTAGGAATACAGGATATTTACCTGCCCAGTGTGCATTAACTTAATCCAATATATAATAGATTATTTTCCATATTTTACTGAAATAAACTATTTTTTCCATACTAAATTGTGTTTAGACTGAAAATTTGATTATCATTAATCTCCCAGGAGGAGCTAATAATTTCTAAAGTATTTTAAATCTGCTGAAGTCAAATTCAGTACCAGGAATTAAATTAAAATTGACCAACAAACATAAAATACTATGGTAGCAAGGATGATTTGGATCATTGGGCTGTAAAATGAAATGTAATGTTGGAAACCAAAGATTCTCCTTCAGAAAAGCAGTGGTTTCCTCTTCCCAATTGTACTTCAGATCTTGAACTGTGGGGAAGAAGGATCATGGGAATCACTTTCTCTAGCACTTGACTCCTACAGCACAGAACTTCAGTTCCCCTCTCATCAAGTGTCATTTTGACGTCTTCCCCTTTCTTGTTCCTTGGATCACAGAGTCGGTAGGACTTCCTTCTCCCAAGGTGGATGTCACATTACCAAATGTCAGAACTTCGTGGAGGATGATCTTAGATCCTCTGTCTAGTTACTTTAAAAGCTAGAATGGTTCAGAGATATATTTTCATATCCCTTCGTGTTACCTGTCAATCATCTCTGTGTTTCCTTTTAAAATCTTGGAGGTTTCCTTTCTCACATCATACCCACGTGAAATACCTGCTTTGTGGTCACTGCTTTCCTTGTCTCTCTGCCTTCATGCTTTATTTGTTTTCCAACAGTGCTTTAGAGTATGAAAAGACTCTGTAATCCAGTTTATAGGAGCAGATTTGAACAACTGATTAATAATTAGCAGTGATTTCTCTGCTAGGAATTAGAAAAAGTGTGCTGTTTATTTCTAAAATTCACCATCTCACGAGGCCTGCCCAGCAGTCTATTAAAGCAGAAATCCTAGGGTGAAGAACACCCAGAATAATTTCTTCTTCTTCATTCTTCCTCTCTTTTTTTTCTCCTCACAAATCCATTTCTTTCAACTTGTGTTTCTGATACTGAGTCTCGTGTAGCTTGGTCTGAATGAATTTTGACCATCTTGCTTATACCTATCAAGTGGTCCACAGAGATTTTGTCATAATTATAAGTATGTACAAAGGCTTTCCAATTCTTGAGTGTATGTGTGTGAATTTATGTGTGTAGTAACATATATCTGAATGTTGATGGCTCCAGTTAGTGATATCAGAAACACAATCTCTGGTCCTTACCCTGATTTTAACAAGCTCACCATATTTTCATTTTTTAACTAACTTGAATGTACACTTCAAATGTTCTTGTGCTCTCAGACTTTAATTTTCTATTTTGTATCACAGTACTGTATATATTTGGTCATTTGTCACGTAAACATTAATTTTAAAGTATCTAGTTTCACAATGCTTGAAATGTTATTAAAATTCTAAATAGTAAATTATCTCCTAAAATAATGAATAAATAATTTATTATGCAAAGTAATTTTGGGCAAATCTATGTATATATAATGATAAACACTATTTTGATTAATAGGTTAAATTGCCCTTTTCTTTTAATTCACATTTTCTATATTAAATTTATTAAGAAATACTTCAGAATTTAATTAATGTTTAACATGGAAAATTGTGTTTGGTAATTGACTTAATTTTTTTACTAATTGGTTACATATTAAATCCTCATTTTCATAGAGCACTGCTCATTACCAAGAGTAATAATTCTAGTCAAGAAAATATTCATCACTTTGGAGAGATTTTCTTCTTAACTTAATAATGAAAACTTAATTTTTACTGAGTTCTTTCTAGTTAGAGATATTAACTTTAACAGGCAAACTTTGTGTAAAGTCCACCTTGTAATTTGATGCTTTCAGTTTTAATATATTTTTCAAAATATTGAGAACCATTACATGTTCTTTCTGAGGTTGGATGGCCATTCTGGAAATACATTTCTTTAGGACATGTATTAAGGCTAAGAAAATAATAATTCAAACACCAATAATAGGTCATATTTCATGCAAATCCCCTCACATATAACCCAGGAAAGAATCAACTGGACAGTTTCATATTATTAATGGAATGTTGATCACAACTACAAAAATAAGTGTTCATTACACTTTAAATCTATACAAACTGTTCATGTCAGCCCATGTTTTATGATGAAAATTAGTTGATTCAAATTATCTTATAGACATAAAAATTAATGCATAGTTCTCAGTGACAATTCTACTTTCCCCAAGTTTTCATTTGTTTATACAGTTTATGTGTTTATTAAAGACATGTTTGATAAACCTAATGAACACAGTACATCAGAAATATATCTGAGGCAGAAGTTCTCATAACCTCACATGTACCAATGTTGACTGGTTTTAATATAAATATATATATTTATAAACTGTATAATGTGAGAAAAATATATATCCATTTGCACTTCATCCTGTTGGATTTTATCTAGCCTAGTGGATTAGTTCATTTGACTGTCAGCTCATTGCCAGACAACTCTGAGCAAAATTTTGAACTATTTTCTTTTTTTATTATTAAGAGCTTTTCTATTCATTTTATATACCAACTACAGATTCCCCTCTCCTCCCACCTCCCACCCCTCAGCCTTCCCCCTTAACCCCCGCCCCATTCCCATCTCCTTCACGACATGGGGAGTCAGTAGACCCTGGTACATTCAGTTGAAGCAGTTTCAGGCCTCTCCTCCCAACACCCAGGCTGTGCAAAGTGTCCCAACATAGGCACTAGGCTCCAAAAAAACTGGCTCATGCACCAGGAACAGGTCCCTATCCCACTGCCTGGGGGCCCCCTAAACAGTTCAAGCTAAACAACTGTCTCGCCTATCCAAGGGCCTATCTCATACCATGGGGTCTCCTCATCTATTGGTCCACAGTTCATGCATTTCCACTAGTTTAGCTGGTAGTCTCTGTACATTTTCCCATCATGATCTCGATGTCTCTTGCTCATAGAATCCTTCCTCTCATCAGTTGGACTCCTGGAGCTCAGCCTGGCACCTGGCCGTGGATCTCTGCCTCTGCTTCCATCAGTCATTGGATGAGGGCTCTGTGGTGACAGTTAGGGTATTCAGCCATCTGATCACCAGAGTAGGCCAATTCAGGCACTCTCTTAACTATTGCCAATAGTCTAAGATGGGTCATCCTTGTGGGCTCCTGGGAACTTCCCTAGCACTATGTTTCTCCCTATTCCCATGATGTCTTCATTTATCATGGTATCTCTTTCCTTGCTCTTCCACTCTGTTTCTGTTCCAGCTCGAACCTCCCGTTCCCCTATGTTCTCATCCCCCATCCCTTTTTGTCCATTGCCCCCTCTCACTCCCAGTTTGCTCATGTAGATATCATCTATTTCTCCATTGCTGGGTGATCCATGCATCCTTCCTAGGGTCCTCCCTGCTTTCATAAGACAGAATATTGTGCTGTTCAGCAGTAAAAAGTGCAGAGTTACAGCAGCAAGAATACAATCAAAAGAGACTATTCTATAGATGCAAACTCTTGCTTGCCAGGAATTTCCTTATATTGTTATTTTTTTCTATTACCAATTCATTATATTTAATTTACTTGCCTTTTATTCTGTAAGTTTGTATGCTGTAGATGTTTGATCTCTGTATTCACTTATCATTTCTTTTGTATTAAATATTTATATACATTCTTATCTTTAAATTCTTATAATATTTTCCTCCTTATACATTACTGGTAACTGATTAATGAGAGTCTGGATAACTGGAGCAGCTCCTCTGTAGGTGTTCAGTTCATCTTTCTATTTTCAGCCTATTCTACAATGCTAGCCTGAACTGGGCCAGTGATATCAGTTTGCAGACTTTCAAATTCAAAGAGAACAGAGCAGCTTGGCTTCCATTCAACACTATCAGCATTTAAATTTTAATTTCCTTTCTTACACTAAACCCATTTTTCACCTATTCATGATTTCTGTCTCCCCTCCCACCCCAAAATGGAAGTAACTTATCTGCTTTTTTCTGTTCTCATATTAACTGTCCTTTAAAACCATTGAGCTTGATAAAGGAGGTGAGATCAATATGGCTAAGTGAGCACCCACATTTATAACCAGAATCATAATTTTCTTACTGTAGAAACTGGATTGTACCCTCCACGCAGAGTGGATCTTGATCACTGTGTTCACAGATCTCTGTGAGTGTGGATGAGTGTTTTGTCAGGCACATAGCTCGCACTCAGTGTTACAATTGAGTAAGGGAAGGAAAGCTTCAAAAATAATCACCCAAACAGTTTGCATCACCTGCTAAGGAGTCCACAGATTTCCATCAAGAGGCTAAGTTTGAGGTGAAATGACTGAGCAGGACAGACAGACAAATAGTACTTACAGACTCAGTTTCTTTGCCCCGAGATTTGACAACAGTTTAATTGTAATCCATTGAAGGCAACATTCTCGGCTACTTCAAGGATACATAAATCATGTTGTCACAATTCTCCTATGAACTATGACTTAAATCTTCCTCTTATTGTAATAGTGTGGAAAGTCAGAAGATTTTTTTTTTTGCTTTTTAGATGTGTTCTGGCAAATTTAGGAGCACACCACAGACCCTGGCTGTGTAAAATCTGGTGTGCTTCAGTCTTAGAAGATAGTTAGCTCGGTTATATTTGAGTCAATCTCCTGTCAGCAAGCTCCATATTCTTGCATTCTTGAGAAACATACATGTATTAATATGAGATATTTGTCAAAGTGAAGAAAACAAGTCAGGTAAATATATTCCTCTAGTTCCTCATTGTAAGATTAAAATTTCTCAGCACCTTTAATCTGATACTCTCATAAGACATGATGAATGTGCACTTATCAAAAACATACATTATATCATTTCTCTCTGTATTACTTTAAAAAATTTCTGATTCCTAACTTAATTCGGGACATTAGACTAATGCTCACATAACTCAGTATGATGTATAAAGTCTGATCTTCATTGCACATGTTAATTAATAAACATTTGAAGCATTAAACTATTTATTTGAGCAGGCAAATACTTTTCTGAGAAATGATACTACCCTGGGTATTTCTCTCTGAAGGTTACTAATTTGATAGGAAAATAACCTATCATATTATATTATATTATATTATATTATATTATATTATATTATATTATATTATATATTATATCATATCATCTATAATTTTTATCAAAAACTTTAAAAAAATGAATGTATTCCAGGAGTAGAACATTTATTGGAATATATGCCAGGGGTTGTGAGCTATTACATAATCCATACTTTTTTACTGCCTTGGGAATTTTAAAGTTTTCTTTTCTGTCACATCTATATAGGTGAATTTGAAATCAAATTCCTTCTCTAAAGGAAAGGGTACACAACTTCTATTTTCCTGAGAGAGCATCACCAAAGTCACAGTTTATCTACTTCATTTCTCAGCCCTCTAGTATGTAGGTCCAGAGGTATGGGTGTAACATTCTGTAAATAACCAGTTTGCTTTTTCTCTGCACACAGAGTCGGCATTAGTATCGCTAGCATCCTGACTATGGCTATTCTTAATGACTCTTTCAATGCTTATGGGTAAAACCAATTCTCAATTATCACTCTGGTAATTGGAGCTTCATTTTTAGCATAAGTGAAAACAATAGGTGGTCTAATCCTCACTGTGCAGAAAACCCCAGAGCATCTTCACTGTGTCCTTTTTATTATTTGACCTTCATTTTATTTAAAAATCTTGTTTTGATTTGAAAAATTTCTCTGATGCTAGAATAAGCCTATTGAATATTCATTAATTTACTTCCACCTTCTCATTCATAACAACCCCCATCCTTAGTGTTGTGTATCTATCAATATTCCCTCTAAACTGAAGCTAGAGGAAAGAGGGAAGCTTATAGTATCTGGAAAACTAATCAATGTTACAATCCTCTTTCTAGGAATTTAGCAGACTCAGGAGGACCCCCTCCCTCACCAAGGGTATATAAGCAGTGAACAGTTGTGGTGAGACATTCTTTGGTGGTGGGAGGTTTGGCAAGGTCCTTGAGGGTTGTAGATTTTATGTTATCATCCACATTTGGTATAGGCATTTTGGTTTTCACAATGCCCAAAAGGGCACTGATGATCTTGTCAGTAAATCTGTAAGCCACACTCCTGTTAGTAACTCCAATAAACTCATTTTTTTCCAACAAATTATAGATAGTTGTAATCATTTCTTTGGTCATCAGTCCCCTGAGGTGAACAATTTTTTTTTTCATTTCATCCTTGGAAAAAATACCCAACATTGAACTATTAGCTCCTTCATATTTAATGCTATGTAAATGATAGATTCTCTTCCCTCATGCTATTCTGATAGTTGCTTGTTTCTTGTACTGTCCCTAGTAGCTCTACAAGTATGTAACTTTGACATTCTGTATGACAGATATCAGAACTACATTTAAGTGTTTGTCTGCCTGTGGACCATGAATGACTTCAAATTCTTTGATGGTAAATGATTCAATTATATTGAAAATAATTTACCCTAACCCAGTATATCAAACCTACTCAACATTTATTATGTATTTTTATATAAATGAGTATAGTTGTTTGTAATCATGCCATGTTTTTGACTTCTAAATAAGAAAGATTCCTTCTTTAGTCTACCTGGGAAGGTTTCTGTCTGAGTGTTGCATCAGGCATGGCTCATGTTTCATCATGAGAGGAAATAATTTACTATGATTAGCATTGCCCTTACAGCAGTAACCACAGAAGTGCTTATAAATACTTAATTGCCCATGGAGCTATATGCAGGAGTATTTAGGGGAAAGGAAACACAGAGCATTTAGAGAGCTTGACAGCCACTTGCAAAGTGGACTCAGACAAGCTAGGCCAGAAACAATGTGGAAGCCAGGATAATTTCTTGCCAGAATTCAGCCAAGCAAAAATTCCACCTTTGTACTACTACATGATTTAAATTTTCTTACACCAATTTATTGTAAAATTTTCAGAATTATTTTAATCTGGGGGTGTCTATATAGTATGAAAGTATTATCAAATCCAAGCAACATAGCAGGAACACACAGCTTTTATGCACACAAACATACCTTGTCTGAAATGTTTAAAAATGGATACACATATCTAATAATCATAGATAAATTAGTAACTGAGCTAGTTTCAATACTAAAAAAAAATGATCTTTAACAGCAGGAAATTTCCATGCTCACCCCAGAGAGGATATAATGCTTCATGTGTTACATTACCTTGTGTTTAAGACATTTAGGGGTATAAACTCTAAATTCCAGTCATTTCCTATTAAACCAGGAGAAACATCTTTTGTAAAGTAAGATTTTTATGATTGATAATGGATGTGCTGACATCCTCCTAATTATTTGAACTGGCTGGTAATTGTCCTGTACAAGGCAGCAGCACGGGCTTGTCCTTAAGATGCATATGTTTTGTTAATGTTAAGATTAGCTGATTAATATTGATGGCAGCTGAGGCCAGTGGCTAATGTCTGACATCTGTTTGGGAAATCAGTGTTCCAATTCAGGAGGTTGGCATTTCTGTTGAGGTTAGAGTGAGGGGTTAGTGTGTAAAAAATCATGATTAGGGTTCTGTGTATGGATAAGGTTAGGAATGGGGACATGATCTCTTTCACTTATGTTCATCTCAGGGTAATCCTGGCATACAGTAGCTTGTTCCACTCTGTGTTAACAGAGAGGTCTTCCCCTCTGTTCCCTCGTGGCATACTCACAGTGGTGCATTATTTTGCTTGCTTTATTCTATGTTAATTGACTGATTGATCTCTTTTTCCTCTGGGTGCAGGTCCTTTCCTTGTTCTTATACAATATGTTTTTTTTTTTTATTTGAGACAGACACAGTTTTTTTTTTATCAATTGTTGCTTTCTGCCATGAGTAAATATTTGCACTTATTAATAGTGTGTGTGTGTGTGTGTGTGTGTGTGTGTGTGTGTGTGTGTGTGTGTTGGGGAGGGCATTCTATGAGATGTTTCTAGATGCTAAGAGTTAATATTGATAGAAAAACCACATCAAAGGAGAATAATTACATTTTAGATTTGAAAGGAAAAAAATGAGAATAGATGGATTTGTCTAAAGTTTGAAATTTTAAACTCAAATAGCTTTTGACTCAAAAGCTATAAATAGTAACCAAAATCAGTCATAAAATTCTCTCTTTTTAGGCAAGCATGCTACTGTAATTATTATTTTTTCTGTAGGGGCTTCGTTTATGACTTAGTTTTCTGTTTTCCTGAGAAGGAGAGGGTGCTTGGGCAGTTTATACAAAATGACTGAGGCAAGTGTTTTAGCCGCACATATTCAGAACACTGGACAGCCACAGAAGAGAAAACGCCATAGGGATTGAAGCTTAATTAAAATCACTTTTCTTTTTATGTCTAGTTCATTTCAAAAGCAAAACAAACAAACCCAAACCCAACAAGCACAAAATCTTCAAAACGTTGAAAATTCAAGAAAATGACTCCGAAACACCCGAAACTACATTTACAATAAATGTGTGCTTGATGCTCCTACTTCAGTCATGGATGGACTCGCTGTGTCGATGTGGTGATAAAGACACTGTGGACAACAACTGCAAGTGGGAATTTCCGAACTGCTGAGAATAGTTTTTTTTTTTTTTTTCAGGAAAAAAATACTGCTTAAGCCGGGCAGTGGTGGTGCACGCCTTTAATCCCAGCACTCGGGAGGCAGAGCCAGGCGGAACTCTGTGAGTTCGAGGCCAGCCTGGTCTCCAAAGCGAGTTACAGGAAAAGGCGCAAAGCTACACAGAGAAACCCTGTCTCGAAACACCCCCCCCCGCAAAAAAAAAATACTGCTTTAAAAGCCACAGGGTTTTGTATTGAAAATTTCACTTAACAAAAGTTCTGAGCAGAATAAGAAGACACTAAAATTAGCTATGGGTGCTCCACATTAAATGTGGGTAGAGTTGAATAAGAATGGAGTTTTCTTTTAGAATCCATAAGGATTGCAACTTAATTTTAGACAGGGACATTTTCTCTCTTTGTGCTATGATAGTGTAGCTTATGAAGTTTTATCTTGAGCCAGCCTTGCTTATATACATTTTAAAATTTGTTTAATGGCATTGATGTCGTGCTCATCACTGAGGACTGCATACAATGAATTTCATCACAGGTCATGCATGTACATGCACAGTAAGGATTATTAGCAGAGATAGAGTCAGTGTAATATTGAGTTAGTATTGGGATCTTGTGCACATGGAGTTAATGAACCAACAATCTGTATGTACATTGTTTTCATAAAAACAGAATTCATAGAAATAACATAACTTAGACTCAGGAGTTTTTTAGTAACTCTCTCACTCTTGACTGTAACTAGATCCAAAACTTTTTGTCTGGTGAGATTTTATATGTAAGTACTATAGCTGCATTTCTAACTTTTCCTGGACTCCATTGTGTAAATACTTGTGTTTTGGAAAGTCATGTCTTAAATCTTAAATATATACCAAAAGTCTGAGTAAATCTTTCTAAGACACTGAATGAAGAAAAAGAGAGTCCTGTAAACTAAAAAAGAGGAGAGGCTTTAAGTACATTAGTTCATTTCATCCTCAATTCTGAGGCTGGTGCTGTTTCTATTTAAATTAATACATGGCATGCACTTTCTGGTCACATGAGAGTTATTAATGCACAAGAATTGACATAGTCACATTTGTGAATGCTATTTAAGGTGGCCTTAGCATTTTAGAAAGTCCTGGTTATTATGGTCTGTAATTGAGCTCTTCCTGACTAAAGCACACACATCCATCAGGTTCATTATCCAGTGGGCATTCTGAGATTTGGTTTCTCTGTGACAAAGGCCTAAAGGCTAGGTCCTTAAGAAAATAATGCATAAGATTATTGCTCTAATGTGAATCTTTCCCTAGGAGATATTCTTGCTCAGTCTATACTAATTCACTTCTGGGAACCTAAAGATACAGCCTTGGCTCTGCTGTCAACTCAAGAGAGTACCAAATAGCATGATGTGAGAGGAAGAAAGGAAGAAATTAAATTTAGGAGATTTAGCAGTTTGGTATTTTGATTAATAGTTGCACAGCCCACGACAAATAAAAGTCATTATTTAGACCACATTTATGTAATTACAGATTCAAATGATATGTTCATCAGTATATTTTATTCTTACAGTCTTTATCATTCTAATAATGCTAAATAATCAACATATGCATTCTTTGAAAGCAGAAATATAATAATCTAAAGCAGTTTTGGCATCCAATCCGAGTAAGTAGATCAAAAACAGAGATTATGAGAATGGGAGCTTCTATATCTGTTATATTCATTGTAAGGTAGTGTTTTGGATCTTTAATTTAATCTTGAAATTTAGCCGTCAAATCATACTTACAATTTCAAAGTATGAAATAACTGGAATTGCGAAAGCAAACATATTTTTTAGATGAAGGCAAAATAAAGCATGACTTGAAAGAACCAACAAATGAGAAAGATGAGGATAATTAATACAAACAGAAAAGTCTGCTCTGCAAACAAATGATGGCAGGTTCTGGGGATGTTGGTACATGGGATAATCTCTTTCAATAAAATGGATCGATTGTAACCAAATTACAAAATGATCTATTTTTTTATACATGAAGTTAATTTCACTGTAGGTTTTTAATATAACAATATGTCATAGGCATATGATGCTTTTGTAATTTAGAAGTATAATCAAAGGGAGAAAATGTTTCTTAATCTATATTTTATTAGCTACAAGAAAATTCTTATAGCAAGCTTTATTTTCCCTTTGCATAATTTAAATACACACACACACACACACACACACACACACACACACACACACGTGCATTATTTGCTTAAATTTAGTACAACTTGATCCATAAGATAAGGTAGGTAACTTAGCAGTCAAATTGACAAATTGGTTAAAAAATGTACCACTTGTTTTTATTCCAGAAAAGTAACAGTGAAATAATTCTGGTAGCTTTCTGAAAAATATTTATTTTGTCCTCTCAACAGAATTCAGTGTTATTTTTTAAAAATACTGTTGAATGACTGGTCATGAAAACATTTTAAATATTCTTCTTAGTTCTTTGGAGCTTCACCCAGTGGCTTCTGAGTCTTCCTTCTTACTCGCACAAGAGAAAAACAGGCAGGGCTGGAGCAGTTGCCTGCTTGGCAGATTCCAGGGATTGGAAGTTACAGAAATGAGCATTTAGCACAGATGGTTAAAAGGAAGTTAGTGTTTCTGGAATTAGTTTAAATTGTTGAAATAACTATTGCATTTTAGCAGCATTCTTTAATGATTCATATTAGAGATATATATGAATGTAGTGGCCAAATTGAGAAATCATTTGAATATTTATAGGAATATCAATTATCAGAACTCAATTGTTAAGACTAATGCAAATCACCACAAATGCCAAAACAACAACAAAAAACACAACAAAATAAAAAACCCTCCCAGCCCATTTTTTAATTTCTGTGTTATGATTTTATTTTTAAAACCTATTTAAATATTCAGTCCTTGTGAGTTCCATACAGAGTGGCTGTCATCTTTAGCATATATAAGAATGACATCATTATTCACTTTCCATTTTAGAGTATTTTGTTGCTTGAGAAGCTATCATTGCAGTAGAATTTAATGACAGGGAAAAAAAACAATCTCAGTAACAGATTTTATCACAATAAGACTCATTATATTTCTCTCTCTCTCTCTCTCTCTCTCTCTCTCTCTCTCTCTCTCTCTCTCTCTCTCTCTCTCTCTCTCTCTTGAACTCCTGGTGGGCAGTTTAGAGATCTGTCCAGTCCTTTCTTCTTTGTTTAAGTATTTTTATATTCTAGTCATTGTGTGGTGAGAATTTGCAGGTGTTTCTCAAAGAACTTTCTCCCCTCTAGCTGGATGTGGAAAGGACAATGCAATTAATAACAGATGGCACGGGATGACCACGTCCTTGAGAGAATGCCTTATTGGCACCTCCTGCTAATTGTATCACATATAACACAACTAAAAGCATAATAAATCTGAACTGGGGACATTTTATGCAAGAGTTCCTCTCCTTTTCCAGACGGTAAATTGCTCAGCTCTTGAAATATCTATAACCTTGTGACACCCAACTTGCATTAGCTTAATTGCCTTTTTTCCATCTCCCTCCCCCTTTCCTCTTCTTTCTCTCTTTCTCCCCTCCTTTCTCTCTCTCTCTCTCTCTCTCTCTCTCTCTCTCTCTCTCTCTCTCTCTCTCTCTCTCCTCTCTCTCTCTCTCTCCTATTGATAATAGGGAAAAATTGACTTTTTATTTTCCTGCATAGTTTGCTCTATCGGAAACAATCGTATTTTCTGACTTTTATAGAATTTATTTTGACCTGCTGTGGTTTACAGGAGATCTCTCTTGTAAAGGGCTTTTGAACATTTCCTTAAAATAAACTTTAGGAAATAAAATGCTTATCTAACTGATAGTATACATTATTTAGCTTGCAGACAAGTAATTTCTTTAACTAGAACAACAGCTAAATGATCATAAGTGTATATGACATACAGATAAGCAGGCAGGGACACATGCACAGGACTTCCTTCTTTGCACAATGGCCACAACACTAAATATCCAATGGCAACAAACAGGGTTGGGTTTTCATTCACTTAACATTGCTGTCATTAGCAGGTTGTAAGGTAAGAGTTTTGTGATCATTCTGAATATAATCTCCAATATTTTTTTTCTTCTTTTACAAGGACATGCCAGAGTATTCTGAATTTAATCTTCTTGCACACTTTTTCTTATTTTTGGTAGTTCAGCTATAAACACACATGGAAATTTAAATTATATTATTAATTATTCACCAACATAATGAAATAGGAGTTGGAACTGTGCCTTGATTGACCAGCATGAGGGTATTTTCTCTGATCTAGTGATTGTGATTTTAGCCTAATAGCTAATTCTCAGAGGTGACAGTAACCTTAGTGCTTATGTTAGTTCAATACATGTTAAAATTATTCTGATAATAAGTAGCCTGCACAAGAAATAATATGAAGTAATGAAAAGGAGCATATTCTGGTATTCTGATAATACTTTAGGCACTGGTTTCATTTCATTAATGTATATACTCAAACCATGCATGAGTTAGGGCCTCAAGTGCAAACTTCTCATGCGTGTGAGCATTCCTTTGTTATTCTATGGGGAGAAAAAGAATAGTGTTGGTGAAATGTTTCACCAGTGAACAGTCGCCAACAGCATCATGTAAAAGTCCAGTTCATTGTCTGTAATTTGAACTATAAGACATGTTAAGTCACAATCTACATGTAGTGGAAAAAGGACCATATGTAAGTCTTACTATGTTTCTGAACAAGACTCTCAACCTATATACAATGGAAGTTGAAGGCTAGAATTAATAGTGTTCAAATTACCGCTTTGCACACTTGTTGTCACATGGATGGATCTTCACTATGGGTAGATGAAGAAAGGAGCTATGCAAAAGGAAGAGTCATGGGACACTGTTCTCAGAAATTCCAGTATTATTTTTTAGCTTTATTTTTTTTTTATAGGATATTTTTTGAACAGTGACTACAATGAAATAATTACTGCTGGGCTTCTGTTCAAGTAGAATTTCAATGATACATGCACAACACACCAAGGCATACCTCACTTAGTATGAATAAATATTAATGTTCTAAATGAGTTATCCTTGGTGTTTAAAACCACTTTCCTAGCTGCTTTTTCTCTGTAATTTTCTATCTGTGTGAATAATGGACAACATTGACATTAACATCAAATGCCTTTGTAGCAAATGCATGCAAGTGCTTAAATGTACATCAGTTTGTGTTTCTAGATTTTTGAAGCAACGGAGTTATCTCTATAGACTTAACAAATGATGGTGATTGTGATTGTATTTTTGCCTTGATTTCATGTTTGTCGTCTTCTTTCATATATATGTATAATAAACGTGTGTGTATGTGTGTGAAACTTATGTGTTCCATAGTTTTGTGAAGTAATTGCAGATAAATTGTTCCTCTATAGAATTATTATCATAGTTTTATTATCATTTTGTTCAAATAATAAAACCATCATATGAATTATAGTGATATTTTGTTTCTATATTATCTCCTGTGTCCTTACCATAATCAAAATTTTCTAGGTGCAAATCCTAATTTCTTGTTCAACAGTAAGACATATTTATTCCATGTGAAAGGAGGGGGGAAAAAGACTGTGTAACACAAGAACTTATTCTTGACTCAGTTTCACTTGGTTGCTATGAGAATAAACGTAATTATATCATGATAATATCTTAGAAAAATATAAATGCCTCAAATGAATGCAATGGCCTTCTTGTGATGTGAAAGAGGTCTTATTAACTCTTTGAGCTTGGTGCCTTAATACACTTCCCTACCTAATAGTCAAGGAGTATTGGAAGAATACATACCTTGGAAAATACATAACTCTGTATTTGGTATACTTGATAGAGAAAAGGTTTCTACTCTCTGAAATATTTATAATGAACATAAAATAGTGACCAACTGTATAATTTACTTATCTATGTGATTGTAGTACTCGAATACAAAAAAAAAAAATAAAGCTAGTCAAAATAGGAGCCAGAAACTGAATATCTCTTATTTTGGTTACAATAACCTCTTTCTTTTCTGCAACCACGTATAAGTTTGTCTCTCATTTTGTACCCAAAATTACCTTGGGTGCATACACATCTGGTGATATCTCACTTATATTATTGTAAATTATTTACATCTGAAATTCTGGGTCATGAAGCAAAGGTGATAGATTATTTTTACATACAAACACTGGAATCATGTTTTATTTTAAGATTCTTACACTGATCATTTTATTTACAGTGTAAGTATGTCCTAGATTTGAGCATCAGTGCAGCACACAGGGTCAGCTAAGCAGTCAAAATTCTAGCTCTCCTCAGGAGTGCCACATCTCAAACCTTTAAAAATTACTTACATATTAGGATATGCTTAGGATGGAGTATTTCACTATACTAACATATGTTAATTTTGTGAAATCACTTGAAAGTGCTTTTGTTATGGTTCTCTTTCAAAGCAACAGTGGGTGTACTTGGTGTTTGTCTATCAGAAAATAATGTTCTTGGTACAATATCTACATGCTTACTTGGGTGTTTGGTTACATATAATGGATTCAGCCTATGATATAACTTAATAGACACATTGAAAGTTTCCATGTGTTTAAATGTAATTGCCTCCAGAGCATACCTGTGGAGTAATTAAGAACTGAAGCTCGTACTGACCTGATCATTCTTCTGTGGTATGTCTTTCACTACTTTCCCATTTTGCTACTTTAAGAAATTAGAAGAATTACGCGGAATCAATGGTATAGTGTATGTCTACAATCACAATTATCTTTCAACAACTTTCTTCACTAATATGTATATTGTTTAATGCTATTTATTATATAATCTGGTGAATTTTATTCATATAAATATCAAAAATAACATAAATGGTTTGTTTAGTTTGGGACACAGATGTGACATAGTCTGAATTCCATAACCCACAGCAATAGGATGTGTGTGTGTGTGTATATGTGTGTGTGTGTTGTTCTTAGGATTGATGTAAATATGTTTTATTGTTATTGATGGGTGCAGACTTTAAATACAAAAGGAAGTGAAAAAGAAAAAAATTTCACTATATTATTCACTAGTATTCAAGTATCAACAATATTCCTAAACTGTGCATATATTATTTAAACAGGGAGTTTTCACCCCTAATGAAAAATAAAACCATTTTGAACTTTACACTTGTGTGCTTTAGTTTTTCTGGGGTATACAACAACAACAAAGGCAGGCTGGGTTCCCAGAAAACAGGCTTTTTGTCTCTCTCCATCCTTATATGTGGATCTAAACTCAGAGTTTCCTTTCTATCATTTGTTTCTTTCTTTTACCAAAGAAGGTAGCAGTACTTTTAGAAACTTCTTGCCATCAACACATGCCTGCTCTGTGTAGACTTGCATGTCTCTTCATTTTATTTCATTAGCTTTTGCAATCTTGTCTGCAGTGATTTGTGTATGAATAATAAGCTCAAATAAAGTCACATCATTGTGTCAAACAGACAAACATTCTGAAGGAAGTGTGAGGGATAGGCAATGTCATATTGGCAAGCTGCACTAGAGGGCAAGAGAGAGAAGAATTCCAGCATCAGCCTGAGTACTGCAGCAAATACAAAGGCAAGCCAGTGCACAGCACACTCACCCTTGGGAGGTTAGTAAGGACAACCTGTTTAAGAGTCCTTAAAATGTATTTTTATTTCAAGAATAGCAATGATTTCACCAAAAAGGTAAAAAATATTTTCAAATCTATCGCAAATGAGAATTCAACACTATACATGGAAAAACATCTTTTTTCTTTTTTAATAAAGGAACTAAAATGTAACTTTGCTGGCCACAAACACACATGGAAAAGAGCTTCAGCAAAGGAACGAACCTTTACAGAAAAAAGCATAAGCAAGAAATACTTAACTGTTCTGTCTGTGAAATATATGAGTCAGCTGTCTAACAGATCCTTGACTCTGAGAGATTTAGAATCAGGCAAACAATGCTGTGCTATGAGTAGCAGTGTTTTTGAGCCAAATAGGCTGATGTCTAGGGAATGGCATTCTTTTACAACAGGTATGAATTCACATGAACAGCAAGGGCATTTTCCTGGGAGATTTAAATACTTGCTAGTTTCTCTGTCATTTCTCTACTGAACCTGCAAGGTGGAGGAGATGAACCTCCTAGGGGGCAAATCATCTGCTTGTTTGAAACTGCAGTTGGAATCAGGAGAAACTCTGCTTTTTGGAGTAGTGAGATCTAAACACTTCCCTGCTATCACATGTTTCTGTGTACTGTGTAATGCTTGGAAAGTACGCCTGTAATTGTAATTACAACTGGGAAAGAACTTTTGAAGAATTTCTATTAGGCTTGGTTGAAATACACTGTAGAAATTCATCATGAGGACTCTGAATTCAAGTGACAATTGATTAATTTCTGTGTAAGATGGGTAAAAATGATGAATATTGTGTTGAAATACAGGGAGTAGCAAGTGTATTTGTCAAGGAAATTTCATTACTCCTAAGGAACAGTGTGAAGAAATGGATGTTTATAGTTCCACATGAAGAGAGAGATGATTAGAATAAAAGAGGTTATTAAACATTAGACTTTTTAATCTAATAGAATGGTTGAAATCTACCCTTCGTATGTCTGCTGTTATACTTATGAATGGAAGAAATGGATTTACACTGTTGTTTATTATTTTGGTTTTCTGTACATATAACCTATTTAACATATATACATGTAAACAATAAGGAGTGAATCCTTAATAGTTTTTAAAAAAGAGAAAAAAATCAAGTAAAAAATTAACCTTCTTCAAACTATAGCATTTAACCAATCTGACATGAAAAAGTGTGAAGTGAATATGTTTAGAATGGTATTGAATGTTTTTTTAATCATTATTTTATAGAAAGTATAGCTCTACAAAATAGAACTTACTTCTTAGAGGAAAAGCCCACCACAGTAACAGACAAGAAAATGGTTGCTCAAAGAAGTAGGAAACTCAAGTTCTATTTCTCTTTATCTACCAAGAACCCCTTTTTCTGGTGTAAATTACCTCTGGCAGTACATGGAAACCTGAGGAAAATCCTCAGGGAGGTGGGGGGCGGGGAGTGTTGCTTTTAACAAATGATGCTAGCTGAATTGACTTACAATGCAAATTAGCTTATGGGTATATTCACTGTTCCCATTGGCACCTGAGCTCCATTCTTTCTGAAGAAGAGAGGCACTGCAGAACTTTGGCAGAGGAAATGAAACATTAGAAGTCCTAGAAGGTTTATGCCATCCTGAGAATGAGCTCTCTGGGGTAAATCTATGGGACTTGCACAAGGATGCCTTCTAAGCCATAAAAGACAACCACTATTTACCATGTTATAGAAATATTTAAATAATCTAAAAGTTGGTTTCTATCCTGCAAGAAAAGAATGCAGGAGGCATTGAAAACCATAGTTAAAAAGAAAGAAGAAAATAGCTTGCAAAATGCAGCAAATATTGTGTTCAGCCTTACTTTCAAGTCAAATACACAAAGGATGCAAAAGGCACTACTATGTAGTTACACTGGTGGCCAGTGGGCTCCTAGGAAGCCTTATGTACTACTCTTGTGATAGAGTGGAGCTGTACTCAGGCTGAATACAGGGAGAGTCAACATACATAAGTAATCTACAAGCAGGAATCAATTATACTTCTAGCCAGAAAGGTCAAGTCTAAAACTCAATCATCTCAGTAAAAGCAAGCCACTTGTCAAGCCTGGCTTGGGAATAAAAAGTTCAAGTCTCCTGTTTCTGTGGTGGCCATGCTTTGGATTTGGAACATTAGACATGAACTTACTCTGTTTGAAATTTAAAAATTGAGGGCTGGAGACACGGTTCAGCACTTAGGAGTACTTGCTATCCTTGCAACGGATCTGGGTTCAATTTCTAGCACCCTCATGATGGCTCAGAACCTTTTGTAATCCCAGATCCAGAGGATCCAGTGCCTTCTCCTAGCCTCTGCGGGCACCAGGCACACACCTGATACACACGCAGGCAAACACTCATACACATAAAATAAAAATAAATTTTAAAACAACAATAACAAAAAACCCCAGTAAATTAGATATCCAGAGCATCTATGTTCTTAAATGAAGAATAAAGTGTGCTTTAATATCTCTTTCTTTATATGTGTAGAGGTATGTTTATACATTAGATATTTTTCATATATTTTACTCTCCTCCTTTTTATGAAAATAATTAAGAGCCTGTTATCTACCAAGCAGAGTGAATAGAACTTTAGATACATCCTCTCACTTGATTCTCATTCGCATACAGAGAAGAAATCACATCATCTACAATTTATAGCTGTGAAAGCTGAGACTCAGAGAGTCAAAAGGTTTCATATGTCACAAATGGAAGGAGTATAGTCAGGCATTACACGGTTTTCTTCTTATATTGCAGTCCATGCTCTTGCCACCAGACCTATATGAACCCCATTGTAATATATTGTGAAAGCCAGCTAATCAGTGTTCCTTTGCCATAATTAATTGTTTAATATGTTGAATGTTTAAGTTTTCACTAATGCTAGCAGGTCAAAAGTTAATTATGTGAAATTAGACTGTATTTTTTTTTTTACTTTGATCAGCAAAACAATCATCAAACTTTAGTTCTTTAGTCCAATGGATGCTATCTGATACTACTGATTTTTAAGAAGGAAGAGAAGAAAAAACAGATTTTCCCTCTTTGCAAAAATCATAGCAACATAATTTTTTGAAATGCATATTATGGCAGAAAATTGACAAGTTAAAATGTTTGGGTATTGTTTGTTTTATCAGGCTTAGACACGCAGGATTAATAGTCTATTCGGGGCCTAACATGGAGCCCACAAGCAACCCAATAAGAGGTTTTTGGATATTGTGTTAAAAGAGAACCTTTTTACTATCCCCCGCCTCCAATTGAGCAGGAGATCTTGATTCTTAGTGATATAGAATTTAGGAATGGCTATCAATCTATGCTGAGACTCTTCCTGCTACCCAACTTAAACCATCCCCACCACCCATAGAAATACCAGACAATGCAAAGCAAGGGGAGACACCTGAATGGGACTTGTTACAGCTGGTGACTAAGCAGAGTGCTCTCGGTCCATTGTTTTGTTTGGACTCAAACAGTCAGATTATTTTTGCCTCAATGCTAAGGGAGTTAAAGATAAGGAAATCCACAGCCATGCTCAGCCTGCACGGATGGCAGAGAATAGAAGTCTCTGTTCCGTGCAAGGCTCTGTCTTCAGAGAATTAGCATCTTCCCATTGAGGCAGAAAGCTAAGCTGGAACTATGGAGAAATGTCAGCTTGCATTTTTATATGACCCAGGACTATCTGCCTCAGGGTGCCACCACTCGCAGTGGGCTGAGCCATTCCACATCAGTCATTAATCAAGAAAAATGCCCAACAAAAATCCCCGCAAGTCAGTCTAATGGAGACAAGGCAATAACTCAGTTGTGGTCTCTTCCCAGGATTATTCTAGTTGTGTTAAATAGATAAAGTCTAACCAGCATACTTCTCCATCCACCATCCACCCACCCAAGGGGTGTGTGTGTGTGTGTTTTCATTTTGACTTTAAAAGCCTTATTAATACCTTCTTAGTAAGAATCTTAAATCTTATTAGCTTGTTAAATATTTTGTTAATGTTTAAAATATTACAAGTAATGAAACCCCCCACCCTTTAAATGCAGGTCTATCTATTTTATTTAGACAAAACACTTGCCTTTTATGGCACAAAGAAATCACCATCTAGGCCTCAAAGCTCATGTTGGAAAACACTGTCCTCTGTGTTCACCCTAAACCACTACAGGGATTTCTTGTGCCTATCTTAAAATGATGAGGGAACAGACAATCTGATTGGGTCAGAAGAACTTGATGTAGGCAGGCAGGAAATTAGTAGAGCCCAAATTAAAGTCGCAGAATATGGTATATTTTATAAAACCCAGGCTAAGACTGTGTATTGGTCTGAATGGGGGACTTCATGATGAGAAGGGAGAAGCTACTGCTACCAGGTCTACCTTGTGTCCTGGTTTAAGTGGTGCTATTATTACATGAAAAGGGGGAAGTGAAAGAGAAGTGCTTTGTAGGATAGGATACAAGTTCACTCTATGAATTTTAACTTAGAGACAATTGGAATTCATACGGGTCAGCAATTACAGTAGAAGCTGATAGAGTTTTAAAACATCAGAACACACACACACACACACACACACACACACACACACACACACACACACACCCCAGAAAATATATAAATATTAGAGTGAAGCTCCTGTAATATGGAAGGGAATGTGGATGACTTAATCATTAACTGTTAAGAATTCAACTGCTTCACTAAATTAAGATGCTAAAAAGGCATGCTATGTTTTTCTTCCAAAACCAAAGTTTTACAAGAGGGTATATCTATCCATACATACATATATTCATTTGCTGATTAAATATCTTAGTTATGATGGGTGACAAGCATCTGTAATGCTAAAACTGCTGCAAAAACTAGGGAAACAGGCAACATTTAAGAAAGCTGGCTGCTGAGGATGTTTTTAAATTTCTATTATGGGCTCATGCCAACAAAGATTGCATTAAGCTTATAAATATATTAATCAAGAAAAGAGGTGTTGGATAATGATTCATTCAGAACTGGGTCCTGTGATCCATTTGAGGCATACTGAATATTATAGGAAATAGAAATGTGTTTCCTCTTAAGCATTTTCTTGATTCATTTACTGTATTCCTCATTCCCGCATAATTATTCACTTTTATCTTAGACTTACACATGCATATTAACTTGAATGATCAGTAGTGATACCCACTCACAAATGGTGAGTTTGTCTAATGGGTATGTGCTCACGCTAATCCAGCCTTTTGTTGACCTCACCTGGCCTTTCAGTCCTGGTGTGTGTCGTCAAGGCATTAATCTGCAACATTCAATAGAAACTTTACTTCTATACAAAGCAAATACTCTTTAATTGTCAAATCTGCTTGCAAGGTGACTTTACTATTTCCCTTCTATAGGCCTAGAAACTGAGGTTCTGAATCTTAAAATTATAAAGTCACTACAAGACAGAGTGTGCTTTTGACAATGGGATTGTGTTGCAGTCATCTGTCTCCTCATGCTTCCTTCTATAGCAAATGAGAAAACAAGAAAATGGGAAACAAAAGTTCACATCAATCAATTGAATGTGATATAGAGAAGTAAAGCGGTCCTTCAGACTCTGCTTTCCTATAATTTTGTGATAACAGTTAACAGCAACTAAAACACACTAGAAAGATTACTAATTTTGGAAAATCCTACTGAATCATGATGTACACTGATAATAATTCTGTAGAAAATGTGGGCTGGATTGATAACAAAACATGATAAGTATCAATTTCCCATACTTAGAAACTGATTTCTATTCCAAGAAAGAAATTATGCCCAGTGCTATCTTTTTTCAGAAATAATAAATAATAAAACTTCATACTTTTAATAAGAATATTCTGCAAAACCTATTTTGCTTTGCCTTAGAAGAAATCATAGGAGGAATGTAGCAGTCATGAGACCATTTATTCAAAATCCACTAAACCAACTAACCAGTTGTTGATTTTTGTCTCATAAACATGGGGAGTAGGAAGATAAACAACATCCTGAGATCAGAGAAATACATACAAACTACTTCCCTTTTCCCATGAATATCCTCCACTCCCATTCTTGAGCTGTGCTGCATGAAATGAAATGTATTAGGCCTGTATTAGTTAGATATGTATTACATTTCTTAAAATAACTGCATAGTATGCTGGAGACTTGATACTAATAAAAACTTCCCTCAAAATTTACTGCTGTCAATAACTAACAGTCATTAACGTTGATGTGTTTTTCTTCAAATGCATGCTTAAAATGAATTCTCACAGATAAGTCTGGCAAGTGGAATTGACAACAAACTTAGCCAAAGGAAAGAGGATATGTGAAAACATTTACATGGAAATGCCTTAAATGGTGCTGACAGGCATTAGGAAATGTTCTTGAAAATCAACTTTTCTTATCTCCAGGTGGAATAGTTACAGTTTTGCTAAATGCTTTTCATACATTTTGACATTTGAAATGAAAGCTATTTTTACAAAACCACATTCCAGAAAAAAAGATTGAACATTTAAAATGCTGTCTAATGTGATGAACACAATGTTGTTCTCACAGAGACTTCTGTCGAATGAGCTTGGTTGTGTATGATGAGAAATGCGATATCCAGAATAGGAAGAAGAGCTAAATACTAGCATGGTGGAGGGAGAGGAGAATAAAGAAATAACGGGAATACGTACACACTGCAAGCAAGCTCTCATCTTTAACATTTTTCTTAGTATTATAACAAGTTTATGTTTACTTGTTGTATTTGATCATAACTAAAACGGCTTTATTATCTTCTTTGAGAGAAAAGTGGAGGTGTCTATAGTTGGAATAATTTTCTGGAATGTATTATCTACTAATGATTATCTTTTTAACTTAAGACTCATCTGGAAAGCAAGTGCTAACATTGCTTAGCACCTTGATCATGCCTATGCTTTCAAATAATTCAGTTAATTAAGCTTAATTAATCTTTACAACACCTCTGTGAGGTGGCAAATTGGTTAGAAGTGCTCCTCCATATTGACATAATTATGAAATATATATTTATATGTGTATTTAGAGAGAGAGAAAAGAGAGAGGGGGAAAGAGGTAAAGAGAGAGAAACAGAGAGATAGATATTGAAAACATAGTAATATTTTACTTCCTAAATTTGTTTATTGCTTCAAGCAATAACACCTTGCATCACAAAGAAGTACTAACAAGGAGGAAGATTTAAAGTCATAATTACTGGTATGCATGCTCAGGCTTTGTTTTTCCTGTTTATGTGTGGAACACCCCTCACGATGTAGAGTGCAGTGGAGAACATTTTAGTCTAGGGCCTAAGAGGCCTGAGATTTTGAGTTTTTGTCATTAACTACCAGTCTGACCCTGAGACTTATTTTTTTTTCCAGCTGTAAAGCAGTGCTGATGCTACCTGCTGAAACTGCATCACAGAATTGGTGGAGGATTAAACTGCCATAGTGTATGTGAGAATACCTTAGTTCTTTAAAACCTTTTTTCAAATATAAATTATTTTGTAAAACCAAAAATAACTCGTATCTTACATTTTAATGCATTAACTTACCATTCTAAATGTATTTATAATCTCCTAAGAGTACACACAGAGGTTTCAGATGAGCATGTTTACAATGAGTGGGGTACAAATGGGATGATAGACTTGATGCAGATACTAACTGTGAGTTTGTTGTGACTGAGATGCCCTAGAAGTCATTTTCTGGATTTGTACACTGAAAAAAAAAAAAAGAAGCACAGGATGAAACTTTCTTCTGCATGGAGGGGATACACTTACGGGTCTTGAGGGCTTTTCAAACATGCAGGTGTTGTCTCTACCTCAGATCCACCGAACTGGAGTCTGCATATTGTCTGTGTTGCAAGGTTGTTCTTCTATGCACAAGCATCTCAAAACCTCTGATGAAGACGATGTTTTGGGTCATATTGTCATACCCCATTTCTGCCTCAAGTCATCAACCCTTATCAATGCTTAGATAGCCTCACCTGCTGCTGTCTTTGCCTTTAACCCACATTAACTGACTCTGAATATCCTGACATGCCAATTAGCTTCTTCCTCCCTTATCTTGTGCTATTGGCAAATGTGTCGTCCAAGGAGGAAATGGTGTTGCCCAGAATCAAGTTGGCTTATCCCCTCACTGCCTTTGGCTCTTTGTTAACCTTGTCACTGCCTTTGGTTCTTTGTTCACCCTGTTTTCAGTGACACTTGTTAAAATTTCCTCTCTCCCATCAAATATTTGATCCTTTATTAACACATTTTACTTTTCTAGCCGGCACTTAACACCATCAGATATGCTACATATCAATTCAGTTGCTTGTTCATAATTTCTGTATCATAATTTCTTTTGATTTGTGTGCTTTTACTTGCTTATTCATTCTGCTATGTCCAATGCCTAGAGCAGTGCCAGGCATGTAGACAGCATTGAGTATTTGTTCAATGAAACCTGAATATGTTTTCAAAACCTTTTCCTGAGTCTTCAATGGAAAATATGAAGACATGACAGTATTGGTATGTTATGGAAAGGACTGAACCTACATGAAGAGTACAGTGTTAAGATTTGACAAAGCAGGAACAACAGAAAACAGTCTCTCTCTCCACGACAATTTACAGATTTTTATTTAAAGGTTTAATGTGTAATGATATGTAGGCTTTATCTGTGAGATAGATCTACTCTATTTTCGTACTCTATTTTTTCTATGGTAAACTAAAATTATGGAAATTTACTAATGCATTACCGACTGCTTAAAATATATCCTATAAACGGTCCCAGCTGTGACTGCTTTTGGCTGACAAATTTTAAATTAATGGTGATAATGTAGAGCAGTATGTACAGTTGGGAGGAAGAAGCCAGTGGGAACATGCAGCAGGACTGTGTGTTAGGACTGCCGTTATGTAACACCCGTGTTAATGGTTTGGAAGGAAGAGTGAAAAGCTCATTAATTATACTCACTGGTTTACTAAATTGGGAGGTGCCATTGACACCAGGAGGGAAAAGGAAAACATGCAGAGGGATTTAAAGGAGGCAGACAGTGGGGAGACGGTGAGTTGGAATTCTGACTATAAGAAGTTCAGATTTAAGCATCAGGGTCCTATTTAAATAATTCTTCATCCAGATAATACTGCTTTGTTGGTAATGCTCTCACAGACAAGATTGACTAGAGCATTTTACATGGCTGAGTTCAAGAATTTTGGTGTCCAGAATATCCGTCATTGCCATTATGTACATCAACTCCTTGTGATCAACAGATGAACACCATGTGAAGCAGGAACCAAATATCATTCCTAAAGTTTGATTATATTTCTACTGTAATATGTCCAAGGGGATTCGATGGTGATAGTCATCATGAGGAAAAGGGCATTGCCTAGAAGTATCTCTTGCTATGAGAAGGCACAGTCTGGAGTCAGTTAAAACAACAATCAGCTTCGTGATTCTGACCTCACATTTTTGACCCAAGCTTGATGGCTACTCTCTGAATCCCACTATTAATTGTTGATGATATAGGCTACAGCCTATATAATCAGCCCCAAACAGTCAGATATTGGTAATTTTCTGTGACTGAACTAATCAGGTGTGTCACAAAAGACCCTGCCATCTTGAGGAAGGGCCTCTTGTTTACAGAGGTCCCTGAGCTTCAGGGAAGATGTCAGAAGCCATAGTAGAAAGTGAATGCAATACTGATTTTGCTGAGCAGTAGGAATAGCACTTCTTGTAAGAGTTAACAGCTGATAGAATAGGGAGGAAACAACAATTTTTATCACTGTCCTAGAAAATTAATTTCCAGTTGAAAAAGATTTAAGGATTTCTAGAAGCATTTGTGTTTCCAAAGTGAAGATATGTGAGGTCAGATAAGCAATTTACAATTCTTATTTTCATGTTCATATTTTGTCTCAGGCCATTGTGACCCATAAAATATAGTTATGTTTATGGTATAACAGGGGAAGAAATCTAAAGTTTTCAGGAGCTCTGTGGTGTGCTTCAGTGAGAATTGTTCTGCTGTCCTGAATGCTACCTGTAGGAGATATGTAGGTAACAAATAAGGATCTCAACACAGGAGCAGAAATTGGGGAATTCTGAATTAAGACAGAAGTACGATATCTTTCATTTCTGGTTGAACTAATATATGCACATATAGATATTTAGTAATTGTGCCTATATGTTTTGGAACTATACTTTCTGAAAACCTAGAGATTTGAACACAGAGACCTAGTAAGCCAATCACTTTTGACATTCTGTTGCCTTCATGTGTAGTGATATTTTATTTTTGCTGAAATGTGGCGACATTTTATTTGTATGTTAATAAATAGAGTTTGCCTGGAGATCAGAGGTCAAAGACAGCCATAAACAGAAGTCAGGTGGTGGTAGCACATGCCCTTAACCTGATCACATGGCAGGCAGAGTCTCTGTGTGTTCAAGGACACAGCCAAGCATGGTGACACACCCTTTAATCCCAGTACCAACCATAGAGACCTGAGGTCTGTATAGACATGCCATGATATGGAAGTGAGGTGGCTGGGCTAAGAGCCAGTGAGAAGGTAGAACAGCAAGGCAATAAGGGCTCAGGTTAGACAGAAAGAAGCTGGTTCTCTTGGGAAGCTAAGGTGACATGGTGAGCTAAGGTTAGTTGGTAGCTATCACTATTTCTCTGATCTCTATGGCTTTCACCTCTGTATTTGGCTCTGTGTTTCTTATTAAATAAGACTGCTTAGAAATTTGTCTATATTCATGCAGCAAAGTAAAAGAGAAATGCATGCATACTTGGATGCCAAACTTCCATTCCAAATGTCAGTTTCTTTATACTACATGTGGGGTACATCAATGAACACACCTGCCTCTCTAGTTCTCAGTTGTCTTACTTATAAAATAACAGAATTATATTATATTCTCCCAATTGAATTTTCTTCATCTAATATTCTATTGCTGTAAGATAACAATACTCCTTATTTCAATTCAACAAGTTTTGTAACTGCAATAGCACAAATATTGACCAATATGACTGCAAATAACTATTATTTAATGATAATAACTGGGGTTGGGAGGCCATGCATTGGTTAAGGACTTCCAATGATTTTATTTTTTAATCTTAAATATAAGGTTTATTTGGTGCCCCATCTCAAAAAGATGGGGGGGGGGAAACAGAATGACAAAAGTAGATCCCAACTGGGAGGTTGAGAATTAGAATTCTAGCCTCTTAACACTTCCTTGATTTTCTAAAAATTTTATGTATTAGTGTTGCCTACTTATATATGTAGCTGGAGTTTTCTCCAGTCCCGCCTGGGCCTGCAGCCACTCAGACCCAAATAAACACACAGATGCTTATATTAATTAAAACTATATGACCCAATGGCTCAGGCTTTTTGCTAGCTACATCTTACATATTAAATTAACCCATTTCTATAAATCTATACCTTGGCACATGGCTCATGGCTTACCGGTATCTTTACATCTTACTTTTCATGGCAGTAGCTGGCAGTGTCTCCTCTGCTCAGCCTTCCTCTTCCCAGCATTCTCCTCTCTGTTTATCCCGTCTATACTATATTTCCTGTCTGGCTACTGGTCAATCATCATTTTATTTATCACAGAATACAAAAAGACATCCCCAGGGTATATACCTGTGCATTATCCCTGGCTCATGCCCTAAGAGATCAGAAGAAGGTGTTGGATAACTTAGAGTGGAGTTACAAATAGTTAGGTGCTGCCATCTAGATGCACAGAACCAAATCAGAGTCCTCAGCAAATGCAGCAAGTGATGAGCCATCTCTGTACCCCCTCATTGAAATTTTTATCACCTCTCCTTTCCACCTAATTATATAAAATGGTTTATTTTCCCTCAGAGACATTCTCTTATCTTTAGATTAATAGATGATTTTAACAAACAGTGGAAATAAGAAAGATACATGTGCACAGTGTATCTGTATGAACAGTTTGAAGTTTTTGAATGTAAATTCACATCTTGGGACTATCAGGTAAGAATATTTTCCATCGCTTAACTAGGAACAATGGCAATGTTATATATACCTCTTGTAGTCAATAATGAAATAAAATATAGGTGGACTTGGTCAAGATGCTTTATTGCTATTCTTTCAAGAAACATTGCTTACAAAGTTAAACATAATTGTATATTGGGATTTTGTATCATGTTTCAGTTATTAAAAACATCTAAAAGAAGCATGCTTTATTAAAATATTTTCTATTCTTTTAAAGTATCATGGAATTTTGGGATCCATTGCTTTTATCCAAGCATCTTATGCTTGCTGTTTCATAAACTCTATTCAGACAAAGTCATCATTATTTGTAGGTTCCTTCTTCTCACAGCTGCCACCCCCTGCTCCAGTCTAGTCTAGTAAGTATCCTTAACAGGTGATTTATAACAGTGCCCAGCAGCTACTGGACACCTGGAGAGGGGAGTAAGTGCACTGTATTGAGCAGCTGAGAACATACCTTGATGGATTTTGTTTTAGGTAAAAAAATGTAAGACATTTTATTTTATAGGATTCTTTAAATATATATTGTAAGGGAAAGAAAATCCATATGATATTGATTTATTTAAATGTTTTAAAATTAGATATTGGGAAGGCCTCTTACATTTGTATTTTTCTTAGAGAGGAAACATTTTATTTCATTGAAATAGAGAGGGGGTAAAGGACTGAAAATTCATGTTTCTGTTCAAACTTGAAGTCAGAATTGACATAGTTTTTAAAACATGACCAAAGTAAGACCGTGGCATGAAAGAATAATGGTAGCATTTGGAGAACGCAGGCAAGCTGATTCTCCAGTGGACTTCTCATTGCCTGGGTCAAAACAGAGCAGAAAACAAATAAACACAGTGTTCAGCTGAGACACCGAATACTAGCTTGCTATATAACTCTACAGAATTTATAGCTTTCGTGTTATGGGACCGGGTGTCAATTCATGGTTTCTTTTCCCTTTGTGCTACAAAACAAAAGAACTCTGTTAAAAGGGGTAATGAATTGTGTGGGCTTTAATTGCTATCCTGTCGGTAGCTGCTGCTTGCCTACAGCTCTTCTGTGTGAGCTGGAAGGAGGTTGCACTGTGTACCCTACTACTTCATTCTTGTTTGAAAACAGAGTGAAAAAGAGAAAACAACCCCTCCTAAGTGTTTACTTCTAAAGCACCTTTTCTCTAGACACATACCTGCAGCATTTTGTAATTTTACTGAGTTTTCAATCAATTCTGTAATAAAATTTATAAGTTTTAAAGACCATAATATAAGATTTCAAGCAGTGTTATATTAAACATAACAAATGAAATGTGTCACCAATGTATCCATACACATGTACCTAGTTATATGTGTTGTGTATTTAGTTAAGAATTGGGTTCATCTTCAGCTAGTGTGGATCTCAGAATTTAAGATGACTTATATTTCATCATCTACCAATCTTTCTGAGCTTTTGTCACATTTTTTCTATTTAAATAAAGGAAATAATTTACCTCAGATTCATTTAGATATAATATTTAGGTGTATTATATATGTATATATATATATATATATATATATGTGTGTGTGTGTGTGTGTGTGTGTATGTGTGTTTGTGTGTGTGTGCGCATGTGAATTCATATATTCAAAGCAAATGATTTGACAATTTAATACATATATACATTGTAAAATTATTAGTATAATATTTAGTTAGTGAATATACAGTTTTCCTCTTATTATGTGTACATGTGTGTGCCTATATGTACACTTTGTGTCTAAATGTGTGCATGTATGTATATGTTTGCATTTAAACACAAATGTGAGTGCACATGAGTGCATATGCTTGTCCATATATGTCTGTGTGTGGGGGGGTATGTATTCAGAATACTTAAGATTCCTTCCATCCATTCACTTTTTATGTTACTGGCCACACAGTCATATTTTCTTTCTTTTCTAAAATGTCTTCTCCTCATTTAGCCTGGACAGATCTTAAACTCTTGGGCTAAAGCAACCCTCCTGCTTCAGGCCTCTGACATATGTGAGACTATACATCTGAACCTTGTTCTCTGTGCCAGGCTACATTTACCATACTTCACTTTGGGGGATTATTTATTACAGTATATCCATTAAAGTTAAAATATTTTCAGTTGATTTTCTTATTTATATGTGTAGCATTCCCTCTACAAATAAGATTAATACAGCCACTATTAGTACAATATTGGAATGCTCTGTTCTGGACTATGCATTTACTTCTACAAGAAATATGCCTTTCCATTTTGTTGGTGTTTAACATCCTTTCATGATAGCTTAACTCCTGTTAGCAATCTATAGATAGATCTAATGGTGGTAAAATACCAGGCCCTGTCCCGAATGCCAAAGTCTGGCTCTCATTTCTGAAGGACAGCTTCAGCATGGATAATATGCTTGGTTTGCAAGTCTTTTTTTCCCCCAGAACTTTGAATGAATATTCTTTTTCCTCCTTTGCTAGACTTCTGCTGAAATTGCTGCTGATCAAATTATGGAGGATCTCTTCTTCTCTGTGGCTAATCTGTTTTGATAGCTTTATTATAACATGGTTTGAAATAACCTTTGGACTTACCTATCTTGTGATCCAAAGAGCTTCATGAGTCAAATTTCCATTTTCTTTCAAAAAATTGGAAAGTTTTGGCATTATTATTTCACTTAAGTCATTCCATTATAGTTGTTTCTGTAGGCTTGAGGCTTTGTGGGCTTTTCTTTTCCAGTTTTGCAGGTTCATCCTTTTCAGCTAACATTTGGGCTGTCATATTGATGAGACTTTATAGGTGTTGCTTCTGACATACCAGGAAACTCAGTCTCATAGCAAATTCCTTGATCTTCTGATTCTTACAATCTTTTCCCCACCTTCTGCTGCAATATTCCCTAAGCCTTAGGTTTGTAAATGTTCTGTAGATGCATCCACTTATTTTTATATCTTTTTGGACTTTGTTGAGGTAATTTCTGTGAATTATTCATTACACAGTTTGTATGTTTCCATCTTTCTGGGAAAAAGTACTGGGGCCTTCTTAGTTTCTTTTGGTGGTGACATATTTGCCTGTCACGAGGTTATTTGTATAGCTATGCAGCCATGGTATATGTACATTTGTAGGAACACTACTTTCATTTATTACATACTGTTTTTTCTCAGTAAAGACATTCCACCTGGGTCTGATAAATAATGTGATCACTACAGGGTTGCAGTGGAGAAAGATGCAGGGGTGGTGGTGGAGGGTGGGTGTAGAGGTTAGAAGCTCCTGCTGAGTTTACTCTTAGTTGGGCAATCATCAGTGAATGAGATGTCTGAAAGATTAGGCTCTACCCACCCCAACCCAGAGCCTTGCTTAGAGGAGTTGGCAGAGAGACAAATGTACAGCCTTGGATGTACAGTTACATTTCCAGGTGGAGGACATGTTTCCTGGTTTTTCCCTATCCCCATGATGTCTCCCTCATTATTGAATGATACTTCATTCTATATATAGATATATTTTCTACTAAGTGATAATGTGCAGGTTGTATCCAATTTCAGTTATTATGAGGAAAGCTGCTAATAATACTGTGTGTGTGTGTTTGAATTGACATGCACTTTCTTTTGTTTTGAACATATAGTTAGGTTGTGAAGTCTTATGTAATATGCACTTGGTTCATTTATAATTTTATTCAGCTCTATAATGTTTTTACAATGTTCAATATGTTTGTGCTATATATATGGATTTTATTTGGTCTAATAAAATTCTAGAGCATAAGAGAATGGGATGGTCAAGCTGGAAGAGGGACAGAATGGGAGAGCAAGGAAAGAGAAAGCATGACAGAGACATCAAGGGAACAGGAAGAAACAGAGTGCTAGGGAAGTTCCCAGGAATTTACAAGGATGACCCGAGCTAAGACTCCTAGCAATAGTAGAGAAGGTGCCTGAACTGGCCTACTCTGGTTATCAGATTGGTGAATACCCTAACTGTCATTATAGAACCTTTCTCCAGTAACTGATGGAAACAGATGCAGAGATCCACAGCCAAGCACCAGGCTAAGCTCCAGGAGTCCAGTCAAAGAGAGACAAGAGTGATTCTACAAGCAAGGGGCATCAAGATCATGATGGGGAAACATACAGAGACAACCAAACCAAACTAGAGGGAACTCATGTACTGTGGACCAACTGCTGTGGAGCAACCATGGGACCGGACTAGGTCCTCTGCATAAGCGAGACAGTTGTTTAGCTTGACCTGCTTAAGGGGCCCCTGGCAGTGGGATCAGGATCCATTCATGCTGCGTGAGCTGGCTTTTTGGAGCACAGTGCCTATGGTGGGACACTTTACACATCCTTAATGCGGGGGGGGGGGGGGGGGGGGGCTTAGACCTGCCTCAACTGAATGTGCCAGTCTTTGCTGACTCCCCATGAGAATCCTTGCCTTGGAGGAGGTGGGAATGTGGGGGGGGGTGTCATGGAAGAAAGCTGAGGGGCTGGAGGAGGGAGGACAGGGGGATCAGGGATTAGTATGTAAAATGAACAGAAAATTTCTTAATAAAAGAAAAATCCTCTTTCTATACATACATACATATGCATATTTATGTATACATATATGTATACATATATATGTATGCATACATACATACATACACGTGAGCACACACACACACATACACACACACACACACACACACACACACACACACACACACATTCTAGCATTCTCTGAGATCTGTTATTCTGGACAACCCTGACTCTATTGCAAGGACATTCAGAAATCAAAGCACTGAACTGTCATCTGGGTAATCTTATGTGTCCTTTTTACAGTCTGAAACTCCAGTTACTGTCAAAGACACTTTTTTTTTTTTGTAATTCCAGACTGCCTCTTGGGATGAACAGCACTGGCTCACACTACAGGAACTCTGTTTTGCCCATTTTTCCTAACTTTTCTAGCCATTTTTCAAGCAATAAGCCTCCACCAGACCATTCTTTAGCCAACGCTCAGTCACAAACACAGGCTGTGCACCTAACATCTTTTCTTTTTCTCTCCTGTTATCTGATGCCAACTTGAAATCCCTTGCCCAAATTTCAATCTCTGGGTCTCAGAGTAGGAGTACTTTTATGGTGAAATTCTTGTTTTTTGTGGATTGTACTTAAAAAACTGAAATCAGCATCCATCTTTAAACAAGAATTGATGCCGGGCGTGGTGGCGCACGCCTTTAATCCCAGCACTCGGGAGGCAGAGGCAGGCGGATCTTTGCGAGTTCGAGGCCAGCCTGGGCTACCAAGTGAGCTCCAGGAAAGGCGCAAAGCTACACAGAGAAACCCTGTCTCGAAAAAACCAAAAAAAAAAAAAAAAAAAAAAAAAAAAAAAAAAAAAAAAAAAAAGAATTGATGTAGCACTAAACTCCTTTTCTAGAGTCTTGTAAGTTTATTAAGTCAATTTTGCTCACCTGAAAGAAATCAAATACATTCTTTTTCTGTTTTTTTTTTTTAATCAACAGACTGCAAGAACCTCCAATATCAGCAATTAAAAATGGCAGACAGTATCATTCATCAGGTGCACAATGGGTGACTGCTTAAGAACATGATATTCTATACTGTCTGTTGCTGACGACCGTGCTAACACAATTATAATATTTTATACTTCAGATTGGCAACTAAAGTGGTCCCAATGGGCACATGAAGCCTTTTATGCATATCCATATCCTTTTGTGCACTGCTAGGTCATATCAGCTCCTTTCTAGAATATCCTCTAACTTAATTTCCCTTCAAATAATTGTTTACTAGATAAAAATCTTTCTCCCCTACAGAAGTCATTTTGACCTTTAAAGGAGAATGGTCTTAAACTGAAAATTATGCCAAAGGAAATGATAAGATGTGTTTTGATACTTTAGTAATTTGATTGACGTGATGGTGGTGGTAAATATTCAAAACCTCTTTCCTTACACAGGAAGATTATGTTTTTGGTTAAGGGAATGGTGGTGTCTTTTGATTTAAGCGCTGTTTGTGAGTCTTTGGTTCATTTGTTTGTTTTAAATCATTTTTGGTAACCCTTTATATAATTGGTCATCACTTTGATTTCTTCTTTCTGGTCAGCAGTTACAGTTAGTTGCTAAATAACTTATTTTATTCCCTTAGGCACTCATTACACTCATGGACTTAAATTTTGTATAAAAACACTGTATAATAAAGACAAATTCATTTTTAAAGAAGAAACAGTGTGTGTATATTTAAAGTGAGATTATGTTGTTACAATCATGTTTTAAATTAAACATTTTATGTGTGCACACTAAATATTTAAACATTATTTGGTCATGTTGGAAGGACTATAAACTAAGCTTTCAGTTCCCTTTACAGTGTGTGGTTCTACTCCAGCATTTTTCCAAATTATCTAACTTTTGGTGTGTTATGATGCTACTTCTCAATATTTGTGCATTTATAGTTTTATTAAAATACATTCTCTGTTATTTGGGCATGAAAATCCCCCCTTCTCCTTAAGTCTTAAGTTGTACTTAAACTATGAATCAACACTAATTGTGTGGTTAACCTCTTTACTGAACTACTATAATAAACATTCTTCAAAATGACTGGCAGCTTTATTTTAATATTCATTATAAATCCTTGAAGTTCTATTTAGATCGCACATATGGGAGTAAGGAAAAATGATTTATCTGTTTCATCTTCACTCTCCATTACAGAGAAGATACTGAATATGTGAGAGCATTTAAATCAATGACTAATTTTTTGGTTATAATTAATGCTTGTACATATATAAGAATTAAGCTATAGAAAGTCAAGTAGCATAAAAATATTACAATTAAAGGTAAAAGGACAATGAACATGTGGAAGTAATTCAGGCTCTAAGACCAGACTGAGAACACATTCACTTAGCAGTGATTCAAAAGTGTTTGATCTACCCTTTCCTAGAAAGCCAGGCACGTGCTCGGTAGTCTCAAGTCAGAGAGGCCAGCTGACCCAGTGACTTGAGGGGTGGGTAGTAAAATACAGCACACAGCTGTACATATCTTGTTCATCAGTTCCCTGTGCACATTCTTTTACCCTTTGCTTTTCTGATTTTGGAGAACAACAAACTGAAACATTGGATTGCAGATTAGAAAACCTATCTGTTGCTCTCTTTTCTGTTTCTGAGTTGTCAAATTGTTGTGGTTGGCAACATCTCAGAAGTCTCAGAAGCCATAGCTGTGTCTGAAAGTTGTATATATATTGCCCTCACAATCCAGTTCAGTTGTGTACCATGGAGAAGTCTCCTGTAATATTGGAGAATTACTCTAAATGCACTTCTTGTTATTAAGTTGATAGAACACTGGGATTATCAGGTCGCATACTAAACATCAACACATGATGAGATTGTGTGAACCTTCAAGTAGAAACAAAAAAATTAACTTCTCTGTAGGGTGATATAGCATAAGGGGATGCTAGTCATTTTTCCATGAAGTCACCATGCTGATGTTTGTATTATGATTTGTTTTGAACCACAATAATAAATACATTTTTCAGTCTTCTCAATTATGCTAATATAAAATGAATTCAGCTATAGCATCTAACTCTGCTTTTCTCCTGGTGGCATCTCTACAAAGTTGAGTGGCTTCAACTTTATTCTTATCTTTATTCAGACATTAAAATATTCATGATCTTGGTTGTGAAGAATGGCCCCTTTTCCAGTGCAGCTCATGAATTAATTCAATAGGTAGGTTCAGTAACTTGGAAGGTGTTGGCTTCTATTTCAGATAAATTATTGTGAGGAAAAAACACAAAAGATTTATGACAGATCATAGGAATGATCCAGTATCTTTCCAGCATGCAGTACCAAAATAGCCAGCTCCTCCTAGGTAGATGCAATGTGTGTGCTGTTTAGTGTTTCTAAGGTTGCAAAATGCTTGCTGAACTGTCCCTAAGGAGATTTACTGCTAGGATTCAACTCCAGGATAAACAAGGGAAGGGGCACTTCTTGCTTCCTATAATTTATGAAGTAGCCTTGGATTATCACTCAAAGTCTGTAACTTTGGCAAAGTGCCTCAAATTCCTTTCACTTTGTCTTCAAACACACAACTCAAAACATTACACACCATACAACAGTCTCTATTGAAGTAAATCATAACTTTTATGAGGGTCTAGTTTTATCGTACATGTTATATTTCTGGGATTATTTCTTCCTCCCAAGACTAGTCATATATATATATATATATATATATATATATATATATATATAATAGCGTCTAGTATTTTGATTCACACTGATGAATATTATCTTGCCTTCCTTATTTGATAGCCTTTGAATCAAAGAGCTTTTCTGTCCTTATGAAGATGCATATTGTGGTGCCTGGGGTGAGCTGGAATTTTCGTTGTTCATGAACAAAGGTTTCCAGATGTTGAGATCAATATTTCTTTTCAGTTAATTCTCATGAACACAGCACAGTGGGTGTCATACTGTTGTAGCGCATTGCAGTGACCAGGCAGGGGACATGGTATTAGATTCCTTATTTTCTCCTGGTATACACTTCACTGTAAGATGCCTGAAAAGAATGACAGAGGATCCCCCTACCTGCATCATAATGCTAAAACACTGAAGGAATGGTCACATGACTAGCAAAGCTTCCTTGAAAACTATGCCCCTGTTACAGATTCTTACATTTTTATTTTAATTACCCATCACAGAAGCCAGGAAGCACCGAGAAGCAGCTTTTTACCTATACAATGGCATTTTCTTGCATACAGAGTCATGCAAGTAGTCTTAAATAATGTAAAATTATAAGAATGCTTGTTTACTTGCTTGTTTACACATGAATTGGACATTGTTGAGAAACTCAAAGTCTTGTTATGTTTTTTCCAAAGTTCTTTGAACGAAAGATTTGGATGAAATGTAGAAGAGCTAAGAACACTATGGAAATCCTAACTTGACTTCTTTTTTCCTTTTTGCCTCTTCATATTCTGATCTTCCTTTCTCCATTCTGCTCTGGGCCCTATACACAGAGATCCAAGGACCACTGCAACAGCTAGGCAGTGGATAGCACCGATCCACCAGAGGAAAGAAGGTGGGAGGACTCAAGGTAGTTGTTACTAAGTACCTCTTTTGCAGATCAGTGTCTACTGCTTTTCTTTTTTAACCTATATGATCTGGGACTCTTCTCCCTCCCTCCCTCCCTCCCTTCCTCCCTCTGTCCTTCTTTTCCTCCCTCCCACCCTCCCTTCCTAACTTCGCTTCTTAACTTCCCTTCTTTCTGCTTTCTTTTTTGCACTAGAATCAAACCAGGGACATGCTAGGCAAGCACAGTATCCATGAGCTGCAACCTCAGCCATCTTAAATACTTTTGAGGATGTTACTGCTCCTGTAATCATGGGTTACGGTGGTCCTATATCTCTTTGCCTACTTCAAGTACATGTGGCAGTGGGGCCAGTGGCTTCCTACTGTTGCTGTACATGCACTGAAGAATATTTGCCTTCTTAATCCACCACTTTGTAAAATACTCTGCAGTACTGTCCCCTCTGTTTTCTAGTGTGTAAAATTACTGCTAGAATCTTAGAGATTCAAATAATTTATTAATAATTACATGAATTATACTCCAGTATGAAGTTATATATATATATTTAAAATTTTTCTTCATTTAGAGATAACTTTAACACTCACTAACTTTCCAAAATATAATTGGTCTTTCTATTGAAGACATTTCAAACTGTAGATTTAAGAGTTAGCTTAAGTTTCAAAGAACTTTGTGAATTTGCATTCACTTTTATTTTAACGTGCTTTTAGGTACTTGTTTTGATTTTTAATTATTACTACTGTCACATTTACTTTGATCTTATGCTGGCATATGTATGTGAATCAACAGCAATGTGTATGCAGTTCTAATATTTTTGATATCCATGCATTGTATTTCACATAAAATTGACAGGGAAACTTATATCGAGAGTCATCAATTTCATAATCTTAAACATTCCTCACAGTTTTATACTTAGTTATTTTCACTGAAATGCTACAATGTTCAAGGTGCAAACGTGCTGAGAAACGGCTGAGTTATAGAATTCAATGACAGTTCTCCTTGAGGTTCACCTCCATTTTTCTTTCTCACACAAATCCCATACGTGTGAACAACCCCTAGCTTACTAGCTGTGATTCTACCTCCAAGGAAGATTGCTTTCATTTTACAAGTTTGACTATTCTCCAATCTATTTCCAAATATGGAACAATCTATAAACATTATTGACAACTAACAACTCTGTGTCTAGGGTTGGGCTCCACACAAAACCTTTCATTCAGCACCAGTGTTTTTAAAGCTGAGCCTATATACCCTTGGGCATAGATAGTGGGAGTCCCTGTTTTAGAGAACTATGTCCCATTAATAGTTGACTTTCCACTTCATCATTCAGCTATATAACTCTAAAGCATCAAAAAGACACACTTTTTCATACCAAATTTACTTCAACCTGAAGTTGTTATCCTGTTCTCTCCAACATCATCCTAATTATTTCTCTTTCTGAAATGATTGTAACTATGTCTTACCTATGTGAAGATTTGGTATTAGAATGGGCAGAAACAAGTATAATTGCATATATATTGGCATATATATGTTTTGCATATACTTATAATTAAAATGTCCCTCATATAATACATAAAAGTATCTTATACATAACAATTTTTGTTCCTAGTTACACCACTGCAATTGTTATCACAGTGGCCTTTGCTCTGAGTGACAATATCTTATGTATTTATGCTGACATGAAACCAGTTTTCCCTAAGATGACTTATTTTTGCTTTGGAATTCATCATCTAAGTTATTGTAAAAACTAAAGTGAAGGTTTGAATTGTTATGGAGTATTTCTACTCTTTGGTGTGGGCAATATTCTTATTAGGAGTCACAGAATTACATAAGTAATATGAAGAAAATAATGAGAATAATGTTATTATGTTAATTATAATTTTATATATTATAATATATTATTATAATTATATGATATATTATATAAATATAAATATAATAATAATAATAAAGAGAAACCTATACATCTTTGCTCTTGGTAGATGTTTAACTTTGATAGATTTATAATTTGTGTGGGTGTGATCATTTTTATGTGAAGCTCATTGAATTTTCATGGAAGTGATAGGTATCATTTTATTTTGACCTAATCAATATAAGCCTTTTTGGTGTTGTAAAAATGCATTCATTTAAATTCTACAGAGCACTCCACTATGGGAAAATAGCATGAATCTCCCCAAATTTCATTGGAATACCAATTATGACACTACATATATTCAGCTAGAAAACATCAATATTATATTTTATTGACTTTAATTAAAATAAGAGATATGTAGAAGTAACCTTCTTATTCAATAAGAAACACAGAACCAATGCAAAGAAGAAAGCCAAGAGGTCAGAGCTAAGAGCTAAAAACCTTATTCTTCCTCTTGCGGTGGTCCTATCTCTCCAAAAGAGACCTACTTCCTATGTCTGTCTTTTTTTATAGAGTTTCTGTTCTGCCTTCTCATTGTTGTAAACCCAACCACATGACCTCCTATTCACTGCCTGTCTGTACAGACCTCCAGGTCTTCTATGGTTGGTATTGAGATTAAAGGTATGTGTCTCCAATGCTGGCTGTATCCTTGAACACACGGAGATCTACCTAGCTCTGCCTACCAAGTGTTGGGATTAAAGGCGTGCACCACCACTGCCCAGCTTTCCTATGGCTTGCTTAATAGCTCTGAGCCCCGGGCAACTTTATTTATTAACATACAAATAACATTTCAGTACAAATAAAATATCACCATAGAGGTAATAATATCTACCATGCCTAGTTCTGAGTACATACTAAACATACTGAAATTTAGCTTGATTCTCTCACTTCTTCGCTCCTCACACTTTCATTTTATGGAAAGCTGAGAAAAAGCTAACAGAGAAGAGATATAATTCTTATCTCTTCTATTAGTGCAGCAAAATGTATACAATTTACAATTTTAACCATTTTTAAGTGTGTGTATAAATGTGTGTGTGTGTGTATATACTCATGTACATGCATGTATTTAGCATACAGTATATGTTAATGTGTGTGGGGTCAAAGGTAGATAGGGTTTCTTCTTCATTTCTTCTCTACCTTATACTTTGGAGACATGGTAGCTCACTGTCACTGGAGGTTTTTAGATTGTCCACCCTGGATTGTCAGTGGGCTCTACTAATCTGCCTTTCTCTCCATCCCCAGTCCTTTGTTGCAAGCACGCACAACTGCAACTGCCTTTCTACAGGAGTGATGTAATTGGATGTCAGGTAGTCATGATTTCATGTAAGCACTTAAAAACTGAATCAACCTTCTTGGTCCCTACTGACTTACAGTATATCTACTAAGTAACAATTCATCATCACTCTAAATTCCCCCTTTATGTTAGTTTATTTTTTTTTTTTTTTTTTTTTTTTTGGTTTTTTGAGACAGGGTTTCTCTGTGTAGCTTTGCGCCTTTCCTGGAACTCACTTGGTAGCCCAGGCTGGCCTCGAACTCACAAAGATCCGCCTGCCTCTGCCTCCCGAGTGCTGGGACTAAAGGCGTGCGCCACCACTGCCCTGCGTTAGTTTATTTTTTTAATTATCAAATTTAGCTTGATAGAAGGCATTCTCCAATTTGTGTGTCACATACAGGATTGATTGATGATACAAGTCAATTTTCTGGTACAATTTCTAGTGTAATATACTAGACTTCTTTCACATACCATTTATTCATTAAATAAATTATTTGATGATATTTAATAGTATTTTAAATGTGGCTAACTAATCAGAGTTGGGGATTATGTATCATGTTTTAACCATGGTTTTTCATTTTGAACACATAATCATAATGTTTTTAGGTAGGTACAGTGGGTAAGCCAATGTCCTCTTGAGTATATTGAACTTCTTAGTGTTTCCAGGTCACTCCTGGACAATCCTGGCTGCAAATGTGAGTATTTTCACTAACCCTATACTCTACACTGAATCTGTTTAACACTAAAAAACAATTGAAAATACTGAATTTTGTTTTTATATCTACTGTTGTAACTCTAAATACTACTCATTCTTCATTATATGTGATTTCTTGACTTAAGAAATAAGTAGCAATTGACTCATAATCATGGAGGATGATTAGTTTTAACTACCATTAATGTACATCTTTAAAACCAGATATTTTTCTGTTTGATATCAAGAACATATTTGACCATTTGAAATTTTATACCTTCATATTAAAGACTGAGGAAACTAATAAATATAAGGCACCTAAACAATCCTTGGTACTTAGAAAGTGTTAAAAATGTAAGTTCTTGGCAAGTAGGATGATCCTGAAGACAAAAGTACTAGCTGAGCAAGCCCAGCAACCTCTGTTTAACTCCTGGATCACATGTGAAGGTGAAAAGAGAAAGCTGACCCCACAAACGTTGTTCTCTGACTTTCACATACATGTCATGGGAAAATTCTACAGCATGCAAACTCACACACAACACAGTAGCAGCGTATGTCACAATAATTTTTTAGCTGTGATAATCTTCTCTCTTACTAGTCTCACCATATTGTGTTGGTATTGAGTAAGTACCATGAATGAATATTAAGATGAATTTTTACCAAAATTATGGTAGTAAATCTTCAGAGTTATAATTCACCCCAGGTAATTCTTTCATAAAGTATTTACTACCAAACAAACTTATACACAATCATAATCTGAGTGGCTTATTCTCTTTACAAACTGATGAGGGGTTTTCAATCATGAAATACTGTCTGTCTCTACATACTACTGAACCTTCTTGACTTCTTTCCAAAAGCAACAATGTGTTTATTTATTTTTATTTATCTTTAGCAACTTATTAATCTTTAGCAAAGAGGATAGGAATGTTGTCTCCTTTTTTATTATTACCAAATGGCTTTTGGTGGAGAGAATTGGTACTTGTTAGTCTGTTTCTCAAAAACTATAAGCTTCCTTTAGCAAGCTATACCTTTAATTCCTTGTAAAATCCCAGCACAAATATGCTTCTGAACTCGAGGCTGTTGAAATCTCTACCCCCAACTCCTGTCCACAATATCATCTTCATTATAGTTAGAGATTATTTGACTTAATAGTAATTACTGGGCCCATTTGTGTGATTCTAAAATATAGTAGCTTCTATTTTTCTCCTAGTTTGATATTCTTGGGGAGAAGTTGCTAAATCACTACCAGATGAGAATGTCCTGTTAGAGATATGCCAATTCTCACAGAGACAGTCACATCCAAGGGGTTGAATCCCAAATATTTATATATTATTTAAATAATTTAATTTTAGTTTTTCAGAGTCATTTCTCATCTCTAACCATGCAGATTCAGGGATCAAGCTCAGGTCCTCAGCCTCACTGCTATGCCCTTCATCAACTAAATAATCTCCTCACCCTCATATATGTATTTTCTATTATTCAACATACTGCTGTAGTGGGTAGCCATTCCAGCTTTGATCTGGAAGTTCCAACCCCCATTGAGGCTTCAGCAACTGTCACACCTACAAGGCGGGGCTAAGGGAGGACCCCTGGAGACCCGAGATCCAGATGGGCCAGCTCTCTCTGTTCCTGGACCCTGGACAGTGGAGATTGACTGAACAGAGCTCCAGAGGACACTGCGGGACTGCGATATACCTTCCCCAGACTCTGCAACCTACCTATCCCTTCATTTGTAAGTTACCCACTAAATATATTCTCCTTTTAACTATGTGGAGTGGCCTTAATAATTTCACCAATATACTGCATTCTAACACCACAGGCCTTTGGATCTCAAAAGTCAGGAAGGAAAATTGTGTAGTCATCTTCTCTTTGGTGGAGCACACTGTGAAACTTGTCTGAACCCACGATTTGCTGTCATTTGCACTTAAACCCTCCCAAGAACCTGATAGAGCATGAATTGATGGATTTTACCCCTGGGTTTTCTGACTCAGTTGTTCTGGTGAGAGAACTGAGAATTTATACTTTTAACCAATTCATAGTCACAAAAGGTCCAAGGTCTTCTCTTGCAGGAAAAATACCATTTGAAAAAATTTGACTATAAGATAGGAGGCTTTGTGATGTGGAAAAGACCTTTATAAGCAGGAAATAAGGAAATAATAATATCCCAATGCATGTCTTGTAGTATTATTATACAATATTATAGGGAATGCATACACAGTATTTAGAGCCAAATAGTGATTAAAATCCTGGCTCTGATATTAAGTTAGACAATTACCTTACAGAATTTCAGTTTTCTCACTCCACTAATCCTAACTTCCCAGTAGAGTGGTTTTAAGCATTCAGTAAAAGCAGTGAGGTGTCTGGCACACTCAGAAAATGCCAATCACTCTTAACAGGTCTTTGTGAGACATTAGCGTGGGAAATGGAAATGGAATAGGCTTTGAAAGAAGATGGGCTGCAGGTCAAGTTTCTGTTCTATTACAGACAGACCAATTGATACTGAATATGTTACATAACCCCTGGGCCTTTGGTTTTTCATCTACAAAATGACTGTTGTGAGTATAAAATAAAACATATTTCAAAAATGAAATACATTTGTATGTCCTCCATACTAGATGATACATCTATAATGTATTCTGTTCTGAAGAATAATGGACAGTGAGAGTTGGGGGAGTGTCATAAAAAACACTCACAGGATAGAAATGCAATCTGAATATACAGTTATTGTCTGTAAAATAATTTGATTTCAGAAAATCTTTGTCAGTCTAACATGGTTAAATGAAATATTTAGGGGAACAATTTTCATTAGTTCAAATCTATATTTTCCTTGTGGCTGTTTTTAGAACAGTGATGCTCACTGGATTCTCTTTCCAAACAGGAGTTCCAGGTTAAATTCTGCTCACTTTTATATATAATATTAATTTCTTTTTGTTTGGAAAATTTGAATTAAGATTTTGCAAGAATACTGAGAAGTTCTAAATTCTTAAAAACAGTGTTTATATTTTCTTTGATGATTATTATTAGCCAATAATAGGCAAAATATATTAAAATTAATTCATTAAAATATATAATCCATGACATTAATTATGGTTACATTGTTGTACAATCAGTATTTTTTACTCACTAATTTTTTGTTTTACAATTTCTTGTAAGTATATAATAGATTCTTTCAGTCCTATGCCAAACTTTTCCTTTTCCCCACCAATTCCCTCATAGCCCTTTTCCTCCCTTCCTCCCTACAAGATCTTTTCCAACCTTCATGGCTCCTTGTTTTGTTTTGTGACCTGCTGAAGTTAACTAAGATCATCTGTTTGACCAAGGATTGGAAAATATCTACCACAGCCTAGTGAACCCAAGTGAGTTCATGTCAATGGCTACTCTTTTCATAGAATGCATCAGTAGCCAAAAATCCATCAAGTATGGTTATGGCCTCATGAGTCCCTCTTCCAATCCATGGTTGGCTGTTGTCCAGGGTCATGCCAGGAAGCTTCAGCTGCTATGAGGTCAGATTTGCAATGGTATGTCATTATTAGAAGATAGCATTTTACATCCCCTCCCCTTACATTTTGGCTCTTGCATTCTTCTCACTCCCCACTTCAATGATGTTCCCTGAACCTAAGAAAGTAGAAAAAAAAAACAATCTAAGCAGGGGTGAGGATTGGGGTGAAAGAAATGAAGAGTGTAGGAAAGGAGGTTTAGTCAAAATGACATATGAAAAAGCCATGTGAAAATATGCTACCATGGGAACCTAACTGATTGGGAAGTCAATTAAAATATGTATCTTGATTTAGTTGGAATGACATACCCTGCATGTATGAGTAATACTGTTCTATGAAACCATTGTTTATTAAACAGTAATCTCAGTGCCATGTATGGGATACAACTTCTGAACTGTTGGTCACAGAGGCTCAGAGCACCCACAGCCTTGTTAGTAGTGCTAGATAAGGATTCCATATTATGGAGAAACCCTTAAAACCAGTTAGGAAGTTGTTGGTTAATGCCACTATTGTAAGAGCAGGCATATCATGTCAGGCCAGCTGTTATTGTAGTATACAGGGTTGGTAAGAGTAAGGGTGAAGATGACTTTTCCTTCTACAATAGTGTATAGAGTAATTTCCAACACTTTGAAAACTAGCCCTAAGACATGAAGCCCAGGTATGTATGAACTAGATCTCTTCAAATTCTATGATGCAAGCATGTTATGTCTTCAAAAATGGGTCTCACCACAAAGGTCCAAAGAAAAATGAAGAACATTTGGCAATAGCCTGGGATGTGTAGTGGTGGGTGTTTTTGTTACCCATTAACCAACAACTCAAAAGCAAGTAACACTTTTCTTGATTTTTTTTTATTTGATAGTATATGGGTTATTGTCCCCCAGTTATAGGGTAGCTTCTCTTAAACATTTTATGTGTATATATTTCAGATGAAAATATACTCTTATCCTTAGCCAGAGATCATTCTTATTGCAGAGAACAGTGGTACATCCAGAGATTCATGGCTGCTCCAATACTGGGAAGAAATTACAATGAACTGAGTGTTTAGCCCTAAACTTCTTGAAAATTTTATATAAAATATCAAATTTAAATCTCAATATTGGATAATGTATTAATTCATTTTATGTCAGTGTGTAAATGTCTATCACATCATGATGTCAAAAATACACAAAAATCATAGAATAAATTCATAGATATAATGACAATAAAATCAGAAAAATGTATATATACATATAAACTGTAAACATGGTGAAAACTCAGCTACAATTTGGAAAGATATATCCATTATTTGTGGATAAGGATAGAGTTAAAAGCAAAACAACACCTCAAAATAGCAGCAGAAGTCATGAACAGGTCACACACCAAAGAGAAAGCCTAAGTATTTGTTGATATGAAATGTTCTTCATTAGTGATCAAGGGAACACAATGAAAATGCCAGTTGAGTACATTTAATTAAAGTTGTAGAATAAAACAGTGTCAAGTTCTGTCCAAGGTGGAGATCAAGAGGAATTCTCATAGTATTTGAGGTTCAAAAATTGAAACACACTTCTGTGAAGTTGTTTTATATAATAGCTTTGAGCAGGAATGTAGCCCAGAACCTATTATTTACAAGATGTTTTGTTGGTAATTAGCAGCATTAAAGCACTCATTTCTCAAATAAGAAGAAAGTAAAATATCGGTAGAACACATATGCCAAGAAACCATGCATAAGTCTCAAAATCATAGAATTCTAAGAAAACCTGACACTCAAATTTCATACTGTTTGAATCATTTGTAAAAACATTAAAGGCTAAAGAAGAAAACATTGAATATTATGTTGTTTCTCTCTCTCTCTCTCTCTCTCTCTCTCTCTCTCTCTCTCTCTCTCTCTCTTTCTCTCTCTCTCTCATCTACCTATCTATGATGACAGTTAAATAAATAAAACAAAGTACAAGATTAAACCAGAAATATGGGAGTGGTTACTTTCTCCCTATGAAATAAATGGCAAGTAAATTGAAGAAGTACTCAGAAGATTTCTTTAAATTTGGTAAATACATCATTAATCTGCTCCATTATCATTGTTTATTATTATTATTATTATTAAAATTATGCATTTATATTATATAATGTCTGTTGGAGTTTGGGAACATTTTATTTTAAAGTATAAAATAGAAACCTAGAAAAGAAGTTGAAACTAAGTGCTTGCTGAGATTCCTCATTTCAATAAATAAATGCATTTCACATTGTAACATGTAAATGATACTTTACAGTTTTGGACTAGAAAAATAATTACGGTAAGGTGGTCATATCTGGGCTTCTTCATGCTCAACTTCTAAGAGTGGCTCACCCCCCATGAGTTATCTGCAACCATCTCCCACCCCTTCTTTGAGGAAACCAGAAAAATTACTTTATTTCTTTCAAACAGTACTTCATCATTTTCATTGATTTTTTTTTCTTTCTGTGGGTAAAATATTCTTTGATTTCGTATGTCATTTTACTTTTCTCTTCAGGCTATCCATCTCTCGAGCCTCCCAAGCTCTGGGGGCTCTGTTTATCCATTGCTTGCTTCACTGAGAGATGATTTCCTTCAAGTCTACTGGAACGTTTTTCCTTCATCACCTCAACTATGAGTGTGTATTCCACTCTATCAATATCTGCCATAATGGGATGTACTTGAAACTCCCTCCTTTCTTGTCCCTGTCCATCATGGCAAGCAAGATGCACAAAGGATCTATGTAATAAGCAATTTTCTTGCTGGACTGCTGTGGGCAGTGACTAGGACTTTTATAGTAAGTACTTTATGCTGTTAGTGCCAGGAAGATTTAGGAGATCATTATTCTCAGAACACCAAGCCTGGGACTGCACTTCCATTTCAGAGGGAATTATTGGAAGGTGCATGGAAATACTACAGATAAAAAATTCTACAAGTTTTCTGCCTGAACCAGGTTAAACAGCACTAGTGATTGCTGGTAATCCATATAAATGACATTTGTTACATCTTTATTCCAGCCACTATTCTATGAAAAATATCTTATTTTGTCAATGGACTTCAGCCTCAGTCTGATAATGAGTGGAAAAAAGACAAATGAATTGAAATTTTAAAATTTAGGAAAAAAATAAATGGAGACTATGTGAAAACAGAAAAAAAAATCCTCTTTAGTTAATACAACATGAATGAGTGCAGACTAGAAACAATACTTTTTTTCACAAGACAATAGACTTACATTCTATAGTTCTCTTATATGATTCACAAGGATGAAGAGATTTTTATCACATAATAATAATTGAGGATTGTAGATGTAACCAACCGTCTTATTAAATAAGAAACACAGAAACAATGTAAAAGAGAAAGCCGAGAAGTCAGAGCTCAGAGCTAAAATCTCACCCTTCTTCCTGCTGTCCCAGCTTCGCGAAAAGAGACCTACTTCCTGTCGGTTCGTTTTTTTTAAAGTATGTTGTTCTGCCTTCTCATTGGTTGTAAACCCAAACACATGACTGCCTCGTCACTGTCTGAATGTACAGCCCCCTAGGTCTTAAAGGCATATGTCTCCAATGCTGACTATATCCCTGAACACACAGAGATCTTATGGGATTAAAGGCGTGTGCCACCACCGCCACACTCTTGCTATGGCTCTAATAGCTCTGACCCTGAACACACAGATATCTATGGGATTAAAGGCGTGTGCCACCACCGCCCGGCTCTTGCTATGGCTCTAATAGCTCTGACCCCCGGACAACTTTATTTATTAACATACAATCAAAATAATATTTCAGTACAATTAGATTACCACCACAGAGGATTGTAAATTGCATCTTAGAATAAGAAAGCTAAGACTTAACTAAATCTTCATGATAAAAACCAGGAAATGGATGTAATGTAAAAACCCCGAATATGGAGAGATTGCTCAGTGGTTAAGGAAACTGCCTGTTCTATCAGAGTAAAAAAGATTTTATTCCCAGTACCATGTGACCCCTCACAACCATCTGTAACTCCAGTTCTGGGGAAGGTGATATTCACTTCTGGCCTCTATGGACTCTGCATGCAATTAGTATATAGGCATATGCAGGTCAACACACAAATAAAATAAGCCTAAATCAAAAGAAAATATCATGTATTGCTCTTAAAAATCAAACTATAACATTAAAATATGCAAAATGTTTTGTGTGTCACATTTAGGCTCCTAATACATTCACATATATACAAATAATCAATTGAGACATCATCCAATTTAGATAAACCCTCAAATACATATTCACATGGCTGTGAAATAATTGCAACATGACAACCATTTGAATAAAACTTTTCACATGGTGCTCTAATCTATTGTTAATGTCACTTATGGAACACTTACACAATTCTCTGTGTATCTCACTACAAAAAGAAATACTATAGGTATTGCTATCAGTTTAAATTCTTTGAGAAATATAGGAATGACTTTGCTTTTGCATCCTTAATTGTACAAAATCTTGTTAATTCTCTAATCTTGGTAATATGATTAATGCAAATAACTGTTTCTATAAGTGAAAATATTTACAAAATAACCAAGATGTCCACTTGTATTAACTTGTATTAACTTCAGGAAACGGAATATGAATGTTGGATTTGTATGCAAAAAAATTAACTTGTAATTGCCTTCAGGAACAACTGAAAGACCACACAAAGGTCAGGGTGTAAGTTAACCTCTCATCCATGAGCCTTCTGTAGACTTAGTAGCTAGAATGATCTTTATGGAGAGTTTTTGTTTGTTTGTTTGTTTTTTAATTAAGGTATAAGACATTCAGTAAAAATCTCATGAGTTTGCTTTTATTCAATGCTTGTTTAAACAAATTCTCAGAGATTCTTTTGAGAAAGAAATGGATTTCCATCAGCATCATCAGATGAGGTCTTGAAAGAAAGGAAGGGATAGGGAGCAGCTATCAACACTTGTTTGGTGCTGCAAGACCACTCCTTCTGCAGGTTATGCCCTCTAGTAAACTTGTTCTAGTGCAGGTCAAAAATGGGGCAAGGGTCACGTTTGCATTGGTATACCTCATTCTCCTCTCTGTGTGTCCTTCATTTCTTTGGGTCATTTAACAGCAGAATCTTATTTCCTATTCATCAGTCTTGATCCTAAGGACACTACGGTTCTATCTCCATAGATCTAAAAAGGTCAAGCTTCTATGAAAACACTTGATGTTCAATGTATTAGAGAGTTCCTGGTTTCTAAGAGATAGGTATTGCCACCAGCCTCTATGTTTTCTGTATCCTGTTATTGTCCCTATGAAAGGGTGACATTTTTACATTAAATTTTACATATGAATATGACTTAAGTTTATATATTTATGTGTAAAAATGGTACACATCTATATTTGGACAAAATGCTTGGTATGTTTTTAACATAAGTAAGTTATTTAATCTGTTATATAAGCCATTTTAAATAAAATTAGTTTTTTTTTTTTTACAAAAATCCTTGGATTTCCAGGATAAAATGAATGCATCCGAACTGAACAAAACAGCTATAAAAATCTTCACTACAAAAGCTACATCAGTTGTTTTGTTCTTAATTACCAAAGCAGGCCAGTTTTGCACTGTCTTTTACTGCAAGTGGTGGTGGTATTGTGTTCCCCAAATTTGTGCACCCTAATAAACTTATCTGGGGTCAGAGACAGAACAGCCACTAGGCTAGAAAATGGTGGCACTCACACCTTTAATCCTATCATTCCAGAGACAGAAATCCCTCCATCTCTGTGAGTTCAAGGCCACATTGGAAACAGCCAAGCATGGTGACACATACCTTTAATCCCAAGAAGTGAGCCTTTAATCCCAGGGAGTGATGGCAAAAATAGGAAGATATATAAGGCGTGGAGACCAGAAACTAGAAGCATTTGGCTGGTTTCATTGCAGCATTTTTCTTAACAGCCAGAACCTGGAAACAACCTAGATGCACCTCAACTGAAAAGTTTTCAGGCTTTTGAGCAGCAGTTCAGCTGAGATTCATTCTGGATGAGGACTCAGAGACTTCCAGTCTGAGGAAACAGGACCAGCTGAGGAACTGGCGAGGTGAAGTAGCTGTGGCTTGTTCTGCGTCTCTGATCTTCCAGCATTCACCACAATAACTGGCCTCAAGTTTGATTTTATTGATAAGAAATTTAAGATTCCTTCTACAGCAAGTACATTTCCTATGAAGCAATTGATGCAACACACATTATTTGCTATAGAGGTATAGTTATGTTGTTATGCTAAACACCATCTGAATCAAGATACTTAAGAGGAATAAACCCAAAAATTAGATAGACCTCAAATTTTTGATATAAAGGATAGCTTAATAACATTTCTGAGACCTGAGAAATGGCTGCTTTGTCTGTGAATTATGTTGACATATGAGCCAGTGTTTGTCTGGGCTGCAGTATACTTTGAATATTTATGATTTAGGGACCTCCTGGATGAAGCACCCCTACTTTCTCTTTGCCACAATGATATCCTTTCTTATGACATAATGACCAAATTTGACATTTAAGGTGCTTCCATATACACTGTGATTCTTGCATCAGCAGTTTGATTTTCATAAAGTGAGAATATGAACACATCATTATTAGCAACAAAAGTGCTCAAATGAGGCAAAGGTAAGATTCCAAAGCAAACATCTTTAACCACATTATGTGTGTATAAAGCCCAGAGCTTTACAAAGGAAAGACTTTTTATATAAGTGTTGCCAGAGGTTTTGTTTTTTTTATGAAGTTGATATTCTTTTTTTGTATTTTAAGTATTTGTAAATACCGACTTTCAGAATACTAATATGTAATGGCTGTATTTTGCATATGTGTGTATATACTCATACATATACAAAATGGAAATGTATTTATACACTGAGATTTAACGTTTTTAACATTTGGCTGTAGTTGAATTAATAATTTATTCTTGCTTTTGTATTATTACATAACCGTTTAAATTATAGGAACTATATTAATAAATATTTAATTTACTAACTTTTTAATGGCAATATCTTTAATTTTTTTTATTAAGAAATTTTTATTCATTGTATATGCCAACCACAGATCCCCCTCTCTTCCCTTCTCCCTCTACCCTCCCCAAATCTTTTCCTCCCCAATCCACCCCCAATTTCCTCCTCCAACAAGGTAAGGCCTCCCTTGGGGAGTCAGCAAAGCCTGGTACATTCAGTTGAGGCAGGTCCAAGCCCCTCTCCCTGCATCAAGGCTGTGTAAGGGTAATGGGCTCCAAAATGCCAACTCATGCACCAGGGATAGATCCTGATCCTACTGCCAGGGGTCCCTTAAGCAGACCAACCTACACAACTGCCTTGCTTATGCATAGGGCCTAGTCAAGTACCATGCATGCTCCACAGCTGTTGGTCTAGAGTTCCCACCAGGGTTCAGTTGCCTCTGTAGGTTTCCCCATCATTATCTTGATGGCCCTTGCTCATAGAATCTCTCTTCCCTCTCTTTGACTGGACTCCTGGAGCTGGGCTGGTGCTTGGCTATGGATCTATGCATCTGTTTCCATCAGTTAAAGGAGAAAGGCTCTCTGATGATAGTCAGGGTATTCACCAATCTGATTACCATGGTAAGCCAGCTCAGGCACCCTTTCCACTATTGCTAATAGTCTAACTTGGGGTCATCCTTGTGAATTTCTGGGAACTTCCCTAGCACCAAGTTTTTCCCTGTCCCCATGATCTCTCCCTCTGTCAAGTTATCTCTTTCATTGCTCTCCCACTTCGCCTCTGTTCAAGCTCAAACATCCTATTCTCTTATGTTCTCATTCCCCATCCCCTACTCTCTATTGCCCCACTTACCCCCAGTTTACTCAGGAGAACTTACCTATTTCTCCTTTCCAGGTCAATACATGTGTTCCTCTTAGGGTCCTCCTTGTTAGCTAACTTCTCTAGAGCTGTGGGTTGTATGTCTGATTATCCTTTGCTTTACATCTAGTATCCACTTATGAGTGAGTACATACCATGTTTGTCCTTCTGAGTCCGGGTTATCTTACTCAGGATGATATTTTTCTAGTCCCATCCATTTATCTGCAAATTTCATGAAGTCATTGTTTTTTACTGCTGGGTAGTGCTTCATTATGTATATGTACCACATTTTCTTTATCCATTCTTCAGTTGAGATGCATCTAGGTTGTTTCCAGGTTCTGGCTATGAAGAAAAATGCTGCAATGAACATAGTTGAGCAAATGCCTGATTTAATCTGTAAAAAAACATTACATGTGTTAAGCTGCTGAGAAAACTAGCTAGAACTTTACACTGTCAGGAAGGTATTCTTAAGAAATTCTTTGTGATCTTTTTAGTATCATTATTATAGCCAGATGGATGATAAAGTTCTTACTGTATTGTAGGCATTTAGAAAATTAGGTATCTTTGTGTATGGCTGACAATAAATCTTTGACACTGTCTTTTTAGAAAATAAATCATTCATCCTATGTAACTGGAGAGTTTTCTCTCCGGGTTCTGCCAAGCCCCGGCAGTCTGATAGCTCACTTATAAAATAAACACACAGATGCTTATATTATTTAAACTGTTTGGCCTAATGGCTCAGGCTTCTTGTTAACTGTTCTTATATCTTAAATTAATCCATTTCTATAAGTCTATACCTTGCCACGTGGCTTGTGGCTCACCAGCATCTTCTCATGATGCTTGTCATGGCCATGGCAGCAGCATCACAGTGTCTCTTCCCGCCTTCCTGTTCTCTCAATTCTCCTCTCTGTTAGTCCCGCCTATACTTCCTGCCTGGCCATTGGCCAATCAGTCTTTTATTTATTGACCAATCAGAGCAACACATTTGACATACAGACCATCCCACAGCAATCCTGTATTATATTCTTCATCTGGATTGTTACAGAGTTATTGAGAATATCCAAAAACAAGAAAGTAAATGAAATGAGAACAATATGAACCAACCCATTCAGACAAGTATAATTAGAGCATATGAGTAGGTTCTTTTATTCCACTCTTTCTAAGTTTGCATACTTGTCAAATGAAGAAAAGCCACTGGATAATACTGAATATTAAATTTGAAAGTGTGAAAAATATGACAACTTGGAAAAATAGTATAAAACTTGATATAAAGCAATTAAAATAATAAATAAGTGTATTTTAATAATTATGATTTTTGTTTCGTTAACGAGTTACTCTGTAGTCAGTCAGATATTCCACACATACAGATGACTAGAGTTACCTGTCTTCTTTTATGTTGTAGACTACAATCAAGCCAAGGTTTAACATGACTATGAATAAGCATTAACATTCAAATTATTTTCCCACCGGGCGGTGGTGGCTCATGCCTTTAATCCCAGCACTCAGGAGGCAGAGCCAGGTGGATCTCTGTGAGTTCAAGGCCAGCCTGGGCTACCGAGTTAGTTCCAGGAAAGGCGCAAAGCTACACAGAGAAACCCTGTCTTGAAAAATCAAAAAAAAAAATATTTTCCCAACTAATCAGCCATTCAAATTTTATGTAAGTTAACTGATAAAGAAAGTATTTTGATAAAATTCCAAAAAAACCATATTTATCTTTTATTTACTTAAAAAATATCTTTAAAAGTGGTGTTTCCATATGAGCTTTTCTTCTGTGTTTTGTTTCAGTTGAACCACTGTTCCACTCCTTCTTGTTATATTCATTTTGAAGGCTGGCCAAATATCTATCTAGGAGAAAAGATTAAACAAAATTCATTGAGGTAAGAAATTGATAACATTGAGTGCTGGGTGTGGTGGTGCATGCCTTTAATCGGATCACTTGGGAGGCATAGGCAGGTGGATCTCTGTGAGTTCCAGGCCAACATGGTCTACAAAGTGAGTTCCAGGACAGCCAAAGCTGCTACACAGAGAAATCCTGTCTCAAAAAAAAGGAAAGAAATTAATTACATTGAGTAAAAACAACTTTCCAAATTAAAGACCAAGAATGGAGAGAGAAGGAGAGAGAGAGAGAGAAAGAATTCAATATTTATCAATAAGAAAACTGATTTGTAATAAGAGAATTGGACACTAAAGTATTAATACCTTTTTAAGACTATGTATAGTTTGAGTTTGTATATGATACTTCTAATGGGAATGATGTAAAAGAGCAAATGTGTAGCAAAATGAATATCATAGTCTCCCCAAAGAAGAAATAGTACGATTGTAAGTAAATAGTTAAGAATTCTTCATAATAGAAACATTCACATAATCAATAAAGAATAAATCAGAACTTACAGAAACAAAATCTGTATCAAAATTTAGCAAAACTAAAATGGATGAATGATGATTTAAACAGGGAGTGAAAAGTCACCATGGGAATATAGTCAATAGAATCAAGGAATTCTAGGTAAGTTAGCAAAATGTTATTTGCATTAAGAATTTTTCCTCTAAACTGCTGAAATTATGTTACCATTGGTCTTAATCCAAACTGGTGAAATTAAAAAGTGCCATCAGTTAAGAAATATAAATGTGCAATGCAGAAAGTGACTTAAAAGTTGGCGTTGTGATTAAGAGCTCTTTCTGTTCTTGCAGAGACCCCGCATTTGGTTCCCAGCACCTACATCTCATGACTCACAACAATCTGTAACTGAAGTTCTTGGGGATCGGATGACTATTCTAGCATTCACAGGCACCCACATGCACGTGCTATACATGCTGATGCTCAGGTATATATGTAAAGTAAATTAGTCAGCATCCAATGAAATGATCACTTGTTTTTTCTTTCAGTTTTGTTTATATGGTGGATTACACTGACAGATTTTTGCATATTGAACCATCCTTGCATCTTTGGGATGAAGCCTATTTGATCATGGTGGAAGATTTTTTTTACATGCCCTTAAATTCCATTTGCTAGTTATTTTATTAAATATTTTTGCATCCATGTTCGTGAGGTAGATTGGTCTGTAATTCTCTTTCCTACTTATGTCTTTGTGTGGTTTGGGTATCAGGGTAATTTTAGCCTCGTAAAAAGAATTTGGCAATGTTCCTTCTGTTCTATTGTTTGGAACAATTTGAGAATTATTGGTATTAAATCTTCTTTGAAATTCTGGTAGAATTCTGTGCTGAAACCTTCTGGCTCTGTTTTTTTTTTTTTTTTTTTTTTTTTTTTTTTTTTTTGATTGAGATACTTTTGATGACTATTCCTATTTCCTTAGGGGTTATAGGTCTACTTACATTGTTTATTTGATCTTGATTTACTTTTGGTGTGTGAAACCTATTCAGAAATTTGTCCATTTCTTTTACATTTTCCAATTTTGTGGAGAATAGGTTTTCAAAGTATGATCTAATGATTCTCTGGACTTCCTCAATGTCTGCTATTATGTCCCTCTTTTCATGTCTTATTTTGTTAATTTGTATATTCTCTCTCTGACTTTTGGTTAGTTTGAATAAGAGTTTGTCTATCTTATTGATTTTCTTGAAGTACCAACTCTTTGTTTCATTAATTCCTTGTGTTCTCTTTGTTTCTATTTTATTGATTTCAGCCCTCAATTTGATTATTTCCTGTCATCTACTGCTCTTGAGTGAGTTTGCTTCTCTTTGCTCTAGAGCTTTCAGGTGTGCTGTTAAGTCTCTAGTATGAGCTTTCTCCGCTTTCTTTAGATAGGCACTTAGTGCTACGAACTTTCCTCTTAGTACTGATTTCATGGTATTCCATAAGTTTGTGTGTGTTGTGCATTCATTTTCATTGAATTCTAGGAAGTCTTTAATTTATTTGTTTATTTCTTCCTTCACCCTGTGGTGATTCTGTTGAGCATTATTTAGATTTGAAATTGTAGGCCTTCAGCAATTTACATTGTATTAAATTCTATCTATAAACCATGATGGCCCAATAAGATACAGGGGGTTGTGGTGATATTTTATTTGTGCTTTGATAAATAAAGCTTGCCTGGAATTCAAGGGAAAATGGCCAGCCATTTTAAGTCAACAAAGTCAGGCAGCACACACCCTTAATCTGATCACTTAGTAGGCAGGGTCTCTGTGTGTTCAAGGCCATACTAGGGAACAGAGCCAAGCATGGTGATACACGCCTTTAATCCCATAGAGATTAAAACCATAGAGACCTGAAGGTATGTGCAGACAGGCAGTGATAAGAAAATGAGGTAGCTGGGCTAAGTGCCAGTGAGAGGGCAGAAAAGCAAGTCATAAAAAGGCATGGGTAGACAGGAAGTTTCAGAGCTGGTGAGGTAAGGTTGGCTAGTGGCTATTCCTATTTCCCTGATCTCTAAGGCTTTCACCCCTATATTTGGCTCTGTGTTTTTTATTTAATAAGACCATTTAGAAATTCGTCTACAGGGAGTTATTCCATTTTTTTTTATCTGTTGAGACTTGCTTTGCTACAGAGTATGTGGTCAATTTTGGAGAAGGTTCCATGAGTTGCTGAGAAGGTATATTCTTTTGTGTTTGGGTGAAATGTTCTTTAGATGTCTGTTAAGTCCATTTGTATCATGGCATCTGCTAGTTCCATTATTTCTCTGTTAAGTTTCTGTCCAACAGACCTGTCCATTGGTGAAAGTGGGGAGTTGAAGTATCCCACTATTACAGTGTGGGGTTTGATGTATGATTCAAGCTATAGTAATGTTTCTTTTACAAATGTAGGTGCCCTTATATTTGAGACATAAGTGTTTAGAATTGAGACTTCATCTTGATGGATTTTTTCCTTTGAAGAGTATAAAATGTCCTTCTCCTTCTCTTTTGATTAATTTTAGTTTGAAGTCTATTTTGTAAGATATTTGGATAGCTACACCAGCTTGTTTTTTAGGTCCATTTGATTGGAAATTTTTTTCCCAACCCTTTACTCTGAGGTAATGTCTGTCTTTTAGGCTGAAGTATGTTTCTTGTATGCAGTAGAAGTATGGATACTGTTTTTGTACCCATTCTGTTAGCATGTGTCTTTTTATAGGCAAATTGAGTCCATTGATATCAAGAGATAGTAATGTCCAGTGATTGTTAATTCTTGTTATTTTTGGTTTTGGTGGTGGTGGTAGTAGTAGTGTTTGTGGGTTTCCTTTCCTTGGGATTTACTGGTATGAGGTTATCTAGTGCCTTTGTTTTAGTGGGTACAGTTAACTTCCTTGCATTGGAGTTTTCCTTTTAGCAGCTTCTGTAGGGCTAGATTTGTGGAAATGTATTGTTTAAGTCTGTTTTTTTTTTTTTTTTATTTCATGGAATATCTTGTTTTCTCCATTTACAGTGATTTAGAGCTTTGCTGGGTATAGTAGTCTGGGCTGGTATCTGTGGTCTCTTAGTGTCTACAGAATGTCTTCCCAGGATCTTCTCGCTTTCAGAGTTTCCATTGAGAAGTTGGTTGTAATTTTTTTTATTCATTTTACATACCAACCACCTATTCCCCTCTTATCCCTCCTCCTGCCCCCACCACCGCCACCTACCCCCCCAACCCACCCCTCATCCTATCCTCCTCCCATGGGGGGAAAGCAAAGCCTGGTATATAATTCTTATAGGTCTACCTTTATGTGCTACTTGGCCTTTTTTCTTTTGGTGCTCTTAATATTCTGCTTTATTCTGTATGTTTAGTGTTTTAATTATTATGTGATGAGGGAACTCATTTTTTGTTTGTTTATTTGTTTTGTTTTGGTCTAGTCTATTTGGTGTTCTGTAAGTTTCTTGTACCTTTTTATAGGCTTGTCTTTCTTTAGTTTGGGAAATTTTTCTACGATTTTGTTGAATATATTTTCTGTGCCTGTGAGCTGGAATTTTTCTCCTTCTTCTATCCCCATTATTCTTAGGTTTGGCCTTTTCATGGTGTCCCAGATTTCCTGGATGTTTTGTGTTAAAAATTTGCTGGATTTAACATTTTCTGTGACCAATGAGTCTATTTCCTGAATCATATCCTCAATGCCTGAGATTCTCTCCTCCATCTCTTGTATTCTGATGGTTATGCTTGCTTCTGTAGTTCCTGTTCATTTACTGAGATTTTCCCTTTTCAGTATTCCCTCAATTTGTCTTTATTGCCTCTGTTTCAGCTTTCAAGTCTTGAAAGTTTTTCTTCACTGGTTTGATTGTTTTTTTCTTGGGTTTCTTGGATTTCTTTAAGGGATTTACTGATTTCTTCCAGTTATTTTTTTTGTTTGTTTGTCTTTTCATCCATTTTTAAGGAAATTTTTTATTTCCTCTTTACCTTCTATCTCTTCTGTCATCTTCATAAAGTTATTTTTAAGATTGTTTTCTTCTGGTTCATCTGCTTTGGGATGTTCAAGTCTTGCTGTTGTAGAACCACTGGTTTGTGGTAGTGACATATTATTCTTTATATTGTTGAATATACCCTTACACTGCCATCTACACATTTCTTCCTCCAATCTGTACAGGTGGAGCCTGTTCCTCTTCTGAGAGTCCCTCTTCCTCCAATCAGTACTCTTTTTCTCAGTTGGTGCAGATGGAGTGTGCAGCTCTGGTGATCGATGGTGGCTTGCCTGGGGGAATGGTTAGTGAAAGAGCAGAGAGGAGGCTGCTGCCCAGACTCTGGGGCTGTGATGAGTGTGTGGAGGGGCAGAATATATGCTCCCAGGGCCTAGGGGCTAGAGAGTTGGCACATTTTAAGTTCTTAACCCTGATAATAAAAGATTTTAAAATTTTACACCTAATAGAAATGCTTTAATTGCTTAACATGTAAAATAATAATTAAAACATAAAATCACCTCTAGAGGAAAAATCTAAAATAAGATTACTAATTTAATATGGAATAAGGTCTGGAAAGGAAGTAGGAATTGCTTATTTTTAACATTATATACAATACCTACTTCCCCTGGTTTGTACAGAACAATGCATTAATGACAAAATCATGTTGAAAATATATTCCATATAATTGAGTAAGCAGGAAACAAAATAATTCAATATTATTTAACATTTATTTGTATTTGTATATATAACGAACTGTATGCACAGATTTTCAGCAACTAAAAGGGCTGAATCAAAAGTATCAATTTTAAGTGTTAAATCAAAGTTGTCCTTTAAAGATACTAGTGTATGAAAATGAGCTCAAATACAAGAAACAAGGTTTATAAAGAAAGAAAGGAAACATGATTAAATTTTATATAATTTTTTTCACAGAAATTTCATACATTGCATACAACATTAGTTGAACACTTCCTGTAAAGCATGGTAGTCTCAACTGTGCTGGTTGCAGTTACATTTTTGTACATTCTTGGAAAAATAAAATGGTTAATATTCAGTAATTTCTGTTTTTTCTTACAAACAATGGAATCTTATGAAACTGAAAAGCATCTGTAAGGCAAAGGACACTATCAATAAGACAAAACAGCAGCTTTTGGACTAAGGAAAGCTCTTCACCAACTTATCAGAGGGCTGATCTACAAAATATATAAATAACTCCAAAAACTAGACATAAAAAAGACAAATATTCCAACTAAAAAATAGGGTACAGACCTAAATGAGAATCTCAACATAAAAATATCAAATGACAGAAAAAAAACGTTAAGAAAATGTTCCATATCCTTAGCCATTGCGGAAATGTAAATCAAAACAACTCTGAGATTCCATCTTGCTCCTGTTAGAGTACCTAAGATCAAAAACACTGATGACAGATTAAGCTATAGAGGATGTGGAAGAAGGGGAACATTATTCTACTGTTGGTAGGAGAGTATGCTTGTGCAGACATTTTGGAAATCAACATGGCAGTTACTCAGAAAATTGGTAATCAATCTACCTCAGGACCCAGCTATACTACTCTTGGGCATATACCCAAAGGATGTTCAACCATATCACAAGCATACTTGCTTAAGTATGGTCATAGCAACTTTATTCTAACAGCTAGAATCTGAAAACTACCTAGATGTCCCTCACCTGAAGAATGGATAAAAAAAATGTAGTACTTTTACAAAATGGAGTATTACTTAGTTGTTAAAAACATTGACATCAGGAAATTTGAAAGTAAGTAGACAAAACTAGAAAAAAATTATCCTGAGTAAGGTAACCCAGACCCAGAAAGACAAACATGGTATATATTCATAAGTGGATATTAGCTGTAAAATAGAGGATAACCATGCTAAAATTCACAGAACCAGAGAGACTTGGTAACAAGGAGGTGCACAAATCTCCCTGGAAAGGGGGAATAGAAGAGATCTCCTGGGTGGACTTGGAGGCAGGTAGGGATGGTAACTTGAGGGAATGGGTTGGCGGGTGGGTGGAGGGGGAGAGTACTGAAAGAAATGACTGGAAAAGGGGTGCTTTTCTGGTTCAGGTAGAAACGTGATGCAAGAGAAATTTCCAGGAATCTACAAGGATGACCATAGCTAAGACTCCTAGCAATAGTGGATACATAGCCTGAATTGGCCATCTCCTGTGATCAGATTGATGACTACCCCAATTGTCATTAGAGAGTTTCATCCAGTAACTTCCTGAAAAAGATGCAGAGAGCCACAGCCAAACATTAGGCCAAGCTCCAGGAATCCTGCTGAGGAGAGGGAAGAAGGATTGTAGGAGCCAGAGAGATCAAGGACATCACAAGAAAACCCACATAGACAACTCATCTGGCTCATAGGAACTCACACAGTCTGAACCTACAGCCAGGGAGGCTGAAAGGGACCAACCTAGCCCTTCTACATATGTGTAACAGTTGTGTAGCTTGGTCTACTTGGGGAATACCTAATAATGTGAGCATGGGCTGTCCCTAATATGTTGGCTGGCTCTTGGGAACCTATTCCTCATGCTGAATTGCCTTGCCCAGCCTTACTGTGAGGGGAAGTGTTTAGTCTTATCACAATAGATATGCCATGCTTTGTTGATACCCATGGGAGTGTAGTGGGTAGTCATTCCAGTTTTGATCTGCAAGTTCCAACCCCCCATTGAGGCTCCAGCAACTGTCATGCCTAAGAAGCGGGTCCAGGGGAGGCTTGTTTACCTTGTGTATGTGAAGCCTTAGTCCTTAGTTAATTTCGGTAGATAAGATTTACAGATTTATAGTCACCTATGCCTGTCATCTCTATAGTTATGTTAGTTAGGTTATCCAGATTTACAGATACATAGGTCAGATGGACAGGTAATCTTCAAACACTTCATAGACCTAGAGAATATGGCATTTAAATAACTTAGAATTCTGTTGACGTGAGACACAATTGCTCCTGGCAGTACCAATTTGATCCCGAGAGAATGTTGGGCTTCTAAGACATTTCCATTGGAAGTTTGTCTTCTTGACACAAAACGGCCTACTGGGCAAAGAACTGCCCTTGCCTTTGACGGCTGACAGTGTGAATGCAATGCTGTCTTTTCTGGACAAGCGGGACACAAGGAAAGTGACCACTGTACTCTGCCAAGACAGGGTAAGATGGTCTTTCAGAATTCCTGCTTCTGAAAATGGTCTGTCAGATACTCTAGGCCTGTAGCCAATTTAAATGCACCAACAATGCTGAGAAACATTAGGTGACTGTCCAGGCTGCCAGCTGTCTTGGTCTGCTCTTGCAAGATTCCCGAAAGTTGCTTGCATCCATCTACCATTTCTCAGGTACCATTATGTTCCTTCTCAGGTCTTTGATGGGATTGAAGACTAGCAGTTATAGTTACAACTTAGTATATATAATATCTTAGATAGAAAATATTAAGTATTAGATTCAGGTTCTTTAGGATAGGACACCTTTTGGAATGATCTTTATAACATGCCATTTACCTATGCTCTATACTTCTCTGGATTTCAGTATGTGTTTCTTGCTTGATATTGTTTGCATTGGTTGTAGTTCCATCTTATCTAGGTCATTATCCCTCATTATTCCTGGACAATATTTGATAACCATTCCTTTGTATATAGTCTTGTATTAGTTTAGAACCTTCTTATTTAGACAAAAAGGGGGAGATGTAGTGGGTAGCCATTCCAGCTTTGATCTGGAAGTTCCAACCCCCATTGAGATTCTGGCAACTGTCATGCCTACAAGGCGGGGCCAGGGGAGGTGCCTGGAGACCAGAGATCTGGATGGGCCAGCACTCTCTCTGTTCTGGGACCCTAAACGGTGGAGATTGACCAAGCAGAGCTCCAGAGAACACTGCTGGACTGCGATATACCTTCCCCAGACCCCGTGACATACCAACCCCTTAATTTGTAAGTTATGCCATTAAATAAATATTCTTTTAACTACGTGGAGTGGCCTTAATAATTTTACCAATATAGGAGGCTTACCCCTTTCTGAACAGAAACAGAGGAGTGTATTGAGGGGGATAGCAGAGAGGAGGGTGAGAGGGACTGGGATTAGAGGAGGAATAAAAAACCTCAGTCAGGATGTAAAATAAATACATTAAATAAAAAATTGTTTATTCAGGTAAATGTGTCAATTTCTGTGAAAACCTGGAATATCATGACATTGGTAATTTTTTTCTGAAGTACACTTTCATGAAATAAGCCAAAATTTATTATGTTCATATATGCTTATATTAGTCATACAAACATCACAGACTAATCACAGATCCTCCAGATAGCACCAAAGATAAAAACATGTGTTCTTAGAAATATAGTAACTTCGCTAAAAAACAAAAACCAAAACTACCCACACTTTTTCTTATTTAAATCAACGTTATTTCCTTTTGAAAAATATTTGCTTATTTATCATTTCTTATCATGCCTTTCAATTTTACCTTTAGGAATTTACTTGCTATGACATAATAAAAACATTTTTCAACTGTTTGTTATCCTTGATTACCTATTTTATTGTATCATGATTTATTTGGCTTTCTATTTCCTTTTAACAGTTATTCTGAAAGAAATATAATTGACAGGAATACTTGCATATTTAAATTTAAGATGATAATATATATATATATATATATATATATATATATATATATATATATATAACATAATAAAGCTGAGAACATATCCTGTAGTTCTTTATTTTATAATAACCAATGCTACCTGTAAGTTTCAAGTACACAACATTGTTTTAGGCCCAAACACTGAAAAGAAGTTCACACCTCATCTCCTTTATGGTTTTATATGTACAGCTAATCATTTCATTTCCCAATTTCGTTAACTCACTTTCATATGTTATTTTAGGTAGAACATTTTCTTAAATATATACTTATTCTAATATTTAAGATTTTAAGGTGATAAGATTTTGGGAAACCCAGCTGAGAGATCCAGCCCATTCTGTGTGATATTTGCATTTTATTCTAGGCACATCTATAATAATCTCTTCAGCAAATGGAATCTATACTCCCACATGAGTGGAGTGCTAAATTTAATAACTTCCTAAGGGTTTTGATTTTTGACTGTGATGATTTCAAAGATTATAGTATAATTTAAAAATGAGAAAATGTTGTGGGTTTCACTAGGAAGTATAAAACTATTGTCACTCTTTTTTGTCAGCACATTGATTTCCATATTTAAAAGTAAGTATACTTTCAATACTATGCACTCAGTAAGATATCTTGATAGTAATTTCCTCATTTTTGAAATAAAGGTAATGATGATAGGTCCCTTATAGCTTTATGGTTAGGAGTAAATTAAATCTTCATATGTATCAGGTGTTGAAGTTCCTGGATCAAGTACTCAATGTATTTTAGTTATAATTATTAGATAGTAACACTGTGTATAATTTTTTCTCTCTCCCTCTGTTCTTTGTCTCTATATGTACATATATGCACATTGAAGATGGTCTAATGGAAGTTTTATCATTAACTACTATCACAGACTCTTTTATAAGCAAATCAATATTCAGAGATGGAATGAAAGTATGTCAATAAAGGATTTAGTTTAATTTGAGTGTAGCATGGAAATTAACAATTAGTACCATCAATATAATATTTAGTAATTAAGTGTTTTATAAATGAATCAATTAAATATTTTATGTTGATTATTTAATACCTCCTACTTATGTCCAATGCATTTTACATAGTATGTACTACAGAGCACTAGAAAATCTAAGAAAAAATGATAACCCAGATATTCTTTACATTAATAAAAGCTTTGCCATTCATTATTTTATAACTAAAATCCTTGTTCTTCATACTAATGTGATTTTTAATTGATAATATTCATATGTTGGCTAACAATATTTACCTATCACACAGGTTTGGGCAATTTCAGTGTGCTATTACTCTTTTATGTTTTCTTTCTTCATTTTGTTCTCCTCTTCTTCCTCTTCTTTCTTCTGAGATAGGGCCCCACTCACTTTTTTGAGATGTTAAAAATAAACATGGAACATCTTTGTGTAAACAAATGAAGAAAAAATTAATATCTCTATAGGTATACTTAATTTTCTTTCTCAATATGAAGAATTGTCTGTTAGGAAAAATATCCTAGCTTTCATAGGTTCAGAGATGTTATATGTTCGGTCTATGTCAGCATAAAAAGACAGCATTGTTTACCCTCCCATTAACCCTCATTTCAGAGTATTTGTTTGAAGGAAACATCCTTTTCTGCAGCCATTCATAAAAACGCCAATAGAGCTGATGTTCATGGTGAAAACTGGCAGAGAACTTCCTAGAATTTTTCATGTGGCAGAATAGTTTTGATTACTGTTATCATATACAAAATGAGTTAGGTAATTTGTTCTCACCTTTGATATTTTGGGACTATTATTGTGTAAGCAGTAGCTTAATTGCCACCCAAAGGCACAACATATTTTTGCATTTTGCGATTTAGCTGATGCTTGATACTTAGCATGGCCTCCCATGAAATCTGCTAGCCATTTGTTTTCTGTAACAAGTTCATTCAATTGTCTAAAAAATGAATTCAGATGAAAAGTCAGAGCACTAATCATCCATAAACACTTTGAGAGTAAATGGGCTAAATAAAAGAGATAATATAAATCTATGAACAATAAATAGAATGTCTTCCCCCAAACCTTGAAAAGACATTATTAATTCATTTTGTCTTTACTGTTTTACCACTTAAATTAAGAAATAAAAATAAAATTTTAGAAAATTGTACACTATTATCATTGTATTATAGGTAACACCAAGTCTATCTAAGAGAAAGTTATGGATATATAGATGATATATACATAGATGTAGCTAATGCTAGAAATGTAGATACTATTTATACACACACACACACACACACACACACACACACACACACACACACACACATATATATATATATTGCATATACTTCTTACTTACCATCACTGGTCAGGAACCTTTGTTTAAGAAAATTGAAAAATTGGTGTTGAGTAGATGGTTCATTTTGTATAAGTGCTTCCCATGCAAAAATGTTAGTACATGAGTTCAGATCCCCAGATCACAATTGAGAACATTAGTGATCACAATTCTCTTACAGAGAGATAATGGGTACAAATATAAGCTCCTGGTACATCAGAGTCTTGCATATGCAACACTTACAACAAAAACATACAACCAAAACTGTATCTCATGGGAAAGAGTGAACATATTGACAATAGTGTCATCTGACCTCTGTACATGCACCAGCATTTACACAAACCATGCAGTTTTTCACATACTTATTTAGGTATACACCCAAACACTGTATACACATCAATAAAAGGTAAAAAGAATAACCCAGTTTAAAAAATTATTGCATATTAGTGAAAATTCAATCTTCACATATAAGAGCAATTAAATCCCAATAAAATGCAATATAGTATTCAAAAATGGAATTTTTACATAGAAATATGCTATGTTACAATCCTGCTAAATAATATAAAATGCTAGCAAAAATACAAAAGACTATCAAAACAATTGGAGTGTTGCCTATTTTATGTATTGGAAGGAAACCAATGTAGAAAATAAGTTAATTCTGCCTTGATTGATCTATATATTTAATCCATATCAGTCCATACCAAATCCCAGTAGGAGTGCTGCAGAGATAAACAAACTGAATCCAAAGTGTCTGTGGAAGAACAAAGGAATGCATTCATGAGCAGCAGTAATTGGACTCAGTGGGTTATTGCAAATGGAGGATATGAATGTGCTGTGGAGGAGGACTGGGGAGCTAGAGAGGGGTAATGGGGCAGATATGATGAATATAATTTTTATACATGTGAGACATTTTCAAATAATAAATATTACTATAAAGAAAAACAGTTGTAAAAAGAACAAAATTGGAGGGATGGCATCCAATTTGTAAGAATTATAAAATTGAACTATTTAAGAGTGTGGTTTGGTAAAGAGATAAACAATTAGCTCAAGGGAACAGAATAGGGTCTAAAATATAGCATTTCACACACTTCAGAATAACTGAAAGTATGCTGTTACTGCTATAAAAAAGTACTGGCCTTATTGTTGGTGAGAGTGTCCAGCAGCTGTAAATCCTCTGTCTGGAAAAGCAAACATTTCAGTACTCAGTGGCTTCTCTCAATATGTCAATCCAGCAATCCATTTCTTGAGTATCCAAGAGAAAGGAGAAATTTCATGAGCAGAAGCCTGCACATGAATACCTACGAGATCCCTATGCAAAATCTCCACAACTAAAGCTCGGCAGGTGAATAAATAAAGTGTGGGACTTGTATACATTTCTAGGTTATATAATTTACACAACAATTAGCCTTAGATGTTTATATTTAATGACTAAATTCTAGGAATTATAAAATTGTGGTGATGAACTGGTTTGTGATAGTGATACATAGACTGGAGGTATGGCATAAACATGAATGAATAGTAGGTGGAAGTGCTTTGGGCTGAGAGAATACTGACTTTTGAATTCAGCGTCTGCTAATACAAGTCTACTCCGCATGAAAATTTAACCATACACCAAACAGGAAGATCATTTCAGCATATGATAACTTTCTAAGCTCACTCATGTGCAGAAGCATGCACATGAAGTGAGTAATAATCTTAGAGGACAGATGACATTTAAAAGGATAAGTACAGTGAAAAAGACAAAGTGAAACTGGGGAACTATTGCTCATATCTTTAAAAAAAAAGAAACAGTATTCAATAGTCATTATACCATAAAATATCCAATAATTAATTAAAACTGGAGAAATTGCTCAATAAAACACTTTTAGAACTCTGAACAACAAAAGTAGCTAACAATGAACACAGCAAACACAAGATTGAAATATATTTGTGAATGAATGCTGAACATAGCAGGTAGAGTAGGTTAAATAAATGAAATAATCAATCACAGTCCACCAAACTTAGGAGGACAGATTTGTCTGTTCAAAATTCAGAATCAAATTATGTAGATTAATGCTAGTTGTATTAGTAAATGCATAATACAGTGACTTGTGGTGGGGATGGAATATACGAAGCTTTTCTGAATATAAACAAGTCCACATTTTTGCATTTTGGTTTTGGTTTTCAGTATGTGGCATGAAAACACCCTAGTGTTTTGATCAGTCCCACCTTAAAATTGCACTGTTTAGAAGCATACCCTATTTTTCTTTTCCCTGATTGGTTCCACAAGGAGATGTTAAGCTGCATTAAATTCATTCCAAAGAATATCCCTAGGAGCAATGATTTATTCAGGCTTGCTAAAGTGCATCACAAACAGTAAACACAGACTTTTGCTTTGAATGTGCTAAGTGCTGTTATGTGACCTTCAGAATCCCTACAACCCCTTCACTACCACAGTCCAGAATGTCTAAAACAACCTCACCACCACAGCTCAGAATCCTTACAACCACCTCACCATGACAACTTAGAATCCCTACAACTACCTCACCATGACAACTCAGAATCCTTACAACTACCTCACCATGTCAGCTCAGAATCTCTACAACCACCTCACCATGACAATTCAGAATGTCTGCAACTACCTCACCATGACAGCTCAGAATCCTTACAACTACCTCACCATGTCAGCTCAGAATCCCTACAAACACCTCACCATGACAACTCAGAATCCTTACAAACACCTCACCATGACAGCTCAGAATCCTTGCAACCGCCTCACCATGACAACTCAGAATCCCTACAACCACCCCAACAGCTCAGAATGTCTGCAACCACCTCACCACCACAGCTCAGAATCCCTACACCACAGAAAGTGGAATGTGAAGCTGTACCATAGTGATGACAAAATCCTGCTGAAATGTTTACCACAAACAAGACTTTTCTGTGACAGTTTGGGTCGATAAGCCAATGCATTTTTGCACCATTTTTTTGAATTTTTTTGTTCAACTTTGATTTCCTCTTACATGTAATATAGTAAAACAGAGGGCTAAGCATTTTAATTTTTGTTATTATTAGCATTTTCTCTGTTCCTTTCAATGTAAAATAGCAAAACCAATGCACCATGTATCTTTTCCTTTCATACATTTCAGGAATCATAGTATTCACTATTAAGGTCACATATTTAATCAATGAGACATAACTCCATATTCTATAGCTAAAGGGTATCTCATTGTTTATATATCAAAATTAGTATGTCATCATTTCAGTTTTCTTTAGTATGTGTAGCAAACATACCCTGTAAGCTTCGATGTGACCATTATTTATTCCTTTATGGTATTTTGAAAATAAATTGCCCAACCTTGGTTGAAATATTCACACAAATGTTGTTGTTACATATACATGGATTCAATTTCCAGATGATCCATTGACTATACTGTATTTCATAAGGAAAGGGAAACTAATATGAATTCTTCAATTTATAGGATGTCTAAAATTGTACTCACAATTTTTTTACTTTATCTACATATGGAAGTGTAAAAATGTACAAGATAACACCAAGTAATTAAAATTACATGTTAGAAAACAATGACATTATTAACAAGTTCATGATTGTTCAACATTAGGTAATCTGTCTACTGCAAATGATATCACCTATATTCACTAAAAGACAAACTACACTAAAAATCAATAGTAGAAATACTGCAAGCTGAATGATTGTGCCACAATTTTAAGTATATATTTTTGTGTTTGAATTTTTTAATTTTAATTTTAAAAAAATGCATGATCAAATTCAGCCTATTTTCTCCCTTGATTTACCCCTTTGTCTCTTGGCACTGCAATTCACTCCCAACATCATGGCCTCTTTATTTTCATTTAAACCTGCTCTGTCCAGTTAGTATTGCCAATATGTGTATGTATGTAGGCCATCTTTCCAGCCTGGGATCAACAGCAATTGTAATTGTGTCTTTGTCTTAAATGAATTCAAGTAATACAATACAACACAAAGCAGACAGAAAATATAAAGCAATTGTAAATCATTAGACTGTTACTTAAATACATTATAAGCACAGCTAATTCATCTTGATATAAAATATAAAAATGCATTATATTTTTTTTTACTATGTTCAATTGGATGAGAAACAAAAAAGCCACTGTTCAGAAAGTAGTAAGAGGCATCTGAGACTAATGCCAGAGAGCTTGGTGTCTAGAATCATGGGTTTGTTTGAACTCATGATAAAATTATATTTCTACATTGTTGTAATATGATGGAAATTGAATTTGTGTTTCTGTATATTTCTCAATAGATAGACTTTGACAAGGAGACATCTGGGCCTGCTGCATGTCATCATAAACCACATTTCTACTCTAGTTATTTCACATCATAGACCAGCATCACTCAGAATTCAAATGCCATGAAGGAGAAGAGAATACCATAATCATCAGTGGTTGACCTGATATTGTGAAATTCTGAGTTATATAAAGATAAATGCTAAAGTCATATATTCTAGATTTGAAGAACTTTTTGCCTGATCTGATTCTCTTCTTTTGTGTAAGTAAGGCTTTACTTTCTCCTGCAAATTACAAAATGAAATGATTTCCCTAATCTTTGCTAGACTCTTCTTAATAAGTAGATCTCATCAAATGATCTAAATGTTTTATTTATGTAAGTGTTCAATCACTTAAATAAAGCAAACTGTATCCTCAATAGACAACTCAGTAAAAACAAGATCTGTTTTTATCTCTTAATTCCATTTTACTTAAAATTATTTTATACAATGTATTTTGTTAACCTAATTCTACCATATACTTCCCATCTTTCTAGCCACTCAACTTTGTTCTTTCTTTTTCTTTCAAATGGAACACACATTTTAAAAAATGAGAACAAAGCAAGCAGACAAAACCAATAAGAACAAAATTTCCAAACTAAAAAAATACATAAAATCATGAAGCTTGTTTTATGTTTTCCAAACACTCCTTTTTATGGGATTTCCAAGGAGTGTTTTTGGTATACCCAGTGACATGCCACTGGAAAATATGGATTTTACATTTGCCAACTGATATCAATTTCAGACAGCTTCTTATTTAGGAGTGGAACCTCATTTCCACTTTGCTCATTCAGAGCTGGGATCCAGTCCAACTTGTACCTGGGCAGGTCTTATGCATGATGCCACTGTCTCTGAGTTCAAATGTTTATCAGTCCTGCTGTGTCTGAATGATGGTTTCCTTAGGGTGGTCATTCATTACCACTGACTCTTTCTCAACCTTTCCACTTTCTCTTCCACAGAGTTCCCTGATCCAAGGGGGGAGGAGTTTGATTAAGGCATCCCATTTAGGACTGAGTGCCCCAAAATCTTCCACTCTCTGCACAAAGTCTGGTGTGTATCTCTGTGTTAGTTCCCATATACTTTATAAATAAGCTTCTCTGATGATGGCTGAGTGAGGCACTGATCTAATAGAAATAAAAATGTCATTAAGAGTCATTTTATTGTTATGTTCCTTTACCAGAGTAATAGTTTTAGGATTTTACATAGGCCCATGACCTATCTAAGTCTCAGGTTCTTGGCCACTGTCACAGTGTCATGTATGAGTTCTATCTCATGAGATGGGCCTAAATCTAATAAAAAACTGATTGGTTATTTCTATAACTTTTGTGCCACTGCTGCACCAATAGGTTCTGCGGGCAGATCTCTGCTTCGGGTTGTAGGTTTTGTAGGTGAGTGATACTGATGATTTCCTTTCTCCTTGAGTAACATTCAGAATTCTTTCCAGCACCATGGTTGCTTGTTAGTAGGGGTAAAGTTTCTAGTTGAGTGCCGAAATGAACCTAATATTTAACATCTTGATATCATGGCTAAGATCTTTTTATTTACAAATAATACTTCAGTTATGATTTCTGTTTTAGAGTACAAAATGTCTTCTTTAAAGAAAAAATATCTGTATTTTTATTAAAATATTTACATTATGGACAATTTAGAAAGCAAAGCAAAATATAATAATGAAAGAATGGATTATTTTTTTCTATTACCTTTTAAGAAATTATCAGTTTATGGAAAAACTATTTTTTTTGGAAGCAAGTTTTTTTTTTATTGAAAATACTCTTTTATTAGTCAATGGCTCTTGTGGAAATAATCATTATTCTAATTCATGTAACTTAATTTAAATTTTACAAATATACATAAATGTAGATATTTTCTAGTTTCCATTTTTACTTATAAATTTTACAATTTTATTATTGTTTACAGATGAATGGAATTCCATTGTGTATGTATATGGCATTTCCATCATCCATTCACCTGTTGAAGAATATTGAAGTTGTTTCCACATCCTAGCTCTTGTACAAAGAATGGCAATGAACCTGTAAGCATAGGATGCTGAATCCTTTGGACATATGCAAATGATTGATATAGAGTAATGTGGCTAATATATTTCTATACATTGATTCCCACAGTGGCTGCACCCGTTGCCTTTTTCACCAAGTGAAATTTCAACAAGTGAAAATTTCAACAAGTGAAATTTTTCAACAAGTGAATATTCCCCTTTTCTCTACATCTTTGATCTTAGTCATTCTGACTAGAGTAAGATGAAATCTCAAAGTAGTTTTAATAAACATTTCACTAATTTCTTAGAGACATTGAACACTTTTAAAGAAATATCATAGCCATTTTTATTTCTTCTCTTGCACTTTCTTGTTAAGATCCATAGCCCATTATTATTTAGTGCATTTGATTTCTTTTTTTTTTTTTTTGGTTTTTGAGACAGGGTTTCTCTGTGTAGCTTTGCGCCTTTCCTGGAACTCACTTGGTAGCCCATGCTGGCCTCGAACTCACAGAGATCCGCCTGGCTCTGCCTCCCGAGTGCTGGGATTAAAGGCGTGCGCCACAACCGCCCAGCAGGCATTTGATTTCTTAACTCATTGAATTTTTTTTTCTTATACAAAAAGAGCTCCTCAACCTACACATTGATAAACAACCGTATGGAATCTAAAGATTAAAATAATCATTAGGAAATTTGCTTTTAAAATGTACATATTTCTCTTCTAGTAAATGTTAATTTCTTATAAAATCTATTATTAAAAGCATATGCTAAAAGACTTATGTATAGAGTTTTTTAATATACTTATAAGAATGCCTATATTTATAAAGTATTTTTAAAGATCTATAGCATCAATAGTTAGTGAAACAATTTTCAAAAATGGCAGGAAGTTAAAATTATTTGATGTAGTGTAATAGTAGCATGGGAGCACTATACAATAAGCACATTTGCTGAATTATTCTTATTATTCTTGGTGTGTTTTGTGTATGTGCCTTTGTGTATGCATGTCTTTGTGTACATGTAGAGTCAAGAGAACATTGTGTCTTTTTGAGTGTCTTCTCTGCTGTGTTTTTTGAAACAGGGTCTTTCACTTAATTTGGAACTTTTATGAGCTTACTGTGCAGTGAACTTCCAGTCTGCATCCTCTCAGCAATGAATTCTAGTGATTGTCCTGTTTGCACCTATTCAGCACTGGAATTACTGGCATGTAACCACATCTGCCTTTTTGCCGGGATAATGAAGACTGAAGTCATATCCTCATTCTTGTCTAAGCTCATCCAGAGACATTTCCCCAGTCCCCAGAATTACTATTATTATTACAAAATATGCTATAGTCACTGTTTTATTCAGCTCATTTATTACTTTGAAGTATGTCTGCTTTGACTTCTATAGTAGGTTTACACTTTATAAATTCATTTCACTTCTTTTGTGTGTATGTGTATGTGTGCTGGGGTGTATACATATTAGGTAAAACTAGGGCAGTGGATTTCTTCTTTTCTTGCATTATACTACATTTCTTTAAGATAGGGACTCTCACAGGACCCTAAGATTGCTGCTGACAGGGTGGAAGCTTGTGGCCCACAAGCCCCAGTGATCCTCCTGCCTCTCCTCTACCTGATACTGGATTTACATTTGGAATCAGCCACACTCAGCTTTTTATTTCAGTGACAGAGACCCAAACTGAGGTCCTCATGCTTCCACAGCCAGCAATATGCCTCACCAAGCCACCTACCTATCCCAATAACTTTAATATATATTTTCCAATGATGTTGAGAATTTAGCAGCATACACTACTAACACAGTTTACCCTGAAAGCATTTGGTAGAGCTTTAGGGACTATTAGTATTTTCTGGTATCCAGATAAATCTGTGTGAGTGCAGATACTTTTGTAATTGTGTTATGGTTACTAAATCATGAATCAGAATAAAATTCTAAGAAACAATTTTAAATTATTTTGGTTTATATCAGCTCTCTAAGTATGTACCATCCTTAAAACCTTTTAAGCATGGAAAAATTGGCCAAAGCTAGGCAAGTATAAAACAAAATTTATAAGATGTCTATAAACGACATAGCTTTAAATAATTCTTACTTATATTCCTACCTCATCTTGGGTAAACATTTCTAATTTCTGGGTAGAGCATTGTCTTTCCTGTAAATGTCATGTAATGCATAAAAGGTTCTTGGACTTGGCCAGATTCAGGATGAAATATGCTACATATAATTCACAAAGTGCTGGCTGTTTCATATCTACATGCCTAAATCATTTTATTATCCGCTTAATAGCAGAACAAATTAGTCATCCTCTCTGATTCTGGTGCACATTATGCTGAGACATGCCTACCCTAATATGCTTTCTGATAAAGTAAATGCTCACTCTGTCAGAGCACAAATCTTATTTGGGCTCCAGGAAAGTCAAGAGAGAGAGAGAGAGAGCTGAGTCTGCAGTAGGATTGCTTACTCGAGGCGAACTGAAGATTTATTATCAGACTTCATTAAATATATGAGAGACCCCCAGCACTCAAGGTTATAAAATTAGGATGCAAACATCAAGCTTCTACATGAAATGAAAACAGGTAGCAAAAACAAGAATGATCGCTCTTTGCACTTTCCACAAGTGAGGAGGTGGTCCTTTATCAGAGTAAATGATTTAGCTAGTGGAATGAAGCTGTGCCTCTTAGTTATTTACTTCAATCAGTAATGCATGACTATAAAGTGTTGCTAATTAAACCTCAGCGATAGATATAGCTACTGTTAATATAGAATGGCGTCTGAATTTCTAATATGTATTGCTTTATTTAGTAAGGTATACTTATAAATTTTGAATCATGTTTGCAAAAGTGAAACTTCACATCCCTGATGCTTCTGTACAAACTGGTTATGTGAACAATGGAAAAGATTTTTAACTTGTGATTAAAAGGTACATAGAATATTTCAATATATCATTAATAAAAATAAAAATGGAAATTGTCTTGATATTTTAGAAATAGGATCTTAGATAAGAAGTTTCATATTGTTTTGTCTACTACCTAATAGATTTTAGAAGTTGAACTAATATTTTCATCATATTTGATAAAATAAACTTATACTTCTTATTTTACATTCCTTTACTAACCTGAAAATAAATACTTCCTATCATGACATTTTCTCTTGGTCCTTTGTATAACACAAACCATGTCCATTTATTTTTTTCATCTATTCCTCACCTTAACTTTTTTCTTTATGTGATTCTTAATTTCTAGCATCTTAACATAACAAGTTCCTGACAGCTGCACCATTCTTTGCCTATTTTATATTTAGATATTACTGAGTAATAAAAAAATAAGATTCAGTAATATTTGGAACATGTCAGCATGTGTGTACTAAATAATGTCAAAATGCCTTCAAAAGCAGACGTCCCAACATGCAATGCACACCTTAACACCTAAAGCCAGACTGCTTTTCTCTGACTACTTTACTCGTGATCACAAGAAGACCTTAGTAAATTGTATTTTGAGAATGAAACAATCAGAATCTCCCAAAGTGAGAAGCCTGGCTTCTAATCACACAAAATCTGCCTCTGCCTTGATGATCCCTATGACTATAGACTGTCTTCAGTGAGCTGTATCTGTTCAGTCAGGCAGCAAGCTGTGAGAAATCAGAGTACTCAGATTTGTCATCAAGTTTGATTTTTGAAATATGGGAAATCTTGAGCAGTATGCCAGGGGAATAGTTTACCTCAAAAGAAACTAACATCTTATTAAGAAATCTTAAAAAAATAAGTATATGTCTCAAGTCTTTTCTTAATCTTATAATAAACCTTTGTTATTTTATCCACTTAAGTATGTTGCTATCAACTCCTCTTGCTGGGATTCTGTCTATTGGATGGCATAAAAACGAAACTTTATTTCCATCACAGAAATATTCTGTTTACCTCAAAACTCTCTAGTTTTTAAAAGGTGTGGAGTTTAACTGTCTGTGACCTTAACACTCTGTTGCCATTTGTTTCAATGACAGATTGAAGAACAGTTCCCAATCTAGTGTCTCTTTCTTATTCCATATTCTTTGTGGGTTCCATCAAATACAGATTCCCACCGAATTGTGCCTGAGAATATAACTGTTCTGAGGGGAAAAAAAACTTCTAAGACATTCCAGATGTATAAATAAGTTATGTTTCACAAAATTAAATATATTCTTTTTTTTGCCTTTTTTAATTTTTTTTCCCTTTTATTTTATTTTACAATACCATTTAGTTCTACATATCAGCCACGGGTTCCCCTCTTCTCCCCCCTCCCACCCCCTCCTCTTACCCCCAGCTCACCCCCCATTCCCACCTCCTCCAGGGAAAACTGGACCTGCCTGGACTGAGTCTATCAGGTTGATCACAGTCCTCGGGGGAGGCTTTGCCCTAAATATATTCTTAATAAGAATGCAAGAGATGTGAGATAGAACATTATTGTTCCCATAATGATTATTATAATAGAATTTCCAAATACCTGGTCATCCTCCTTCTTTTCTTACAGTTCCAACTAGACAAAGTATTAATCCCTAAATACATGACATGGTATTAGTAACTCAGGTGAATAGATCGGACAAAAGGTGTGTTGACTATAACCAAGAAACAGTTGGCTCATTGGAGGATTTTGTTTCTTGTTGAGTTTTCCTTAGGTGGTTTCTTTTTTTTTTTTTGGTTTTTCGAGACAGGGTTTCTCTGTGTAGTTTTGCGCATTTCCTGGAACTCACTTTGGAGACCAGGCTGACCTCAAACTCACAGAGATCTGCCACGCTCTGCCTCCCAAGTGCTGGGACTAAAGGAGTGCGCCACCACCGCCCGGCTAAGGTGGTTTCTTTAGATCCAGGAAAAGTGTATGGAAACATTGGCATATTAATCTCTAGCTTTGTTCCTCCATATGAAATAGAGTTCTAAAGTCATTCAAAGTCTCTCAATAATTTATAATATTAAACCTATTTCCTATAGGCATACACCAGGCCCTTTGGGAATTAGATTATTCATCAATAAAAATGGAAATAATATAGGTTTATTTTACTATAAAATGTCATTGTTACACAAAAGCCAGTAATTATGATATAATCATTGCTGATATTATAGTTCAGAGCTGTGTCCATAGGTCACTGCATTATTGAGAGTATCATATATGCATTTATATAATTTTCACGCCTGTGCTCATCCAACTGGTACCACAGTACCTACCTCCTCTCAAATTCATAACTGCTTCTTCTATATTATTTTGAAATACATGTAATCTATTGAAGCCATCTAGTATTGCTCTTATCTACATGTGTTTAGGGCTGACTATTTTGGAATGAATAACTTATCAAGGAGTTCCACTGTGGGTATAATTGATTCAGTTTTTCTCAGTAGCTATTGAGTAAGTACCATTTTTCATCTAGGGATGGGCCTTGTGAAATTTCTCCTAGTCACCTGTCTCAACTGACATTGTCATTAAGCACATCTTGCTTTGACAACCCTATTGCTGATAATGAACAAATGAGTTGTCATCAGCCACAAGGTCTAAGAGACTTTCCACCAAATATGTGCTATTGCTATTTCCCTTGTATACTTGTGAGAACTTTAGAATATTTTGTAAAAAAAAAAAAATCTTGCTGCTGAAGATACCAAGCATGTCTGGGTAAGGATTTGGAAGAAGTGAATGGGAACTGACCTGGAAGTCTGCTACAAAAATGACTGTCTCTAAAAGATTTCCCCTGTTTTGTAAGTTATATCCAAGGATGCAATTATCTTGTGGGTAACCAACAGGTATCAAATTGTACTGAAGGTCCATTACATAGTAGAAAATCCATACCTGGTACTTCAAACCTAGCCAAGTCCCTGTGGTTGGTGAGGTTATGAGCCATAGAAGAGAGCCTACTACTGCTACTTTCCTAAACCATATAATTTCCATTCTAACTACCGACTCTTATATACACATATGAGTGCAGCTGCCACTCCTTATCAAATTAGCTTCTTTTTCCAGCAGATGGGGGCAACAACAGAGAACTATAACTGAACAAAATGCAGAGAAAAACTGACCATGGGGTCCACAGGCCCAATTAGTACATGTACAATATAATTCCTACAACTAAGACCTGGGAAACAGCATAGAAGAGTGGCTGAAAGGATTGCAACTGCATTCTGGTTACCAGTCATACTAGAGAGGCAATGATGTTTGCTGTTTTCCAAATAGATACAGACATTGTTACACATAGTTTACCTCAATTGCAATTTAGAAGCTACAGAAAAGATATAGACAAAGCACATCAGAATAGGTTATGCTGTGCTTCAGAAATGAGGAAATCTTAGAATTCAGCCAATAGTTTCTCCATTTAAAAGTGAAGATTCAAGTGGACATGAAAGTCCATGTTGCTTGTGTAAGATTGATATTATGAGCTTTATAATAATATCATAAGCTGAGCATTATGTAGATCATGACACTGCTTCTTTGGATGGAGTTTAAAATTACAGTGTCACAGTCTACTAAGGCATTAAATGTCCTTTGATAATCACCTACCCAATACCTATATTTTATAGATGAAATTAGTTCATGATTACTCAGCTGACTAGTAGGAAACATAAGAATTCATATAGTCTTGTAGTGAGTCTAGACACTAAAGTTTTACATTTATAAACCTCACAGAGTTTCAATAAGCACCAGGTGTATATATGAGACATTTTATTGTATTTTGCAAGAAATAAAATGGAACTTCTGATAGCTTAATTCCAGAAGAACAATAATCTACCCAAATTATTTTCAGTAGACCTGTCAACGGTATAATATTTTGATATTTGATAAAATATTTTGATCAACTATTTAAAGCTCAATTATTACTCTAAAACACTTGAAGGCTAAGGACATTATGATAACATGCCAAAACGTTTGGACACTTCAATCAACCAATGTATTTACATTTTCTGTAATAAAATGTAAAGCACAAAAGTGAGTAAACTCATAATTTTAAAAACTTTGGTTTTTCAAGACAGGGTTTCTCTGTGTAGCTTTGCGCCTTTCCTGGACTCATTTTGGAGACCAGGCTGTCCTCAAACTCATAGAGATCTGCCTGCCTCTGCCTCCAGAGTGCTGGGATTAAATGCGTGTGCCAACACCACCCAGCAATGGAGAGATGGCTCAGCCGTTAAAGGCTAGGCTCACAACCAAAAATTTTTTAAAATTTTAATGTGAGTGTCTTAGTTAGCATTTCTATTGTTGTGATTAAACACCAATACCAAAAGCAAGTTGGGGAGGAAATGGTTTATTTGACTTATACTTCCATATCATAGTCCATCTTTGAAGGAAGTCAGGACAGGAACTAAAACTTGGCAGGTGCTGTAGCATTCCCTTAATCCCAGCACTCGGGAGGCAGAGGCAGGTAGATCTCTGTGAGTTCGAGGCCAACTTTGTCTACAGAGTGAGAACCAAGAGAATCTGAAACATCACTTGAAGGCAACTTCATCAATCAAGAGATGATGCTAAAGCAACAAGAAGAGGAAATGATTCAGTTGTAAGCCAGAATTCCTTTCTGACAGTCTCAGTTGAGCCTGTATCCAGGGGACACAATCAAAGCTTCCATGCTTGACATTTTTAGAGATCCCCTAAGAGAAATTGCCCTGGAGACAACCATGACCCAGAGAAAATGGAGGAATTTCTTTGGCCTTGATTTTTTGAAGATGACAATTGAGCCATTTATTTCTTTGGCTTTGCCGCTGTCTATTCTTAACCAGAAGGGGAAGAATGAGGACCACCACAGAAAAGTGAACATAATGCTCCTGAGTAGGAAGAGATTCAAGCTCACCTGTTATACCAAGACTGTGTACAAAGATGTCTTTGATATGGCCATGGCTCATGTTGGCTTATTGGAACATCATTTGTTTGTTCTAGCTATCCTCAAAGATAATAAATATTTCTTTGTTGATCCTGACATAAAATTAACCAAAGTGGCCCCAGAGGGACGGAAAGAAGAATCAAAGAAAAAGGGTAAAGCCTCTGTTGATTTTACTTTGTTTTTCCAAATTAAAATTTTCATGAATAATGTTAGTTTGATACAACACAAACTAACCTGCCATCAGTATTACCCTTCAGCTGCGGAAAAGACATTCTGGAGGAGAGAACGCACTGTGAAGATGAGATAGCCTTACTGCTTGCATCCATGGCTCTCCAGGCAGAGTATGGAGATTACCAACCAGAGGTCCACAATGTGTACTACTTTCCTTTAGAGCATTATTTGCCTGCCAGAACAATGTAGAAGCTTGACTTGTCCTACATTAAAGAGGAGTTGCCAGCCAGACACAGAGGAAGCAAGATGTGAAGGCAGAACTGAGAAAAGGTACCAAGTCACGTGGCTAAAGATAGATAGGAATTATGGGTTAATTTAAGTGTAATAAGCCCGAGTTAATAGCAAAGCAGTTATAATTAATATAAGACTCTGTGTGTTTACTTGGGAGACACAAGTGGGAGAGATTTGTCCTGACCACCAGCCAGTAGGGACACAGGAAAACTTCCAGCTACAGGCAGGTACCTAGAGGCGGGAGCTGATGTAGAGCCATGGACAGGGGCTGCTTACTGACTTGTTCCTCATGGCTTGTTCAGCATGCTTACTTATAGACCCTAGGATTACCAGCCCAGGGATGACCCCACCCACAATGGCCTAGACCTTCCCACATAGATCATTAATTAATAAAAATGGCTTACAGTTAGATCTTATCAAGTTATTTTCTGAATTGAGGTTGGGTCCTTTCAGATAACTCTAGCTTGTGTCAGGTTGACATAGGACTAATCAGAACAGGAAGTAACTTTTCTAAATATTTGCAACAGTCTGGGTCACAGAAAACAGTTAACACTGATTTTATTTTTTTACCACTGGTAAAAAATATATTTGACATATGTTTTAAATGTTTTTTTTTCTTAAACATCAAACTACACTGCTTGCATTTTGAAACTGTTTGGAGAGATAAGGTTTTGGTGATGCATAGATGCAATGTTTATAACCATGAGTGTGATAATTATTTAAATTTACAAGAAAGAATTATTTGTTTCTATTCTAAAACTTTTATAGTTTATTTTAGGATATATCTCTAGAAAGTTAGTATTTCAGTCATATGGAACTTTAGTAGAACATTGTGTATATGCCTATGTTGTGTTCAATCTTACTATCTTAAGGTAAGGTCTCTTCACTGAACCCAAAGCTCACCATTTAATCAAGACTGGCTGACTCAGGGAGCTCTGAGGATCTACCTGTCTCCACCATCTAGTGCTGATGTTACAGACATTCAGAGGCATGCTCAGTCTTTTACATGGATGCTGAATATTAGAACTCAGGTCTTTCCATTAGTAGAGCAGGCATTCTTAGCTACTGTTCCATCTTCCCAACCCAGAAAAACAATTTAAATACATTTTTGCCTTTTGTTTCAAAGTAAGAATTAAGGTGATTTAATGTCATTTTAACAACTGTGTACTACTAATAACATTAAGAACTCACATAATAACAATTTTGTTCAATAGAATAAATTTTAAGATAGGATACATTAAAAATCTTATAAAAATGATAAATTTTAACTTCATGTGTGATAGGCATATATTTTGAAACTTCATTCATCATTTATCTCAGCAAAAAGCTCATAAAAACTTGTTTGTTTGTTTGTTTGTTTTTATTTTTCTTAATGTAGTTTTATTTGTTGGGTGAGAATCATACAGTAATGTGGATATGTATGTGAAATAGAAAAAATGATATAGAAGAGAAACAGTGAGGAATCATGGGTGAGAGGCATAAAAGAAGTAAGTATATTGTAGGCAGATATTCCCAAATACCTGGCAGCTGATTCCCAAATAATCACTCAGAGGCTTAATATAAATCATAAATGCTCTGCTGATAGCTCAGGCTTGTTACTAGTTAACTCTTACAGTTAAATTAACCCATATTTCTATTTATGCTTTGCCACATGGTGGTACCTTTATTAGCATGGCACATTATCGCTTGCCCCCAATGTTCTGTGTCTGGCTGGCAACTTCTCTCTCTGGTCTTCTTCTCATCATCCTTAGTTTGGTCACCTTGCCCATACTTCCTGTCCAGCTACTGGTCAATCAGCATTTTATTTAACCAATTCAAGTGAAAATCTTTACAGTATATAAGAGCATTATTCTATAGCAGTGTATTATAAGAACTAAGTATTTAGGGTCACACTAGAGAGTTGAGGAACTTTGACATATAGAGGATTCCAGCCATATTGGCTTAACAATATCCCAAGCTACTTATATAAGTAAATATATATATATATGTGTGTGTGTGTGTGTGTGTGTGTGTGTGTGTGTGTGTGTGTGTATGCAGATCATATTTTCATGGTGTCACAATCACTAATTTATCTGCCTTTCTAAGAAACTGCCTTTGGCTGAAAGTAACTAAGACATGATAAGATATCTGCACCATTGTCTACAGTAACAGAAGAGGTCATTTTACCTTCATGGCACACACTGGGATCAGTTGAAAACTATATTATAACTCTATGGAAGTTTATACTACTCAGTCTGCTTTCTGTTTGTATGATTCTCACACTCCATGGACATTCTAAGGCATGTTCTGCCTGAAAAAAAAATGAGGAAGCAACTCTTCATGGTCTGCTTAACAAGCCTTGAAAAAGCCATCAGCATTGCCCACGTTTCCTAAGAAGAACACTTGTCTGTTGGAAATAAGTTTGGTTAATGTGAAATCATAATAATGCATTGCATGATTTCAGGTTTGATAGTTAACCATACCTTTCTGCTGACCTATTTGCCAGTAATAGTCATGCTATGATTTTAAAACAGCCAAGATGATTTCAAATGGTGTTAGTAAGTATAACACACCTTTTTGTATTAGTAACAAAGAGACTTTCATAGGCAAGGAATATTCAAAGAAATCTTTCTGAAGAAGTCATTCTTCCTAGAGATCACTTAGACAATTCCAGTGTACATGGATTTGCTTAGCATTTTACTGCAGACTAGAGACTTGAAAATTGACATCAAGCGCTTTAAAAATGCAATAGAAAAAATAGAGTAAAATCAATAACAGTGTGAGAAATGACTTGAACAGCTTGTATTTTCTCAGTGGTCATCAAAAAGTAATTTTATATCCAATAATTTGTATTGATTGTTTGTGAAACTATAATGCATTATGCCATAAGCCTGCCTGTGCAGTTATAAATATATGTACCATTTGGTTGATGTTAGTTATTTTCTTTCTTGAATTTTATTTTCTCTGAAAGTAATCTTATTTTTTTTACTGTTCATACATAGAGGTAAGATTCAAAACTATTTGTATTAATTAAAAATAACACCCTTAGTCAGGCATTTGGCACACATCTGGTTGGGTCAAGAAAAGCAAGAGTAAAACATATAAACTACTTGAGAAACATATAATATTACTTAAGAAAAAAAGCTTTGGGGATCAATCACACTGTGACCATCAAGTGCCATGGTGTTCCTAAGGTTGTACAGTGGAGAATAGTTATATATCCATCACTTAATCATGGAAGGACAGCCAGAGAATTGCATCCTTAGGTGACTCTGCATTATTTGAAGACCATAGAGTAAAATTTTTAAGGCTGACAGCATAAAATGTTTGTTTATACCAGAATTACTCCTAGATAGATATAATGGCTTATACTATTATGCTAGAAGACTAGACAGTAAGTGAGAGGTCAACCTTTTTTTTTGTAGTAACTTTAAGGAATCACTATCATAGCCCACTGCTGTAGTAAATGCATCTGTAGTATTTCATTGACTTAAAAAATATTATAAGGTTTGTATTAATGTTCTATAAAGGAACAGAATTGATGGAGTGTGTGTGTGTGTGTGTGTGTGTGTGTGTGTGTGTGTGTGTGTGTGTGCACATGCACATTTAACTGACTTGATCAGAAGTGCCTTTCTTGAGGACATAGCATTTTATATTAAAAGTGACTCGTGACCAGCCACTGAAGGAACAAAAAGTCATTACAGACAGAATTAATAGTAAATGCAAAGCACACAGAATGCAAATAAGCTGAATGTAAATGAAAATATCATTATTAGAGCATGGTAGGAGATGTAGAACGTGGGCTCAGAAAAGGATTATTACCAGCACACAGCAGCATCAGCTGTTGGAATGTTAAGCTATGTGTTGAAGTTCTAAAACTATTTTTATTAAAATCTATTGGAGAATTGATCTAATGTTGGCAAGGCATTATTATATTTAGTAGTGAGTAGTTTAATGAGTATATTGCTAGACTAGCAGGCAGACTATTGAATTTTAATTCACTAACTTGCTACAGACTTCCTATATAAACTTGTGAACATTGTATAACCTCAGCCTCAATATCAACGGTTCTCTACTTTCATTTCCTGTACCTTTCACAGGCTTTCAAAATGGCCATAACAGCAAGATTTCTACAGCTACATATAAGGAATAGCTGTATAGTGTGTATTAATGCATGTGTATCTGCATGCATGTGTGTATGTGTGTGTAATATCTGATAACAATGACCTTTAAAATATGACTATCAATGTGAATGCTTGACAAATTGTAATTCATTAGAAATGTTCTGAATACTTAAATACCTTTATATTTATAATTTTATATGATATTGTCTAAATATAATTATTCCTAGTATTTGAAATGGATAACATGATTGTGTAAACTACCTATAAAACACACACACCTATTGAAAATGAAAAGAGTTATTGGATAATTACTGGGATGTTTTGAGACACGCACATGCTAACAGCTCCGCAGGTCCTGAAATAGTACCTGTGTTGTTAATTGAGTTTTCCTACTGTCAAACTGACCTGTGGAACACCTTTCTTCCAGGATGGCTGTGTTTGAAAAACAGGGATTTTGAGGAGTCAATTATGGTTAGGTGAGACGCAATGTTCCTTAATCTAATGTGAATAACACTCACATACTGAGAAGACACAATTGCAGACACACACTATCTAGACAATCCTCACCAAATATCATGAAACCTCAACTAATCAGTTTTTTTGAAAAACTGATTTTTTATTGATTTGCATTATGATCATATCTGTAAATTAGGAAGGAATAATAGTTATCAAATGGGTCTTGTACTGACAGAGGTTTACAGCTCTGAGGATGAAAACCTTATCTATAATTTTTCACTTTTTAATTATGTCCATTGTGGCTTATCAGCTTCAGTGACTTCAAGGAGTATTTAAGATTTGCAAGAGATCCTTCCCTTGCTACTTTCCTAAGGATGGTTTTCCTAGAAATGCTGATTCATTTTTTAATATGCTTCATAATAGTTCCATGAACAGAGACTATTTTAAAGTCAGTTTTCCATTATAGATCTCTTATTTAACTCTGAAGTATTGCTGACTAAATATCAGATTTATTAACTAGAATGATTTTCAAAATCTTCAATGAATGTTAATAGTCTTTAAAATTATACTTTCTATAATTCAAAGAATTAACTCTTAAATGCTCTTTCATTCTGTTTCACAATAAGGTCTGCCATGGTGAGTCTTCCTTGATTGTTCATGAAAGTCTTGCTTTCAGGAACGGTTGCTTACACAGCTTTAATGGCAGAACCAACATTTGTTCTCTCCTAAAGAATGTCACATTGCTGCTTGTGGTGACTCACAGAAAATGCATGTTATACCCTCACACCATCCTTATGATAGTTTACAAAATTTTTAGCTGAATTCTTCACTGTAGTGGGTAGACATTCCAGCTTTGATCTGGAAATTCCAACCCCCATTGAGGCTTTGGCAACTGTCATGCCTACAAGGCGGGGCCAAGGGAGGCACCAGGAGACCAGAGATCTGGATGGGACAGTGCTCTCTGTTCCTGGACCCTAGATGGTGGAGATTGACCGAGCAGAGCTCCAGAGAACACCACTGGACTTCAATACACCTTCCCCAGACCCCACAACCTACCTTTCCCTTTTTTGTAAGTTACCCACTAAATAAATCTTAACTACGTGGAGTGGCCATAATAATTTCACCAATACTTCACATTCAAACTAAAGATGAATACACTCCCAGGAGTAAAGAAAACTCATTTGTATGGGACTAGGATTTTTCTCAGTGGTAGAGCACTTGTCTAGGGAGTGTAAGACCCTGTGTTTATTCCCTAGAATCCAAAAATGAAAACAAAAGCAAAATAAATACTACATACCTAAATAAATGAGGAAAACCTACTTGGCTCATAGCTTCTTACCTAATTCTCCCTGACCCCTTTTTGAAAATAGATTCTGTGGGAGATTTTGTGGGACATCTAACAGTGAGATTGGGGTGTCTCTGACAATTTTGCTTGCTCTTTAGACCCTTTTTTTCCTACTGGGTTGCTTCATCCAGCTTTGAAATGGAGATTTGTGCCTAGTCTTATTCCATCTTGTTATGCTGTGTTTGCTTTATATCACTGTGAGGCCTGCTCTAGGGAAATGGAAGAGGAACAATGGATCCTGGGAAGAAGGGAGGTAGGGAGCTGAAAGGAGAGGAGGGAGAGGAGGCTGTAGGATGTAATTGTATTAGAGAATAACTAAAAGAAAAAATGAAAATAGATTCCTTTCTCATACAGTATATATATCCTGACCACATTTCCCACTCTTTTGACTCCTCCCAACCCTTGCTTCAATCCAGATACACTACCTTTCTGTCTCTCATCAAAAAGAACAGGCTTCTAAGAGATGGCCACAAAACAATAAAACATAAAGTGTAAAAAGATAAAACAAAAATCATCACACTGAAATTGAAATAGGTAAACCAACAGGAGGAAAAGAGAACAAGAAAATTCAAAAGAATCAGAAACACTAGGGAATCTCACAAAAGAAACCCTAAACTTAAAGCTATAATATATACAAAGAGGACCTGATGCAGACCCATGCAGGCTCTGTGCTTGGGGCTTCAGTCTCTGTGAGTTCATTTGAGCCTTTTTCAGTTGAGTCTGGCTCTTACCCTCTATCTGTCTCTGTCTCATCCTCTGTGGGGCTTCGTGAGTTGAGTGGAGGGATATTTTTATTTTATTTTATTAGTCCAGTTGTATTTGGTTTTATCCCAGTTCTTTGGGCTATCTAGCCTCAGGCTCTTGGTCACCAAAGCATGTTGGGTGTGGGTTTTATCTCCTGGAGTGGGCCTTAAGTCCTATCAGATATTGGTTGGTTACTTCCACAATAATGTTACCACCAAAGACTTGTCATATTTTTCCAGGCCGGACAGCATTGTAGAGCAAATATTTGTAGCTGGATTGTTGTTTATATTTCTTTTTTTTTCTGTAGCCAACAGAGTACCTTCCCAGATACTATAACATAGGGATGATGGTTATTTATAAGCACCAACTTGACTTCTCCATGTTCAATGAGTTGTTTGAGTGTTGTCTTCAGAAATGTGGCCTTTGTGGAAAGTAAGTCCTCTCAGGTCATTATTATTCAATCACTTCAAAAGACAAAGAACATATATAAAGAAATGACTCTGAATACTTTATGTAAAATAGAAAGTATAAATATGGCCACTTATCTGTCTCCATGACATGTCAGTTAGGTATACACTTACATATATCTGCAAACCCTTTTATGTTGTTTAAAATTTTCTCTATTAGCCTTCTTAAAACTCCTAATTATTGAATATAGGACTCCAATATTTCATCTTCAGTAGAACTCTTAATTTAGATTATGTTTCTATATTTTATGATACATCTATTATTTCATTTCCATCATAATTTATTTCCACATATCCACTAAGCACCAGATCATCAAGGTGCTTTTCCCAAGTGCTAGAATACTTTTCTTTGTTGGTGTGGGTTTTTTTTTTTGTTGTTGTTGTTGTTTTGAGGCTTGTCTCAATTTTAGTGCAGTCATAAAAAATTCATTCATAATCTCTAATTTTATATTTAAATTTAGTCAAAGGAAATTTGCCATGATCTAAGACAGGAGTCAGTCACAATATTCTGTAAAATCACCTTTTTTCTAGCAACAATGTAAGAATACAGACAGGTGAACTGTCAACTTTAAGAGAGCAACAGCAAATATGGGATTTGTGTACAACAAAGAGAACAAAAAAGGAAAATGAATGTGGAGTCTAAAATGCATTGTCACACTTTGACAGAAAAATCCCAAATTAGAAAAATCAACACAGATGTTAACTGTTCAGGGAGGAAAAGATTCATTCAGAGGTAAATGATCCTAAAATGTAATGTGAGATTCTGACTGGGCCTGAAGCTTATGTCTGCACATCATTGGTACTTGGGAAATATATAATACAGTTTCAATTTTTTTTGTATGCTTGTATCACATTTTTTGTTGTTTGCCTGCTTTGTTTTGTTTTAAGCTTGAAAAGTGAAGTGTTTCCTGCAATTGGCATAAAAGCTTTCTCTTCCCTGAGTACACCATGGTTGATGAGGGGTCAAGAATCTCAGCTTTGATGTTGCTTTGTGTTGTTCTCCATACCCCTAATGACTGACTGCCTGAGCTTTCTGCCATACTCAGCATCCATAAAAACTCAGATGGCAAGGAACTAGAGGCTTAGAGATGATTAAACTTTAATGTCTTAGTGCTTAATTCTCATTAGCCCCATCCTGAATTCATTAAGGTGTCAGCACATGGACCACTACTTGTTTATGTAATGTGTCTGGTATCCTGTTTGAAGATTCAAAAGTAGATTCAAAAAAATGGCCCTAAAGGTTGCTTCTAGGTCTACCATTGTACTTACTATTTAATTCATAAAATTGCAACCTTCGGGACAAAAAATACCTTCTCACTCAGAAAGAAGGTGAAACACTTTCTTAAAATGCATATGTTGGCATAACATCTGCTATCAGCATGTATTAAATTGTATGGAATTTTAGAATTGTCAGGGTAATTCTTGGCTCTTGTTTAATGTCAATGCCATGTACAGAAAAGACAATTTCAAAGATAATAAAACATGCAGACATCTATGGCTTTAATGAATAAATATTTTCATTTACTTCACAGAAAAATAATACAAACATTTTGGGCAGTACTAAAAGTATCATAATGATTAGTTTGCATGCAAGCGGTGCAGCAGAATAAAAATATCTCTGATGTCATCAATACTAATTAAACATTTTGGAGATAAGTTTATCTAAACACTCCTTAAAAATAATCCTTTTCAGGAATTGAAGGCCTATATGCAGGCAATGTTTGTGTCAATATATAAATTTACATGTATTAAATTGCATAAATTTTAAGTTAAACATTGGCGTAAACATATAAAACAACATACAAAGAATCTTTGGCATGAAATGGTGTTTGAACTTTCCAGGTCTTAGCTTTCCAACCTCTATGAATACAAGTTGGACAAAAAGTATCATTTTCTTCTTAAGTGTTTTATCAGTCTGCCTTGGCAAGTCCTGTACAAGGTATTAATTGTTCATAACTTGTCTTTGAAAATCCTAGTTATATTACTTTATTCATGTTTTCATTTTATGTAACAAAGTTCATTTTATTATAGTCAAATAGTGTCCTCACTATTGGGGATCAATGGTAAAAGAATGAAATAAGGGATGAAGGATGTGTTTTCTGATCTTTTATTAGCTTAGAGTCTAGTGAGAATAGGCAATGTTAATAAAAGAATAACAGAAATGTGGTTCACCGCTATGGTGACTGTAGTCCTGAAGGGATTACAGGCACTTAGAAGTGTTTCTAGCCTGGTCAAGTTCTCTGTGATAGAACTAAATATGACAAAAGAAGCATTTACTGATATGAAAAGGTTGAAGTCAGGACTGAAGGGGGGGAAAGGACCAATTTCAGTAGAAAACAATCTGATTTAATAAAAGAAATCATTGAAATTCGAGGCATTTGCAGGCTTTGTGGCCCAAAACCAGGGTCCTCGAATTATTTAAATTTGCATATAAGTTAAAAGTTACTCTTACTTTTGCTCCTATTTTGGTGCACTGAAGATATGAATGCTCACCCAAACACCACATGCCTTAACACTGGCTGGGGACAAAGCAGTCCTACTACCTTAAATTGATCAGATGCCATAAGTCAAACACATAATGATGTGTTATGTGTTGTTTGTATTTTGTGCATATGAAAAAAAGAAGAAGCTGATTTAGAGATTCACTATAATAGGCATAGATACTGGCTTATATCTGAGGTGGTCAACAGTGATCTCAGTGGTAGTGAGACGCATTCAGTGAAACCCATTCTAAGAATAAAGTCTCTGAGTAATTAAGATACATGTGTATATAATACACACTATATGAAATAAGATTCTTCCACTTTCTACTAGTGCTATAGAGGGGTTACTATGATTTTGTGTATCTTTTTTATCTCACTGTTTTTTAAATTAAACTAATTTTCCACTGTGCTTTTAAAGTTTTAGCCAGGACAAACTTAAAATTTGAATATCCAAAGTCAAAACTTAGTCACCATAATGCTTCAGTGGAAAAGAAAGGCATACAGTTTTATTCTGAATTTAAAAGTGTTGTTTACATTTTTATGCTCAAACACGATAGAAGACAAACTCAGGAAGATTCTGATTATGTGGAGAGATAATGATCTTACAATAATGCATTTCCCAGAATGACAGCCAGTGATGTCTGTAAATGGCTTTTGGTAGAAGAAAGAAAACACACTGCACCAATCAATACACAGATAGTCTGTAATGTAAAGATTAAGATCAGAATATTTAAAAATTTAATACTTTGCCTCTCCATATAGCACTTTGGAAGTCAATATCTTTGGAAACCTGGCCCATTTCCCTTCTTTGAAAGCATTAATATATTTAAAGTTTTTAATTATTTATCTAGTTCATGTGATTAAAAATGGAAAAAGTTAGTTCATCCATTATGTTCTGCAGCTGCTGTCTGGATGTTAGACTTTATTTTTCTTCTTTCTCTCACCTTTTATATCTTTGTTGTTTTTTTTTCTTGTTATCCTGTTAAGAAAACTCAATACAAACATTAAGAGAACAAAAGGAGACTCATCTACTCACTAACAGCCAAGGATGCTATAGCTGGATTCGGGGCAGAAGCAGCTGCATAGAAAACAGGGCATTTGCACATTTTACTCAACTCTGACTTTCAGGTCTGATGATTAAACACATGAAGCAAAACTGACAGAAAGTGCAGTGATTTTCCCAGGTAATTGTGGATGGTAGGCTTACCTATTAAAAATATTATCAAAATATTTTCAAGGCAACTGTTTTCATATAAGAACTCTTTTCTTATGTATTAGTATTTTGCTTGCATCCATATTTGTATACCATGAGCATGGCTTATTCCTGCAGAGTCCCAATGAAGATATTAGGGACCCTGGAACTACAGCTGTAAGCACTTGTAAGCAACCTTGTAGGTGCTGAGAATTGACTTCTGGTCCTCCAGAAAAACCGCCAGTCCTCTTAATCACTGAGCTATTTCTTTAGCCAACACAAGAATATATATATTTTTAAAATTATGTATTTTAGTTTTCCAGAATACAATATAATTACATTACCCACCCCCTTTCCTCTACTTTCTCTGAACCCTTCCCATATACCTCTCTTTGCTCTCTTTCAAGTTCATGGCCTATTTTTTTCCCATTAATTGTTCTCACATGCATGAATGTATATGTATATTAATTCACCTGTTTTCAAGTCAATTTCCTTGTGTTCAGACTTCCCATTGTAATAAGAAATAGTCATATTAAAATAAAGTGACAAAATACTTAAATATACTAATTTAATGTTATTTTTCATAGTACAATTTTTTGGTTGTTATTCATTTTATTTTTAAATGATTGTATTTTTTCAGGTATTTTCTGAAGACTTTACTGAGATTAAAATTATTAGCATTGCAAATGTGACATGTAGTTTGGATTAAAAATTGTTAATTCTTTTGAGGATTTCTAATGTTAAAAGAGACCATTTTCATTTTTTTAAAATTAATTGATTCTTCGTGGATTTAACATCATGCATTTTGATTCTACTTATCTCCCTGTCTCCTTGCATCTGCGCTCTGCCCTTCGAATTTCCCCCCTTGAAATCAAAACCAAATTTAAAAGAAAAAAAAAAACAAAAATCAAACCAAACAAACAAACAAACAACAATAAACACCAAGACAATAACGAAAAGGAGTATCTTGTGGAAGCTGTAATGTTGCCCATTGGGTCACACAGTTTACCCTTTAGTTCATTCATCTTTACTTGCAAACATTCATTGCCAGGAGTCATTGGTCTGGCTTGAGGCTTCTGGTTTCTGCTATACCACTAATAATGGGCTCTCATGAGGGCTCCTCTTGGATATTGTGCTGTTGTCCTGTGTCATGGAGATTCTGCTGTTTTGGATCTGTAGGTTTGTTCCCTTCACATGCTCCAATAGTTCATAGCTTAAAGGCATGTTAGGGTGGGTCAACTCATAGCCCTGGTCCTGGTCCTGGACAGTAGCTGGGTTGGTCAGCTTGGTGGTTTTCCTTCAGCCTCACTATCTGAGCAAGCTCACCAGCACTGCTTCAGCTATCTCAGTCAATACAACCTACAGCAAGGAGAGGGAACAGATCTCAGGCTGCTGATCTCAGGTCCTCAATTCTTGGTCCCCCACATTCACATCATCAGGGCCAGCTCTACTGTTTTGCCCAGGCAAGGTGCAGGGCCTTCTCTCCTGATTGCTGTATGGAGAGTACTGGGGGTAGGGGGAAGCAGGGTCAGCTCTTCTGCTCTCATGCCCTCATGGCTGGCCCACTTGTGCCCCTCAACAACAGTGTCAGTTCTAGTGTGTTGCCCAGGTGCAGTACAGAGCCTGCTCTCCTGTGTGCTGCAGCTGGTGTGAGGCAGGGCTGGTTCTCTCACTCTCCTGACCTCAGGGCCAGCTCTCTCCCTTGCCATAGGTAGTAGTGGATGAGGAGGTAAGGGCATTTTTCTCTCACCCATCCCATCACGTGGCAGATGAAAGGGGGCGGAGTCAGATCTCTACTCTCATGCTCTCAGGGTTGGCTCACCGTTGTCCTCAACCACAGGGTCAGATCTAGCACCCTGCCATGTGAGGTGCATGCCAGTAGTGAGAGGTGGGGCTTTTTTTCCCCCTGAACACAGGGGCATGCTCTTCCCTGAGGGTAGGACCTGCTGGCCTGCTGCAGTGTCCAGCCAGGGACAAGGCTAGCCATCCCAGGGCCAGCGAAGGGCAGGGCCAGCTCAACACAGCAGGGTTCCAATGCTAACATGCTAACCTCCATGATTACACAGTCCATTTGCATCACCACAGTCCCCAGGTGTCAGTACAGGCCACTCAGATCAGCATGGCCCCATGCATGGCAAGATACTCAGACACCATCGTGGTCCAAGGTGGCTAAACATTCCCTGATCATCAGCATGGCCCTCGGTGGCAACAGGAGCCCCAGGTATCAACTCAGACCATGACTGCTGTAGGGCCATGGATCCAGACATGGTGCCCAGGTGACAGCACAGGCTTCTTAGATCAGGATGTCCTTGGTAGCAGCACAGCCTTCGGATGCCCTCACAGCCACAGGTTCTGGCCCAGTCCCTGAGCATCTATGTGGCCTTTGGTGGCAATGTGGGCCACAGGCATCAATACAGACCCTGGCTATAGTAGGACCTTGGACTCAGACATGGTCCTAGGTAGCAGTCTGGGCCAGGATGCCACTGAGGCCCCAGGTAGATAAGCCACCCAGATTTTCATGGTCTCTGTGGCAGCCCAGACCACAGGCCCTTGCATGGTCCCCAGTGGTAACATGAGCCACAGACATCCACACAGGGCACTTGGCTGCTCCTGAGCCCTGGACTAGGGTGTGTCCCTTGGGCATATCCCAGGCCCAGGCATCTACCTGTGGCCAGCTGGCCATTCATGTCAGCCCATCCTCACCACCTCACCTCTCCATATCTACCTCTCTCTCCCCAGCCCATGAACCATGCCATTCACTTTTCCACCTCCCCACCCTGTAATTTCTCATCAACACCAGGGCTCTTGGTTAGGTTCCAGGTGGCACCCAGTTGGGCACTTCCTACCCCAGCCACAAGGAATGACAGTGGAGCTGCTGCCTTTCCTTTCTCCCATGCCTTGTTTAAAACCATAAATGAACTAAGGTGGTATAATAGGAGAATGGCTTAGAGGGTACCAGGACGCACCCTAAAGTAAGGTAAAACTGTGAGGATTTGTATTCCCAGCACTAAGGGTCCAGAAACATCATGATTTCAGAGTATCAACATTCGAGACAGTGGAGCCAAAATCCTAAGCTTCACATTAATTGAGAGTTACCCTGTCTTGAAACATATGTTGAGATGCTATTTAAGAAGACACCTTACACAGCCTTGTTGCAGGGGGAGGGGCTTAGACCTGCCTCAGCTTAGTGTGTCAGGCTCTGCTGACTCCCAGTGGGAGCCTTGCCTTGAAGGAGGTGGGAATGGAGGGTGGGTTGTGGGGCGGAGGCTGGGAGGTAGGAGGAGGGAGGGGATGAGTACTGTTGTTGGTATGTAAAATGAATAGAAATTTTCTTAATAAGAAGAAAGAAAAAAGAAGACACTGATACTAATTTCTGACCTTCCCATGTACCTGCATGAGTAAGTCCACTCACACACATATAAGCCCACACAATTTTCATTTTTTTGACACAGAATATTACTATGTATCCCTAGCTGGCCTGGAGCTCATATCGTAGATTAGTATGTCCTCAAACCCACAGAGATACACTTGCCTCTGCTTCCCAAATACTGGGAATAAAGATATATGCCACTTTGCCTGGACACAAATGAAACTTAAAGAAAGGAATTCTAGACTGAACAAGGATGACACACATTTATACCTTCTGTCTTTTACACAGACACACACTCACATGCACAGGTATCCAGTACATGCACACATACACACAGAATGAAATCAACATTTCTACAGAAATGGTATTCAATATGTATCAAATAAAATATAAAATTTAAAGATATCAGAAAGCCTTCAAAGATGAGGAAGGGAAAATCAGAGATAGACATCATCTATTTCCCCTATCCTTCATGCTAAAGGAGTTTGAAAAGAATGTCCATAGAAAGTTCCCTATGTCCTTTCATTGCAGAGATTCCATGGGTCTTCAATATAGCGGCTTCAATATGAATTTTATGTTTTGTTTCTTTAGGTCTTACATGTTACAAACAACAGTTTTCTTCTATTTCATTTTTTATTTGAAGTGATATAATCAAGGTCAGAAGATGATTTCATCAAGATTATTGTTATTTCCATTGGCTATGAGCTGAGTACTTAGGAAGAATAGTCTTTGTTTTCTTTTGGGAATGATAGTGCTGAAATGAGTGAATTCTTGTTCTTGTAACTTGACTCTTGTTACAAAATGAGTCACAACAATCTTAATGATACTAGACCAATAAAATTTAGAAACTCTTTTAATAATTCTTTATTCTAACTTTCAGTGAGTGGGAAATGACAGTTTATCTTCTCAGAATCCATTTTTAGGCCACTGAGATGAGACAGCATGTGGAATTACCCAAAAGCATCACAGTCTCTAGAAAGTGTTGAGTGTCAAGAAATTAATATTTATCCAATCAATCTGAACTGAAGAAAGCTCTCTCTCTCTCTCTCTCTCTCTCTCTCTCTCTCTCTCTCTCTCTCTCTCTTTCTCTGCATTTCATTGGTTCAACCTAACAATGATGCCATCCTCAATTGTGTAGAAGTATAGTTATCATAACTCCTTTATAAAACTGGTAAACTTTTCTTTCTTTCCTCTCCTGTCTACTGCATGCATGTGTGTGTGTGTGTGTGTGTGTGTGTGTGTGTGTGTGTCTATATATATATATATATAGAAATAGAAGAATTTTATAACAGTGGAACATTCCCCCCCCCAAAAAGGTTGTAAGTAAATAAGAAACACCTAGACAAATTTTAAATGTATACTTTAAAAAAGTAAAAAAAAAAAAATAGGTCTAGCACGATGATGAGTCAGTCTGCCTGCAATTTATTATGTAGCTGAGGATGGCCTGGGAATTCTATCTCCTGCCTTGACCTCTTCAGTTCTGGGATTACACACAAACCTGTACCACCATTCTGAGCTTATGTAGTACTGGAGGTCAAAGGGCAGGCTTTATGTATGCTAGGCAAGCACTCTACCACTAGATTTGCCTTCCTAGCCCCAAGACCCTAACAAAGATCATTAGAACAAAGGGCCATAATCTAAGATCCTGAAAGCAATTAATACTTATTAGAATATATTCTGAAGGCTGGAGAGATGGCCCATTAGGTAAAGGCACATGCTGATAAAACTGATGAGCTGATTTCAGTCCTCAGAACCCACATGATAGGAGAGACTCAATCCTCTCAAGTTTTCCTTGGACTTTTATAAGAGTGCTATGGCAAACATAGTCTCTTCCTTCTGTTAATTAATTAATTAAATGTAAAAAATTTTCAAAATAAGGATGCATAATGAACCAGTGTACAATTCATTAAAATTGAGTTCAACTGGATATTCAGAAATTATTTGCATGCTATTTAATTATTTATTGTTCTTGCTAAAGCATTTTGATTTCAAAAGTATTTGCTAGATGGACTACATGCTAATAAAAGGAAATAATTGTGAGGGAAAATCATTCCTTATTTTTAATGAAAATTGTCTGAACTCTCTTGGTTTCAGAGGGAGCATATTAAAATGTCATGTCAATGTTTAGCATTACATTTGCTTTGCTGCTTCATTTCCGTTCCTTCTCTCATTGGATACTCCGTACTAAAATATAATAATACCCTTAGGTCGTATTTAATTTTACCAACAATTCAAAGCTATTAACAGCTAGAAAAACAAACAATTTTAAATATGATAAAATTGCTTAATAAATATTTAGATAGGAACTCAAAGCACTTATCATATATAAATTACAAAAAGCTAAAACTTGTTCTATCTTCTTTATTGATGTTTGCTATCTGGAATACCAGTATTACAAAATAATAATAAAGATTTCTTTCTTTACTGCTCTTAATGCATTTTTTCCTGGTTCTATTTAAGAAAAATTTCTAACTTTTACTTTCTCTATTCTTACATAAACTATTATGGTTTAATGTGCAATTTAGACATATGTGTCTCTCTTTCAGATTATCATTTTGGACAATGAGTGAGACTGAGAAAATTGGATATTACCAACTTTAACCTCTTCAGCCTATTTTCTATCCAGTAGTATGCACTTTGTATGTTCATTCTATTTTGCTAATAACACTATTTTTTTTTCTTCCTCAAGTCTCCTGAGAAAGTCTGTTACCTTAATAGAATGGGTTGGATAATTTTATCAAAAAGAAAACATGTTAGACACAATGGTAATATTTTTGATTGTCCTATTAAAGAAGACAGTAGAGAATACTTAAGAGGATAATAGAACCTGGCAGGTGGAAAAAAAAATGACAAATCAAACAAGCAACCTAACTCTGAGCTGGACCATAGAAGATAAGCAATGGGCAAAGTTTGGAAAACACAGTGCTGTTATCTCACATTTTAATAAGGTGAGAATTACCTCCCAGTAAAAATCATTGTATGTGATTAATAAGAATCAAGATCTCCATGAAAAAGTATATATAAAGTATGTATATATAAAACTTATCTGGTTTTAATGGATCTATCATTACTTATTTAAACCATGTTTTTTTTACACATATGGCATTGATTTTGATTTCTTTTTTCTAGAGTTTTCAAATGTTTAGAGATTTTAACACATGTAATATTAACCATGAAAGAAGCTTCCAAATGGAAAATGTGGGCCATGCTATCTTTCCCGCATGCCTCCTCTAGTATTTCTCTCACTCTCCACCACATAGTAGGAGTGTCATTATGATTTTTAAAGCATTTTTTTGAAATGTTGCTGTGATTTAAACTTCAGCAAATGCCTAATGTAGCACCAATTCTAATTGGTCTTAATAATAAAAACCCAGAGTCAGATACCAGGGTGAAAGCTGAAAGATCAGAGAAGCAGAGCAGCCAGCTACTAGAAAGACTTCTTACCTCTAGGAATCCTCAGACTGAAAGGGGCAGTGTGGTGGTATTGTGTTCCCCAAAATATTGTGTACTCTAATAAATTTATCTGGGGTCAGAGAACAGACAGCCACTAAATACAAAGGCTAGAAAATGGTGGCACTCACACCTTTAATCCTAGCATTCCAGAGATAGAAATCCCTCTGGAACTCTGTGAGTTCAAGGCCACATTGGAAATAGCCAAGCATGGTGACACACACCTTTAATCCCAGAAAGCCAGCCTTTAATCCCAGGGAGTGATGGTAGAAAGCAGAAAGATATATAAGGTGTGAGGACCAGAAACTAGAAGCATTTGGCTGGTTAAGCTTTCAGGCTTTGGAGCAACACAGTTCAGCTGAGATTCATTCTGGATGAGGACTCAGAGGCTTCCAGTCTGAGGAAACAGGACCAGCTGAGGAACTGGTGAGGTGAGATAGCTGTGGCTTGTTCTGTCTCTCTGATCTACCAGCATTGACCCCAATAACTCACCTCAGGTTTGATTTTATTAATAAGAATTTTTAAGATTCCTGCTACAGGGCAGAGCTCCTCTCTCCACCCTGTCTTATCACTTTCTCTCTTTACCCAGCCATATCACTTCCTGTTTCCTCTTCCCAAGTGCTGGGATTAAAGGTGCCTGATCTCAAGTTTTACTTGTTAGAGCACAAACAAAATATCACCACAGGCCAGTAAAAGAGACATGCATTAATATTGAACACCAATACAATAATATTAGCCAAAAGTTTGATATGCATCTAGCTATTCTCTACCCAGAGTTTGACTATGTAGAATATAGCACACTTGGAAAGAAAGGAATTATAATTCTTGGGTTCTTACACTCATTCACATCAAGTCTTGTTCAATTGCACAGGGCAACTAGAGATTTAATAACTAGTATTTCTTCAAGAGAATACTTTATGAATAAATTTATAGTAAATACATATCAATATCCTCTGTGTAACTTCAGGCTTCTCTTCTTGCATAAGTACAGACTAATACTTGTCATTCACCTTTTGTTTTGTGCTGCTGTTTAAGTGCCACTTCTTCACTTTTATGTGGATCTTCCCATGCTGATTATCACTGTGGCTCATGGTGGTTGCATGGGTAGGATTATTTAATAGCTCCCTTCTCTCAACAGTGTTGTGTATATTTATTTGATCCTTATCTCCTCATTTTATCTCTTACTTACCCCACCATGACTCTGAGCAATGCCTCCTGTCTCTGAACACGAACCTATCTTGCTCAATGCTGCAAATAATTAAATCTTCATTTATTCATAAACTTAGAATGGTCTCATTCTTTAAGCCAGGAAAGGAAGAGAAAACCAAATTGTCTCAGTTGATATGTTATCAATTATCTCACCAGAAACAGAAGCTTATGTGCTTAGATTCCATTTACATTTGATAGCTCACCTCTGTCAATATTTATCCATACCCTCTTAACTCACAAACATATATAAGTGCATGTATAAGTATATACGTGTTTACTTACCTATGTGTAAACATACATAGAGGCAGTTAGGATTGAATTCTTACACATAACTGAATATATTGTCAGCAATTCACTCAAATTTTCTTTCTGAAATTTTTATTAGTTCAATTTCCCTTTTAGTTATCCATTCAATTGTTTATTCAATAGTGTTCACTTACCACTTCCAATGAACCAAATTTGAAATCAGTGGTGTGAATACATACTCAACAAGAAAACAAATATTTCTCCATTGAGTCTATAATCTATACAGACAAACAAATGCTTATTGAATAAATACAAAACAAAAATGACTGATGTGGCTTACAGATTTTAGATGATGTAATCAATATTATTTTGAGATTATGAAATATAATATTTGACCTAAGAAGTAGGGAAATAATGTATTATTGAAAAGAATATTTGCAGAAAAGAATATTCAAAGAGGACAAGATGTGATGCTAAAATACTATAACAATGATCTACTGATTAGTGTTCCACAAGGAAAGTGAAATCTGAGGAAGTAGGGAAGGGCTAAATGGGGTGTCTAATATACTCTTCGATATAATGAAGTGTCTGTGTGGGGACTAGTCACAAAGATACTGACAATGAAAATATACCAAACACACTCTTCCTAATCTCAATAACTTTATAGAATATATCACTGTGACTAAACTTGCCCCATGGTTCAGTAGAATCATAGGTAGTTTTAGACACTGAGTATTTTTTTTTTTATCATCAGATGAGTTTTCTCCTTTGTGGCGTTGCCCGCAAAATCACAGATAAACATACTCAAAGTTGGGAGGGGAAACAGAGATACAGAGATGTCCTGTGGTAGTTTGAATGTAATTGACCCCCATAATCTCATGGGGAGTGCTAATAATATGGCCTTGATGGAGGAAGTATGTCACTGTGGGGGCAGGCTTTGAGGTTTCCTATGCTCGGAATACCACCTAGTGCATCAGTTGACTTCTTGTTGCCTGCAAGCTGTAACACTCTCAGCTCCAGAAGCACATCTGCCTGCATGCTGCCATGCTCCCCACCATGAGCATAATGGGCTGAAACACTGATACTGTAAGTAAGCCACCATAATGAATTTTTTTCCTCATAAGAGTTACCAAGGTCTCTTCAGAGCAGTAAAAACCCAAACTAAGACAGTTCCACAAACTGAAAACATAGATCAGAGAGTTCAGAAACAGAACTTGACCTTTTGGGAACACAATTTAACTACAACATAAAATCATTAGAGAAACAACAGTTACATACACCTTGTATTGAATTAAAACTTTAAAAAATGGAATGCCTCAGAATAAGGCTCCTGTCAATAAAGGTAAATACTAGGTAGACAGTTATTTCATATTCATATATTATATTGCTATGAAGGGAGAAATACTAATTCAACATCATTAAACTTGAAACAGATAAACTCCAAAGCTACCCACATTTTTGAGCCTCTAAATTGGCTCTCCACTGACATCCCACATCAGCTCTCAACCACTTACAAATCACTGTCTTTCTTTGCTAGCAGCCCAGGCAATCATTTTGACTGATTCTTGAGTTCTGAATGATCTGGGTGTTGATATTTTGCTTTTTGAAAATGTAAAATATGGTTTTGATTTGTAAATGTACTCAGAGGCACAGCAATGGGCACTGAAATTATTATTTTTTAAATGAAATAAAAATAGGACTGACAGGGTAACAACCTTCACAGCAGTTATTATTATGTGTTATTATTAGCCTCAGCATGTGGTGACATTTTAGACTCTAAATTCACAGAAATACATCTTAGATCTTGGGTACTCCAGATGCTAAAAGAAGAATACAGAAGTGCTGTTCTATGGATTAACATGAAAATTTCAATTTCTTTTCTTTTCTTTTTATTATTTTTCTGAATCAAGGTCTTACTATATAGCTTGATGTGTCCTGGAATTCACTATGTAGTATAGCCTGGCCTTGAACTCACAGAGATCCACCTGCCTCTGCCTACTGTATACTGGGATTAAAAGCATTCACCACCACATGAGACTATTAAAGAGTTTTTAAAAGAATGAATTGAGAAAGGTAATAAGTTTATAATTTATGATGAAGAATGGAGTACTCTCATCCTGAAGGTTGAAGCAAGGCTAAACTAGGGCTTTTTTTTTTTTTTTAACAAAGTCTGTCATTGGCCGGGCAGTGGTGGTGCACACCTTTAATCCCAGCACTCGGGAGGCAGAGCCAGGCGGATCTCTGTGAGTTTGAGGCCAGCCTGGGCTACCAAGTGAGTTCCAGGAAAGGCGCAAAGCTACACAGAGAAACCCTGTCTCGGAAAACCCAAAAACAAAAACAAAAACAAAAAAAGTCTGTCATCAAGAATATTTTTGAGAAACTGTCAAGGAATACATTTGGAATGTGTTCCATTATTAATGGCATCAAAATATATGTGGAATCATTTTCTTTGCATCTCTAACACACAGACAAAGAGTATGAATAAGAATAACACGATAATTTGTCTCCTCTGAGCATTTAAATAATACCCAGATAAACATCCCAACTGTCTTCAAAAGAATCTTGATGATGCTACCCACATTTTTGTGGAAAAACAAAACAAAACAAAACAGTGACTATAGAGTCTACATGTGAAATCAAGGCAGCATGCTGGAGCAATTGCAAATGTGGATGTGGAACCAAATAGTAGGAAGTGTCTGAGTCTCTGTAAGCCTCTTTTCTTCATCTATAAAATGTGACAATAGAGGTCTTTACATCATATTTATTGTAAAGATATAATCATTTAATGTTTGATTATGTCCTTAGATCCATGTTGGGCAAAGTCATCTACTCATCAAGGTGAAAAATACAGACTCTCAAATATAAGGCCTAATTTACTTTCTACCCAAGTATTAACCTTAGTACAGAGACTGACAAGTGCTAAGTCACTGACCTGGAGTATTTAATATATTGTTTACTTATTTTTTCTTATACTAATATTACTCAAACAATATTATCTAGGATGGATGGAGAAATCTTCAAATTGAATAAAATGAAGTAATTCTTTTAGATGTAATTTCTTTCCTAGATACAAAGGAAACATCAATGAGTTAAGGACTTATCCCATTACATTTTATGAGGAAGTGAGTGGCAGAGGGGCAGATAGAGAGATTGCATTATCCCTCAGCTGCCCTTAGCATATAACTGTACCCTCCATGGTTACAAGATGCCTCTTCTACCTCTCTGTTCAGGTCTCCAACAGAAAGCATTGACAAGTAAAGAAATCCTAGAAAACAACCTTCCCTTATCTGTCACTGACAAAAAAAATCCTGTCAGTCACCCCCTATTTTTCAGGCATATAGAAAATGTTTTAGTTTATACTTCCCTAATAAATTGACATAATAGTTGAAAAAGATAATATGGAAGAGATCTATTTTCTATAAACCTAATGGATAATATATGGTACAATGAGAGAAAGGAAAATGGGACTTCTATCATATATGTGATGTGATTTCTCAAAACAACCATTTTATATTACAGTGCCATTTTCATATATAGCAATAAAGATTAGTACCCACTGGTGCTGGGAAAACAGTCAACACATATCCAGCTGCAACGCCTGCGATTTTGTACTATATATTGTCTCCTTAACAAAGATGATGCTACTCTTCTGAGTAATAAAATTTCAATAGTATATTCTGGCTGTATTTTTCATTCTTTTGTCCTTTAGCTGTGATAAGTGATTGGTTAACTGTGTTTACGCTGCTGAATCACATATCTTAAATACTTGTGTATATCACAAACCTGGTTAGGTCATGGAACGAGGTTATCTGATAACCAGAACAATAAGATCAGCTGTATGCAACCTATGATCTCATCTCAACTCTTCTCATCCTGAATGCCCACGTTTGAGCAATGGAAAAGGTTGCTGGCACTTTTTACCAGCTTCTATTCTTGTAAGGTTAAAATTAGATGATAGGTGTGAAAGCATTCTTTGGAAGTGTAACTACTTGATATGCAAATATGAAAAAGTTACTATTGATCTAGTAGTCCAGAGTGGGAATCTCCTTGATATTCTATCAGAAGCTTAACTGAGCATTTTCAGCACCATCATTTCAGCTGGCAGCAGCAGAAAACTGATGTTTATCTTTGACAGAGTACAGGATCTATACAGACACTTTCTTTTCTTTGGTGTACTTTCTCAAAGAATGGCAAATCAGACAGACATCTTCAGAAGACAAATAGAAAAATTATCCTAGGAATTAAAAAAAGTGTCCTCCATTGGAAGATTATTTGTGCAAATAGTCTGTTAGCACACTTTTTTTCTTCCACCTATGCTTCAACTAATGACGGGGGGATGATCACTTAATTTACTAGGTCACATTTCTTTATGAAGTTATTTTGTATCCCATACATTGCAGTAGTACCAATGAATACAGCAAGGGACAGGAAAAATCTTGTTTCTACCTTTCTAGGTTTGCTAATCTATCAAATAAGAATAGCATTAAACACTTAATTAAGCATGTTCTGTATCATTAAGTAACTAAGTGTGTCACAAATCAGTACAAAATAGTGGAAGGAGGCAAGAGAAAGAAATACAGTGGAAAATGTCTGTATGAGGTGTATACACACACACAAACACATACACACCTCAATTATAGGCATTGTGGACTTTAATGTTTTAAATTCACAAACTCATCAATTCTACTTTAACATTGTGATTTTATCTCTAAATTCAGAGAAAGTGTGTATGGAAAAAAATAGCTGAACAGTTTTAAAAAGGAATAAATTTATATAAACTATACTGAAAAAATAAACTAAAATAATGAAATAAAATAATCTGTTATATTTATTAATATAATCAATACTTGCACTTCTAAAGGTGTGATTGGTGGACATACATAGCTATTTCACATATTTCTCTTTATGTACACACATTTATAAATCAGTTGATATATAGAGGCAAAGATGGACATAAATTCAGATCATCAGAAAAAATAGGGAGCATTGGTACACCTGTGGTCAGTTCCTTTCAATTGAACAATGGTTTGCACCATTAACTCTTGTTCAAAATATTTGTTTTGGGTTCAAAGCTGCATCAACATCTTTAAACATTTAAGGATGCCTCTGTGGTTTGACAAAACTTGCTTTTGGTAAAAATTATTGAATTAATTGTTTTTAACAAGTTAATCCTTAGCCTGCTAGCTATGTGGCACATGCCTAGTAGACACCATATGTATCAGGAATTCTTAAAAGTTCTTATTAATAAAATCAAACCCGAGGCCAGTTATTGGGGTCCACGCTGGTAGATCAGAGAGACAGAACAAGCCACAGCCATCTCACCTTGCCAGTTCCTCAGCTGGTCTTGTCTCCTCAGACTGGAGGCCTCTGAGTCCTCATCCGGAATGTGTCTCAGCTGAATTACTGCTCCAAAGCCTGAATGCTTATCCAGCCAAATGCTTAACCAGCCAAATGCCCCTAGTTTCTGGTCCTCACGCCTTATATATCTTTCTACTTTCTACCACCACTCCCTGGGATTAAAGGCTGGCTTTCTGGGATTAAAGGCATGTCACCATGCTTGGCTGTTTCCAATGTGGCCTTGAACTCACAGAGATCCAGAGGGATTTCTATCTCTGGAATGCTAGGATTAAAGGTGTGAGTGCCACCATTTTCTAGCCTTTGTATCTAGTGGCTGTCTGTTCTCTGACCCCAGATAAATTTATTAAGGTACACAATATTTTGGTGAACATAATACCACCACATCTCCTCTCTTTTTGTCTAAAATTAAAAAAGCTTATAACTAATACAAGAAAAACTATCCAATAAGCATATACAATATATACAGCCAAAATTACATTAATGATGTCTAGTCCATTAACATTTTTCAGATAAAAAACTCCATTATATATATTAACAATGTCCAGTCCAGTAACATCTGATAAACTCAGACCAAAAAATTTTCATTACTTATCTTATTTAAAACAAGTAGTTCCTTTTTAAAAGTAGATTCCATAATCTCCCTTTTTATCTTATCGTATCGTATCCATATTCTTTCTCTTTTCTTTTCATAATAGATTCATTAGTCTACCTTTTGTCATTTTTATATCTTCCCCTTTTTCTTCAGTGTAGATTCAGTGATCTACCTATTTATCCTATTATTTCTTTATCTTTTTTCTCAGAGTAGATTCGATGATCTATCTCATATCTATATTCTCTTTTTCTTTTTGCTTTCTAGGGGTGAAGATATCTTTAGGGAATCTTGAAAAGAAAATTTTTGGGTTAATTGTCAAGTCCTGTATCATTTGTCCAGTCTCTGCATAAAAGGAAAGTTCAGGGCTTGTTTCAAGTCTTTGTTCAAGTAGTCTGTCAGGCTGGATCATCTCAGCTAGCCATCTCGAAATTGTTCTGACCAGTTTGTAGTACAAAGTCGATTTTTCCATGGTGTTAATCTGCTTAATGGCTTTATCATAGTCCATGTGGAATCATCGTTGTAGGATCCTGTCATCTTTTTGAAGATTTCAAAGTCACTGTTAGGCATGGTCATGGTTTCCTGCAGACTTTTTTTTTTTTTTTTTTTTTTTTGTGCCTCCTCTGTGGTTTGGAGCAATCATAGTCTGATAAATGTCTGTCTCTTGGAACCATGAACATTCTTCCCTAGAACAGAAAATCTTCACAGCAATTTTTCCCCACCATTTGTCTTGCCAAACTTTTCCAAACTGACCTTTGCCGATGCTTTCTTGTAACACGATGGTCTTGGCAATTCTTCTCTGAACCAGCAGCAGTAAACCTTTCGTCCCAGGTAGCAGCATCACTGCAGTCACCAACATGATGAGAAGGAGCTGGCAACGTGGAGCAGTAGCCACTGCTTCCATGGTCCCACCACTGTTTGTGGCTCAGTCCGAGCCAAAGCTTCTCCCAAGCCTCCTAGGCCGCCTCAAACTCAGGATCCTACTGCCTCTGTCTCCTTCAGCAAATCCTACCGGCATGCACCACCACTACCGCCTGAGTGTAGCTTGGGCCTGAGCTGGGGCTCACAAGGCCACAGGCAAACAGCTTTTTCATGAATTCGTAACACGAACGTTGGGCGCCAGATGTAGCAGGAATCTTAAAAGTTCTTATTAATAAAATCAAACCCGAGGCCAGTTATTGGGGTCCACGCTGGTAGATCAGAGAGACAGAACAAGCCACAGCCATCTCACCTTGCCAGTTCCTCAGCTGGTCTTGTCTCCTCAGACTGGAGGCCTCTGAGTCCTCATCCGGAATGTGTCTCAGCTGAATTACTGCTCCAAAGCCTGAATGCTTATCCAGCCAAATGCTTAACCAGCCAAATGCCCCTAGTTTCTGGTCCTCACGCCTTATATATCTTTCTACTTTCTACCACCACTCCCTGGGATTAAAGGCTGGCTTTCTGGGATTAAAGGCATGTCACCATGCTTGGCTGTTTCCAATGTGGCCTTGAACTCACAGAGATCCAGAGGGATTTCTATCTCTGGAATGCTAGGATTAAAGGTGTGAGTGCCACCATTTTCTAGCCTTTGTATCTAGTGGCTGTCTGTTCTCTGACCCCAGATAAATTTATTAAGGTACACAATATTTTGGTGAACATAATACCACCACAACCATACATATATTGAACAACTACTTCTTAGTATCTAAACTCAACGCTACCATATTTCTCACCTTTTGCTTTGAAATTTTAAAAGGTAGACATTTGAATTCTTGAATTGTATCACAGAAGTTGAATTGTATGAGTGAGCATAGTTACATTAATAAAGAGAATACCAGAAGTTGATACCCACTGCACTCTTGGATCCACTGAGAATAGCCTCTGGTTTTGACTCTGCCAATGCTGAGACTGTTTCTGACTGACCTTTGAGGAATGGCTTCACAAATGCCTTCAGAATCTTCTACAGAATATAATGCAATCTGAATGAATTCTCTAGAGTATAAAATATTTTTTAGTTGACTGATTGTTTACCAAACTAAATACTTTGTGAAATGGTATGAGGTAATGTTTTAACAAACTCTACCCCCTCAGGTCAAACAAATCTTGCCAGCTGCTTGTTTTTAAAGTAAGCTTTTGATGGTAAAGCTGCATCCATTTCTTTCTGGCTGGCTGCCTTCATTCTCTAGAAGTATTTTCAGTAATTTTGTCAAAGACCATCTGGTTCACAAAGCTAAATGTCTTTACTATGTGTCCTTCTATGGAAGGCTCATTTTGACTCATGATATATGATGATGCAGGCTTTCATCCTAATAAAATAGGGAAACTACATTGACAACTTAAATACTTAATCACACAGTCCCATATTAATTATATTGTGGATCCAGGCTTTAATATTTGACATTTTGGGGTTATTTATTAAGTTGCTAGAAAACTGTGAGATTCTATTCCTTTTATGGGAAAAGAGCTAATATCCTGGGTATGTTGTAGAGGTTATATAAAAATCATATAGACAATGTTTAACATGTAATGTTTTATATTTTGCAGCTTCTTATACTGGAAAAAATGCATTAAATATATTCAGGGTATTAAAAACAGAGGTTTTAGGTCAGAATAAAGTATTGGCCTGTTGACATGATCCAGCCTTTCTGGGAAGTGCTGATCGCAAACTACAGGTTGGATTTTTCAGGCAAGAATGGGTCCAGGCTACCTTTGCCTGGATTGTCTTGGGATGGATCTTCTGTCTTTCTACATCATTAACAGATTAGAAGCAGGATATGTTCTTGTCTTTAGAAGATTAACATACACGTTGACATTATCATGTAAGTATAGGGAAATGTTCACCTTAATCTAAGGGCACATAATCATCTGAGTCCACTTGTCTTAAATACCAACAATGAGAGAACAGTAGAAATAGATTTAAGTACAGGCTCAGTATTAATTTAGAAAGAATAAATAAGCAAATTATCAAATTAAACAAAAACTTATAGCTTATCTGAAATCTTCCTTCATTTTGATAATTACAGGGAGACTTTGTGATAACCTATCAGGTCGTCCATAATAAATGATAATGACAGTCATTCTTTCCTCCTTATATGGTTACATTATTTGAAAAATTGTGGTTGAATGCGTACAATCCCTCATTTAGCAGAAAAATAGTAGTAGGTTCTCCTGTAGGGCCTATGTCCTAAACAGTTACATGTTCTTTGTCTCATTAACAGTGCCATATATTGGTTCCACCTCATGGACTGAGACTTAAATCAGAAAGTAGTTAATTACTGTCCTAAAATTTGTGTCCATGTTTTGTCAGTGGGCCTGTTGCATCAAGTCAGGCATTACTGTAGCTTACCCAGCTCACAGCTGGGTCAGATGACTGCTTTTCATTTTGGTAGTGTACTTGGGTAGTTTGAATCAAATTGGCCCCCATAGGCTCATAAAGAGTGGTATTATTAGGAGGTGTGGCCTTGTTAGAGAAAGTATATCACTGTGAGTGGGCTATGAGGTTTCAGATGCTACCTCCTCAGCACCATGCCTGCCTGCATGCTGGTATGTATCCAAACATGATGATATTGGACTAAATCTCTAAACTGTAATCCATCCCCAATTAAATGTTTTGCTTTCTCAAAGTTGCCATGCTCATTCTCTTCATGGTAATAGAAACCTTAAGACACATACATAGTACCTTTCTGCACTATGAAAGTTAGTCAGGAAAGCCATTTGAGATGAAGCTTCTAGGCTAGTGCTCATAACATGCAAACAATGCAAACAAGCAAATGAAAAACAAACAACTCTGTGTGTGTGTGTGTGTGTGTGTGTGTGTGTGTGTGAAAGAGACAGAGACAGACAGAGAAACAGAGAGAGAGAGAGAGAGAGAGAGAGAGAGAGAGAGAGAGAGAGAGAGAGAGAGACTGTGGGTGCCCAAGTAGCATGGCATGGCATGCTTTGGAGGTGAAATGACAAACTCCTCAGTACTTGCCTTCTACCTGGTTAGAAATGTGGTCACTTGCTTGTTTGGATGTTGTTGTTTTGTTGAATTTTTTTTATGCTGTGTATGTCAGCCTAGATATTTCACAAACTTCTGGATATTTTTTATCTCTGCCTTTTATCTCCCCTAGAGACGCTGGGATTGAAGACACATGCTACTATTTCAACCTCTATATGGTATTAAGGAATTTTAACACAGGGCCTTCTGTTTGTGCAATGAATGCTTTGCCCAGGGAGCCATCTTCCATGCCCTGTAGAAGATTTTAATCCTGTTAGCTGTCTTTATATGAAATTTAGAGATTTCTTTTGTTTTGGGTTTCTGAATCTATTGTGAATGTGATTTTTCGTCCAATTTTCATGATTGTTATATAGTAAAGTATTTATTTTATGTGTTAATTCTGTATGCCACTATTTTTCCTGAAAGCTTTTTTTTTTAAATCAAGTATAAGAATTTTTTGTATGTTATCATTAGGATGTTATGGAACTTTTCATCTAAAGATAGAGATAGTTTGACTCCTTTATTCCTATTAGTATCTCATTGCTTTCTCTTGCTTATTGATCTAGCTAAGACTTTAAGCACTATATTGAATAAACCTAGAGAGAAAAGTAAACTTTGTCTCCTTATTTATATAGTGGAAATGCTTTCAGTTCTTCCACATTTAGTATATTATTTGTCATATCTAGCCTTTGTAATATTTGTACATATTATTTATATTCTTACACTCTTCAAGTCTTTTATCATTTAATATGTTGAATTTTGTCCTAGGCTTGTTCAACATATATATGCATATTATATTGTAATTATTGTCCTTAGGTCTATCTGTGTACTATATTATATTCATAAATTTACTTATTTTGAATCTTCATTCAGTTTCTAGAATCAAAACCCCTGGGTCATAGAAGTTGCTATTAATATTTGTGGGTTGTTTTTTAATTTGTATTTTTTAAATGTGCTTGTTCATGTGTTTGGGTATCTAAGAGTGAGAATGCACATCTGTGCTTGTGTTTGGAAGAAAAGAGTTGATGTCAGCTTTTTCCCCCCTCTATTACCTTCAATCTCATGTTTTGAGGCAGTCTTTCCCATTGGACCTGGTACACAGTAGTTGTGCAGTATGGGTAGTTATGAAGGCCAAGTTATCTGCCTGTCTGTACCCCTGCAATAATGTAATTACATTGTTAACATGGCAAGCATTTAATCACTGAGCCATCAACCCAACCCCTGTTTTTGAATTTGGCTTGTAAGTATTTCACTCAGATTCTATGCATGTATATTTACCAGGGATGATTTCTTGGTATGTTTTTATCCAGTTTCATCATCTATTCAACAATACAAGCTGCGTAGAATGATTTTGGTACCGTTCCTTCTCTTTCTATTTTTGGAAAAATTGGAAGACATTGTTGCTAGCTTTGAATTAATGGTTTGGTAGAATTTAGTAGTGACTACATCTGATTCTGAGCTTTTCTCTGTTGGGATATTCTAGTATTCCTTTGATCTTGTTGCTAATAATAAAGTAAGTCTAAACTTTTAGATCTTATTGCATTAATTTTGCTAGATTATAAGTATCTAGAATTTTATCCATCTCATTGAGATTATTCAATTTGTAAATGTTTTCTTTAAGTATATTTTTAATATATATTTTTATTATTCTTTGAAAATTTCATATATTTATACAATGTATTTTTACTCTATTCATTGTTAGTCTCCTCCCTGAAACTCTCTGCTGTGGATATTGCTCTGTATGTTGTGAATGTGTTGCTCTGATTGGTTGATAAGTAAAATGCTGAAGTATAGGCAGGAAGTATAGGTAGGACAAGCAGAGAGGAGAATGCTGGGAACAGGAAGGCTTGGTCAGGAGTCCGGCCAGACACAGAGAAAACAAGATGTGACAGCAGAACTGAATAAAGGTACCAAGCCACATGGCTAAACATAAATATGAATTATGGGTTAATTTAAGTGTAAGAGCTAGTCAATAGTTAACCTGAGCTAATGGCTGAGCAGTTTTAATTATTATAAACCTCTGTGTGTTTACTTGGGTCCAAGTGGCTGTTGGGCTGCGGGAGCTGGGCTGGACCAAGAAAACCTCAGCTACAACTCTCCTTAATGATTCCTATACTATTCCTTTTCAAACAGCCATGATGTGCCCAGGAGTCAGTATTTTATATCTCTCATTACTCATCTTTCAACTATTAATGTTTGTTCCACTTCCTCCAGAATGTTTCCTGTGCTGTGGGTCAGGAGAAGTTGATAATATAATGACCCCCCCCCCGAAAGGAGTTATCTGAAAGGAGGGAATATCATTTAAGAAAATGTCTTCGTTAAGACTAGCTGTGAGGCATTTCATTAATTAGTGATTGATTGAGAGGGATCAGATCATTTTGAATGAGTGATCCAGCCATCTCTGGATGGGTGGTCCTGAGTTCTATAAGAAAACAGGCTGAGCCATGCGGTGGTGGTCCACGCCTTTAAGCCCAGCACTCAGGAGGCAGAGGCAAGTGGATCTCTGTGAGTTCTAGGCCATCCTGGTCTACAAAGCTACACAGAGAAACCCTGTCTCAAAAAAACCCAACACCACCCCCCAATAAAAAGAAAAAAGAAAGCAGGCTGAACAAGCTATGGGGAACAAGCTAGTAAATAGTATCCCTCCATGACCTCTGCATCAGTTCCTGCCTCCTAGTTACTGCCCTACTTGAGTTCCTGCTCCAACTTCCTCCAATGATGGAGTATGATCTGGAAATGTAAACAAAATAAACACTTTTCTCCTCCACTTGCTTTTGGTCATGGTGTTTTGTCATAGCAATAATAACCCTAACTAAGTCAGTACATTGGCCAGTTAGGAACTTCTGTATTTGCCACTACCTAGTGCAAAGAGTCTTCTCTGATAAAAGTTAAGAGCAGCACAAAACCAAATGAACATATACATTTAAAAAGCCCTTTGCAGCATCTATTTACAAACAATGATAATAGATTCTCCCTGAGACCTTATGAGCTCCCTCCCCAGTTATGGGTTTTTACCAGGTTTATAGTAGTAAACATAGAATAGTTGGGCAGACCTCATATCCAATTAGAAAGTAGTTGTTTACCCCATAAATGCTATGCCACTATTACATCAATGGGCACAAGCTTCTACATATACTTTAGTATGCATAATCATGTTCTGAAAAAGATCATTGATGTGTTTTATTCCCCCCAGAAAATCATAATGCATCTTCTGGCACTGTGTAATCTAGTCAGCAGGAGAGTTTCATAATAAGTTGAGGTTGATTTCTTTATGTCTTATGTCTTTAGAAGTAGCAACTTATCAGTTAATTATAACAAGGAGCCAAGAGCAATGACAATTAACTGTGCTGTTTTGGGTGCCTCTGTCATCTCAACTACCATCAAATCATTGAGAAGTATCCCATGACAACCATTGAAAGTATTACTTAATAATTCATGTCATCAGGGAATAGCATTGTAAACATGTGGAGTACTCCTGCGGTGGTATTCTAATTGTACTGAAATGTGATTTTGATTGTATGTTAATAAATAAAGTTGCCTGGGGGTCAGAGCTATTAGAGCCATAGCAAGAGTGTGGCAGTGGTGGCACACGCCTTTAATCCCAGCACTTGGCAGAAGAGCTAGGTAGATCTCTGTGTGTTCAGGGATACAGCCAGCATTGGAGACATATGCCTTTAAGACCTGGAGGGCTGTACTTACAGGCAGTGATGAGGCAGTCATGTTTTGGGTTTACAACCAATGAGAAGGCAGAACAGAAAGACTATATTAAAGACAAAAACACAGGAAATAGCTCTTTTTCACAGAGTTAGGAGCACCGCAGGAAGGGTAAGGTTTTAGCTCTGAGCTCGGATCTCTCGGCTTTCTCTTTTACATTGGTCCTGTGTTTCTTATTTAATAAGACGGTTGGTTACATCTACATACTCCTGTTCAAACTCCTTATTTATTGTATTACATTTGCTAAGTAGCTTTATTCTATTATATTTTCCTAAGGCTTTCCCATGTATTTTTAGCTTTAGATAACCTATACCCATATCCTCCTTTCTCTGACCGTCCCATACCCACTTATACTTTTAAACATTTGTTTTCGTTTGTTTGTTGTTTGTTTTGTTTTTCTAGACAGAATTTCACTGTGTATCTCTGGGACTATTCTGGAACTCACTCTGTAGACCAGGTTGGCCTCGATCTCAGAGATCTGCCCACCTCTGTCTCCCAAGTGCAGGAACTAAAGACGTGTACCACCACCACTAGCTGGCCCACCCACTTATACTTTTAACCCCAAAATTATCCCCTCCTTCCATGTTGGGTTGGAAGATTTAGGCTTCTATAGATATTTTTTTTACAATGTTCATTTATATTAAGAAAGGCTTAAACCACTCCTTCATTTTCCCATTCTTTCATGCTTGAATATTCACATCCCCTGAGTATTCCCCTGATGATCTTTTTCAGTTCATTGTGATCTTTATAATGTATTCTGTTTCATCTCTCATTTTAATAAATTGAGTTTTCTTTATATGTTATCTTCCTCATTAGTTTTATATAGCACTCATAGCTATAAAGTTTCTTCTTGGAATTGCCTGTGTTCTATCTCAGAGATGCTGGTAAGTTGTGATTTCATTTTCATTTGTTTCTGGGAACATATACATTCCTTTCCTGATTTTTTTCAATGAACCATTAGTTATTAAAGCATATATTGTTCAGTTTCCAAGTATTTATATAACGTTTCTTTGTTACTTAATTCTAAATTTGTTCCACTATGATTGGATAAGATAGAGGAAATTAATTCAATTCTTTTTGTATTTGTTAAGACTTTCATTATATCCTAAAATGTTATCTATTTTAGAAAATAGTTTCATGGCATGCTGAGAATACTATTTCATTGAATGGAGTATTCTATAAATGTCTGTTAACTCCTTTTAATGTAAAGTGTGGATTAATTTTGAAATTTGCTTGCTCATTTTCAGTGTGTATTACCCTTGTATTGATGAGTGGCATGTTGAAGCCATGCACCAAAAAATAATTGGATAATCCAATATTGAGTATGATATAAAATTAATCATTTACCAAAGTAAATATTGAAATAAATTAATGGGTTAAAAGAGTGGTTTATAAAAAGAGTAATGTTCTAGTCAGCTTTAATTGTCAACTTGACAGAGCCAAAAGTCATTTGAGAGACAACACTTGGATTGAGGAAATTCCTACATCAGATTGGCTTGTGGCCATTCCTGAGCATGCTGTTTTCATTGTTAATTGATTGAGGAGGTCCAAGACAATGAAAATGCTCCTGGGCTGCATAAGAAAGCTAGATATTCATGAGTGTATACATGAGTGACCCAGAGATCTAGCCAGCAGTTAGTGACCAGTCTTAGTTTCTGGCTCCATGTTCCTGACTTGAGTTTCTACCTTGAGTTTCTTTAATGATGAAGTAGGACTTTCAAATGTAAGATGAAATAAACTGGAAAAGTAGTGAAATAAGGCTAAATAAAAAAAAGAAAATGGAAAATAACAGAGAATGTTATGAAAGAAAAACTAAATAAGCAATAGAAGGAAAAAAAGAAAATTTGGAAATTAAAATAGTCATAAAATAGATAAATGTTAAGTGCAGAAAGAAAAAACATAAAAGACATTAAAATCTTCTCAAAATAAAAGTTTAAAAGATAAAGTCAAAGCCAGGTGGTGGTGGCACACGCCTTTAATCCCAGCACTTGGGAGGCAGAGCCAGGCGGATCTCTGTGAGTTTGAGGCCAGCCTGGGCTACCAAGTGAGTTCCAGGAAAGGCGCAAAGCTACACAGAGAAACCCTGTCTCGAAAAACAAACAAACAAACAAAAATAAAGTCAAAATGCTACTGAAATAGAGTAGAATAACAACAAAAACACCAATAAAAAAGTTGAGAAAAAATAAAAATGTTAAACAAAATTAGAGGAATAAAAAAAGAATGATAAAATAAAACAGACAAGAAAAGAAATAAAAACACAAAATAAACAAGATTGGGATGGTTTAAGACCACATGTAGTCTATGTGCCTGGTTGGTTCTCTCATTCTTTTGAGAATCCCTAGTTAGTTCCCCTGTGTGGTATATTGTTTCTGGACAGGGATGTCTGCCATGTGCATTGGTGTTGGGAAGCCAATAGCAACACTGATGCCTGCTAAGCATGTGCTTTCCTAATGAATGGATGTAGCTACAGTTGTTGTGAAGTTTAGTAGGGCAGCAGTTCCTCTCCTGCAGTGGATCTCTATTATAAGTGGCCCAAAATGTTGATTTACTTGCTGATTCTATCAGACCCAAATGCTATTTTCAGTTGATGATGTTACCAAGGATGGAGCTATCTCCATGTAACCTCTACTGCCTGAGCAGTACCTACTACTGCCCATTTCGCACTTCTGGCTCTCATGTTCTCCATGACTGCTTGGCTGACCTTCGAGCTGTTGAATACTGAATGTATTCTCCCTCATTTTCTATTGTTCTCCATTCTCAGACATTCAGGGTTACTCAGTTTTAAACAATAGATTCCCTCTTAAGGATGTAACCAGACATAACACTCTGAATAAGGAGAATATCAAAATTGAATTCTTTTCTAGTGATGACCCATCCTACCAAGAGTCACTATTTCATAAGACCCATGACTGGCTTTGAGCTTGAGAGATGATAGGCTTTTCTGGATGGTACTATTAGTTTTCACCAAGGCTGCCAGACTTACCTTTAAGGTGAGGCTTGTGTGTTTCCACACTTTGCAGTATTTCAAAACTATTTCTTTTTCTCTCCTTATGGACTGTAGTTTATTTCATTTCCCCTTTAGATTATAGAAGTTGCTCTCTTACTACCTAGACATGAAGCTAAGTATTAATAATTATGAACCTATTATTTTTCTTGGGTTTCTCTGATACAATTAGTAACGAGCATTTTATTACATTTTTATATACAATCAAGCCTATAATGATGGTAAATATTTTTTTCACAGAAAGTGTTATCTTTGATGACTATTAGAACAAAACTGACTGTTAACATTCAAGCAACTGTTTTCCCATTTTATGTTATAGAGGACTAAGTCCCCTTGTATTGTAATCAACAAAGTCAATAATATTTTCAAATACAATTAGATAAATACATTCTAAATTTCCATTCAACGGGGTGTTATTTTCTGGAATCGCTTCAATGACCATGTAAATAAAGGTTCAGTCACCAAAAGACAACCATTAAGATTTTAATAAACTAAACAATTTTGTATATAAACAGAACTTTATACAATGTAGGAAGTAAGAACATGAAGGAAAGAAGTTAAGAATCATAAAAAGTCACTAATCATTGTAGCATAGGAGGTAGTATCAAAGTGTGTCAGTGAATTTGAGCACCTTGACTTGTCTCATGCAAGTATCCAGGAGAAGAACTGGTGGTGTTGGCAGGTCTATGGAGGCTTGTAAAGAGCTTAGGTTGCTTGAATGACCAAATTAAACATTAAAAAAAATAAAATTCCAATGTCAAGTAACATAAAAAAAAAAGATTTAAACAAATGTAGTTTTCTTCCTGCCTTGAGGTTAGCTAGTGTCACACATATCTTGAGGATAATCAACAGTTCTTTAATTGGACTTAAGGCCCACTCAAAAAGAGGGAAATCAGGTATAATACTGAGAACCGAAAAATTAACCAGAGAGAGCATATTTATGGATTTTATAAGGGATCCTAAAAGAGCCATTTTACTAAACCAGTGTACTACCTAACTACATTCTCAATGTCTGTTCTTATGTCCACAAATAAGTGTAGTCTTCAACCCCTCACCAAGGAAACTCCTCTTCACAACAGAGATCACTACAGAAAATCACAACCAATCAAAAGCCATGTTATAGAGCCCAGTCCCAATATATATATATATCTACAAGACAGCATCTGCCCCTAAGGTCCAGGGAATGTTGAGGGTGAGAGGGCATTGTAAAGATTAAGAGTCAGAGGATCAGGGAGTTTGCTATCAGGGAGATTCTGTCTTCTATCAATGTCAGAAGCTACATATATAATGCCTCACCATTATGACTGCTTGAACTTGAGCCAAACAAGGCAAACAATAATAGCCACGCCTAAGTAGACAGGGAAAGGTCACCGGGCCTCAACCTTATACAAAGTAGGCAAATAAGGAATGCTGAGTGTGGGAGAAATTGTCATCCTCAGGGAAGAGCACATTGGTTATCCAATGGTTATCAATTGGTTATCCAATACCAGGTGATCAGAACTGGACACAGACACAAATGTAACATTATAAAGACTGATCAGGCTATATTTATATATTTAAATATATCAATATGTATTTGCATATACATATATGTGTACAATAACAATGAATGTTAAAGAGGCCATGAATGTGAAAAAGAACAAGGAGGGGTAGAAGGGAGGGTTTGGAATGAAGATAGAGAAAAGGGGGATGATATAGCTCTATTATAACCTTAAAAAATAAGATAAACTCATACTTTTGAGAAGAAAACTATTTTTCTGTAAAAAAGAAAAAAATAACTTTCATGCTATCTTCTTACAAATACAGAGAGAAAGATCTGGTATCTCTTCTCCATGAGAGATGCTAATTCTTAGATGAGGTTTCCAACATTATGAAACATGAGCCTAATGTACAACACATGGCTTACTCTATACAATAATAATACAAATTTCAAAGTGTGAGTTGTGTGTGGCACTAACACATTAACTGTATAACAATATGCTACGTTTATTAAAGAGTTTGGATTTCATTTAAATGAAACATAAAGCTATCATCACTTCAAACACTCACAAAATGGTATTTTCTGTTTACTTTTAGATGCTCAACCCATTTTATAGAATGGGTTAACAAGAAACAAGATTGGGAAGGAACACATTTTAATACTGGAATAATAAGACACTTTTCAAATCCAGGTGATTTAGACTAATGTAATGGTGATAAAGAAAAGTGTCTAGAGAAATTGAGAGTAGGCAGTGTCTTTGACTGAACTGTGGGGAATGGTGATGAGAGCTTCGTTGTTCTCCTGCAGTGAACTCTACTTTTTCTTTTCCTTTCATATTGTTGAGGATCATAAGGGGCATCTGTCGGCGCACGGTCCACGAGTGGATATGGGATCGTGAGATTTCTGAGTGCTTGTGAAAATAAGACAAGAGTCTGTGACCCCAGTTTCTTCAAAAGTATGAAATTGTTCTTGGAATGTGTTTTCATGCCTTCACAGATGTAGTGGATAGAAGTGAGTTTCCTTCAGATATTTCATTACAACTGGCTAGTGTGATTTGTTTAGATCCTTCTATGGAAAAATATGGATCACCACATGCTGCTTGTTCATCAATTGTGGCTTGCCCTTGGGATTATACACTTTACTGATGTGACTCCTTTTAAACCTCAGAGTATCCACTGTCAGAGGTGCTGAATAAAGTTGGCTACTGCATAAGACTTTAGTTTGCCTTCTATATTGACTCCATTCTCCTAAGTACCACCATGCTTGAATGGTAAAGAGGCATCCACAGGAAGATGCTAAGTGTGTAAGTGAATGCCCATTTCCTAAAGTTTATGGAAAAAAATCATTTTTTCATTTATTTATTTATTTATTTATTTATTTATTTATTTATTTATTTATTTATTTATTTATTTATTTATTTATTTATTTATTGGTTTTTCAAGACAGGGTTTCTCTGTGTAGCTTTGTGCCTTTCCTGGAACTCAATCGGTAGCCCAAGCTGGCCTCGAACTCACGGAGATCTGCCTGGCTCTGCCTCTCGAGTGCTGGGATTAAAGGCGTGCGCCACCACTGCCCTGCCGGAAAAAAATCATTTTAACTCAATCTTTTATAAGACTCATTCTTGAAGCACAGAAACAAACTATGTAATTTTTTAATTAAATTTTTGTTCATTTTACATACCAACCACAGATCTCTGTTCCTTCTTCTCACTCCCTAGCCTTCTACCCAACCCACTCCCCATTCCCTCCTCAGACAATGTAAGGCCTTCCATGCGGAGTCAGCAAAGCCTGGTACATTCAGTTGAGGCATGTCCAAGGCTCTCCCCCTGCATCGAGGCTGTGTGCAAGGTGTCCCCCCATAGGTAGTGTGCAACTTATAAATATGTTTTATAATAATTTGCTTACTTTAAGACTTACATTAAACAGGCCCTAGTGAAGAAAATATTGGACAACATAATTTTAATGTGTATATTTAGCAGGAATCTTAACAGTTCTTATTAGTAAAATCAAACCTGAGGTCAGTTACTGGGGTGAATGCTGGAAGATCAGAGAAGCAAAACAAGTCACAGCTAACTACACCTGGCCAACTTCTCAGCTGATCTTGTTTCCTCAGACTGGAAGCCTCTGTGTCCTCATATCCGAATGGCTTTCAGCTGAACTTCTGCTTGAAAGCCTGAAAGCTTATCCAGCCAAATGCTTAACCAACCAAATGCTTCTAGTTTCTGGTCCTCACGCCTTATATACCTTTCTGCTTTCTGCCACGACTCCCTGGGATTAAAGGCTTGCTTTCTGGGATTAAAGGCATGATTCACCATGCTTGGCTGTATCCTTGAACACTTGGATTTCTGCCTCTGGAATGCTAGGATTAAAGGCATGTACTACCACTGCCTATCCTTTAGTATCTAGTGGCTTTTCTGTTCTCTGACCCTAGATAAATTTATTAGGGTACACAATATTTTGGGGAACACAATAACACCACATGTATATTATATTATATTGTATTATGCTATACTATACTATATTATATTTATTATATATAGTACCAGCTAAGAACCATGACTATGACAAACAGATTGCATAGCTAGAGTCCATGTATGCCTAGTTGTTGAGTCACATTTTAAAAAAAGCAAAAACAAAACAACAACAACAAAAAAAACCTCTTGCAAATGTTACTGACCTTTAGACATCATTCATGGCATTGATGCATCTCACAGCTCCTACCATATTAACCAAAAATTCCATGGCCATGACTGACCTCAAATTGTCAGCAGTTTTTGAGACAGAGCTCCTTATGCCCCGGCAATTAAGTCATCTAATAAAGAGACTATCACTTGATGGCTGATAAACATTGTTTCTATGTAGTAGCTTAAGTTTAATAAGAATTGTAATATTTACATGCCATCTGCCTTCAACTGTTACTCCAGAAGAAAGCTTCAAGGTGATTGTTTAATTAGGCATGTACAAAGAAGGGAGAAGACTTATACTACAGCATTTCAGTATAGTATCAGAATGTGTTGAGGATGTGAAGGTAGCTACAAAAGATAAAAATCATTCCATTTTGCCACACAAACAAAGCATTCTATACATGATGAGTGTTAGAAAACTTTTTAAAGGATTTTAAGATTTCATTGAAAGGCTGAAAATTTGTTTACATATATTTAGGAATGTAACTGTCAGGTGCTTATTAAGGAACATTATTTGGCACCATGGTGCCTGTCTGTTCCATTAGGAAATCAGGGAATGCATAATGTGAAGAAGTAAATTGAGCTGAAAATCAAGATTCTGAAAACAAATCAAAATAACTAGTAGCATTTGTGGTTTGGTCCTTGGTGTTTCTTCTCTTCTAAAGGTGGCTCTTATCAGTAGCTAATATTCCTTGCATTTTATAATTTTGTGAACAATTTAGTGATAATCTGCTTGCATTCTTTTATTTTGACTGTCCTGGTGATTTTGATTGGTCCATGGATTAGTTCAGTGGCCAGATGGAATGGAGTGTATATTTAGCTCTATTAAATAAAATTGCAAACTCTTATTTGTGAGTGAGCTTGATGTTTGCACTAATAGAAACACACAGTCAAAGCAGTGGAAGTGATTGCACAAAATATTTATCTGATGGAGACAGACCTAAAGAAATTAATTGCTTCATTGTGAGGATATTTATTCCATAGTCTAATGTAGCCATCATTTCATATGATGCTACAAAGGGGTCTGATCATCCTCCTTTCTTTGGAAAACCACAGATGATTTTGGTTCCTTTCTTTCTTTCTTTCTTTCTTTCTTTCTTTCTTTCTTTCTTTCTTTCTTTCTTTCTTTCTTTCTTTCTTTCTCTCTCTCTCTCTCTCTCTCTCTCTCTCTCTCTCTCTCTCTCTCTCTCCCTCCCTCCCTCCCTCCCTCCCTCCCTCCCTCCCTTCCTTCCTTCCTTCCTTCCTTTCTTTTTCTTTTTTGACAAGTGCTCTCAAGATAGAATGCAAAGGTGATTCTTAATTAGTATTAGATTACTTCTGGAACACCAGGGTTTTCCAAGCTAGTATTTTGGATAATTTGTGAATATCATTTGTGTCTTTATCTTTTTGAACAGCCAAACAATTTTAATCAAAAGAGAAGTGGGAGAGGAGAAGAAAGATTGGGAGACATATGTTTGCTCGAAGGACTTCACATATCAAACTGAGAAGTCTAGAACATATGGAGAAAATATTATAGAGCTGCTGCTTTTAATTAGTAGGTAGAGAGGAATGGAAACAAACAGTTTTTGTAACTTTTATTATGACTTTCACTTTGTCTCCTGTAAAGTGAAGTATGGAAAATACAGGTTACATTTTGCAAAAGACTAATCAGCCCATTATTAGTGTTTAATATTAGATTTGATTTCTTAAATATGAGTAAAATACAAATAGTAGTAAGAATTAAACTTTTCTAGTAAAGACTAAAACATTTTAATGTTCCTACACTGTTTCTAAGACTATTTACTGCTAAAAATCAAACTTAAAATATGAAAGTATAGCAATGATCCCATGGTGAACTCTACGTGGGAGGAAATATACAACATTTAATTTAATGTCTAGCTCTTTTATAAACATCCAAGAGGGATGAACTGAAACAAAGCTGTAAATACCAGGAGAACAATAACAGAAAGCAGAAACAATGAAGCAGACTTGGCAGCATTGAACATGAAGTGCTCATAACTGCACACAGTAGACTTCATTGCTTGCTGGTCTTCAGATTGCTCTGACACCCCATGGAATAGCACAAATAAAGCCAAACACATGGCACTTGAAAGAAACAGAAAAATCTTACAGTGGGAAATTGTTCTTGATGACACGAAGGGAAGAGTTTGATAACTAAAACAAATAAAAATTAATATAGAAATATTTAACAATAAATTTTATAAAGGAAATGATTATAAAACAACACATGCAAATTGACTTGGCAGGTTCAAATATAGTGGCATTCCTACTGCCCCCCCTTTTTTTTCAAAATGTGAATACATAATTTTGCATAGAAACTACATATTTCAAACTTTGCAAATTGTACTTTCCCATAAACATACTTAGATAAACACAAACATATGATTAAAATATATATTTCAATACACTCTGAAAAGTATGCTCAATTATAACATTTTACCTAATATATATTATATATTACATGTATATATGTTATACATATTAATATTATATATATTTAGGTACCCTATTTGGATGCATTAAATTTCAGTGTATAAATGAATGGAATAAATAATAAATGCTGGAAAATAATTTTAAGGAGAAATAGAGCATTGTCATCACTACTAAACTATGACAAACATTCTGCATAGGGTCACCAAATGTTAGGACAAACCTAACATGTTCTAAAGTTTGGGAAGTATGGTCTCATTTTCTCTTGACATATCATCTTATGTGAGTGTGTGTGTGTGTGTGTGTGTGTGTGTGTGTGTGTGTGTTTATATATATGTACACATGTTCATGATGTTCATATATGCACATTTGGACACAAATAATTGTGTGCATGTATACACATGGAGGCCAGAGGTCAACATCTTTTTGGTGCTTTATTCAGTTACTTTCCACCTTACATTCTGAGGATTCTCATTGAATCCAGTGCTCACTTGACTAGCTGACGTGGAGCTCTAGGGATGCTTCTCTCCCTCCTGCCAAAGTGCTTTATTTAGTTCCTCAGGTGTGTGGCACCAGGCATGGTTTTAAGGAAGATGCTGGGGATCTGAACTATGTTTCTCATGCTTTAGTGACAGAAACTTTGTCCACTGTGCCATTTGTTCAGACCCTTTCAAAATGATTCATTAAAATAACTATTATTTTTTCCTTAAGAAAATGAGTGGCAATTGGACTATGGAAATTAGAATATGAGATAAGGGCCAACTTTTCACAGCATAGCTACCATCTTTTAGAAATTTTGTTGAATAGGACATTGGACTTAAAAAAAAGTACAGCAAATGCATATGATATCAGGGCTGATTTCTTGCATAAGCAAAGCAACAGGGGAGCTGGACCATTTCTCTCCTCCTCAGCATTGGTCAACTGCACCGAGTTCTTTGTACAGGGTTGAGGATCCATGAGATTTTTTTCCCTTCAGGTAAATTTTTAGGGATTCAAGGAGGTTTTATTTACACAAGTAATGTGTATAGTGTGTGTATTCCATATAAACACACACACACACACACACACACACACACACACACACACACACACGTTCCACCTTACATTTTGAGAAAGGTTCCTCACTGAGCCTGGTGCTCACATGACTAGCTGACAAGGAGCTGTATAAATGTGCTGTTGGAAGGAGGGAAAAGAGGTGGGGAATTGATGTGAGTATAATTTCAAAAAAATAAAACAATTTTGTAATGCAGAAATATTTTTAAAAACAAAGGCAGATTTTCTTTCTTGCCTCAGAAATTCTTTAAAACTATTTCATAAACAAAAATCTCATATGTGAAAAATAATTGTTACAATTTTTATTTTACTTTACATATATTATAATATAATTGTGAAAGAGAAATAAACTATAGACAGGCTTTATAAAGTTTATATCTGTATCTCTACCTTTATCTGTTATGTTTAACTCTGATCTTCTCAAATAAAATAATTCAGTGGCTCAAGAGATGATTCCGCTGTTAAAAGCACCTTCAGGATTTGGCTGGGCAGTGGTCGTGCACACCTTTAATCCCAGCACTCGGGAGGCAGAGACAGGTGGATCTCTGTGAGTTCGAGGCTAGCCTGGTCTACAGAGCGAGATCCAGGACAGACACCAAAGCTACCTAGAGAAACCTTGTCTCAAAAAACCAAAAAAAAATAAAAAAATAAAAAATAAAAACAAACAAACAAAGGAGATGATTCAGCTATTAAAAGCACCTTCAGCACTTACAGGGAATGCAGATTTTAGCCTTAGCACCCACATGGTGGCTCACAACCACTACGCAGACACCATGTAACTATGGTTCTAGGGTATGCTCTTCTCATCTCCATAGGCACCAGGTGCACATATCTTGCACAGTCATACATGAAGGCAAAATACTACTACTACTACTACTACTAATAATAATAATAATAATAATAAAAGTTTACAGAATGGCATGCAGAGAGGAGAGTTGGTCTGAATCTAGTACTGATTTGCCTTTTTCTATATCTTCTAAACATTTAATATGAAAACCTGCTGTCCTCAGTACATTCCAATTTACTTGTTCTCCAAAGATCCTGTACTCATTTGTCTACCTAAAGCTGTCGCACACCATCTCCAGGTTTTGCTTTATTCTTCTGTATGTTCATCTTTACATCAATAATCCAATAATTTTGGTATTTGATTTTCATGTTGTTTCTTATGATAATATTCATAGGCTGTAGTCAGTTACCCTTCTGACATCTTGGGAGTTCAGACATGTATATATTTCTAGCAGTACTTGAAGAGGAGCCTTTCACTGGAATCTGCCAATAAATGATCTGTATCATGAGGGAATAGCGACTGTGAACACAAGGCAGGAGTGAATAGCATCATGAAAACATTATAGGATGCAAGAAGCAGGAAGAACGAAGAGTTTTGTAGTAAGAAAATCAGATGTGTATATAGAGTTATTAGGAACCTTTGAAGAGTATCAATTTCAGTTAGTTGCTGCCTCTTAGGTGATGGAACCTTGTAATGAAAACATTCTTGATAGAAAGAGCCCATCACAAAGGGTGTCTGTATCTTTCATTTGTAAGTAAAGTTTTCAGATGAGAATATCTCAAAAGAGAACACATTCATTTTCAGTGTCTTTTAAGCAGGGCAGGTTTATTGACATCAAGTTTATTTCTTATAGTGAATTTTTAACACGAGTACTTAAGATAATAAGACAAAAACCTTCTTTAGTAAAGTTTTATATTTTAGATACAACACATACATGCTTTTAAGTCTCTACCCCTCTGTGTATAGTAGAAATGTTATGGATATAGAAAGGTTATCATATGAAAATGTAATTTGAAATTTATGTAATAGAATTTGCAATATTCAGTAATGTTATGGCTTATAATTCTAAAAACAGGTATGACAAACAATTTTTAAAATTTTCATAGTAACCTTTCTCATAATGACAATAAAATACTAAAATTCATATATAATAACTATGTTTTGATTCCTATACTATGTCCAAAGTCTTTTTATTATTCAGCAAATTTTTATGCTAATTACTTACTATTGTAAAAGATGGGAGTTTTTAATCCTTTTAAAACATTCTGATCCAATATTGTATTATTTCAGTTTGGTCCCTTGATCACAGGATTGAACCATACAACTGTACAAAACCTGGCACAGTTGTCTTTAGAACAGTCACCTTTTAGATCTACCCAGTTTATCGAGGCTTGAAAGGTACAGAGAAAGGCTGCTTGGGTCTGGGAAACTGATTATAGAAAACTAGGAATTTTGCCTTTATTGAGTCATGGAACCTACCTTCGTAGAGAGGAGTGAAGAACTAGGAAGGCAATAAGAATCTTCTGTAATGCAAAGTACAAACTAGAAAAAAGCCTTGAAAGTTGGGCTCACCTGTAAGGAAATACAAAAGATATCCAGTTAATAGAAGTGAGGTGATGCATATGCTTAGTCACAGGAACATGGAAGAAGAGTGCCATCCTCAGATCTGAAATGTCAGTTCCCTTGTCATTTCAAGCCACGTTCTCAGAACTCTATGAACCAGCAACACAACAACACATGGTGGAGAGGTTATTACTCAAAGCTCAGTGTCCTCTTGACAATAAATAAATAAATAAATAAACAAATAAATAAATAAATAAAAATAAAAAAGATTAAAAAAAACTTCGAATGTCATATCCATGTTGAATTTTGAGCATTGAAGGTCAAATGACATCTCAGGTGGGAATTCATTAACTCAGGATATAAAGGTTGTGCATCTTTTTCTACAGTATGTATAATATCTACTAAAGTCAAACTTAGTGAAATGAAATAACAGGGAATATTTTTTTATTTCAATAGATATGTGGATATTTATTTTCATCTCAGCTTTTTGTGTCTTTGTAAATATTTTAAAATAAACAAAAGGCTATAAAAAGTTAAATTTTAATTGTTGTGTGTATTGTTAATTCACTCTTCTTAGTACATTGTTTTTAATCAAGAGAAGTATGCTATTTCAACCAGGATATGAATTGATTATTGATGTGTCTTGGAGGACCAGAAATTGAAGATAAGCATGGTACTGGGGGTTATATTAAATATTTCCTATACAGCAAAATCTGAAAAAGAATAAATGAAGTAAGTATACTAAATTTACATCATATTTAGTCACAAATAGTTATAACATAAATTTATTCACTTGATGAGTTCATTCCTCAATGAAGAATATTTACTGCAGTTACATCTCACTGGTCTGGTTCAAAGGTCATTATTTGAGTGATAGAAAATACTTCTTCAAAGACCTCTTTTATAAAACATAAAAAATTCATGAATTAATCACTTAGAGGCACATAAAAAGTGGATTACTGTAAAAGCATCTGGCTTTGACTTAGATCATCCTCTCAGAACAGTGAGTATAACTGTTCTTAAACTGGTGTGACAGGACAGAGTGTAATCAGTCTTGACGAAGAGTAACCATGAGCTAATTCATGCATAGAATTGTGTAGTCAAATGGTATTAATTTTATTGGCTTATTCCTTAAAGGATTTAGATTATTTTAAATTATATTGATCCATAACTGCCTCTCAAAGTGGATATGTGTGTGTATATCTTCAAAATATTTCAATAATAAATTCATATGTTGGTTGACCTTGTATTTTTCTCTTTATTAAAAACAATGTTCTAAGAAGGCTGAATTAATAGTTCACATCACAATTAAAATACAACCTATTTATAACTTTATAATGACTCTAAAATATGACCAATATTTGGAAATGTAATTCTTTTTCTCAGATTCACAATAATGCAGATATGAAATTAATTATCTGTATATGAAAATAATTAGTAGTAATATATATATATATGTATGTATATATGTGTGTGTGTGTGTGTGTGTATGAGACAGAGAGAAAGAGAGAGAGAAATAAAAGGATTATAGACCATGAATAAATTATTCACTGTTATGAATATTTAGGCAGTATTTGAAAGTATGTTACAGTTATGAACTCCAGCAGAGAGCATTTAATATAATTAGAGCTAAGAAGATAAAAAAAAATATTGTGCCCTGAAACATTAAGTTGAAATTCAAACAGACAGGCAACTTTGTTACTTCAACATCTATTGTGCTCTTTGCAATATTCTAAACAAATGTATCTGTTTTCTTTCTACAAAAATAAATTCAGGATGATTAAGAGATATCAGCAAAGACAAACAATGAAGTAAGCATTAATTTAAGATATAGCTTACAAGCAACAAAATCACAAACAACAAGAACTTAAAGCCATACTATAATAGACAAAAGTTATAATAAATAGGAACCAGCAATTGATGCTATAAATACTAAATTTTACTGGAACAGTCAGAAACATCTTTATTGGAACAGGTTCAAAATCAGATAAGAAAAATAGAGAACACATAATAATAGTAGTAAATAATAATAATAGTAATTAATAATAATACAAGTAAAATTTTCAAGTTCTTGCTCATATATAGAAACTAAAACCTGACACAGAAAAGTTATTAATAGAGAAAAGCAAAGGTATGTGATGCAGAGCTGGTTAAGGATCAGATGCAAATCGGATCAATGTATCCATGTGTGGAAGTAGCACATTGAACTTCATTGATATTAAAATTAGATAAGCAAGCAATGAAGAAAGAGAGGAAAAGAAATGAGAAATATGTTAATATTTTATTCAGATAAGTTTTGATGGATAAAGTGCTTTTGGGAATGGGCAGATTAAAATATAGCCTATATATTACTTTAATATTATTCTAATTTAATTTTAAATATTAAAATTATTTTTATTCTCTGTGTATACATCTACAGTCAACTTAAAATTCATAAAAATCTAACAATTTATAATCTTCTCAATTGTCTGTAAACTACATCTTCTAAGAAAGAGTTATTTCAAGGTCTTGTAGTTAGGAAGAAAGAACTATCCTGAATCCTCATAGAATGGTATCAGCCTTTTTCAGATGATATTAACTATGTAAAGATGTGTTACATTTGTTTATGTTGTGGAATATTACTTTAACTGTGTAAAGGGGTGTTACATTTGGTATGCTGCATTTGTTTAAAGATATAAGGATGTGTGTTTAATTATGTAAAAATGTATTACAATTATATCACCTTGCTTTCCCAAGGCACCTGATTAATCTAATAAAGAATTGACAGCTAATAGCTAGGCAAGAGAAAGAATAGGCAGGACTGGCAAGCAGAGTGAATAAATAGGAGAAGGAATGTAGAGAAAAGAGAGAATGAGAAAGAAGAGAACGAGGAGAAAGATAAGAACAAGTCGGGCGTTGGTGGTGCACGCCTTTAATCCCAGCACTTGGGAGGCAGAGCCAGGCAGATCTCTGTGAGTTCAAGGCTAGCGTGGGCTACTAAGTGAGTTCCAGGAGAGGCGCAAAGCTACACAGAGAAACCCCGTCTCCAAAAACCAAAAACCAAAAACCAAAAAAAAAAAAGAACATGCCTGGGACCAGAAACCAGGCAGCCACCAATCAGCCAGACATGAGAAGCAGTGAAAGTAAGATATACAGAAGGTAAGAAAAATAACAGCACCAAGACAAAAGGTACATAAAGAGAAACAGGTGATTTTAAGTTAAAAGAGCTAGCCAGAAACAAGCCTACACTAGGTCAAGCATTCATAACTAGTAAGTTTCTGTGTCATGATTTGGGAGCTGATTGATGGCCTAAAAGAAAAGTCCTGGTACACCAACTGATGCTACACTTGGCCTCTTGACAATTAACCTGATCTTTCTTAGTATCTAGATGCCAATGTCCAATGAAGGCAGAGGAAGAGATATCTGAGTAGAGAGTCCAGCAGTGTCCCAAAATTTTGTCTGACTGTGGCAAACCCAAAACATTTCCCACAACTGAGGTTGCACAAAGATTAAATGGGTGGCTTTCTAGGCTCCATCAGTTCCCTTTGGAAATCCCAGGCCAGCACTCCAGCTGTCTTTGACCCCAATATCTTAACAAAAACTAGTGCTTCTGTTCAATTGAACGGATCTTTTAAAAGGTTGCTTGTAGAACACATTGTGCATTTTCAAATGTGCTTTTGCATAGTTTGCAATTTTTGTTTTGTTTTGGATGACAGTATGTTGTTTCACATTACCAGAAATAATTTTGTATTTTTCTCATCGGTATTAATTATGGCCATTCTTGTATTATTAAAAAAGAAGCAACTACATGTAAAATAGCTCATTCTACAGACATTCCCATGTCAGAAAATAGTTGAAAACAAATTAAAACACTTATATTTTCAAAGAGATCTCTAATTGGATTAAAACGGTTTCAATAGGACAAATATACTTGATATTGTAAATGCAGATTCAGAGATCTTGTTCCAAAAAAAAGGGGGGGCTATAGAAGTGATAGGACAAAAAGGTAGATTATTGAATCTACTCTAATCAAAAAACAACTATTTATTTTACATATTTTACCTTAGTATGGATTTTGCTTTATTGATATAATTTTTAAGTTAATTTTGTTATACTGTATGTATATTTCTACTCTTGTTTAGGGTATTATGTTTATGTAGCTCATTTAAAAATATAATATATAATTAAGAAATGCAGATTAATAGTCATATTAATAATATGATTTTTTATATTAAGTTTCATAAAATAGCAAACTTGTATTCATGTTGGGTATGTTTACAAGATCATGCAGAAATATATTTCAGATAAATGGCAATCTTCAACACTTCAAAGGCCTATAGAATATGGCATTTAAAGAGTTTTAATAACTTAGACTTTTCATGACAGTGAGACACATCTGATCCTGGAAGCACCAATTACTTGAAAGAGGATGATGGGCATCAAAGAAACTCTGTCTGGAGTTTGTTTTCTTTACTGCAAAAGTTAGCCATGTGGGCAAAGAAACTACCTTTGCCTTGACTGCTGATAGTAAGTCAAATCTGGACAAACAGGACACACAAAAAAATGTGACTGCCAAACTTTGCCAACACAAGATAGGACAGTCCTTCAAAATTTCCTGCTTCACAGGAAAATCTGTAAGATATACTAAGCCTATAGGCCAAAGATGGATTCCCCAATGTTGCAGAGGAACTTTGGGTGACTGTCTAGGCAGCTTGAGGTCCCCATCATTAGATAACATTTCACTCATTTGGGTATTTGATGGAGTTGAAGACTAAATAGTTATAATTATAGTTTTCTTATTTATAATAGAAAGTAAATTAGATACAGAACTTTAGACTCACCAAGGTAAGATAAATAATTGAGTATTTTCTCTAATTTTGCCAAATGCAAATGGATTAGTGTTACTGTAAATCTTATTTAGCAGTGTTTGTTGTATATAATCTTAATATATTAAAGTTAAAACCTTCCTTTTCAATAAAGGGGAAATGCTGTGGAATAATCCTCTTGTACACTGTAAAGATTTGTCACTCTAATTGGTTTAATAAAATGCTGATTGGCCAATAGCCAGGCAGAAATTATAGACAGGGTGACCAAACTAAGAGTGCTGAGGAGAAGAAGGGCAGAGTCAGGGCAGACACCAGCCAGCCACTGAGAAAGATGTGTAGAAAATGAGGCAACAAACCACGAACCATGTGGCAAAGCATACATAAGAAATATGAGTTAATTTAAGTGTAAGAGTTATTTAGTAACAAGCCTTAGCTAAGACCAAATATTTATAATTAATATAAGCCTCTGTGTGATAATTTGGGAAATGATCTCTAGGTATAACGAATGGGACAGAAAGCTCTGTCTCTGTTTATAGCTGTTTTCTGTATACAAACTAATCTAAATAGACTGATGTATTCACTTGAAATAACAGGTAACAATATTTGTTAGAAATGCTGAAGATGTGATTATTTTACTACATTACACATTTGTTGTATTTCTGTATAAAAACCTCCATTAATTCAATAAGTGATATGCTAGCTTTTTCATTTGTTTATCAGGTTTTTTGTTTGTTTGTTTTTGTTGTTGAAACAGATTCTCATCCTGTAACCCTATATGGCCTGAAATTTGCTATGCAAGACCAGGCTGCTCTTGAATTCATAGAGATATGCCTGCTTCTGCCTTTCTAGTTACTGGGATTAGAGGTGTGGCCAGCAAGCATATCTCAGTCAGTGATAATGTAAATTTTTCTGCTACCTAACTTCTATTTCTTTTTTCCCCCCACTTTCTCTTGTGTCATTCCAAATTACTTCCCCTACCCTCCTTAATTTTCTTCTGGAAATCTAAGAATATATATGCATTTATGACTTTTATGCATTTTATTTATGCCTCTCCTACCCCAGAAAATCGCATGGATTGCTTTTATATAAGATTTTCTGAAACTGACAAAATATCTAAGATGAACAACTTAAAGGAGGGAATGTTTCTTTCAGCTTAAGAGAAGATAGTTAACTGTGTTCATTGATGAGCCAGTATGAAGACCCATGTTGTGAAACTGTTTCCTCAAAAGTTGAAATATTCCCTGCTCTCTAAAGAAAGAAAACTCATCAGACTCTTTAGCTAATTAATCTACACACTCCAGGAAACTCACCAAGCTTACAGGAAAAGATTCACAGTGTTTCTCTTTAGTTTATATAAGCAGTAAACAATTCATAGGGGAAAGGAAACTTGAGGAAAGCTGCTTGTACATAGGGGGAACTTCGTCACGTTCAGCCTTTTAAATTCATCACCCATTTTGGGTGAAGTTTATTTGTGTTGTTATTGTTTAACACAGCTGCTTTTGGCCATCCATGGTTGTAGCATGAATCTTAAAAGATCTTATTAATAAAACAAACCTGGAGTCTGGTATTGGGGTCAATGCTGGAAGATCAGAGAAGCAGAACAAGCCACAGCCTCCTCACCTTGCCAATTCCTCAGCTGATTCTGGTTCCTCAGACTGGAAGCCTCTGAGTCCTCATCCAGAATGATTCTCAGCTGAACTGCTGCTCAAAAGCCTGAAAGCTTAACCAGGCCATAGTTCCTGGTCCTCACGCCTTTAATACCTTTCTGCTTCCTGCCATTACTTCCTGGGATTAAAGGCGTGAGTCATTATGCTTGGTTGTTTCCTGTGTGGTCTTGAACTCACAGAGATCCAGGCAGATCTCTGCCTCTGGAATGCTAGGATTAAAGGCGTGTGCTACCACTGTCTAACCTTTATGTTCAATATTGTGGCTGTTCTGTTCTCTGACCCCAGATAAGTTTATTAGAGTGTACAGTATTTTGGAGAACTCAATACCACCACACATGGTTCTTTAAATAAACCTTCACCCATGTTCTTGTAACTCCAATTAACTCTCTGGATTATCAAACTAGACTCAGATGTAAGCAAGTATTTTGTCTGTCATCAGTGTCCTACCTGGTTAAATGTACTTTTTTGTTCATGTCTCTTCAAAGGAATAAGTTATGCCTGGAATCCAAATTGGAATTGACAAAACCAAAGAAAACTTTGGGAGGGACAGTTTCATAACTCCTGAAATGGCTTATAAGACATAGAAATGGTTTTTGAAGTTAATACTTTTTTAGATTGGAAAATCTGCAGAGGCAATCCCAGTATGACAAGCTTCTTCTGAGTTTTATGGTGTGGTATTTGTGCTTCATATTCTGGGTGATTAGATAAGTAGCTAACCCTGAGTCATGTGAGAGAGGAGCACCCTTGAGAAGAATCTCCAAGTGGTTATTTTTCATCTCTGTGACATGCTTCTTTCATAAATGGATTCTGGTGTCTGAGTACAAAAATGACTGCAGAACACCCAGTTGACTAGAGAATATATTCCAAGTTCTGAAAGTGACATGGATGGAAATAGATCTTAATCATGCTGTGATGGAAACAGTGTGGGTTTTACTGTGGGTGATAAGACATGCAACCGAGGCTTATCAGTGTTCCCAGAGATATCTTGGCCTTCTAAAGGAAGTATTACACTGAGAAAAACACGTGGATTTTATCTTCCATTTTAGCTTCTGTATTAGCATGAAAAATGGAAAGGAGGAGAATGAGATCAAGGTGTTGGCATGCTATTTTTTTTTATTGCTAGTGGAGTATAAGGGCAAAGCTACAAGTTATACCCATGCTAAAGAGCCTTTCCTGTAACCAAACGTGAGAACCTATGGAAAATAAGTTGAACAGTAAGGACAGAGAGGAAAGAGTAGAAATGATAAAAGATACCCCTCAGATCTGATCTTTAAGACAAAAGATGGGAAATGTCATGATTCAGCATGCAGAGAGATGCCTTAATGATATCCCAGCAAAAGAAACAATATGATAGCTAAATAATAGTATGCATATGAACTGCTTGAACTGAAGAGAATGTTTTAGCAAGAAATGAGAGTCTCTCACAGCCTGAATAGTGAGGCAAATGAGCCAGTCTGGGATCACAAAAGTAGAGAAACTGACAAAGAAACTGCTTAATCATACATAATAAAAATAAATCAGAACCTAAAGCATAGGCTCACACTAGCAATTGAAAGTACTTGTTTTTTTGCCAAGTGTGGTTCCTATGAATATCAAGGGTTGGAAGACAATAGAAGGAAAAAAGACATTACTGAAGGTATTGGGTGTATGAGAAGCCATGTTATGCCCAGTTTATAGGCCTAAGAGGATTGTGTTTACAGGAGTTAAGAAAGAAGTGACATCAGCAGGGACCTTGAACCTAAGGCTTTTAGGCTTTGATGCCATGGTAAGTATTGGTATTCACAAGATTGGAGTGATATAAATGATTTAGTAATCATGTAAATTGGATTCACAAAACATTAAAGTATCCAAGAAGGGTTGCAAATATAAAAGCACATGATGGGGTCTATTTGTGTTACTCAAAACCAAATATGGCTAGATTTATGTCAAGATGAAGTTCCTGGCAAAAAAAAAATGATAAAGTTTACAGTGCTGTGCTTATGAGTCTTTAAAGCCTGTATGCCAGTTCAATAAAGAAATGGAAAAAGTGATTATAAGGCAGGGGCTATAGGTGTCTCCCACTTCTACACTTGCTGTTGAAAGAAAGTGACCTTCAAAAGTAGGGAACATCCCAGCTATGATAGGAAGACTATGATTGACCATGAGTACGGCCATACATGGCAACTGATAGCTCCACAATAAATTGTGGACTTTATCTCTTATTGGTGTTTGAAGCACAAAGTATATGCTTTAGTGGATGTTGGGGTCAAGTGTACTTTAAGTTGTGACAACCTCTAAAAGAACAAAGGGCATTGGATTATAGTATACGTGTATTAGAGTACAACACACTACTTATGAAATAGACTAAACTTGACATATGTAATTTTTACCATTAAGAAAATACTGTCTGGTTTTTTTTTTCTTCTGAAAGAAAATATGCTAGTGGTGTCCATATGGATGGAGCATACCCTGCATAACACTGTTACAGAGTTTTACTGAAAGTGCACACTATTAAGAAGATAATTCCGCATTGGTCAATCTGATAAATTGTAGTACTAGGGCTATAGTACAAGCTGTCAAAAGACATCAGAAGATTTATAAAATCCATCAATGAAATAGCAAGAATAGAGAGTATTCTCTTAGCCTAAATCTATTTCAATAGCCTGGTATATCCTGCAAAGTGATAGCTAGTTGGGTCTAGGAGAATGGATGTTTGTTGTAGAGAACTAGAAAGGGTATTGCCACTACTATCCATATCATTGTATTAAACACTACTCTTTTGACAAAAGAATGGATGGATACAAATGATGTGATCTTTTCATGTTGCATGGACATTGACAACACAATTTTTATTGATTTTATTAGTTGCTGAATCTCAATTCTAATTCCTATTTCAACAGGAAGGCTTCAGATTTTCTTTAAAGGCTTCTTTCAGATTTTATTTAAAGGCTAATAGTCATGATGCAGTGGGCCACATTGTCACTTTGTTATTCTGTCCACTGTGAAGGATTTCATTATATAGATGACATAACACTGAGTTCTAATTTTTATGGATTTAAAAATATCAGAAAGATATACTAATGCACATAAAAGAATGGGAATGGTAAATCACTCTGCAGAAGATATAAGGGTCAGGCACAGCTCTGAAATTCTTGAAAGTATTATGGCCAGATAAAATACTTATCACATGTGACACAATTATTTAGAAACATTCCTGCCTATAAATGCAAAACATCAGTAGGTGTTCTTGAGGCTTTTGGTATGTCAGTACAGTCTTCCTGTCCTATTTTGCTCAAGTTGCTCATGGACCTGGACAAACAGGTGGTTCTTCACTGAAAAGGTCCGAAGGAGGAGGGTCAGGAGATGAGATGATAAAGAAGAAAATAGGGAAGTTTAGGATCAGGAGATCTTACATAAGCGGGTGGCTTATGCAAGTAAGTTTATTAAGAAGTACAGCAATTACACACTATTTGCAGGGAGAAAATGGGACAGAGTCAGTGGAAAGCTATCATACAGAAGATGATGTCAAAAGGAGGTTAATCAATAATTGTTGGACAGGAGGAACACAAGGTATCTTTCAGGTATCAGAGACTCAGCACAAAAGGGCCATGAGACAGATATAACACCTTAGGATGGGAAACATTGAGTTCTCAGAATCAGAAGCCACAGCTTCCCCAATCCCTGGACCTGGGCCAGTAGCATCTCTGCAAGGAGTATTCCTAGGTTTAGAGAAAATGCTGTCTTACTTCTCCATACACCAGGTCCTCAGGGAAAGACTCCAAATGTTCTAACTCTGGGTTACTAGTGGCTCTGCCAAGCGTATTTCTGGCTTAAAGAAGGAGCTATGTTTCTCTTTCCATACATCAGGGCCTCAGGGAAAGCCTCAGGTAATCTAGACCTCAGCATTCCATCATTTGTATAACTTGGTAAAATGGGGCATCTAACAGAAAGAAACTCAAGAGGCTTTTGTGTAGCATGAATCTTAAAAGGTTTTATTAGTAATGCTGAGCTGAATCCCCAGGGGAGTCCTTGCCCTGGAGGAGATGGGAATGGTGGGTGGATAGTGGGGGGGTGAGAAGAGGGAGGACAGGGGAATCTGTGGCTGATATGTAAAATTAAATTAATTATAAAATAAGAAAATAAAAAAAATAAAATCAAACCTGAAGCCAGGTATTGGGGTGAATGCTGGAAGGTCAGAGAAGCAGAACAAGCCACAGCCACCTCACCTCGCCAATTCCTCAGCTGATCCTCTTTCCTCAGACTGGAAGCCTCTGAGTCCTCATCGAGAATGAATCTCAGCTGATCTGTTACTCAAAAGCCTAAAAGCTTAACAGGTTCTAGTTCCTAGTCCTCATGCCTTATATACCTTTCTGCTTCCTGCCATCACTTTCTGGGATTAAAGGCATGTGTCGCCAGGTCTGGCTATTTCCAGTGTGACATTGAATTCACAGATCCAGACAGATCTCTGCCTTCAGAATGTTAGGATTAAAGGTGTATGTGCCACCATTTTCTGGCCTCTATATCTAGTGGCTGTTGTGTTCTGTGACTCCAGATAAGTTTATTAGGGTGTACAATGTATTGGGGAACATATATCACCATACTTTTGAACAGGCTTTAGATCCTTGTAAGTTAGGATAGGTTAAGTTTTCTTTGGTCCTGCCCAGCTAAACGGACCCCACAGCCACTTATAAAATAACTGCTCAGTCATTAGCTCAGGCCTACCACTGACATTTTAAATAAGTTGCTCCTTAAAAGTAAGTTCAACAATCCATCCTTTTATCCTATCAGATCAATATCCTATATATCCACATCATATCCACCTTTCTTCTTTTTGAAAGAGTTTAACTATGATCAACAACAATTTGTAACCAACAACCTTAACAAAGACAAATATCTATAATCCATTTTTTTGGGGGAATGTGGGCATAGTTTTCTAGGCTACTTCCTGTGGATAAAGGGCCCTGGTAATCTTCTGAGAAAAATTCGAGATAATGGTCAAGTCCTGGGAAGAGCAGCTATAATCTCTGTTGATAGGTACCATATGTTAAAGTTCAGGAGGTCTGGCTTGATCAAATCCGTTGTTTCTTGCTTCCTGTGGAACCAAAAGCAGAGCCTTCTTTCCAAAGCAACATATCCTTAGACACAACTTTTGAAGTTTAGATACCTTTAAAATATACACATTGGTTTAACTGAGTAGCCTTTACAATCAAATGATTTTCTTCAGTAAAAATAAAAAAAAAATATCAAAGACAACAGAATCCAGATTCTCTGTGTAATATCCTTCTATATGTGGCTTATTTTTATATTACTTTTACTGTGTCTTTAAAGACTTTGTTTTTTAAAATTATTTATTTAACTGTCTACATTTCTTTTCTTCTCTCTTCCAAGCCCACATACATTTTTACATATACCGTAAACCATTTAGAGGTTTATTTCACCTGAATCTGCCTTATTGTGAATCTATTGCTTTAAATTGCAGCATTACTAAAACTGAAATGGCAGTATTGGCTGCTGGCTCTGCCCACCTCAGCTTCCCAACATGGAGGAACTACTATGTTTACAGCCAGCTCTGAGAACCATGCTCACCACAGATTCTGGGAAGCAGTGGGTCTATGCTTCTATCAAAGCAGCACGTAGCCCAGAAACCGCTTTTTTTTTTTTGTCTGTATTAGCAAAGGTTAAATCCATCACACAGTGTAATGTGTGGCTTGGAGATGCCTCTGTGTACCTAGGTGGGAATCTACTATGCTGCAGGTCAAGCCTGTATGCCACAAACCAGCCATGGAGTAGCTCAAGGGTACAGGTTGCAGCTGGCCTGAGAGAGACAACTAGGAAGCTGCTTTTGGCTCCATTTTAGAACCATTTTTTAAAGTTTTCTCAGGTTTTAGGTGAAAACTTTTGCCCCATGTCTTGGTGCCAATTGAACTGAAAGTTTTCCTGTGCCCACCCAGCTCATGCATCCTTGCCTTCCTACAGCCACTCAGACCCAAATGAACACACAGGGCTTATATTAATTACAAATTGTATGGCCTATTGGCTCAGGCTTCTCACCAGCTAGATCTTACATCTTTTTATTTTATTTTATTTTATTTTATTTTATTTTATTTTATTTTATTTTATTTTATTTTATTTTATTTTACAATACCATTCAGTTCTACATATCAGCCACAGATTCCCTTGTTCTCCCCAATTCCTGCCCTCCTCCCCTTCCCCCCAGCCCACCCTCCATTCCTACCTCCTCTAGGGCAAAGCCTCCCCAAAGGACTGAGATCAACCTGGTAGACTCAGTCCAGGCAGGTCCAGTCCCCTCCTCCCAGAAAATAGATCTTACATCTTAAATTAACCCATTTCTATAAATCTATACTTTGCCAAGAGGCTCATGGCTTACCGTTATCTTTACATCTTTCTTCTCATGGCTACAGCTGGCAGTGTTCTCTTTGTTCTGCCTTTCTTATTTTAAACTTTTTTTATTTATTTTATTTTACAATACTATTCAGTTCTACATAACAGCCACAGATTTCCTTGTTCTCCCCCTTCCTGCCCCCTCCCCTTCCCCCCAGCCCACCCCCCATTCCCACCACCTCCAGATCAAGGCCACCCCCGAGGACTGAGATCGACCTGATAGACTCAGTCCAGGCAGGTCCAGTCCCCTCCTCCGAGATTGAGCTAAGCGTCCCTGTATAAGTCCCAGGTTTCAAACAGCTATCTCATGCAGCGAGACCACATGAGAAAAGGAAGAAACAAAGTGCTAAAGAGGCCCACAGAAATCCACAAAGATACCCCTACAAAAGACTGCTGGCAATGGCCAAGAGACAGCCGGGACTGACCTACTCTGGTAATGGGATGGCCAAACACCCTAATAGTTGTGCCAGAAACCCCATCCAAGTACTGAGGAATCTGGATGCAGACATCCACGGCTAGGCCCCAGGTGGAGAGCTGGGAGTCTTATTAGCGAGAAAGAGGAGGGTTTATATGAGCGAGAATTGTTGAAACCAAGGTTGGATAAAGCACAGGCACAAATAGCCAAACGAATGGAAACACATGAACTCTGTTCTGCCTTTCAACTTCCTCCTCTCTAGTTAGAATGTCCTGTCTAACCCTATTCTGCCTCACTATTGGCCAAACATCTTTATTATCAACCAATCAGAGCAACACATTTTCAAAGCATGTAAGAAGACATTCCTCCATCAGTTAGGCATCTTTGGTCCCAAACATGAGCAAGTAGTTACATTTGGGAATTAGCAACATCATGGGAAGGGTCATGAACTTGGTATTCATCACCAGGATATCAGCTACTAGCTGTATGTAAAGCAAGTGACTCCATTAGTAGGCCCACCTCAGTAGCCATGAACAGTTTAGCCAATAAAGAGTTGCATCCCCAGGAGAGTAAGCCAACCCTGACACTGCCTGGAACACCAGGATCCACAGACTGGATGACCCAGAGACTTAGAATGGAACCACATGACTGTAGGAAAAAAAAAAGTCAGTGTAATGATACCTAAGGGTATTCTGTTGTACTTGCTGATTGGTTCCTAGCCCAGTTGTCATCAGAGAGGCTTCATTCAGCAACTGAAGGAAAAAGGTGCAGAGACCCATAGTCAAACATTAGTCTGAGCTCAGGGAATCCTGCAGAAGATGGGGAAGAAAGGATTGTAGGAGCCAAGGGGGTCAAGAACAGCACAAGAACCCCACAGAATCAACTAAACTGGCTCACAGGGGCTCACAGAGACTGAACTGACTGCCAAGGAGCCTACATAGCACTGACCTTGACACTTTTCATATATGTTGCAGTTGTGTAGCTTGGTCTCTGACTCTCTTCCTGGCTTTTGAAACCCTACTTCTCACAATGGGTCACCTTACCCAGGTTTAATACATTGGGAAGTGCTTAATCTTTCTGCAATTTGATATGCTATGCTTTGTTGATATCCATGGGAGACCTGACCTTTCCTGAATAGAAATGGAGGAGGAGTGGATTGGGGTGGTAACAAGGGGATGGGGGGAGTGGGAAGAGAGGAGGGAGGGGAAACTGTAGTCTGGATGTTAATTAAACTAACCAACTAACTAAATAAATAAATAAACAAATAAATAAAAGTGTTGTCTCTTCTGGTAAGGTACAGAGTTAATCTCCGTAAAGACAACAAACATTAATAGCACCAGTGTGGGGTTCGTAAGCGCTGACACCAATATCATGTATACCTTGCTGAGATTGATGTCCTTTCAAGCCTCTGACCCACCATCAGTAATCTGCCCAATAGTCAGTTGACAGACAAAGTGATAAAAGGAACTACTCATCCTACTGTTATCTATTGAATCGATGAGATAATGATTGTCATCAATTAAAATGTATAACTGTAGCAAATTAAAGGAACACAGATATCAATAAAAGAGAATCAAGAACTCTAATTTACAACGTTTCTCAGTCAAAGAAATATAAAATATAAAAATAAATATATTACACTATTTTAAGTAGTCCCTTTAATTGGCAACTACATGTCACTTAATATGATCACTTATGATTGGTCAAACTTTATCCAAAAAATATTCAGTTTTACATCTACTCAGATTTAGTTAAAATAATATAATGGAGGACTTTAAAAAAAGAGAACAAGTTCTGCTTTTTGGACTTCAAGTGTATACTTTTAAATTGAATCTCTGTTTTAGAAACCATAGATCTATATCTTAACATTTGACTTGACGTAGGAATCAGTTTGAAAAGTCAAGTAAAAGAGGGTACAGTAATAAAGTTTAAAACTGAGCCAATCATCCTCAAGGTTAAATTTGATCAGTATTACCAGATACTAAAATAAATTTATGGATAAATAATAAAATTACAATAAGATAATAATTGTTCTACATGAAAGTTGGAAGTAGGTATATTACCTTGAAAAATACTTGTTTTAATAAATTCTTATTAGAAAATTAATAGTCATTAAATATATCAATGTGAGAGGAGTCCAGGAAAGTGGCTTTGCAACAATTTATCTGTTGAGTAAGTCAACTAATATCTGAATCATAGCTGAGGCATGAGCTTGCTGAAATTTAAATGACCTTAAGAAAATAATGAAATTGGACCTTTACAATGCAGCATGTATAAAGCTCAACTTGAGATTGACTGAGCTTGAACAGTTTTGAACAGCTAGGTGGACATAGAATTGAATTCTAGAACTGAATGAAAATGAATACTCAACATACCAAAACTTGTGGGACACAATGAAAGCAGCCCTAAGAGTCAAGTTAATAGCACTAAGTCACTACAAGAAAAAAATAAAACAAAACAAAATACTCAAAACAAACAAACAACAAAACTGTGAGGGTTCTCACAGAAGCAACTTAACAGCACACTCAAAGTCTCTAAAAAAGGAAAAAGAAGAAGAAATCACATTCAAAAGGAGTAGATGACAAGAAATAATCAAAGCTGAAATCAATAAAATAGAAACAAAGAGAACAATACAAAGAAACAATGGAACTAAGAATTGGTCCTTTAGAAAAATCAACAATAACAACAAATCCATATCCAATTAAAAAAAAAAGATTTTATATTCCAAATCTGATAGAGAAAAGAATAGGGAATATACTGATATCATTGGCACATGAAAGGGCTTTCTGAATCAGAAGTTCTAAAAGAGATATTAAGACTAGCAATTAATAAGTGGTACCTCATGAAGCTAAAATGTCTCTACACAGCAAAGGACAGAAGAATATATCAGTTATGCTTTTGACAGAAGTTCAGTATTTTAAATATGCAAACAATAGCAACAACAAAACTAAATATCAAGAAAACAAACAACTCAATTAAATATGAGGCATGGCACTAAACAGAGAGTTCTTTTTTATTTTATAATTAATTTAATTTTACATGTCAGCCACAGATTCCCCTGTCTTCCCTCCTTTCCCCTCCCCCAGACCCCCCCCCATTCCCACCTCCTCCAAGGCAAGAACTCCTCTGGGGATTTAGCTCAGCCTGGTAGATTCAGTTGAGTCAGGTCCAGTCCCCTCCTCCCTTAACCTAGGCTGAGCAAAGTGTCCCAGCATAGGCTCTAGGTTCCAAACAGCCGGCTCATGCTCTAAGGACAGGTCCCAGTCCTACTGCCTGGGGGCCTCCTAAGTAGTTCAAGCTAATCTACTGTCTCACTTATCCAGAGGGCCTGATCCCATTCCACGGGGGCTCCTCAGGTATTGGTTCATAGTTCATGTGTTTCCACTAGTTTGGCTATCTGTCCCTGTGCTTTTCCCAATCATGGTCTCAATATCTCCTGCTCATATAATCCCTCCTCTCTCTTGTCAACTGGACTCCTGGAGCTCCCCCTGGGGCCTGGCCGTGGATCTCTGCATCTGCTTCCATCAGTCATTGGATGATACTTCTATCATGACAGTTTGGCCATCTGATCACCAGAGTAGTTCAGTTCGGACTTTCTCTAGACCATTGCCAATAGTCTATTGTGGAGGTATCTTTGTGAAATTCTGGGGGACCTCTCTAGCACTCTGCTTCTTCCTATTCCCATGGGGTCTTCATTTATTATGGTATTTCTTTCCTTGTTCTCCCTCTCAAAACAGAGGGTTCTTAAAAATGAAGTGAAAATAGCTGAGAAACATTTAAGAAAAGATTGAACATCCATAGCCGTTAGGAATTGCAAATTATAACTACTTTGAGATTTCAAACTTCCCCATCGGAATGCCCATGATTAAAAATGAATGAGAAACACTAATTCATTGCTGGTAGGAGTGCAAAGTGGTACAACCACTATGGAAATTAGTGTGATAGTTACTCAAAAAAATAAACAAGCAAGATCCAGGTTAGCACTCTTAGAAATATCACAAAGGCTCTATATGCTACTATAAAGATACGTGCTCATCATGTTCATTGCTGGTATATTCACAATAGAAAGGAATTAAAACAACATAGATAGCTACCAAATGATAAGTGGGTAATGGAAATGTGGTATATTTACAAAATGGTATAATAGTTGTTAAGAAAAATTAAATTTGCTGGTAAGTGGCTGTGGAAACAATCATCTATTTAATAATCTTAATGTAATCAAAAGAAAATAAAGTTATAGTTGTCAAAGTGCAGAGAATACGTGAATGTTGGGTGCTTAAACCCAACTGATATATTTATAACACAACCCCTAAACCTAAGGCTTAAGGAAAAATCACTGCTGTGGAGACAGAAAGATTGTTAAAGGCAGTGGTCCAAGATGCCTGTTGACAGATCATGTTCCCTAAACACGACAGGGAAAATGCTTCTGTAAACTCTCAACAATATGGTTGTGTGAGAAAAAAAAAAGAAGAAGACAAGCCTAATGACAATGTGAGTCAGCATACCAGTATATGCTGACAAAGAATATACATGCATACATATGTCTACATAGTTTGTGGCTTTGATGATTTCTACATTAATTATGATTATTTATTTATTTATTTTTACCTCATTGACTGGGCCTAGCCTTGTTCTCTCCTTTCTCTTCAGTTCCTCTTAAGCTATCCTTTCCTGTATCTAGCCAAGATTTTGGTTTGATCTTACCTTTTCAGATTCATTTATGGTGTTCTTTATATTTGACTCAAAATGAATATATCTCTAGGAAAAGTCCTAAATCCTAACTAAACCACACAAATGAATAATCTGAGGTTTGCTACAGCTCCTCTGCTGTGACTTTTGCAGGAAGGGTAAGAACATGGGTAACTGAGGATGAGAAAAGAATTTGACTTCCTATAGAATGTTTGTTTAGACAAAAATAGAACATTTTGCCCCGTGTTTACATTATATTATTTGAGTCTTTCAAATGAACAAATTAGACATTAGTTTCCTTACTTTAAAAATGAAAAGGAAGATTTAAAAGGTTAAACATTTTTGCCTGAGACTGTATATTGGTAAATGGTAAAATGCTATTTTCAACAAGCCTGAAGGAAAAAAAAAATCAGGGACTTAAAAGGGTATTCAACAACCTAATAATTAAATACCAAACACTGCAATATAACAACATTCTAAGGATGAATCCGTGTAGATTCTAAAAGGCTCTAGAGTCCCATACTATAATCTCAACTCATTTTTTTAAAAAAATACTAAATATGTATATTCTCTAATAAGAAAGAGTTCAATAATTATGACTTTAGTAATTGCAAAATGTAAATATTTCTAAGAAAGAATTCTTTCCCCCAAAATTGATATCATACGTTATAGGCAGATACTTTCAGTTATTTCATACTATTTGAAATGTACAATGGAGTACATCAAACTTTAAAATCAAATAAATAAATCAAAGACCATGGTTTTAAGTTTGTGCAAGATAAAAATATTCCTATTGTTGCCGGGCGGTGGTGGCGCACGCCTTTAATCCTAGCACTCGGGAGACAGAGGCAGGCGGATCTCTGTGAGTTCGAGGCCAGCCTGGGCTACCAAGTGAGTTCCAGGAAAGGCGCAAAGCTACACAGAGAAACCCTGTCTCGAAAAACCAAAAAAAAAAAAAAATATTCCTATTGTAAAGCATTGAAGACAGATGACATGTATTCACTCTCTAGAAAAAATATATAAATGTCATTTTAAGGATGTTTTATTTAGAGAAATAAAGAATGAGAGACTGAGACTTACTTAAGTTATATTTTGTCTCTGAGGAAAAACATAAACCTGAAATTATTTGTTTAATGGGGAAACAGCTATCAAAATTGATCATGATTTCTTTTTATTCTTATTATTGTCTAATGCAAACATATATACACACATATTCCTAAATATAACCTGCTCAGTCTGTATAATGATACTTGTATGTATGTTTTTGGTGTTGACCATTTCATATTAGATGACCAATTGGTGTCTTCTTCCCTAAGTAAGTCTATTTCTCTCAGTCTCAGTATTTCTTAGCTGCCTGTGATTTGTGTGTGTGTGTGTGTGTGTGTGTGTGTGTGTGTGTGTGTGTGTGTGTGTGTGTGTTGAGTTCAGGCTTCCTGAGCTTTCCCTTGTCCATGTTATCATGTCTGCTGTTGTCAAACTTGTTCACCCCATAATTGAGGGGTCATGTTGGTAAGATTTTACAGCTGGAGATTCTGATATTATTAGGAGACATAGTCTCACAATAATCTATCTTACATCTTGCTTTGTACAATTTTTCCAACCCCTTCTTCTGCATTGATCCCTGAATATCATGGTGTGTGTTACAATGTAGATGTATTGATTGTCACTGTGCACCGCAACTCAGCATTTTGATTGCTTGTGCTTTTCTATAATGGTCTATGTCTATTGAAAAGAGAAGTTTAATTGATGGGGGGATGAGGACTACACTTATTTGTGGGTATATGGGCAAAAATGTAGGATGTTGTTAACTGTTTTATGCTGACTTAGTAAACTGGTGTTTATAGATTTGCCTCAAAGCTCTTTATAGTTAGCTAGTATTCCAGTTTCAGGCATCATTACTATTTTGTTTAGTGGGACTTAAATCCAATTAGAGACTCTTGGTTACCTCCATGGTAAGTGTGCCATTACTGCACTGTTAGAGTTATTGTGCCATGCTGGTCATTATTGTGGGTCATAATCTGAGTACAACTTTTGGTTGTGTCCTTCCTTTGGAAACTTTTATAGCTCCTTCTGGTATTATTAAAGCTCTTCCTAAGGGAGTATGCTTTTAGGTAACTCAAGCTCAGGGGTCTCTGTAGCTAGAGTTTTCCTGCCTTGCTTACAGTCAGGACAAATCTTTGTCAACCGCCAGTCCCACAGCTGCTCAGACCCAACCAAGTAAACACAGAGACTTATATTGCTTACAAACTGTATGGCCGTGGCAGGCTCCTTGCTAACTGTTCTTATATCTTAAATTAATCTATTTCCATAAATCTATACCCTGCCACGTGGCTGGTGGCTTACCAGCAGCTTCACATGCTGCTTGTCCTGGCAGTGGCTGGCAGTGACTCCTTCTGCCTTCCTGTTCTTTTATTTCTCCTCTCTGTTAGTCCCACCTATACTTCCTGCCTAGCCATGGCCAGTCAGTGTTTTATTTATTGACCAATCAGAGCAACTTGACATACAGACCATCCCACAGCACCTAATCATCCTCTATGCAGACCTGCTGGGTAAAGCCACAAGGAACCCGAGAATGGGCTCCCACAGGACATACAGAACATCCCACAGCAGGTCTTTATGTCCTGTGTCTGAAGGTCAGGATGTCTTCAGCCATAGAGATTTATCTTCTATTTCCATGGGTAGGAGGAAACCAGGGGCAACCTTGACCAACAACTCAAAAGAGAGCTTAGTGTTGGATTTATTAGATGATCTTTGGTTGTTAAAGGAAACACTATCAGACCAGATGGGAAAATTTATTTAAATTATATATGTATATTAGTACACTGACTTACCTGTATTGTAGATTTTTAGGTACATATTGTGAGTATAATGCCTTATGTCTTTTATCAGACATTCTTAATGCTGTTTTACCTTCTTCTCCCCTTCTTGTGCATCTGTCTCTCTCTCTCCTTTTAATAAGAGCTCCCTATGTTTTTTTTAATCTCCCCAATCAGTAGTTTTATGTATTAGTTTCACTGCCCAGTATTTCTTTATATAAGTGCCTTTTAATTATATAATTTAATGTTAGATAATGTTTTATTTTATTAATAAGAATCTAAACATGCAGTATTTCCATAAAATTACATTATTTACAAGGCAGAAGTTTTATTTACAAATAGGGTTGCTATTATTTTCTATGAATGTGAAAATTTAATTCTAATGAATGACTGTGTAGTTATCAGTGCATGATTGGCACCTGAAGGATTGATATTGAGTTCTTAATGACTCTATAGGCTTTGTGAATACCACTTCAACCTCTGAGAGTAAATATATTGCAAAATCAATGAAGCGATAATACAAAATTACAGCATATGCATACTAATATAAATGTCTTTTTCTTGAGTTATTGTGGAGTTACATTTATGCTGTAATTAGAACTTAAATATAAATGACAACTTTGTGAGCTATAGACTGGAAGAATCAGCTGCCATTTTTGACATGAGGCATTTTTTTTTTTTTTTTTTTTTTTGGTTTTTCGAGACAGGGTTTCTCTGTGTAGCTTTGCGCCTTTCCTGGAACTCACTTGGTAGCCCAGGCTGGCCTTGAACTCACAGAGATCCGCCTGGCTCTGCCTCCCGAGTGCTGGGATTAAAGGCGTGCGCCACCACCGCCCGGCTATGACATGAGGCATTTTTTAGAATAATCTAATAGGGTATTTAGATTTCTAAAATGGACATTTAGATCTAAGGCTAGAGCATATACCAAATTATGAAAGCATGTAGGAAATGCATGTTTGCAACAAGGTATGTGTTATTTATTTATAACCCTCTTATTGAAGTCTTTTTCCCCGCAAATCACATGTAGCCACACCTGACATTGAAACTCATGGCAATCCACTTGCCTCAGTTGCATTAGTGCTAGAATTACAGTTTTGTGTCACTTTACATGGCTGCTTCTTGATATTCTCAATACATGCAGATGCAGGTGTGATCCTAGTGTAAAAGGTGGCCTGCCTAATTTGAATAGCAACGTTTTTGTAGTGAAGGCAGAAGTGTGTACTCTCTAACTCTCTTTAGGGTAGGGAATTCTCTTCATCTCTGATTTAATAGGTTGCAGATCCCTCTGAGGTAAAACTACCAACTACAGTATCATTTTTACAGAAGGCATTCTTTAATTTCAAGATGTAAAAAATGAATTACAATGTTTTCAGAAGAAAAACTACAACTTGTTTCAGAAACAGTCCTTGACAATCTAAAGATGCTTCACAACAAAATACCTTTGATAATACCAATGAAACAGTAATGCAAACTCTGATTTTCATCAAAACCACATAGATCAATTCTATACTACACATATTCTTGGTCCACTGACAATTCAAATAGAAAAATATACTTAACTTGACTCTAAGTTAGAGAATAACAAACACTATTGTGACAGTATTCATACATCATTATTTGCTAAAACTGTGTTCAGCTTTTGATTGTTTACTCAATTATGTACAAATAGATGAGTACACAATCCAAACCAATCATTAATCTTAGAAATGAATTATATTTGTCTGTAGAATGTATTTCATGTTTATGTTTATTGCATATATTTATCTTAGTATATTTTACCCAGAAAACTGCACATGGAGTATAGGTCCTACTGTTTGTTGTTCATAAACTCTATCATAGCTTATATTGCTGTAGTTAAAAAAAAGCAAGACATACACATAGTAGATCAAAAGCAATGTTAATTAGAAAATCTGCAGAATCTGGTATCTTTGTGAGATTTTGATGTACATTATACAAAATTTACTGACACTTATGAGCTCTCAAAATCCCCATACATTTAATTAGTATAATTTAAGAACTCATTTTAATCATTTCATTCATGTTTTTTAAGCATTTTTCACACCGAGGCATATTCTCGCCATTATGATAAATAGCAGTAAATTGAACAAAGTCTAAACTGTGATCACAATTCTTAAATTTAAAACACTGTATGTAGCAAATAATGTGTGTGTTTATATGTATGTGTGTATAAAATGAATATATATTAAAAAGAACTAAATCTGAGTAAGGGAAATGGAGTGCTAGAGAGTTGTACTAGTGGCAGAGTAGCATCATTCATTTCAGGTGAACAGAGATTATACTACATGAAAATATGCTTTCGAGCAGAGTCCTGAGTGAAGTGAGAAGGTCATCTCTGATCGGGGATATTCAGTTAGAGGACAAGCAAGAGTAAATTCCTTAAAGTTTGAGCACATTTTCTACATCCTATTCATTGGTCAGCAATATTTCTTATCCGTTGTGTATATATCTTCAATGAGAGTTATTTATATTAGTAGCTATATTTTTTATCATTTTATATATGTATAATGTTGTATGATGCCTACTTTTCTTCTTTCTCAATGAATCATTTTAGCTTCCACTCCTATTACTAAACCACATGATGTTTTGACCCAAATGTACCCTTCAAATATGAAATACAAGATTTCTTTAGCAAAAAAGCATCTTTTTGTTTTGTTTTGTTTTGTGCTTCTCAGTCAATCTCCATAGTGAGTAAAAGAAATAAATATTAGGCTATCTTATGGCAATGTAATTTATAAATATGACTCTTTAATGCAAAATTTGAATGGATATTTTCCTTAGGAATATGCTAAATATATGGAAAAACAAAATCAGAAGATTTTGCATTTATTCCTTTCCTCATATTCAACAACTATCAAATGACTTAGTTGAATTTTCAGATTTTAAAATATGTACTTTATGTTTCTAGAGTATCTACAAATGTTAAAGACAGACAAACCTAAATTTGATGTTAGTTTCCTGAAATGATGAAAACTATAATGTAATGTATTGTATATGATTTTACAAATAAATGCCTATCTGAACCTCAGACAGTGACTTTATTAATAATAAGGTTTTTGAATGTATAAATGAAAGCTCTTGAAATGAAATCATACTGGATTTAAGGTTCATCTTAAACCCAAGGACTGGTATCCTAATAAGAAAATTCAGATGCAGTCATGGAACAAAGGTACAGATGGAATATCATGAGAATGGGTGTATAATCTGTGGTTCATTTATAAAACAAACAATGAAATGTCAAGAATTGCCAGTCACAAGAAGTTAGGAGAAAGTGTCTCCATCTGAATCTCTCAAGGAAACAAACACTGCCAATACATTCATTTCAAATCCTGATCTCTTCATCTCTGAGAAAATAAATCTGTGCTACTTTAAGCCTGTAGTACTGTGGTAATTTGTGAAAGCCACCCTAGGAAAAGAATACTAATCTAATCACAGTTTAGAATATCTAAATCAATACAAATACTCAAGACAGCATCTTCAAGAAACAAATGAATGTTATCAACACAGCATAAATGTATGCTTTCAGAGTCTTACCAACATGAGGCTTGCTACTTCCAGGTAACAATTGGCTGTGGGATGTTCTGTATGCTTTGAATGTATTGCTCTAATTGGTTGATAAATAAAACACTGATTGGCCAGTAGCCAGGCAGGACATATAGACGGGATAAGCTGACAAGGAAAATTCTGGGAAAAGTAAGGCTGAGGAGGAGATGCCAGCCTGATGTCCAAGAAGTAGCATGTAATGAAACACAGGCAAAGCCACAGAACCTGTGGCTACATATAGATTAACAGAAATGGGCTAAGTTTAAATGTAAGAGGTAGTCTTACAGGTAGTCAGCCTGACCTAATGACCAAGCAGTTTTAATTAATATAAGCCTCTGTATGTTGACTTGGGTCTGAGTGGCTACAGGCCATGGGGCCACAGGAGCAGGGCAGGACCAGGAAAACTTTCAGTTACAACAATTTTCATCATTTTGTTTGCTTTTCTTATATCTTCATCTATATCTATAAGTATCTTTTCGTTTTGTTTTGTGTTTCTCAGTCAATTTACATAGTGAGTAAAAGAAACAACTATTACCAGCACTTGGGAGGCAGAGGCAGGCCACTGTGAGTTTGAGTTAGTCTCGAAAATGACTTCCAGAAAAGGTGCAAAGATACACAGAAAAATCCTGTCTCAAAAAAAAAAAGAAAGAAATATTAGTTATCTCACGGCAATATAATTTATAAATATGATTCTTTAATGTGAAATTTGGATGGAGATATATATATATATATGTGTATGTGTGTGTGTGTGTGTGTGTGTGTGTGTGTGTATCCAGAATTACAGTGGGTTTATTAATAATAAGGATATATATATATATATATACATGTATATACTATGTACATTATTATATATATGTATATGTATATATGTGTAAATATGTGTGTATATGTATATATGTCTTACTTCAAAACACTGTGGTATTCCTAAAATAATTTCAAGTAAAGGACATGTAAAATGTATCTATGTATAAGATAAAAGAAAAATATCTACAAAGTAGGACAATCAAACACAGAAAATAAAAAATATCATAAGGTCTTACTTACTCATAGCTACAGCTGAAAACTATTACTGTTCTCCTTCCATTTAAATACTCAATAAAATAACCACATGCAAATTATTCCTATTGGAAAACAAGATTTCCAATGGTCACAATGATGACAAAAATATTAATAAAATGGCTTAACTAATTTTAAATATTGTAGAGGAACACACATTTAAGTTTTATAATTTTTAATGACATAATGAAAATTACAGTACATAAAACTGTTTTAAGTTCTTTTTATAGATTTAGATGTAACTTAATAACTCATTTCACTGGTGACCTAATTAATATGGAAATTTAGTGATGAATAACAACATTAAGGTATATGGTTGGCATGAACTTTGATCATCCTTTCTTTGATGACACAATCACAACTAAGATTCTAAAAAACATTAGGCAATAGTACACTCAATATAGTTGCACCCAAATCATGTCAGTGTTATTCTATGTTAAATCCAATTGCAATAAACACTAAACATCTTAGTAAAACAATGCACTCTGGCTATAACTAATACTCCCTTGCCTAAGCAGAAAGGTCCATTGAAGAGACTTTGGCTCTTAGTTGTGAGTATTGTTGAAAATAGGATTCTTTTCACAGACCAGTTTCACAGACGAATGCAAAACCAATGCACTAAAATTCTATATTAAATAAAAGGCCTAATGGAAGTATGAGAAGATCTAGAACATATATTTATATATACATTTAGGACAGATTGAGACCTTAGTAAAGTACTCTCAGCTTGGCAGAACATTGAACAATATTATTTCTAACTATTATATACATATACTTTATCAAGTGAAAAGTAATATAATTCAAAAAACATGGCTTATGAATGTATTGTTTTAAAATTAATCGAATAAGGGATAGAATGATATATTGCACCACAAATAGCATGAGTTTAATAATATTTTATCTTAATCATTGTGGTGTTAACTACCTTATATTGTCAATTGATTATTCCTATCATAAATTATAATATTCCCATAATTGATACTTGCTTTTCTAAAATTTAAATGAAATGCTGTATATACAAAAATTTAAGATGTGGGATCAAGAATTTTAAAAAAGTAGAAATTCTAAGCAGGTTTCTACATCAGTCAGTGCCAGTGGTCCCCGTCTATGCCCTTTGCATTCCCTTCTACTCTCTGAAGAGCATTTATGGTGAATTCCTGAAACATTGTGCTTAAGGGCTCTTTTCTGAGAGATAAGAGGTCCATAAGCTCAGAAAGGAAGAAATACTGGGAAATCAATGCCTGTAGCAGTGCTCATCAATGATAAAGTTGTTGCGGTGGAGGAGGCAGTAAAGTGTTCAGTGCACAAGCATGAAAATCTTACTTAAATTGCCAGATGTATATAATAAAAGTCACACATTGCACCCACCTGTAATCCTTACACAGGGGAGGCAGACACAGGAAGAACCCTGAGGTTTCCTTCCCAGCAAGTCAAGCCTAATTAATGAACTTCAGGTTGTATAAGAGACTCCATGTCAAAAAATTAAGTGAATAACAACTAAAGAAGATATCTGATACAGACTTATGGCACATACACACACACACACACACACACACACACACACACACACACACACACACAGCTGCACCTGTATGCACATGTATATACACTCAGCATAACAACAACAAAAATATTAATGATGATGATAAACAGTGCTCATAGCATAAACATACTTGAGCATAAAGAATAAGTAACAATTAACTTGTTACCTAGGGTACTATAATAAATAGTGCGCTGACACAATATAGAAATTTCAGAATTTGACTTCTTTGAAAGAAATACTTGCAGAAATGAGTTTTGTTGAGATCGTCTTGAATAGAGTTTATCCCAAATCCAGTGACTCACATTTTTAACAAACAAAAAAAGCCTACTAGAGAAACTTAAGGAATGTAGTTTAGCAACAGAAGCAGATTATAGAAATGGAGTTATATCAACAAACATTAAGGACTCCCAGGAACCATTCAGCTATGAGGAGGCAATGGAGGCTTCCTCTTTAGAGCCTGTAGATAGTGTACTAGGAGGTCATGGTCTGCTAGATAATGTACTAGATTAAGTCAGCTGAGTGTGGCAATATCAGTTTCAGACCATAACGTAAGGAAGATTCTAACCTGTAAGTTTTAGTTACAAACTCAATCTCATTCTGTCTAAATCTGATCTTAGAATCTTTCCAAGTCCAAATGATTTCCAGGAAGTTAACATACAAAAGATCTGGGAGAAGGTGATAATGACTAGCACAAGAAACAGATCTTGGAACTACTTGTCTTTCTATATAGAGAAACCAAATATATTTCCCCACATTTTCAGAAACCACACACATTGACACTGTTTAATTGAATTCTTCCAAGCAGTGCTTAAAAATCAGTTGATTAAATAGTAACTTCTCCATAGTGAAAGGAGTCCAGGACAGAGGAAAGTAGAGGCATACCCAGGGACTGAATTTTCCTGTCAAAGTTCTCTTGTTCCCTATTTTCTTATCATTAATGGAGATTAAGCCTTCTATTCAAGTCAAAGTTAAGGCAGAGCATGATCAGCTCACCCACCCCAGGGAACACTTGAGAATGCTAGGACCCAACTAAACCTTATTTTGCTTGGCCACACTCTCCATTTTATACTGTCTAACTTCAGACAAAGCACTAACCTTCTGAAGAATGCTTATACAATGCCCTTAAACACTTTAAAAGTAGCCAAAAATATATTGTTTATTTGAATACAAGATCCAACCATAAAAGACATTATTCCTAAATATTTTAAGTAATGAAGGATGCCTAGCTAGTTCTGATTGGATGCAAACAAGCTCACTGTAGGACCTCTATAGATTTCATGAAAAGAAGAATGGCCCCTGACAATTATGATCTTTTTTAAGGCTAATGCAACCCAGTTTTTAGAAGAATGCACCAACAATACCAGAGTGAGTTAAAAAAAAAAAGAATACAAAACCGAGACGCAGAACTAACTAAATAATAACAAATAAAATTCAAATCTTCAGATTTGAAAATAAAAAAAGACAACTATAACCCCTGCCATTGTCATATTTGCCTCTTCTGGCAAGAGAAATACAATGTTCTCAAAATAATGTCCTTTCTTCATGTTCCTGAGGAACAAGAAAAATAGAGACAATTTAAAGTCTTTAAAAATGAGAAATTAAAGACCAAACACTCCCCTCTCTGAACTAAATTCTCTTTTTATGGCCTAATTTGAGAGCAACTGACAAGACTGAACTTTATCTAAGCCCATGTTTCCAGACAGCAGCAAAGGTTGCTGGGGAATCTGCCATCGTTTGAAATACATTTTATTGTGTTTCAAGAAACAGTGAACTGAAATGGAGAACTTTGCATATCACATAAAATCCTCCCCCAGCTCAGAATGGAAACTCACTGCCCAGCCTTCACAACCTGCTTAGTTAATGCAGCTATAAAGCCCTTGGTTTGCTCTCCTTGTGGGATCTTCCTTATGAATTTTATTCTGTAAGAGAAGCCTGAATAAAATCATTCCCTTAATTGTCAAGGGCATTTTATCTTTTAAAAAGTCATCTAATTTCTTTCTTTATTTCTGTCTTGACCCATTTTTCACTCAGTAGAGAGTTGTTCAGTTTCCTTGAGTTTGTAGGCTTTCTGTTGTTTCTGTTGTTGATACTCAGCTTTAATTCATGGTGCTCTGATAGAACGAACGTGGTTATTTCAACTTTTTTGTATCTATTCAGACTTGTTTTGTGTCTGAGTATGTAGTCAGCTTTGGAGAAATTTCCATGATGTGCTGAGAAGTTTTATTATTTTGTGTTTGGGTTGAGTTTTCTGTAAATATGTCAGATTCATTTGGTTTATAATGTCTGTTATCTCCAGTATTTCTCTGTTTAGGTTTTGTCTAAATGACCTGTCCATTGGTGAGAGTGGGGTATTACTGAAGTCTCCCACTATCAGCATATAAGAGTCGATGTAGCAGGAATCTTAAAGAGTCTTTATTAATAAAACAAACCCAGAGCCAAGTATTGGGGTAAACACTGGAAGATCAGAGAGACAAAACAAGCCACAGCTAACCTCACCTGGCTAATTTCTCAGCTGATCTTGTTTCCTCAGACTGGAAGCCTCTGTGTCCTCATATCTGAGTGGCTCTCAGCTGAACTGTGCTGCTTAAAACCTAAAAGCTTAACCAGCAAAATGCTTCTAGTTTCTGGTCCTCACGCCTTATATACCTTTCTGCTTTCTACCATCACTCTCTGGGATTAAAGGCTCATTTCACCGGGCCTGGCTGTTTCCAATGTGGCCTTGAACTCACAGAGATCCAGAGGGATTTCTGTCTCTGCAATGCTAGGATTAAAGGCATGAGTGCCACCATTTTCTAGCCCCTGTATCTAGTGGCTGTCTGTTCTCTGACCCCAGATAAATTTATTAGGGTGCACAATATTTTTGGGAACACAGTACCACCACAAATCAATGTTTTATTCAAGTTGTAATAGTGTTTCTTTTCCAAAGATGAGTGACCTTGTGTTTGGTGCATAGATGTTAAGAATTGTAATGTCATCTTGGTGGATTTTCCCTTTGATGTATATGTATTGTTCTTCCCTATCCTGATTAGTTTTGTTCTGAAGTCTACTTCATTAGATATTGAAATGGCTATACCAGCTTGCTTTTGAAGTCCATTTGTTTGTAATACCTTTTCCCAACCATTTATCATGAGGTGATGTCTATCCTTAATGTTGAGACTTATTTCATGGATGAAATAGAAAGATGGACCCTGGTTTCACATCCATTCTGTTAGTCTGAGTCTTTTTATTAAGGAATTGAGACCACTAATATTTAGTTAAATCAATGTCCAATGACTGCTGATCCCTATTAGCTTGTTTTTGTTAGTGGTGGTCATGGTGTCGGTGTGTGTGTGTGTGTGTGTGTGTGTGTGTGTGTGTGTGTGTGTGTGTGTGAACTTTTATTTCTTTGATGATCTAAGTTTATTTATTCCCTGTGTTTCCATGGTTGCAGTTAATGTTTAGGAATTTTACTTTAGCACTCTCTGTAAGTCTGAACTTTTCAATAAATATTGTTTAAATTGGAGTTTATTTTGGAATATCTTATTTTCTCTACTTATGGTGGTTGAGAGTTTTGCTGGGTATAGGAGTTTGGTTTGGCATCTGTGGTTTCTTAAAGTCTACAATACATCTGTCCAGGCCCCTTTGTCTTTTAGAGTCTTCATTGAGAAGTCTGATGTAATTATAATAAATCTGCCTTTATATATTAATTGGTATTTTCCCTTGCAGCTTTTAATATTCTTTCTTTTTTCCTTACAATTAGTGTTTTAATTATTATGTGCTGAAGGCACTTTCTTTCCTGATGTAATCTGCTTGGAGTTTTGCATGCTCTTTTTACCTTTGTAGGCACCTCTTCCTTTAGGTTAGGAAAATTTTCTTTTAGGGTTTTGTTGAACATATTTCCTGGGCCTTTGATCTGTTTTTTTTTCTCCTTCCTCTATTTCTGTTATTCTTAGATTTAGTCTTTCCATAGTGTCCCACATTTCTTAGATGTTTTATGTCAGGATCCTTTTAGACTTTTATTTTCTTTGACCAATATATTCACTTATTATATTGTATTTTCAACACCTGAGATTCTCTCTTCTATCTCTTGCATTCTGCTGGTGAAGTTTGTCTCTGTAGTTCCTGTTCTAATTCCCAAACTTTTCTTTTCTAGAATTCCCTCAGTTTGTGTTTTCTTCATCGATTTTATTTCCATTTTCATGTCTTGAAAAGATTTCTTCATTTCTTGCACTGTTTGTGTTTTCCTGGATTTCTTTAAGGGTTTTATTAATTTCCCCTTTAATGACCTCTTTCATCTTCATATAGGCTGCTTTTAGGTCTTTTCTTGTGCTTCAGCAAAGTTGGAATATCCAGGGCCTGCTATGACAAAGTTGTTGTGCCCTAGTGGAGACATATTGCCATGGCTTTTTATTGATTGTGTTGTTATGCTGGAATAAGCATAGTTCTGGGTGCTTATTTTTGTCTTTATTTGGTGCGTATTTTGTTCCTTGCTTTCTATTTCTTTTCTGGATTTTAGTAGAGTTTGATGTCTATATGTTGCCTGGTGGGGAAACTTCTGTGGACCTGATAGGTGGGGTCAAGATGGTTCCAACTAAAAAGTGCTTCTGGCTATTGGGAGATGACACTTGGCAATGAGGGTAGGCTAGGAGTCTGGAGGCGTTCACAATAGGGAATAAAACAGAGTATTCAGCAAAGATCTGCTTATTTGGTCTTCATAAAATGGGGATGCAATGTGAAGAGAGGTTACCACAGAAGGTTACTGGAGATGATCCTGGGGGATAGGATTTGGAGAAACAGAAGAGAGGATAAGGTCTACAGTCAGCCTACCTGCCACCCTTGCAGGAGTGGCCACTGGGTTAGAAAAGAATGCCTGCTGGAGTCGGTGGCTATGGTAAAGCAGTAAGTGGAGGGAGGTTGCTTAGTAGGGAAAAGTCTGTGGGATCCACAGAAGGTGTGGATAGAGAGGCAAGGAAGGCTGTAGTTGGTGTTCTATTACAGAGTTCAAGTTAAGACTGGAGGACTGTGTTTAGAGGAGAGTAAGGAGTGGTACGAGTCTGCAGTTAGACTACCTGTGTCCCTGACTAGCTCAGTCGGTATATTCCCAGGGAACTCATGCTGGTGTTGGTGGCTAGAATGATTTTGTGAAACGAAAGTTGGAAGAGAAGATCTTTGTGATCCATTGAGGATAGGGTCAACTAGGAAAGGTGATAGAGTAGCAAGTGTTTTGCTACAGAGTTGTGGGTAAGACTAGAAGGACTGGAATTGGAGGAGCAGAAGGAGAGGTAAAGAACAGTCAGCCTACCTACTTCTCTGGCAGGAGTGGTCTTTGGGTTATTATTATTATTAATTATTACTATCATTTGGATATTTTGAGACAGAGTTTCTCTTCATAGTTTTGGTGTCTGTCCTGGATCTTGCTCTGTAGACCAGGCTGGCCTTGAACTCACAAAGATCCACCTGGCTCTGCCTCCCGAGTGCTGGAATTAAAGGCATTGAATTTTGATGATATCTGTTCCCTTCCCCAAACTCCTTCCTGCTCCATACCTCATCTCTACCCAACTGACTTTGTGTTATTCTTTTTGTAATCTACCAAGTATAGTTTATGCTACCCATATAACTTCCTTGTGTGGCCTTCAATGGAGGATTATCTACCTACTAGGGGCCGCACTCTTAAAGAAAATTGATTCTGCATCTCCAAGAAACTATCAACTACCAATAACTCTTTAATTCATGGTAGGACTTCATGCTCACCTCCCATATCCATGCTAGAAATCTGTAGGCCCAAGATTCGCAGGTTTTGTGCTTAATATTAAATATATATATTTAATAGTTATATATTTAAGAGTTTTAATATGTGTTTGCATACAAATACTCTGTTGTGTCTAAAAAATTGATTCTTTCTTGTCATGTCACACATATGGCTATTAAAATCTTTCTTTCTCTTCTCCTGCTATGATCCTTGACTTTGGGTACAGGAAGTATAATATAGATGTTCTGTTTTGCTAGTGACAAGTAGAGGCAGGATGTGGCTTCCTGCTTCATGCTGGTAGCATGGACAGTTCTTTCGGGAGGTCCTGCTACCAAGCACTTGAATGCGGTTTGTGGATGTCGGGCTGTGTTCTACTTGGTGCTGTCTGGACTCAACAGGTTTCCAGACTTGGAGTGGTAAGTGTGACTCTCTTTGGTATCGCTGGCATTAGGATAGGCTCTCAGGAAGCTAAGGGGGCCAGAGCCAACCACCAAAGCAGAGGCTTTGGTCCTAGCCATGCTATTTAGCAGTTTAAAGTTTGGCTCATAAGGTAAGAAAAGGTTACAGATATACAGTTAAGGACAAATTCAGATGAAAAGAGCATCTTAATGGGTAACAATGTGCTTAAAAATGTAGGTTTGGGAGATAAAAGAAAAAGGGAACACTTATAAGGACTATTAAACCTCTGAGTGATTATTTGGGAATTGATGGGAGAGAGAGAAACATCAGACTGTAAATGCAGGATAAAAATGCTAAATAATTGCAAAAAGCATGGACCACAGATCACCATAATAGTAAGGATAAACATATGCAAATGAATTTTTATGGATGAAATGACTGAGCAATGCTTTCTTTGATTTGACCCCCTTGGATATTCCTTTCAACAGGGATACATGATTTTCAACTTAAATACATAGTTTTACCCCATTATGTTAATGAGTGTTGCATATGAAATCTTGAATAAAAGGAGCTAAATTTTAGAATTGAATGGGTGTTTTAGAAGTTACAGCTATTAGAAGACATTATTGAAATTGGTTTCATGACTAGGTTCTTGAAACAATCCCTCTGAAAAATGGTATCCATGACTCTTTATCACAAACATTTTGCTGATTTTAATTTTCTAGTAATTTCATAATCTGTGAAATTTGAATAGAAATATAAAGATAAAGATTTACAATACATTTGATGTCATTCTCTTGCAAGATATGCAATATGTGACAGTTGTATAGCTTGGTCTTCTTGTGGGACTTTTAATAGTGGGAGCAGGGGCTGTCTCTGACTCTTCTGTTGGCTTTTGGGACTCTATTCCTTATACATACATGGGGATGTGCTTATGTCTACTGCAACTTGATATGCCTGCCATTTTCTGAATAGAAATGGAAAGGAATGGATTGGGGTGGGTAGCAGAGAAGAGGTTGTGGGAGGGGCTGGGAGGAGATGAGAGAGGGGAAACTGTGGCTGGGATGTAAAATGAAGAAATAAATTTAAAACAAAAGAAAAGAGAAAAGAAACTAGAAATATGAAATATAAATTAGAAGACAGAGATTTCATAGGAAACATCTCATTTAAGTAAGCATTGTATAATTACAGAGCTTAAAGCAGACCATCCATGAGAGAATAATGAAAAGTGCTATGATCTAAGATATATAGTATCTAAGATATTTAGTATATAGCACTGTCACAAAGGCTACTGGGATATTATGTACGTGAGATTATCTTGGGTTATAACATGAGTGCAAAATGCCATGGTGATCAAACTCTAACATCAGAATGAGACAAGCTGGCCCACCCTTGTCACTTCCATTTGACATTGTCCAGGTCAGTCTAAGCAACATGTTTGGGAAAGGCAATGAAACAAATAGCATTCAAACTTGATAAAAGTAGTTACTCTTCTTCTCTGTTTACAGATGTTCCAAAATTTAAACTAACCCAAATAATCAAAGATACATTTTATTGTACGTGAATCATATCTTAGTAAGCCTATTATGAAACACTTAATAAAAGAGTCATTGTGAAAAAATTCAGTTAAGAATGAAAATAAAGAGAAACAGTGGATAAGTAATGTACAAATACAAATATGTATGCAAAGCTGTTAATTATATGTCAAAGCAAGAACTCTTGTCTAAGAAAGTATATGAATAAACTCTCAGTATATATACTAAAATAAATATTGAAATATATATATATATATATAGATATATAGATATAGATAGATAGATATGGAAATATACAATTCACATGAACAAATAAAAAGATTATAAATTTGAGATCAAGTCTGTCACATTGTTCAGCAGGAGAAGGTGGTTGCTGCCAAGCCTTAACCTGAGTTGAATAACCAGGATCCAGGTTCCATTTGGTAAAAGGAAAGAACCAATCCCATAAAGTTCTTCAGTAACCTCTATATGTAGGTCATGGCACACGTGCACCCACACATACATATACACACACTAATAAACAGGTAAATGTAATAAAAATTAATATTTTGAGACTATAAGACAAATGTGATATCCCAGCATGTGTTATTCAGACTTTCACTGGGAAATATTTAGACATTAGGAAGGACAATATTTGACAAGATTGGGACTAAGCATTTTTCCAAACAAAATAAATTCATGCATATTCACACTCATATGTCCAAATGAAATATATATTTGATTGATAACAATAGATACACAGACACAAATTAGGTCAACTGAATAGAAAACATCCTGGGAAAATAAGTGGGGTAAGATAAATTATTATTCAGAAGTTCGACAGAGACATTAATATAGCAATGAAGTCTAGAAAACCAAGAGACAGTAACATCCAAGTAAACCAAACGTAAATTCATAAATTCTTTATCAATAGGATTACCTATTATGGCTTCATATTTAAGGGAAGAAAAGCCTAAACAAAATAAGGAACTGTGTAACAATTACTAGATAGGAGACAGCTCATAGGCTTAAATGTACTAGACAGCAGCTTTAACCAAGTTACTTTGACAGAAAAACTGGTTACATTTAAGACGCAGTCGTGGAAACGACAATAGAATATTGATATGGAAAGGAGAGGATTGGTCTAGGAAAAACATATTTTGGGTTAGAAATATATTCTAAATATTCACTGAGGAATTTTACAAATCATGTTTTCATGCCTATTGTCGACTTCAGTCAATAGATTTCAATGGAAGGGGACCTCAGTATACATGGTATCTGTGGAAGTCTTTGTCTTAGCAAAGAAAGACAATACAAAAAGAAAGCAACAAGAGACTCAGCTCTGACTTTCCCATTACCAAGGTCCCTCAAGCAAAGCTACTTCCCACAGGGATTGCTCTGAGTAATTTTCTTTAGGCAATTCAGAGTCAGATGGAAAATTCAAATTACTGCAAAGAGGAGAATTAAGGTTAAAGCTGAGCTACAGGATCCTCATCCCGGCTTTGCAATGTTAATGAAGAGACCACCAGTGCTATCCTAGGAGAGGCCCCTCCCAAATGAAATGATAAGTCTGATTTTAGCAGCTTTAAGTAATGGGATATCAAGAAATTGTTAGGTCAAAAGGGCAGAGCAGAATACCATAGCACTTAATGTGGAAATGGTTTGGTGAGGATGGGTTTCATGTATGCAAACTTGCTCTGCCTGGCTCCCCACCTTGGTGGTTTCTATTTGTGTAGTTATTCTGACTTCTGGGTACTCACATTCTCCGTGTGTGCAATGTCTGTCTGTGTACACACTCCTTTCTTTACACTTGCTCTCTTTCCTTTTGGTTACTCCGTATTTCTCTGTGATTATGCTGTCTTGTGTGTTCCTTTTCCTCTGTGCACATTCGTTCTTCCCGTGTATACAGTCTGTCTCACTGCAGACTCTGTCTTCTGTGTGCACCCTCCAGCTTCATATTTACTCCCTCTGTCTTCCTCTATGCCCCTTTGCCCTTCCTCCAGGTATATGATGCTCCAGAAGGTCTTTATCAGATGTGACACCTTAGACATTTTGTTCTCCAAAACTGTGAAGTGATTAAACTTACTTTGTTTATAATTTACCCAATTTCTGGTCTTCAGTTACAGCAGCTTCAATAGGGTTAAAACAATTAACAGTGAGATAAAAATGCTTATATTGGAGGCTCATTAGCATTATATCAACAATTCCTAAGATAGCATCCCATTTTAGGCAGCTCTAGCTGTTTTATTTGATTTACTTCTTTTCTTTGTTTTATTATAATTTCATTTTATTTTTATTAAAAAATACTACTTTATTTTTATAAAAAGATAATTAATTTTTATCTTATTTTTTCATTTTTTTAATTAAGAGATTTTCCAGGTGCATGAACTGGCTCTTTGGAGCCAAGTGCCTGTGGTGGGACACTTTGTACAGCCTTGGTGCAGGGAGGAGTGAAGGGCTTGGATCTGTGGTTGATTTACTTATTTTCTTTTTTTTTTATTATTATTATTATTTTACAACACCATTCAGTTCAACATAATAGCCACAGAATCCCCTGTTCTCCCCCTCTCGCCCACCCCTCCCCCCAGCCCACCCCCCATTCCCACCTCCTCCAGATCAAGGTCTCCCCCGAGGACCGGGGTTGACCTGGTAGACTCAGTCCAGGCAGGTCCATTCCCCCCTCCCAGACCGAGCCAAGTGTCCCTGCATAAGTCCCAGGATTCAAACAGCCAACTCATGCAACAAGCCCAGGACCTGGCACCAATGCACAGCTGCCTCCCAAACAGATCAAGCCAAATGACTGAACGGGTGATTTACTTATTTTCTAATAGGAACTGGGCAATACATAAGAGAAACACGTAGTTTCAGCTCTTGATATTTTTGAAGTGTGATTTAACCCATTGCCTGCTTCCAATTACACCTTCCCAACAACTGCACCAAGTTTATATGTTGAAAAGATTTGGCTGTTTTCATATCTTTCCAAATTGCTCTCAGGCACCTCTCTTCCCAATTCAAGACAAGTTTTAAGTAGAAACTTTTTCCAGGTCTGGACCTGAGAAAAAATTCTCCTAGGTACATCCCACTGCTGTTTATTTTGAAGATTTCTTCTGGTGTAGCTCTGATGGTTTAAGTTTCAGTCTTCTTAGATCTTGCTCTTCTATATTCAGTGAAGTTTACCTAATCCAGCAGAGAACCTTCATCCTCTTTGTCCTCACTTAGTGATCGTTAGACTCCAAGTCCCAAAGTGTAATATGCAATTTCAAAAGGTTTTCTGGAATCCTCACTAATACTTTTTGAGATTCTTTCTATTTCATGCAAAAGGGGGAGTTTGAGAGTGTCTCGGAACTAGTATTGACAGGTCCACACTTCTGTTTTGAAACACTATATAGTGCTTTAAATGACATTTTCATTTTTCTGAATCTGGCTGATGCTACATGCGGCAATTGTACATCAGACAATAGCTATGCTCTAAGAACTTCTAACAAAATAACTGGGCTACTAATGCTTCATCCAGAATGAGCTATTAGATATCTTTTTTTTTTTTAAACAAATTCCTTTAATCTCTCAGGAGACTCATAGTCCTGTTAAAAATGTCATTATGAACAGTCCATGGCATTGTAGCCTGGTGTGACAGGGCCTCTAAAAACATTATTCAGAAAGCTTCTCCTTGAGGTAAGAATCCAGGGGGAGGTTTAAACAGAGTCTCTTAAAAATAGAGACAGCCAGGATAAGAAAGCTGAAATAGACAAGCAATGTAAGCCACTCCTAGAAGCAAAATCACAACAGAAATGCATCCATTAAAATAAAGATTCACAATAAATGACATGGTATAGAAAGTAGAAACGTAGGAGGGTATCCTCAATGGTTTGATTAAAAACAGAAATAGTAGCCAGGTAAAAAGGAAAATAAACACAAAATGTGAAATTATTATTATTATTGCTACTAAATTGCTAGACTACCTGCTGTACAATAAGAATCTGGCTGACTGCTGTGCTACATTGACAGAGACAATCTGGGATCTGTGTTAGCAAGTCCAAGTCGCTTGGACAGACATGATTCTGCTGCAGTTGAACTTGGGCTAATTAAAACCAATAGCTGCCAGCAAATTCATTAATCCTGATCCTGTTTATAGATCTGTTGTGATGAGTGATCATTTATTATCTTTAGAACCAGTGTCTTCTTGAGTACCATTATCATGTAAAAATATGGACATAGTGCACCCATTGGCAAGAACTGTTAATCCTTTCAATTCACACTTACAGTACTTGTAAAGCCAAAGCACATTATCCCTCATTGAGAGGCAGCAATGACAAGTTGGTTTAAACCAAGGAGAACTCTCTATAAATTAACAGATGTTTTAGTTGAAAATAGAAGTGTCAACATGACCTTAATTAATGAATTTGCTAATAGTTGTTCCCAGAATGGGATAATACGCCAAGTCCTAACCTAGATATAATAGAACAAATGGCAGCTTTAATGCTGTTCAGCCTCAGGTTGAAATCCCAACATGGACCTCATTATCTTCACGGTGACGAGAAATTAACTGTGAAGGGAGAGCACTATTCCTGCTTCCCATGTGGTAAACTAGTACAGGTGTAGCTAGTGTTGCCCAATGCCCTGTGAAGCTGCACCACTTCATATTCTTTCTTGGAATATAAAATTAGGAAATTGAGATGACTTCCCTTAATCCTCCTCGATTTGTTTAAGAGGCCATTGTAGAGATAAATCGTCAACTTGTTTGCCTACATTTCTTTATGTTCCAAGAGTGTTCTCTGCAATCACTTTAGTACACATGTTAACAACAAATCCTTGGATGTGGAAATAGATCCTGGAAGAAATGGTGTTTATGGAGTCATTAGAGAAAGTTAATTGTCATGTTGATTTTCAGAGGTGTGTGTGTGTGTTTTTTAATGGTCATGCTATCTCACCACTGTCAGAAAGAGGGACTTTATTGAATGACATTAAATAAGCTCTCAAATTTAAATCAGGATCCCACAAGTGTAAAATGAGCTATAACTAATAAGGCCACATGTTGATCACTCATTTAGTTATATTGACATATATTCTGTAACAAATGTGTATGCCCATTATCAATAAATCCCACAGTTATGCTTTATTTTGTGTATGCCTATTACCAGTAAATTCCATAGTTATGCTTTATTGAGACTTTTCTGTAGCTCAAGTTGGTTTCTAAGCAAAAAAGAAAATTCTCAGCTTAAAAGTGGAGACATATAAGATGGTTCAGAATGTTCAGGCCTTTTACTATCCTTCCCATTATCAGTGTGATTCCCAATATTTTATGAAAATGTCTGACGTGTTCTATCTGGTCATTTTGCTTTATATTTTGTTTTTATCTTTCTATTTTTAAATTTTTATTTATTCTTCTCTCATACATCTTGACTACAGCTTTCCCTTCCTATACTCCTCTCACGTTCCCCTACATCTCCTCTGCCCCCCAGATCTACTCTGTCCCCATCTTCCACCAGAAAGAGCAGGCCTCCTATGGACATCAACCATACTGGTTATAAACAAGATTTTACTTTATTCTTAAATTACACAACAAAATGCTATGCCTGTTCCCTAGTAAAAATTTCCAGGCCTTCTGTGGGAACTAGATTCCCATTTATGACTTTTCTCAGCATCTTTAAGACTTGTAGATATCATTTGTGGTGTAAAGTTATCACTGCTTTTATACACCAACCTTTTGTTTTAACCTTGGGATCTGGTTGATTTTATCCAAATACATGACATTAGTTCTGATTATGACTATTGCTTTGGTCAAAGAAATGGCAACTCATGTCATTTGAAGAGCCAACACAGGAGGAACTTTTCTTTTCTTCCAGCTTTGGCAGTGGTGTATGTGGTAGGTAATGAGTCATCCTGTGAGTAAATGAATGGTGATTGTTTTCAGCTATTAACAGGTAGGATATATTTGAGGGCATTTCATCACATTATTTGTCCTGCATGATACAGGCTATCTGTTTGAAGGCATGCTGACTTTCACTGTTATGATTACTAGGCTTTGGTAATATGAGAGCATTTTGAAGCTACATAGGGATACTACATTCTTTTATATAAAGCAAGACTCTTTCCTTTGGATTATGTTGTCATTATGCTCCTGACTTGTAGTAAATGCACGTATATCTTCGTTAGCAAAGATCCATTATGTCATCAAGTTATCAGTTTTTTTTTTTTTGGTTTTTCGAGACAGGGTTTCTCTGTGTAGCTTTGCGCCTTTCCTGGAACTCACTTGGTAGCCCAGGCTGGCCTTGAACTCACAGAGATCCACCTGGCTCTGCCTCCCGAGTGCTGGGATTAAAGGCGTGCGCCACCACCGCCCGGCTAAGTTATCAGTTTTATCCAATAATAAATATATAGCTTCCCAATGCAGAACTTAAGCAAAATGAATTGAACTTTGCTTTTTATGACATCTCTGCTGGATTGAAAGTCTTGAGAGTACAAAACACTTTTGATCATATTTACTTTTTATTGAGTAAATATTTAGTGGACTACTGATAACCTCCTTAATATATCTTATATATATATATATATATATATATATATATATATATGATGAAATTAAATGATTTATTTATCATTTATTGTTTGGCAGTGTGTATGTGTAAATATCAGAAATAGTTATTCTAAACATAGGGGAATGATTTTGACAATTTTGAACCACATACTTTTCCCCTGTTCTTGTTACGGGAGAGAGATTCAATTCATTTTGCTATATCCTTCTAATAATGTTTTGTGGTTTAACCTTCATCACAAATTATTTGCTTGTAATACGAGTAGTTTTCTCATTAGTTAACCTATGCTAATTTTATTTTACAGATATTAAATATAAACCCTACAGATATACAATGTTATTTTGTATTTTAATACATACATGTCCGTTTACACTGTGTGCTTATTATATACCTGATATTTTACTCCAATCTTTGAAAGCATGCAAAAGCCTATGTATTACAATTTGAAAGTGCTAAGGCTGTTCAACCATATCATCTGCGTAAAAGACTTTAAGTAGCAAGGGCAATTTAGTCTTAGCAGAATCGCTCAGTGCTTTAAGGTAACTAATTAGAAATTAAAATACTGAGGGACTTTGAATTTTTTCTCACTAGCTCTATTCTGGCATATTTTAATCTGGACTTTATTTCTCTATTAACTACGATTACTGAGCAATGGCAGGACCCATGGTCATTCATTGTTCATTCATTACCAATTTTCATTTAAAGTTGAAATGAGTATTTTCTGCAATTATATTTTTAATCATTCCCAATCATTCTTTCTTTTTTTGTACAAGAAATATTAAGCCTTGAGAAAACTTTTGCAATAAAACCCATTAGATTAGATTAATATACATGGGCTGCTCAACTATTATTAATTTAAACAGACTTTCACTTTTTTCTCTTTTGATTATGGAGGGCATTGGTTTATGGTATAGGAATAACTAAATTGTACTTTAGAGATTTTCAAATCTGCAAATTTCTTTAAACCTTGAAGTCAGAAACTGCTTTTCTTTAAATGGCAATATTGTGTCCTTTTTAATTTAAAGGATATGCTGTATAATACACACACACACACACACACACACACACACACACACACATATATATATACAGCAAATATAATCCTAGCATAAAACTGATTATAATTTATTTATTAGCTTAATTATAGTATAAAAATAATGTAATTTTCTTCCCTTTTCTTGTGAACTTGAGTGGAGGAAGAAGTTTTTGCCATAATGTTAAAAACAAGTTGATACTCCTGTTGGTTACTTATGCTGGTGTTAAGATTGTTAGCACAATGGTTGGTCTGCAATTTTAGGGGCCCACAGTATGCAGGTAACACTAGGCCAACCTCCATTGTAATATTTACTCATCTTGGGCACTGCAGTGGGCCAAGCTCTGCCTAAAGCTGACTGCTTTTCTCTCTCTCTCTCTCTCTTTGATACAGGGTTTCTCTGTGTAGTCCTGTCTGTCCTGGATCTTGCTCTGTAGACCAGGCTGGCTTCGAACTCACAGAGATCTGCCTGGTTCTGCCTACCGAGTCCTGAATCTGACTGCTTTTAGGAAGAGGAAAAATATTCATTTTTTTTTTTCACCTGGGGTGTACTAGAGGTAGGGTATGGATACTCATTTTTTTGAGTGGTAGATATTATCAGAGAAATCCTTTTCCCATAATCAATGCCTGGAGTCGGAGTATATGGGGGAAATATCAGAATATTAACAAATGAATATTATTTTTTCTCACAAGTAGACATAAACAGAGATCAGATCTTCCATTATTCATTTTATTATAATACTAATTTCACTTTATTTATTTTATCTTATTGTCTCTTAAGTGTCAGAGACCCAAGGCCTATTCAACATGATGCTGATCCTACCTCTTAAGGGTTAATATAGGGATTTTAAGTGTTGGTGAAATTTCTTTACAAACAGTAAGCAATAGGAGTCAAAACAGCTCAAATTCAGGCTGAATGCACTGGAGATTGTTTATTCTATCACTAAGTGGTTGATTTTCAAAATGTTTATTGGTTTGAGTTAGATAAATACGAATCTAATTGTGGAACAGTATATAAACTGGAGAATTAATCATTAATTATAAAATTAAATTTAGAAATATAAATGATTTCTTCTAGTTAAAATTTATATTATTAAATTTTAATTTTTATATTATAATATAATATAACATTAATTATAAAAATCAATTCAGAATTATCATTGCCATGGAATGTCCTGAGGTGCAAGTCTCATATTTCTCCATAGCATCAATAAGGCAGCCTAGCTAGTAAAACTCTGCTTGGATTTCAATGTGCTATGCTATTGCTCTAATATGCAGATGCACAATGGTCACAAGTATAAATGACTCTTTTACATTATACAGAATAAATTTCCTTTCTCAGAAGATGATAACAGCTGATTTGTTCAATTTAGCCTCAGAAGACTTCAACATTAAATCTGAAGCTACCACAAAGCAATACGACTTTGAAAATTACAGTGATGATCACGCAGCTCCTAATAAACTGAATTAATGCTTATGACATTTCCTCTCCTGCTTTCTTGGTTGCTGCTGCTGCTATTCCTGCTTATGTTTATTTTGATGTGTACAGTATTCTTAGCAGTGTTGGATTTTGAGGTTGGTGTTAAGAATAGAAGTAAGATAACATAAGTATAAATAAATAAAAGCTGATAAAAATTCAAGCCTTTTCATATTCCTAACAGATTGGCAGTGAAGATAAGCAGACTAGTTTTACAATGCTTTATTTTGTATGATTCCTAGTTTTCCTTCTAAGCATTAAATCATTACTAGAAATATTTGAGGAGCTGTAATGTTTTGTGAGAGATTATTTTCTTGAGAAGACATGAAACACACGTTTATTACAATTACTATTTACTATAGATAGGGAAACCATCAGAGACCAAAGTAATGATTCTACCAAAGTCTAACTAGGTAAACCAATGAGTGTTATTGGGGTTAATTAAGATTAATTATTAATTGGGATTAAGAGAATGGCTGAGGAGTATTTAGAGTAGAAGGGGCTACTTGGATGCAGCAGCATCGCTGAAAAGCCAACATAAATATCAACCTACTGGTGGCTCACAGAAGCTGCAAACATGGTGTTCTCGGCATGACTTGTAGGCAGATTAAAAGTTCCAAGAACATCATTTTAGCATCTAGGCTAGACTGAGTCTCCCTCCTCCTCCAGCAGTTGTGTTCAACTTCTATTTCCCAAGGGGCAGATCCTCCAGAAACACTCACTCAGTTAGTAGACTGGTTGCGTAGCATGCATCACACCATGCTTTCAATTCTTTGCACCCCATAAAGTAGATACAGCCATGCTAGTGCATGCCTGCAATCCTAGTTTTCAAGATATTGAAGCAAGTGGATTAAAAATGCAAGGTTTTCCTGGGCTTAATAGTCTGTTACAGGCCAGCCTAGGCTACGTAAGATTCTGCTCAGAAAACCAACCCAAAAGAAAACAAAAAGGAACTTCCTTGAATTATAAATGCATTCCTTGTGCTGACTAGTGACTGGATTGAAAATTACCTGGGAGATGGGTCTCTAGGCCTGTGAGTCAGGGATTATCTGAACTACCATTAATTGATGTGGTTAGACTCACCTTAATTGTGGGTGGACCTAGGCATCGGATCTTTGTTTTTACAAAACACAGAAAATCAGATGAATAATGGCATGCATGTGTCTATGACTTTATGAGCTTAACCTTAGGAATGTTTTACTTCCCCATAACCGTGGACTACACCTTGACCTATGATTAAAAATTAAGCATTTGTTTCTCATTAATTTTTGTCTGTGTATTTTCTCCCAACAACAGGAAAGGAAACTACAACACATGAAATGGATACTTATTCTCCTTAAGAAAAAAATTTGTCTCCCCAACTGATTATATAATTTTAATTTCTATACGCACAAGGTGATTATTTTACTACATTATGCTATTGTATTTCATTTTAATTTTGAGAACTCTTTCTACCTAACTAGACCTTTAATTTTTTTTTTTTTTTTTTGGTTTTTCAAGACAGGGTTTCTCTGTGTAGCTTTGCGCCTTTCCTGGAGCTCACTTGGTAGCCCAGGCTGGCCTCGAACTCACAGAGATCCGCCTGCCTCCGCCTCCCCAGTGCTGGGATTAAAGGCGTGCGCCACCAACGCCCGGCGACCTTTAATTTTTAATACTTCTGGTTTCATTTCATTTTGTTAATTACTGGAATTATAGGAATGTAACACTATGCCTGGCCTTCTCTTTCTTGAAAAGCAAATCCATATTTTTGAAATTTGCATTGTCTATGAGATTCTCATATCACCTTTATCATATACGCTAAGAATTTTATTGTATTATTATATATGCTAAGTAATTGTATTACTTTATTTTTCTTTAAATATTAAATCCTCAGTAAAATGTTTATTTAATGGTCATGTGTTTGTCCATTAGAGAGCTACAATTTTTAAAACTATTACCCAATAGATATTAAATTTCTGCTTATGTACATATACACCATATAGCAGTTTGTGAAGTAGAGATGTATAGCATAATTTATTTCAGAATATCATATTGCTAGGTAGTGGACAATAGAAAATGATTCTTTCTTATCCTTAACAGGAGTGATCAAATGAAACTTTTACAGAACCAGAGTATGCCTTCTCCTGGAAGTTTGAGTCTGAGTTTTTGAAAGAATATGGTTGGATAATATCACAAAGTAGTTTTAATTTTGATTTCCTTGATGGCTAAAAATGGTGAAGACTTTAAAATATTTCTTAACCTTTTCTATTTCTTCTTCTGAAACTATTCAGTTTTATAGACTACTTTTTAATCGGGTAGTTTATTTTCCTGCTGCTTATTTTTCTGAGTTCCTCATATATTCTACACACCATACTTCTGTCAGATTTATAACTAGCAAAGTATTTTCCCCCATTATGTAGGATGTCTCTTCAATTTACAATTATCTTTATAGAATATTTTTTGTAACCTCGTGAGGTCTCACTTGTTTGTTAGTTTTATTTCCTGGGTGACAAGAAGCCCCTTTAGAAAGCGTTGCATAGAGCCATTCTGAATTTTACCCTCTACATTTTCTTCTAGAAATTTCAGAGTTTTAAGCCCCAATCATAATGTCTCTGTTTAAGAAAACAGAAAACAGATGGTGGTGAGCATGTGGGGATACTGAACCCTCACACATTGTTTCCTGCGATACAAATAGATAGAAACAATATGGATATCAGTGTAGTCCTTCCTCAAACACTAGAACTAAGTGCACCATATGACTCAGCTGTACCATTCCTGGGTTCACACTCAAAAGACTACATTTCTTACATGAGAGATGCATGCTCATCCATGTTCATAGCTGTTCTAGTCACAATACCTAGGACATTAAAGCATAAAAATACTGAGAATTGTTAATGTGATCCAGCTTAAGCAACTGACAATTAACAAATAAAAATGGTTTTCTTAAACATATTTTATTAAGTTCAGGAATTGGAGAGAAACAGTAGGAGAGCATGTGATAAAACAGTCATAACTAGAAGCAGGGAAGAGAGAGACAGGGATATCTAGGGAGAAGGGTGAGGGAGACATAATGTGAGTTAAGGGAAAGGAAAGAAGAGATGAGGGGAGGGGAGAGGAGGGAAAGGATGGGGAGAAGGGAATACAAAGGAAAGAAAGAGGAGAGTACTGGGATTGCAGATCCTCTTCAAGGGCCCACCTCATCTTAGGAACTAAGTTTTTGACTAGGTGCCTTTGAATTCAAAAGCAAGAAAAGAGCAGAAAGAAAAGATTGAGTTAATTTTCACATTAAGAAAATAAACTTTGTAACAAAGGCATAACTAGGATTGCTCCAAAGTGTTTCCTAATTTCAGAGTGAATTGTGAAAGTGAAACTCATCAGGCCTTTATTTTCGAAAAGTAAAGAGAGTTGGTTGAGCTATGATTGTACAGGATCAGACATACAAAAGTAAGATGGCTGCCCCAAGAAATTGCAAATAGCAGACATATGACCAAGATATTGAGGTAAAAAATCTGGAATTGGCAATAGGAAGACAAGCAGGTATGAAAATTGTATTCAAATGGCATCTAGGCCTAGAAGTGGTGGGATGGTAAGTGAGCATCAGTCAAAGAAAGAAACTAAGAATAAGATTCTATATGCCAAGATGGAGAAGAATTTTGTGTTAGCAGGTGGAGTATGGAGATGTTCTAAACACCAAAATGACAAGAGTCACCATTATCAGAGGTAGTAGGGAAGCATGAAGAATCATAAAATCTTGTGAAGGACAGTGGCATGAAACAAACTAAACAAAGGATAACATGAAGAAAATATTTCATACTTGTAAATTCTGAGAGTTTCCACTTTTCTTCCCCAATTTCCAGAAGAGAAATTTGTGAAGTAGCAAACTAAGTGAAACAGCAAGGTAATACATGGTCAATGCATATACACTCTCTCTCTCTCTCTCTCTCTCTCTCTCTCTCTCTCTCACACACACACACACACACACACACATCATAGATTAAGAGACCAGAGATCCAGCAACCAAATAAATGTTAGTAAAAAATGATGAACTATTTATGGTTTTGCTCAAAATATTTTATTTATTGAAAATTTGTCCAGTTATATCATATTTTAAAAATATATTAAACCATATATGTCTCATGCTTGCAAAGAATTTTCATCTGCAGCCCAAAAAGGTGGAGACAAATAGTGATCAGTAGTATTTTAACTGTCCAGGTAAACTGCTAATTGTAAGAATCTCTGTGCCTGGGCAACAGAAGGTATTAGGAATAATTCACTCAAGAACTGGATGTCTCTGTGCTTGAGTTTATTGCATTCTATGAAGTTCATTTTAACCAAAATGGAGGAACAATAGCAACATCCAATAAAACAAACAAACAAAAAGCAATATTGTAGGGAAGAAAAAAGCAGTTCAAAAGGTAGCAGTGATTGTGCGCAGACCGTTAACAGACTAATACAAGGAGTGATGACCTTGTGGAGTCTGTTGGTGATGAGGTCATAAAATGTGACAAAAAAAGATTGCACTTTTTATTGTTCCATTGATTTCACCTTTTCCCTTTTCGATATGAAGTTGGATAAAAGAATTTTTATTTTGTTGCTCACTGAGTCAAGGGATTGTGCAGAGAGAATGATCCTGCCTTCTAATAGGTGCTAACTATGAGTGCAGGTGGGCAGTCAGGCTGGAGGTGCTCAGGGAGGTTGAAATCAAGTCTGACCTAAGCTGAATCTTGCTTCCTGCACTAAATGTAGATGATGTAAGAAAAATCATGGCAGTCAATGAGTTTGGTGGTCAATAAGTGAAGAGGAAATTAAACAAGGTATGGTCAGAAAATTGTCAATTATATAAACATAAAGGAAGTCAATGGAGAACATTCTTGGAGTCATAAAAGCAACATTCTTATGTAGCATTTTTCACATATTGTGATTCTATTATAGTTAATTGGGTTTCTCAATCTTAATTTGTAATTAATTCATTCCATAAACATGTAGAGTACACTAGCCATATATTTTATCTATGTGGGCTATAAAAAAATAACCGGGGACTATAATAGACATAGGTACTTTTTCTTTACAATTTTTCTCTCAACTCATTAATATTTTGTATAATTTAACATGCATGATATTTAGTCTTCAGAAATTAATTTAATAAAGTATATGTGTGTCAATATATTGTTTGTTTTTAACTATTAACCAACAATCAAGAAACAAGAGTGATTATATTGGAATTGGAGAACCTGAGTTAAAATACCATGATTATGCAGAGCACTCTATAGAGTTATCAAATCAAAACCTCACAGCTAACCCTATTAACTTTTATTCTTGATTTTTTGCAAATAAAACACACCATGATTTGCTGATATATGATTAACAGATTAGATGAAATTTTCTCTAAATATTTCAAAGCTAACTGTGCAACTGGATGGTATGGAAGTTGCCTACCAAACATGACATGTCAGCCTCAATGTCCAGTACTTCAAAAACAAACAAACAAAAAAAGAAACCAAAATATCAATATATATGTTGTGATATCACCCACAAAGGAGAAAGATTGTCTACCACCTTGGTCTTCAGTATCTGCCAATACAGACAACTGAAAATGTAGTTAGAGCTAGGATACAGTACTCTGAAAGGAGATGGGCTTACAGATTGCACATGGAGAAGAGAAATGAGGCTCAGAAAGTTTAAACACATTGAAGGTAACAAAAATTACTAAGACTGGGGATAAAATGGTCTTTCAATTTATAACATAAATTGTCTGCCATTGTTTTTTGGTGTAACTTTTCTTCAACAAATGAGGTTGAGAATTGTATAAACAAAAGTTTCATTTTTTTTCTTGCTATCAAATACTTCGGAGTTGATACATTCAAAATCTCAAAAAAGAGATTTATGTCATTAATATATGATCTATATTGTCTTTATATAAAACTACATATAAAATATTTCTAAAAATGCAATTACAGTGTTTAATACACTACATTTGGAATCAGCCATTGACATGTTTACCAAGTAAAAATGTATCTGAAACTTTATACATTTTTAAAGTAATCTGACTACTTATAAATATTAGAGTAAAAACTAGAATGTCACCTCTAATTGTAATTTTGTGACAAAATCTATTTGTAAAACTTAATCATTCAAGATGATAGCTGTGAAGAAAGTGTTAATAACATTATAGTCGTCATTGAAATATAGTCTATATCTATTATATTGTTTGTCCTATAAGAAATCAATACAGAATACAATATGTCTAAATTGGAAAGTTTACCCAAAAGAAATGAAATATGCAAAATACTTGTAAGGTGTTTCATTATGTAGAAATGAGATCTTAAGATCCTAGAATCTGGGTTTGAGAAATCCTTTCCCTTACATAGTATATTTGACTATCTCAGAACACTTCATAGTAGTCAGACTTGGGCATCTCTCCCTGTAGTTCCCAGATATGAATCTTGTTCTCCTTCCAAACAGGACCAAGTCTTCCCCTTGCCATTGGGGAGATTTCCTGCTTCTGTTCCTCTGAACCAACATGTTCATCACAACTGCCTCTATGAATATTTTCCTAATTCCTTTTTCTAGCTGTGATTGTTTCATTTCCTCTAACACACACACACACACACACACACACACACACACACACACACACACACACACACACACACAATGTTTATAAGCAGCTTAAGAGTTAAAAATGTCCAGATTTCTTAGAAGAACTACCCCAGCTGAACAACTTCTCTGATTTTTATCCCTCAGTAATGATGGCATTTGTTCCCAGGCTGCAGTTATTAGCATTCATCCACAACCAGAAGTGTCTCCTCACTTCTCAGTTGTACAGAAGTCCCTCTGGTTATATCTTCCTTTATTGTCAGGTCCGTTGACTTCCATAATATAAAATTTCTTCATATATAGAAAAGAAGTAAATGGAACAATAAACAAATTTAGCATGATAAAATTTGTTCTCCCATAACAACAGAAAATCAGAAAGCTAACATTTAAATTAAGACCTTCCTTACTTCCAATCCTGTATCCTTTCCTGAATACCTCACTGGAAATCCATGACACTCTATTGTAATTTTGTGCTATTGATTATTAATCCCAATTTTCTAATTATCTGGCACCTTGATTATCTCTTGCTATGATGAGTCATAGCAATAAACAAAATTTCAAGAAAATTTTGGGAAGGGAGATACTTTTTTGAAACTGTACAATACTAACAGTTATGAACACTGAAAGACATAGTAAGTGAGAAAGGAGGTAGACTAGTATCCTCTCATTATATAAAAATGGGATATGAAATCTATATTGCTTCACAGAGAATTAGTGGCAATAATTGCTCTAAGAAGCTTCTAATTAGTTTATGTTGAATATTTACTAGTATTTTCCTGGTTAGAGTAGTAGAATTAGTGATAATGACATGATAGCCTGTGATATATCCAGTTACTCTAAGCTGCAGCTATTTTGTGTGCTTAAATTGGTTATTAATAATATCTCTTTTCAAAATAAAATTATTATAGAAAACAGAAATAATTAAGTTAAAGTAAGTTTTGCTAAAATATCTCAATGTATTTCATTCACAACTCTTTTTTTTTTTTTTTTTTGGTTTTTCGAGACAGGGTTTCTCTGCGTAGCTTTGCGCCTTTCCTGGAACTCACTTGGTAGCCCAGGCTGGCCTCGAACTCACAGAGATCCACCTGCCTCTGCCTCCCGAGTGCTGGGATTAAAGGCGTGCGCCACCACTGCCCGGCCATTCACAACTCTTTTAAATTAAATATTAAGAATAACCCCTCAAGGACTGGACCTGCCTGGACTGAGTCTATCAGGTCGATCCCAGTCCTCGGGGGAGACCTTGATCTGAAGGAGGTGGGAATGGGGGGTGTGCTGGGGGGAAGGGGAGGGGGCAGGAAGGGAGAGAACAAGGGAATCTGTGGTTATTATGTAGAACTGAATAGTATTGTAAAATAAAAAAAATTAAAAAAAAGAATAACCCCCCAAAGAAATCATAATTAATTCTGATAAAATGAAAATCAGTCCCTCCTACAGTTTTATAATTCTCTCCAGGGACATCCCCATCTGAATGTCCTCACACATTTGTCTGAGGATAGAAGCACTTATTTTACAATGGCCATGAGAGCACAACCTCACCTGGCTTCTCTTTGGCTTTCTTTGTTTTCTTAAGCTTAAAATTCACTTTCTTCTTAATGTTAGGCCTCAGGTCTCCTTAAATTTATCTCTGCCTGGAACATCTTTTCCACAGGAAGCCATCCTATGCCTGTCAACTTCTGTTGTAAATATTAAAACCTTCATTAAATTTTATATATTATATTATAAAGCTCACCTGTCCTTTCCCATATAACACACAAATTAGTGATTAAAATAATATCAATTAGTAATTATCAACTAATTAATACTCAATGTTTTTCTTTTTTGCTGTATTATTTGTCTCTCTTAACTTTTAACATGCATTAGTCTCTAATGTCCTATGTTGCTTGTATTCCTCCATCTAAATGTACATTTCAAATAGACAAGAATGCTTCTTTTGTGATATATCTACTGGCTGGAAAGCTCTGGAATTTGGCCACTTCATAAAAAAAATGCCACTTTATTACTAAACTAATAAACAAGCCAATATGTGTGGTTGTGTATAAAACTGAATAAGGGATTTGGTTACATAAGTAGGCCAAATTTCAGTTTGTAGTTGCACAGAATTTTTTTGGACTATATTTTCCTATAATTTCTATATTCATTACCTGACATGAGTTTTTACCAGAGAAGTCTGTGTCTCTTATGTCTCAGGGTCTGTTATTGTGCACCATGGATAGTAATGGCATAACTAGATGTAGTTCTCAGCCAACCCCAATTTTATGTAAGGATACCTCTTCTTATACCAAGATAGTTGGAAATGAGTAGAATAATTTCTTGTCACTTCCTATCTCTGACATCCTAATTAGTGGGAGTGGGAAAAACTCTAGCCTTTGGCCATAGCTAACATTGCCTTATTAATCCGTTGGTTTATTGACAGCCAATAAGCTAAAAATAGTTTGCAGCTCTTTACAACTTGCTTTAAAGATTTTATCTTTTTAAGTTTTATGTGTGTGAGGATTTTGCTTTCTTGTACATATGTGCACCAGATGCTCACTATGCCTTCAGAGTCCAGAAGAGGGTGTAGGATTCCCTAGAACTGGAGTTATGGATGATTATGAGTAATTACAGGGGTCCTGGAAACTAAACAGAGATCTTCTATAAGAGTACAAGTGCTCTTCACTTCAGAACTGTATTTCCAGTTCTTTACAATTTTACAATTTAAACATTTACATATGTTTCTTCACAATGTCCTCTACCTTTGCATTTTTAATGCCCAAATCATTCTTACTATGTGGCGCCTAGAAAATGAATGGTAACTATTGTTAAAGTTAGTTGATTTAAATAAAACAAAACAAAACTAAAGTCCATCAACAAGACAATAATATAGCATCCACTACTTGAGAACTCAAATATGATAAGCATATTCTAGGTTTGAATTCAAGTCCACACAATACTTACTGAAGCATGGCATTTTAAGCATAGTGTTATACACTGGCGAATCATAGTTTATTTAAACCACCAACGTCATATTATTAACTTCTCCAGCAGACTAGTCATCTACTGAACTGAGATGAAAACTATTGACTACAAATCCAACATCTAATCTCTCCTGAACTGTGCCTCAAACAACAAATATAAAAATAGCAGCAGTAACAGTAAGTTGGAAAATAACTAAAGCCCATTGAATAAACCATAACTTCTTACAAATAAGAACTTCCTGCTGGGGTCTAAACCTTTGTTTTGACAACTTTTTTTAACTGTGATCTAAGATACAGTCTGTCAATTGGAGTCAAGGAAAAAATAAAGAAAAATACCCAATATTCCAAATCTTATCAGGTAGCTGGTCATGACTTGTTGTGCATCTGTTACTGTTTATGTTTTTCTTTGAAATGTAGGTTATACAGAAACTTCATTTATTGAAATGAAGTCAAAGTTTTCCAAGGCAACATAAATATCTAGATAATATTTCATTAAGATTATAAAAATTATATATATATATATATATATATATATTAATCTTCTTAAGAGATAGTAACTTGATGGATGCTACCTAAATTCTTTGCACATTTCCTCTATTTTTTTAAAGTAGCACATAGGTATGAACTAAATCTGGGTATTCTCAAAGACAAATATCCATTAGAGTTTTATATGACTAATATGAAATCTGAGGCCCATGGAGAGCCTACGACATTTACCAAAGAGAACCAAAATGCTGTAGAGATAGCTCTGTTAGAACTTGCTATCCTTCTAAGCACAGAACTTGGGTTTGTACCCTTGAACCTACAAAAATAGGCAGAGCTGGAGGCACAATAGCAGTCTCAGTGAGGAGTCATAGACACATGGATCCCAGATTTCTGGCCAGGTCCAGACTGGTGAGAAACTCTGACTCAAAAAAAGAAAAGGCAGGTGTTGCCTGAGGAACCATATCTTCTGTCCTCCATCCACATGCAAACCTGCAAACCATCACAAACATTCACACACAAACATGTACACACACACACACACACACACACACACACACACACACACACCAAAATGATGTTAAATCAGAAAACATTCTAAATTACATTCCTTTGTTAGAGACACAGATTTATCATTAAATAATCTAATCCTTAGCAGTCGTGATCACTTCTTTAACTTTCATTGTGCTAATTTTGAAAAAAGTCACCATTATGTTTGTTGAAAACTAAATTCACATACAAATATGCATGTGTTACATATGTGTATATAAATTTATATGTAAATGTACACATATATTTACCATGTATTAAGTATCTATCTACATTACTATAGCATGCAGACAATGCTTTTTTTCCTGATTAAGTTTAGACAACCACTGAGTTAAATTCATCTCCAGGTTTAGTTGATTGTGTTTATAATCCCTGATGTTTTTTCTGATTATGTAGTTTGCTGTTACTTAGCATTTTCTGAGATGAATAGACAAAGAGTCAGCAAAGAACATGGCTTTATATGTAAGTCACTGTCTGATGCTTTGACAGTAGAAGTCTAGTAAACAGCATAAACAAATCCTGGTGCAATGGAAGTAATTGGAGACAGTTTGCAAGAAGAACATATTGGTAAGAATGTACTTCCAAATACAAATAGTCCCTATAGTGTTTACACAATTAAATAATGCATGATAATGTAAAGTAAGTCACCATTCATTAAACTTGTATTTTTGCAATGATTACAAAGGGATGTGGCAGCTTCTGCATACTTAGTTGACAGAATTCTCTTAAAATTCTTGTTCCTTGATTGTTACCTAATAATTGTTGGACAGTAACAGTTGAATTTATATTGAACTAGTAAAGTAAAATAAATTGAATTAACATTCAGTCATGAGTGTATAAATACCTAAGAGTAGCAATGTGTTGATGCCACACTGACACTCTTCATTGTCCTTCATATAGACTGCCAGCAGAAGGTATGACCCAGAATAAATGTAGATCATTTCACCTCAGAAGATTGGGGTTAAAAATGGGTCTTCTTACAGGTGTACCCAGACACTTGGGTTTTAATTAATTTCAGATGTAGTCAAGTTGACAAGCAAGAAAAGCCATCCCAAGTCTACCTCTTGTCACTTGACACAGTTTTGTCTCCTGATATCATGCTTAGTTTCCAAATAAAAATAATAGCAAAGTCATAATTATACCTAACAGGGTATAACTATCCCATGTACAACTGCAAATACACTACAAATTTAGAAATGGTGGCAATGTCCCTTGAGGGACATTCCTTTAATATCTAAAGCTTAAATGTTATAACTAATGATATTCTCTTAATTTATGTTATGTTACCTGATAAAGAAATCAAGGAGGAAAGATAACACATTCTAAACAGAATGTGACAAAAACATTCCTGTCAATTAAGTCAATTATAATCCTTGTTTCTGCAACTGATTATGTAGTCTTAGCTGGTATTTATAGCTACCTTCTGTAAGTGATATAGCTTTATGGGGAAAGGTATCCTGACATTTTGGAGCCAAGGAAAACCACAAAGTAACACTGCACAACAAATCTCACATAAGAGTTTGTTGAGAGGAAACAACCCAGGAGGGTGGCTGCCTCTGCTTGGATGAGAAGCAGCAGAGAAGTAAGCAGAAGACAGAATTTATATAGTGTTTCTTGTGGGGTGGAACTTTCCAGAGAGGGGATTTGTGGGACTTCAATTCCAGAACTCGGGGCAAACTCAGGGTTTGGTGGGATTTCATGTCCTGATCCCAGGCTTTTTACTTTATAGGGCAGGGACTGGCACAGGCCATTAGGGCAGATAGAGTATTCTCTGAGTAGAATCTAGCAGTTGGTGGTCCTCAGAGGCAGGGCCTGTCCATTCACGTTCCTTAATGGACTTCCCCTACTACCCAGTCTGTATTTCCTTCATCATCAGCAAGCACTTCAACAGGTCTTGATGTTTTTTTCTTGGAGGAATGACCCATACCTTCATGTCTAAAGGCTCTTTGCCCTTTGCCATCTTGCCTGAATTAGGTTGTTGTAGTTTCTCATTGACTTTAACCACAGTACATGGTAGAAACAAGATGAACCTTAAAGTATCTCCTGCACTCCAGATATAACCTTTCTAACCTCCATTGTGGAGAAACAAACCAATTTCCCCATTATAATTTGTATCAATTACTTCTTCTACCAGGATTATTCCTGTCTTAGCCAATTGGCTTGAGGGCATCACACAGTGGTCAGGGGGAGTCTGAGCTTCCAGTACTGTGGAATGTTTGTCCTATCATCCAGCAGGAGTGCTACCCCTCTGAAACCAAAACTTCTAAGCCATAAGAAGTTAAGATCACATAACCAGGAACAAAAATTTTTCTACAGAGTTGCTGTGGGATGTTCTGTATGTTAATTGTGTTGCTCTTTGGTTAATAAATAAAACACTGACTGGCCAGTAGCCAGGCAGGAAGTATAGGCAGGACAAGGAAAAAGGAGAATTCTGGGAAGTGGAAGGCTGAGGCAGAGAGACACTGCCAGCCGCCGGCATGACAAGGGAGATGTAAGGTACTGGTAAGCCATGAGCCACATGGCAAAGTATAGGTTAATAAAAAGGGGTTAATTTAAGCTAAAAAAATAGATAACAAAAAGCCTGCCATGGCCATACAGTCTGTAAGCAATATAAGTCTCTGTATATTTACTTGGTTGGGTCTGACCAGCTGTGGGACTGGCAGGTGAGAGAGATTTGTCCTGACTGTGATCCAGGCAGGACCACAAAAACTCCAGCAACACAGAATCACTATGGATGATAGTGAATGGAATTATCCTCTTTTTTATCTGTTGATTGATTCCTGACCCTGGATCATGGATATGGGAGGAACTATACCATATAGTGGATGTTGATTCAAAACATAGACTGACTTCTGGTGCTGTAACTTTGTCTTCAAAAGGCCATTCCGTCTTTCTATCAGTCCAGATGCTTCAGGATGGTGGGTAGCATGGTAAGACCAGTGGATTTCATGATCATAGGCCCTCTGTTGCACTTCTCTGGTTATGAAGTGAGGTCCTTGGTCAGAGCAATAATGTGTGGAATACTATGATGAAGCATTTTTTAAGTCCACATTTTGTAAGTCCACAGATGATAGCTTTGGTAGAAGCATCATGAACAGGAAAGGCAAATCTATAACTAGAATAATTTTTACCTTTAGAATAAAATAATGTTGAAAATATGTGCCATAGTAGCAACTATGTATTCTGGCATATACCAGACTTGAAAATAACTGTTAGTATTGTTTTTTATGCTACCTAAAATCATTACATAAATTCAAAACCTGATAATATCCCCTTTCCTCTGTAAAACCAGCTTTCTTAAAGTTTGTCTTTGACTTGAAAGTAAGAATTTTACACACAGGACACAAAGAGGCTTAGAATTTTTTTCTACACTTGGAATCTAATTAACATAGGGTTTCTATATTTTTATTTTAATTAAAATATAATTACATTTCCCCCATCCTCTCTTTACACATCTCATGACCATCCCCTCCAAAATGCTTTGCCTCCTTGCTATGGGATACATGATCATACAGTGTGAAGATATGCCACTGTTTTACTTTGCCTGTCTAAGACACCTGATTGGTTTAATAAAGAGCTAAATGTCCAATAGCTAGGCAGGGGAGAATAGGTGAGACTTCTAAACAGAGATAGTAACTCTGGGATAAAGAGAGGCAGATTTGCCAGTGAGAAACATAGGAAGTCAGACATATATTATGGAGCAGAGGTAGCAAGCCTCATAGCAGAACATAGATTAATATAAGTAGGTTATTTTAAGGTATAAGAGTTTGTTAGGAACAAGGTTATATGAAGCCCATGCTCTGATAATTAATAAGACGTCTCTGCGTCATTATTGGGCAGCTGGGGGCCCCACAAGAAAGTCTGATTACATCTCTTCTTTAACCACTGTTGTTACATATAAACTAATAATCTTATAAATACAACTTAGTTTAGTGTTGCCTACATAGATATGTTTCTAAGGCTGACCACCTAGTATGAGAGAGCTAATTATAGGCATCATCCCTGGACAGGGCTATTTGTCCTTCTCTCTGCTATTATTAATTTTTTTTAGCTCTTTATCTTTATATAAGGTCACATGAAACTCCTCCATCTATATAGAGAGATCAACTCCTTAAGTCTCATTTAGGCATCCGGTTGTTGAGATTGCATGGGTATAGCTTCTTTATCATATCTAGAAGGCACAATCCTGCTTAGACTTCCTGGTACTCTTGTTCTTACAATCTTTGCCTTCTCTCCTGCAATGTTCTGTAAGTGTTGAGTGCAGGAGTTGTATTGTAGATGTATCAATTGGGGCTGGACACCCCATGGTCAAATCTTCTCTGCATTTTGACTCTCTTCAATGATGTTGTTTTGTTTTTGTTTTTTAAAATGAGTTTTATTCCAAAGTTTCTTTGATGAAGTGTGTAACTGATACTTATTTATGGGTTTAAGAAAAAGAACTTAGAATGCAGGTAGGACTATACTACCACCACTTTCCAAAAACACTATAGATCAAGGTCTTTCTAGGCATGTGTTCTTGGCTGGCTTTACATTACTAGACATGATATCCCTCCTGTTGAGGAAGGCTTGAGTTCAATTAGAGAGCTGATCGTTGCTGCCAAATATGAATGCCACTTTTAGGGATATTTGCCCATGCTGGTCATTGTTATAGTTGATAGGCTGTAAGTGAATAAGACTATTGATTATTTTTCTCTCTTAGATACTTATATTACATTTCACAGCTATCCATACTGATTTCTAGAGTGGCTGGACAAGTTTGCATGACCACCAACAGTGATGAAGAGATCCCTTTTCGCCACATGCTTCCCAGCAGTTTTTCCGGTTGTTTTGTTGATCTCAGCCATTATGACTACGTAAGATTAAATCTCAAAGTTGCTTGAATTTGTATCCCTTACATGGCAAGGAGAATGAACATTTTTCCCTTTTTGAGATTCTTCTATTTGTTTTTTGTTCTTATCTCGAGAAGTCACTGTTGAAACCTACAGACTATTTTCCATGGGGTTGTTGGCCTTCTGAATCTTTGTGGGTTTTTTGTTTTGTTTTGTTTTTAGTTCTTTATATATTCTGGTAATTAATCCTCTGTCAAGCACACATCTGGCAAAATTTCTCTCCCGCACTCGGAGTTTCTTCTTCACTAGGTTGTTCTGCAGTTATCCAAAAGCTTTTTTGGCTTTATGTTTCTCCATCAAGGTTAGCTTTAGTTCCTGAACAAACGGGTTCCTATTCAGAAAGTTCTTTCCTGTGCGTTTATCTGTGTCATGCTGCTTCACATGGAGGTCTTGATCCACTTGGAGTTAGTTTTTGCAGAGTAAAAGACAGGCTCTAAATCAGTTGTTTCACTGGGAGACTGTGGTTCTCTATCTCTCTTTCTCTGTCTCTGTCTGTCTCTCTGTTTCCTGTCTCTGTCTGTCTGTCTCTGTCTGTCTGTCTGTCTTTCTCTCTCTCTTTCTCTCGGCTCTTTAGGGGCCTGCCAAGCAGCTTGAAAATAAACTTAAGGAGGCTTCTTCTTTCTTATGAATGCCTGGGTGTAGCTTGGTTTGTTTCTAACCAGATTATCTTAACTTAAATCATCATGCCTATCTTTTGCCTCTGGGCTTTAACCTTTCTCTATTTCTGTATATCTTTTCTTTCCTTCTTATTTTGTGTCTGGCTATTTGGCTGTGTGGCTGTCCCCCCCGCTTTTTTTTCCTCAATAAATCTCTTCCAAGATTTCTCCTCCTATTTATTCCCTTTGCCTGCTGGCCCTGCATTTCTCTTTTCTGCCTAGCTATTTACTGTTCAGCTCTTTATTAGACCAAACAGGTGTTTCAGACAGGCAAAGTAACACAACTTCACAGAGTTAAACAAATGTAACATAAAAGAATGAAATACATCTTTGCATTATTAGACAAATATTCCACAGCATGAACAAATGTAACGTATCTTAAAATAATATTCTACAACAGCAGACATAGAATTTTCTCAGCATAATTTGTTGAATATACTTTCTTTTTCCAGTATATTTTTTGGCATCTTTATCAAATATCAGATAGCTCTAGTTAAGTGTAGTAATGCTTGGATTTTTATTTTGCTCCATTTACCTACAAGTTTGCCCTTGCACCATTATCATATTTTTTTGATAATATAGCTCTTTATCAAAGAGTAAACCATTTCAGATTTCAGCATTGGAGTTCTTATTTTCAGTGCAAATATCCTCTATGCTTAGATTTGGAGAAATACTATTTTTTTTTTTTTTTTGGTTTTTCGAGACAGGGTTTCTCTGTGTAGCTTTGCGCCTTTCCTGGAACTCACTTGGTAGCCCAGGCTGGCCTCGAACTCACAGAGATCCACCTGGCTCTGCCTCCTCTCTGTTGGAGAAATACTATTAGGTGAGTTCTGAGAATGAAAAATTAAGTAAGAAGGCCCACTCACCTGCCACTGGCCACACAACACACTCCCTGGTATGCAAATACAACTGCTGTCCTGCACAGTTCCAACAAAATCCTGAGATTCACTTCCTTCACTTATACAGTTTATGAAAATTTTGAAGTCAATTCTGTTGTTTATTTCCAGTGGCACATTGAAAACTCAGAGCAAAGACACTTTTTGCATATGTCTTGGAGATCTTATGTTAGTAATTGGAAAATGGAGATTATCATTCTTCAGTATGTAACTTTATAACTGTCAAATACACAAATTTACTATGCTATCAAATTATTTTTGTCATATTATAATTGTTAAAAAGTGATATCCTTTTTTTTCTTCTGGTATGTCTGGTTGAAAAGACAGAAAGAAATTATTCTTGATTCCAAATAGAAACTAAGATTTAGTTGGTAGAACCCTTAAAGACTTCCCTAAGTATTGACACTAGCTTCTTATGTTACAATGAGAAAATCAGGAGTCAGGTACTTTGAGACGGGAACAACGGTTTTATAACAACATGTTAGAACCTAGGCCACTTTGATCTTACTCATTCCTCTTACTCAGTCACTCTGCCACTAGGCAGTGAAGCATATAATATTTAGGCCAATATTAAATGATTATATGTCACCTCATATGCTTATATACAAGAATGGTTGTTGTTTCATGAGTATGTAAAGATAAAACCCACATACATGAAAAAAAACATTTTTTCTTCTTAATGTTAATAAAATTAGCATTTGATGATATATGCATTCTACTACATGATTGCATGCATGATTTATCTATCTGTTGGCTGCTGAGAACCTGGAAAGCACACATTTCTGTATCCATTTTATGAATAATATCCAGAAATGGTGATCTAGATAAAAGTAATAAAGAGTGTAAATATTTGATGTGCCTTAAGATTGGTAACCCAAAATTATGTCTTCCTAATTATATGGTATTGACTCTTGTTTTGAAGTTACAGACAATCTGATATAAACCTGGCAGGTTATTCTAGGCCACTATGAAACTATTCTGCAATTCAATAAAATGCCACAGTCCACTGAGTGTCTAGGCCACCCAGAAATAATGTACAGCTTATTGCTTATTAAAGTATATTGCCATTTACTTTGACCCTTGACAAACTCTATTCTTCAAGGTTTTCCCTCTGCCTTTCTTTTCCCCTCTTGACAGGTAATGATTTCAAAAGATCTATTAGATATTATATGCATAATGAAAGTGCAAAGCTTCCTGTCTAGTACAATAGACTGAATTTTTATTTGAAGCCTCAATGTTACACTGTGTCATAGGTACCTGGAAGGTCAGTGAGGACAGTGATTGTTTCCTGTCTCATTTCTCTGGCAGATAGTGGCAAAGTTACTTGTTAATACATAATAGTTTTCTTTTCATTTTTCTCTCTTTATCTTGAAGGTCAGACTCTTCTTCCATGCGCATTAGGTCAATGATGTTCGGGATTCTAATGGTTTCCATTCTATCCATTATCATGCATTTTGTAAGCTTGCAGAAATATAGAATAATAAAAATTGGTTCATTAATTCTTTTCTTTGTAAAAAGATATCATGTTAAAGAAAAACTCTCAAGGAATGATGATTTTAAACAACTGCCCTAATTCTGTTCCTATTTTAATTTTTCAGTCTCTTTCATACACATATTTTAAATAGTCACCATCATAATGCAGATACCATGCATATGTTTCTTTCTTTGTACTGAAATTTTGCCTTTAAAGTTATGAGTAGTAAGCATAATCATTCTGTTAATGTCTATATATAATTTTTCTACGTTGATGCATCAACTTCTAAAGCTATTTAGATGTCCTCTAAAGCTATTTAGCTTTCCTACTAATGACAAGGCTATAACACATATTTTCATGCATATTATTTAAAATGTTATTGAATTACTTCCTTAGCATAAAATCCTGGAATAAGAATGAAAAAAAGTAATATACAATTATAAGACATTTTATGTAAGTTTTTCCAAGGTTTACACAGCATAATAGTATTACCGGCTCTGAATACAACTGTCAATTTGAAGTATCACCAGTGCTCAGTGGCTAGAGGCAATAGTGAAGCCCCAAGGACCTGATTTACATCTCTGCATCATACAAGGCAGAAAGAGAGAACCAAAGACTGAGAACTGTCTTTGGTCTATCACAGACAGATCATGGCCTATGCATCTTGGCCTTTATATCCCCAAAGACATGCTCCCACAAAATAAATTTTGAAAAGTAATTCCATAGGACCTGCTTCCATTCAATCTGAGGGTTTATATTTTGGCATGAGCTGTTTGCTGCTTTGCCCAGGCTTTCTCCCTGTCAATTTCCTGCTGTTTCTATCAAAGATGTTGCCACAGATTTTACTGTCCTGCTTCCATTTCTTCCTATAAACATTCTCCATAACCTTGTGTGACTTTTGATGAAGGCTTCATTTTTTTCCTGCATTACTCTATGTACACTTTTTATATTTTAATTTTAGTTTTAATAATTTCAAGACAAATCTTGATTTTTTTATTGTAAATAGATTTTTTTTACATAATATATTTTGATTATGGTTCCCCTTAACTCCTCCTAGACATTCCCCACTTCTCCAACCACCCAAATTCTTACCCCTTCTTTATCTCTCATTATATATACAACCTAATCCGTCTGTATAATTTTACATGTATGTATATTTTCAGGGATTGCCAATTGGGATTGGATAATCAATTGGTATCTTCTTCTTGGGGAAGACTATTTCACCCACTCTTTGCATTCCCTAGTTATCTGCAGTTCTTTGTGTGGGGTAAGACTTTGTGGTCTTTTCCCTGTCCACTTTATCATGTCTATAGTTGTTAACCTTGTTCAGCTTGTCTAGTCAATCGTATAGGTGAGACCTCCTTCCACTGTGAATGAAGAATGACAATATGGTCTATATACTATATGGAACACTGTTTTTCTGTTTTAAAAAGGTGAAAATATGTAATTTTCAGGTAAATGGAGGAAACTAGAAAATATCACATGGAGTGAGGTAACCTAGACCAAAAAAGACAAACATCTCATGCTTTCTCTTATATAAAACCCCTAGTTCCAAATAGTAAGATGTGAGTATACAAACTAAAGTAACTACCTTAATCAGCAAAGTCAAAAGGGACCAGGTGTCATATTTAGAGGAGTGTAATTGATCTCAAGGAGAAAAACGATTAAAATAAGGACCTCTAACTAGGAAGGTGGAAGGAGATAACTATAGAAGAAGGAAGGAAGAAACAATATTAGAAGGATATCTTAAAAAATCATAAAAATCTTATGACTACCTAAAATACCTACAATACACATAAGTCGGTGTATAATTATACATAAATAGTTTAAATGAAAATTTTTCTTCTGAGCTAACAATGCTTTCTCTAAGAGCCAAAGACCACCTAACAAAAAACACAATATCAGTCATGAGAAACTCTCTTTTTGAGTTGTTGGTCAGGTTGTTCTAGCTACTCCCTAAAAAATTACAGGTAATTGCTATTGTCTTTGGTTGCCCTCAAGAGATGTAAGATATGGCCCTGCCTGCTACTAATGATGTCATGCATTTGTGGCTCAGGGACCAAAGGCCTCTGAGTTTGAACTGACCTGAAAGCATCTGATGACTAGCTTTCATGATGGCAGAAGGCAACATCCGGTTTTCCAAAGGAGGGAAGCAACCAAAAGTCCTACCCACCTATGTTGTTTATGAACCACAACAACAATCATTATAGGATGACAGTTCTCAGGGTACATTAGTGGCATGCACACCTGGGCTGTCACCAACAGCTCATTAATTGGGCTTAACAAAGAGGGAAACCATGTATGGTGCTGGAAACCTAGCCAGCTAACCCAGGATAGTGAACTCATGGGTCTTATAAGAGAACATATAACCACTACTTTACCAAGATAATATAATCCCTAACTGCATTCAGTAGTTGTCCTTATGTCCACATATAAGACTAGTCCTTATTCTTTCACAAGGAAATGTCTCTTTGTAACAGAAGACCAACAGAAAACTACAACAAATCAAAATCCAAAGTTGTTGAAAACAGTCCCAATGAGTAAATCTACAATACTACCTGTACATCAAAGGCTCAGGGATCATTGTGGATGAGGGAACAGAAAGATTTTAAAAGTCAGAGGAATAGGGAGTTTTTTCAGTGATTGTTTTTCTTCTAGGAATATCATAAACTACATTGATATTTTTAAATTATTAAATAAAAAGATTTCTCAGAGTCTTAGGAATAAGCATCTCTGAAATTCAGATGTCAACAGACGTAGTTATTGTTAAAAAAAGAAAACTTTGCATTTTCATAAACCATAAATGTATTTTTCTATGTTATATTTTATTTTCAAACATGATAGTGCTTTTTTAAAACATATTATAGTTTTTTGTTGCTGTTTCTCTCCAGTTAGTCTACATATATCTTTGAAATAATTTCAGTCTTTGTTAGTGTAATTCTTTGGTACATCTGAAATCTTTTGGTCAAGTTCTTTAAATCCTGTTCTAGCTTTTCCCAGAATGTTCTAGCTTTTCCTTGATTTTTCCTGATATTCAATATTTATTTTAGAATTAACTTATCAAATCATGTGGATTAGATTTGTGGAAATGAATGCGATTTCCTTTACTGTTCAACAAACGTCATTGAGTTTTCCAAGTCACACATATGGTACGTCTTTTCAGTTATCAGGCTCTCTTTCTTTTCATCTTGTTTTACAGTTTTCGTTGTATATTTGAAATGGTTGATTTATTTCTCTCTAAGTTGCTTATTTATGTGGGTAATATATATTTTTCAATCATATCAATATTTATAGGGAAAATTGAATTTTTTCTTTTTGGTTTTTGGAGACAGGGTTTCTCTGTGCAGCCCTGGCTGTCCTGGAAATCCACTGAACTCACAGAGAACCTTTTGTCTCTGCCCCTTCATCAAGTCCTCTGTCATCATTCGTTTCACTTCCTCCCTTCATTACATATGTGTATTTACTCAGAAAGCTTAGTAAGTATGAGGTCACCACCACCAATGATGATTAAATGAAAGGCATAGAAAGTAACGCTTAATCAGAGATGTGTGTGTAAGAGAGTTACTTCTGTTTTGTGAGTATGAGGAAAGCCATTTCTGACCTACTTGTGTTTAGCATCATCCATTAAATACTATTAGTGCATAAGCAGTAAAATTCATATAGGTGGAAGAACACACAAGATACCAGCTTATGATAATTAATTATATGTAGCAACTTTGTTACTCCACAATGCCCAGTTATTTGGCCAAATATCAGAGTAGACCTTGTTAGTAGAGGGATCATTTATATAAATGTCATTTAAATTTCTAGATATTGGGTAAAGCAGTTACTATACATAATGAGACTAGGTCTTATATAATCAACTAAAGTCCTTAACATCAAAGACAGACACCTCAAATCATTGATTCCATTTAAAAATGAACGTTGAAACTTTTCTTGAATTTCTTGTCTTTTGGACCAAATGTTTAAGTAGTTAATCAATTTCTGAATTCAAGATTGCTGGCTGTTAAACAGATTTTGAGATAAGTCAGTCCCCACAATATTACACACTTAAGGATAAATTTCTCCATGAAGTTTTGATACAGACACAAGTATCATTGTAAATATATTTTTAGACAGTTATAGCTTGGTAAATAGGCTTTATATCTACTTTATAGTTCTAATGTTTTAGAGGCTCCCCAAACAGTAGCATATGAAGAAGCCATACTGTGGTGGTAATCTAATTATACTGATATGTGATTTTGATTGTATGTTAATAAATAAAGTTGCCCGGGGGTCAGAGCTATTAGAGCCATAGCAAGAGTGTGGCGGTGGTGGCACACGCCTTTAATCCCAGAAAGCCAGCCTTTAATCCCAGGGAGTGGTGGTAGAAAGCAAAAAGATATATAAGGCGTGAGGACCAGAAACTAGAATCATTTGGCTGGTTAAGTTTTCAGGCTTTGGAGCAACACAGTTCAGCTGAGAGCTATTGGGATGAGGACACAGAAGCTTCCAGTCTGAGGAAACAGGACCAGCTGAGGAACTGGTGAGGTGAGATAGCTGTGGCTTGTTCTGTCTCTTTAAATAGACTAACAGACAGGAAATAGAGCCCTGATTCGGGAAGCTGGGACACCGCAGGTGGAAGGGTGAGATTTCAGCTCTGAGCTCTGACCTCTCGGCTTTCTCTTTTGCATTGTTTCTGTGTTTCTTATTTAATAAGACGGTTGGTTACATCTATACCATACTTAAGGCAAAAAGGCAATGCACACTGTGTAGCAAATGGAAGCAGATCCATTTGGCAGTGCATTATCTACATTGAGTATTACAGTGATGCAATAAATGTACGGTGTTATCTACTATATTATATAACTTACACTACTGAGCTATAATAGTTCATATTGTATGAAAGGAGCTAAACTGCATGGAGAACCAAGGTCCAGGACAGAGAGAGCTTTTTGCAAACAAATTTTAAATTTTAAACATATCAAATATAGGATTATTACACAAGTAATATAAATATAATAATTATAAAAAGGAAGCTAAGATATCCAACTCTCAGAGATAATTAACTCCCTGCTACTCCTATCAACTTTGAGTTGAGAGAATGCAATTAAAATATGTAAGGAGACTACCATTCATTGGTAACCAGAGGAAAAAAAGAGTATCAACACTATAACTTGTCCTAATTTATAACTCAGGATGCTTCCATATGTTTGTTCTTGGTATCTAAGCTGCCAGGGTAGCAAGGACATTATCAAACACCAGATGAAATATTGGTTCATTTACATAGAGAAGAAATGGAGCAAAGTTAGTTTCAAACATATGAGTGGCTAGGAGACTCAAGGAAGTGAGATGGAGCTATTTACTTGCACTCACTCCTCATTTACACTTAGTTTATGAGACATCTTATTCTCTTAGAGTTTGAAACGCTAGAATACCAGGGTGCGGCTGATGGCTATAAACCCACAGGCTTATGCAGGATAAACTAATGTTCACTATGTGTATTTCTTAGTTTCTTTTTACTATAATGAGTTACTAGAGATAACTGCTTTATATAGAGACAAAATGTATCCTGTCCTACAGTTTGGGGTGCTTGTGCAGGATTTCTTTGGGTACTTCACTGGGCATGATACCATGTATGGCAGGAACCACCCTGAGAAGAAAACTGGTCACATCAAGAGTAAAGCATCAAAAAAGTAAAAGAGCATGTGGTTCCATAAAACGCCAAGAAAGAATGACACCCAGTGACCTGACATATGTCCCACTAGACAGCAAATAATACAATGGAACTAGGCTTGGGCCTCTAGAGGACACAGACCAAAATTATAGAAATATTAAAGAGAGTACACCACCCCACGTAAGACTAGATGCTTCCCAGGCTGTACATGTTCACTGTCTGTTGATAAGGAGTTGTTTCCTGCTGAATGACCCCATTCTTACGTACCAATTTCAGTGTCAGTAAAAGCACTGGATGAGGTTGCTCTTTAGCAAATGTCTTAATCTGGGTAGCTACTGTTGACCAAACAGAGGGTGTAAGGTTCTGCAATGAGGACAAATTCTGTTCTGCTTGTTTACATTTATTCATCTTTGCTTCTATGGAACATATAGCATATATCCTGGTATATGAAAACTATTGGATAAATACTTCAGGGCAAATAAATGCAATACTTAAAAAATGAAAAAGGATTTTTATAGAAGGATAATTCAGTACATCTTCAAATGCCAAAATCATGCATATTAATTCAACAAATATTTACTAATCAAACTGTCTAGGTATTAGATAAAGCATCATATAAAGGCTTACAGGAAAACTAGGAGCAAAGGCAACATGATCTCCATTCTAAGTGCGCATAATTTCAGAGAGCAATGAAGATGAGAAATGAAAATTATCAGGACATCATAAATGTCATGTATTTTGTTCAGCCTCACTTAGGCAATGAACTCCAAATCAAGGGAATATACTTAGAGACACACTGGTAACTTGTGTTCATCTGTAATTTGTACTATTAATCTGAATAGCACACTTTCATAGAGTTCATTCTCTAGCATAACCCATCTTGGCTTTTCAGGTAGAACTGGAGTGGTCTGGAATCTTTCACTTTTGACATTTTACTATGGCTGAAATGAAGACAGGCTTATTTTAGTTAGCAACATCATTCAAAAATCTAGTACCTATGCTGGATATAGTGCTGGAACATAATCTTTACCTACTGAAGGCTAAATTATTCCTCTTTTTCTCTAGTGTGGCACACATTTCACACATGTAAGCAGTAGATTTGCCTTCTTCAGTGTTTTATACTTTTGCTAGCTAAATTCTTTTGCTTAGACTTTTGTTCTTATGCCTATCTTGGAATTATATGCATACTTCACACTGCCTACATCAAACGAACTTCATTATATTTGAATTGTTACAATTATTGAGTCTTTAAAATAAATTCCTAGACAAGTAAAACAATAAAGATTCTGTATATTTTCACCCTATAGTCCTGCTCTTATATTGCAACTTGTATGCAGAAAAAAAGAATTAGATCGTGAGTAAAATTACTATTTACCTCTCATCAATTTACTGAACACACATCTACTTTTAATTTTCCTCTAACAGGATTAAGGGAGAACCTCCATACATCTTTCTCTCATATTATTGCATGAACAGAAAGAGAAATTGCTGTGACCAAATTCATTCTAAAGGTCAAACAAGGCATCTGCCTGATGAAAAAGAGGTACCATCATTGCAGGAAATGATAGACAAATGAGCAAGCAGACACCATCAAACTCTTCCTCTTGCTGGTCTAGCACTAGGATATGCCCATTGACTAATAGAACTATTAAACTGTGCTCTAAGTCACAAAATAGTTGAATATATTTTAACTGCAAAATTATCATCAAGTTTATATATGAAAAAAATAAATGTCATCATAAGATGAATTCTAAAAGCAACATTTCTGATATCTCATCTCCTAGCTATACTAGGGGTGGGGTGGGGGCGTGGGAACTTGTGGGAACATGTTGGGCAGGATGGGTGCAGAAGGTGGGTTGGGGATAGCATGGAGGGGGAAGAGTAACAAAAGAGACATCTTGATGGGGGGCCCATTTTAGTGTTAGGGACAAACATGGTGCCAGGGCAGCCTCCAGGAATCCACAAGGATGACCCCAGCTAAGACTCCTAGCACTAGCAGAGAGGTTGCCTGAACTGGCCATCTACTGTAATCAGATTGGTGACTACCCTAATTGTCATCAGAGGGCCTTTATCCAGTAACCGACTGAAGCAGATGCATAGATCCACAGCCAGGCACTGGGTCAAACTCTGGCAATCTCACTAAAGAAAGGGAGAAGGACTCCTGGAGCTCCACCTGGGGCCTGGCCGTGGATCTCTGCATCTGGTTCCCTCAGTCATTGGATGAGGTTTCTAGCATGACAATTAGGGTATGTGGCCATCCTATCACCAGAGTAGGTCAGTTCGGGCTTTCTCTCGACCATTGCCAGTAGTCTATTGTGGAGGTATCTTCGTGGATTTCTGTGGGCAACTCTAGCATTTTGCTTCTTCCTATTCTCATGTGATCTTCATTTATCATGGTCTTTTATTTCTTGTTCTCCCTCTCTGTTCTTGATCCAGCTGGGATCTTTCGCTCCCCTAAGCTCGACCCTTGCCCTTCATTACCCCCACTCACGTACGGTTGAACTCAATCCTCAGGGGAGTCTTTGCCATGGAGGGAATGAGGGGTGGGCTGGGAGGAAGGCGGGGCGTGGGAGGGAGGTTGGGAGAGAGGAGAAAAAGGGAATCCGTGGCTGATATGTAAAATTAAATTAAATTATAAAATAAAATTAAGAAAAAAAGAAAGGGGAAGGAATTGTATGAGCTAGGGGGTCAAGTCATGACAGGGAAACTCAGAGACAGTTGACCTGATCTCATGTGAGCTCATAGACTCTGGATCAACAGTTAGGGAGCTTTCATGGGACCAACCTAGGTCCTCTACATGTGTGTGTGACAATTGTGTTGCTTGGTTGTAATGCTGCTAGCAGTGAGAGCAGGACCTGTCCCTGGTGCTTAGCTGGCTTTTAGGAATCGGTTCCCCATGCTGGATTACATTACCCAGCCTTGATACAAGGGGAGGAGCTTGGTCCTGCCTCAACCTGATGTGCCATGCTTTGTTCAAGCCCATGGGAGGCCTGAACCTTTCTGAATGGAGACAGGGGAGGAGTGGATCGGAAAGGGGGAGATCAGAGGGCTGGGGTGGGGGAACAGAAGGAGAGGAGGGAGGAGAAACTGTGGTCAGTGTGTAAAATGAATGAAAATAATTAATTAAATATAATAAATTTAAAAAAATCTCAAGGTGTCATTAAAAATTAGGATAATATTTTTGGTTGTGAGCCTAGCCTTTACGGCTGAGCCATCTCCAACCTGGTCTACAGAACGAGATCCAGGAAAGGCGCAAAGCTACACAGAGAAACCCTGTCTCGAAAAAACAACAACAAAAAAAATTAGGATAATAATGTAAAATTATTGGAAAATGTTATGGAACTTTTATGAGAAATGTAACAAAGATTTAATCTTGGTTATTTGGAGATGAACATTAAAAATAGAATTAAATTCATGTATAAAATTTAATTTCCCCAGACTGGGTGGTGGTGGTGCACACCTTTAAACCCAGCACTTGAGAGGCAGAGACAGGCAGAACTCTGTGAATTATTTTGAGGATAGTCAGAGCTACACAAAGAAACCCTGTATCAGAAAAACAAAAAGAATAATTTCAATTTTTCCTATAAATATTGATATAGTTTGAAAGACTATTATTATATATTATCCACAAAAATAAGTAACTCAGAGATAAATTGAACATCCAGTTTAATATACAATGAAAACTGTAAAACAAGATGAAATGAAAGAGAGCCTAATAACTGAAAAGACTTACCATATGTGTGACTTGGAAAACTCAATATTGTTCATTGAACAGTAGAGGAATTCTCAGTCATTTCCACAAATCTAATTCACATGATCTGATAAGTTAATTCTAAAATAAATACTGAATATCAAAGTTTGGAAAAAACAAGGTCATTCTGGGAAAAGTTAGAGCAGGATTTAAGGAACTTGACCAACAAATTTCAGATGTACCAAAGAATTACACTAACAAAGACTGTGAAACTATTTCAAGAGTACATATGTAGACCAATTGGAGAGAAAACAGCAATGAAAAACTATAATGTGTTTGAAGAAAGCAGTATTGTTTTTTGAAAATAAAAATAAATTACAACATAGAAAAATATGTTTATGGGTTATGAAATGGCAAAGTTTTCATACACAAGACCAAATATAGAGAGCGGCTCAAATTATTAAAATAAAAGAGCAAGAGGACTCATAAATGAATAAAGACATTCTGTTTGCAAAAGATTTTCTGAAGAAATGAGTGGTAAGCACAGAGCATCAGAATGTTAAATGCATAATCCCAAACAGGAGAAACACAATATAAAAATTTGAAATGTTAAAACAAAGGCACCACAGAATGAATAATTTAAATCACTTAAAATTCATACCCACAATTATGGGTGATAGTTACTTAAAAATTGTCATCATTATTTACCCAAAATTATGATTTTAAATCAAAGTGGCATAGCATTAAATATCCATTAGAATTGTTAAAGTTGTGAGTAATGTCAGTATTACTTGTCACTGAAGAGCTTCTCTAATAATGAGAACAAAAACTAAGTCCAACAACTTAGAAAAATGTATCAGCTAGTTGTTACAAAGTAAAACACATGCTTAGTGTACAATTAGGTTTTTTTATTCTCTTGGATATTTACACAAATGATTTTAAAATATAAATTCACAACACCTAGTTCTATACCTAAAAAGGGAATGCCTCTCTAAACATGAAATAATCTACATCTACTTAACAGATGAGAATAAAAGAGTATTGGGATGCAAAGGATAGAACACTGTAAATCAATGCTAGAATAGCACAACATGGATAAATATGAAAACAGTTATGTATGGAGAACTCTCATACATGAGATTCAAAACAATAGCACATTAACAATTCAGAAAGTTAGTGTGCTTTTACTAGGGCTTAGGGGCAGATGACAGGATTCACTGGTGAAGCTCTGGGAGTGATTTATACTTCAAAAACCCAGTCTATTTAATAGCATATAAATTATAGTTTAGTACATATTTATGTTTTAAAACTGACCAATTTATACTTGGATTGCTTGGTTGAGAAGTGTTTCTTCTCCATAGCATGAGAGAAGAAAAGTAATGAAACACACACACACACACACACACACACACACACACACACACACACACACAAACACTGCTTAGATGAGACATATAATTTTCCCAAGTGTGATAGAAAACTAATACAGGATCATGCAATAGTATTTTAAAGAGAAAGGGGTTTTTGGCTGGTGGTTGGTCACAGCTGAAATTTTGAGGGAATGATAATGGATCAACGTCTCCGACTGTGGTTGTTTTCTCAGTTTGTTCTCCTTCAGGTGACATGGATCACAATGTGAACACATTTAATAAAGCCTGAAATGATTACCACATCTCTGTGTAACACCGTAAATGGGTTATTTGCTAATCATTATTTTATTTCTTATTTTAAATCACAAAGTATTTCATGTTTTCACAGGAAAATGGCCATTTTTAGTATAAGAATGTATTTGCCCAAGGGAAATTATGGAAGCCTTAAGGAAGACCTATGACTAAGGAATGTCATTGCTTTTTCTCAGAAATATCTCAGATAATAAACCATTATCAGGTTTACAAAGAACTGTCACAAAAATAATTAAGAGTTACTCTTAATATTTTGAGCAAAAAAAAAAAAAATCAAGACAAACCACTTTAAATTCACCAAAAGAATTTTTTATTTTTTAAAAAATCCATAGTAGTAACTTTAATTTACCAGAAATATTTCACAATTTGAATAAATGTTTTTATATCTTCAATAAGGAAATGCTCAATGAATTAAAATATTGTGGACCATAAACTTCAACTGATCAACCTAATTAAATGTGTGGTGATATTGTATCCCCAAATATATTGTGTACCCTAATAAACTTATCTGGGGTCAGAGAACAGAACAGCTACTAGACAGGCATAGAGGCTGGAAAATGGTGGCACACACACCTTTAATCCTATCACTTGGGAGGCAGAGATCCATTCGGATCTCCATGAGTTCAAGGGCACACTGGAAACTACCAGGCATGGTGACATACACCTTTAATCTCAGAAAGTGATGGCAGGAAGCAGAGAGGTATATAAGACATGAGGACCATGAACTAAGTTTATTAAGCTTTTAGGCTTTTAGCAGCAGTTCAGCTGAGATTCATTCGATGAGGACTCAGAGGCTTCCAGTTTGAGGAAACAAGATCAGCTGAGGAATTGGCAAGATGAGGTTAACTGTGGCTTGTTCTGTCTCTAATCTTTCAGTGTTCACCCCAATATCTGGCTCCCATGTTTTTTATTAATAAGACTCTTTAAGATTCGTGTTATAGAAATGAATGATAAATATCATGGTTTAGAAAATGAAGATGGATTTTGATGTTTGAAGTTATTTCTTCTCAAGAAAAAATATGTCCTTAAGACACAAAAAATTTAAGGATTCACTTCAACTTTGAGAGTAGGTCTTACTAAAATCTTTCAGTACATGGTCAAAGAAAATTCAGGGTCCCAGAGTACTTCTCCATTCAATCAAAGAAGGTAGGTTTCTGTAGTATAAACTGAAGAAATGTAATATGATAGAGTGTGATAAATTACCAGATCATAAAATAGCTCAGATGACAATCATCCCAGGGTATGGACAGTCTATAAAGTGCATTATTTTTTAAGGTTATTAACATGGACTAGGGATGGTGCCATCACTGACAATTTTATAAGGAGACTGGCATCAGAGGTTTCCTTTTCTTTCAGGTAAAGTGGTGTCTCTGATTGCTAATTCTGTTGCTGTGTGTAAGTCATGCTTATCATGCTTTTAGATACCAATCGCCTTCCAAGCCTCCCTTCAATGTCATGTCAAGCAAAATTACAGTGGCAATGTAGCAAATCTAATTAGGCCATGCTGACCTTAGCAGTTGGCAGTTGTCGTAGATCTTAGCTCAAACTTGTTAGAATGCTGAAAAATGAAAACAAAGAGGATATGTTTATTTATTACTAGCCCTTTTAAAATAACTCATTTGCTTCCAAAAAATAGGAAGTTAGCAAATCCTCTGTCAGGGGTCTCATTCTTAATAGAAATAAGGGGGCCCTTTGAGGCATGTTTTTAATTACACATCTATTCCCAATTTGAATGTGTACGCTCTTTCTAAAAATATTTAATTCATTTAAGTGAAATAATTTTAGTGTAAATTAAGGGGACAATAGTAAATATAGTACACTAAAATGACATGGAGCATCAATTTAAATGATATGGAGCTATGCATTTTGGAGTGCTCATTTCCTATCATTGCATATTATTAGAGGAGGAACTTCAAGGTTTGCTCAAATCAAGGGCTGTTGTCTTCTTAAGTGGGTAAAAGAGCCTCTCTCACTACATTACAGTTGTTTCTGAGAGACATTCATTCAGGTGGATTGCAGCCAGGCACACTTGGCCAAGGTTAACAATGGTGATTGTTTTCTAATGTGTTTATTTATAGTACATTTATTTTTGAATTCATTGTTATCTTTGCTATTCTGTTTAAAACCAGATTCAGGCACTTTTGTATTATTTGTTTACTTTCTTAACTAGACAAATTACTAGTTCACATTTCACCCATAACTGCATAAATGTTCCAACAGAAATACAAATAATAAACTGCTATAAAATGTTGGCAACATTATTTGTTATACATATATAAGATTTATGGATATATAGATGATTTCTCTAATGTAATAATTTTTAACATATGCCAATTACCTAATTTAACCAAACCTATACTTTTCCACTTTACAATGCCATTCTTCTATGAGTCTTTCCTTTCTTTTCCTCTCCTATTTTTTTCAACTGAGTAACACTGTAATATATAATGTTCCAAACTGATAGGTTTACTCTACCAATGCCTCCAAATGTAGATTATTATACAATAGTAGTGACAGCGACTGTGGTAAATGTTTAACTCCAGGCAAAGGCTATTTAGCCTTTATGAATTAGATTAGATTAGAATCTCAGGACCCTTGAGACTTAAGAAGTGGGTTTATCTTTGCATGCAACTCACCTGAAAGATATTAAAGTTGCTTCTTTGTTATACTGTCAGTCTATTTTGGAGTACCTATTTACTTCTTTGTCTCTTCAGTCCTTCTAAGTTATCTGAGGTTTTTGTTATGATAGCTGCTTATAAGTCTTGGTCCCACTGCCAGGAGATCCACAAGCAGAACAAGTTTCACAACTGTCACCCACATTCAGAGATCCTAGTTCAGTCCTATGCAGGTTCTCCAGCTGTCAGTCCAAAGTCCTGAGCTTCTACTAGTTTGAGTCAGCTGTTTCTGTGGTTTTCCCCATCATGATCTTGACTCCTCTTGCTCATATGATCCCCCCTCTCTCTCTTCAACTGCTCTCTAGGAGCTCAGTCCAGTGCTTGGCTGTGGATCACTGTGTCTGCTGACTGTGTCTGCTGACTGCTGACTGTGGAGCACTGTACTGGGTATAGGTTCTATGATGACAATTAGGGTAGTCACTAATCTGATTATAAAGGAAGCCCATCAGGCACCCTCTCCACTGTTGCTAGGAGTTTTAGCTGGGGCCATTCTTGTGGAATCCTAGGAATTTACCAAGCAGCAGGTTTCTCCCTTGCCCATAATAGCACTTTCTATCATGATATCTCTTTCATTGCTCACCCTCTCCATCCCTCCCCTTAACTTAGCCATCTTGATCCCTCATGCTCTCTCTCCCATCCCCTCTCTTTAACCTCCTCCCAGTTTACCCAGAAGATCTTAACTATTTCTCCTTCCTGGGGCCCTCTATATATGACTCTCTTACGTCCTCCTTTTTACCTAGCTTCTCTGGAGTTGTGGATTGTATCCTGGTTATCCTTTGTTTTGCATCTAATAACCAATTATGAGTGAGAACTATAATACAAATTGCTAAACAGTCTTATTAATAAAAAATTGGAGCCAGATATTGGGGTGAAAGCTGGAAGATCAGACAAATAGAACATGCCACAGCCAATCTCACCTTGCCAACTCCTCAGACAATACTGTTTCTATGAATCCTCAGACTGAAAGCCTCTGAGTCCTCACCCCTGAGGATCTCATTTGAACTGCTGATAGAGGTTCCTAGTCCTCACATTTTATATATTGTTCTGATTCCTGCCATCACTTCCTGGGATTAAAGGCATGTGTCCTTCCCAAGAAAAGACAAGATCTCAAGTGCTAGGATCAAAGGTGTGTGCCACCATGCCTGGCTCTGTTCCCAGTGTGACTTTGAACTCACAGAAATTCAGATGGATCTCCGCCTCCTGAGTGATAGGATTAAAGGTGTGTGTGTGCCACCACTGTCTGGTCTCTATGTTTAATCTAGTGGATATTCTGTTCTCTGATCCCCAGATAAGTTTTATTGGCATGATCAGTATATCAACCACAGAGTATATACTGTGTTTGTCTTTCTATGTCTGGGTTACCTCACTCAGGATAATTTTTTTCTAGTTCCACATATTTGCCTATAAATTTCATGATGATTGTTTTTTTATTAGACTGCTGATCAATGCTTCATTGTGTAAATATACCACATTTTATCCATTCTTCCATTGAGGGGCACTAGGTTGTTTCCAGGTTTTGGCTATTATGAATAAAGCTGCTATGAAAATTGTTGAGCAAGTGTCCTTGTGGTATGATTAAGCATCTTTTGGGTGTATGCCGAAAAGTGGTATTGCTGATTCTTGAGGTAGGTTGATTCCCAATTTTCTGATAAACCACCATACTGATTTCCAGAATAGGTGTATAAGTTTGCACTCCCATAGCAGTGGAGGAGTGTTCCCTTAACTTCACATACTCTCTAACACAAGCTGTCATTAGTGGTTTTGATCTTAGCCATTCTGACAGGTCACAGATCTCAAAAGAGCAATACTCAACTTCATAACAAAAAAATCAGGATAGCTAAAATAAAAAAAAACATGTACAATAAAGGAACTACTGGAGGCATCACCATCCCTGACTTCAAGATCTGTTATAGAGTTCTAGAAATATCAACAGCTTGATATTGGCATAAAAACCAATGGGTGAACAAAACAAATTGAATTGAAGACCCTGACATTAATCCACACATCTATGAATACCTGACTTTTGACAAAGAATCCAAAATTATACAATGGAGAAAAGAAAGAATCTTCAACAAATGGTGCTGGCATAACTGGATGCTGACATATAGAAGAATGCAAATAGATCCTTATCTATCACTGTGTACAAAACTCAAGTCCAAATGTATCAAAGACCTCAACATAAATCCAGTTATATTGAACCTGATAGAAGAGAAAGTGGAAGTAGCCTTGAACAAGTTGGCACAGGAGACCATTTCCTAAATATAATACCAATAGCACAGACACTGAGAACAACAATTAATAAATGGGACCTCCTAAAACTGAGAAGTTTCTGTAAGGCGAAGCATATGGTCGAGAAGACAAAATGGCAGCCTACAGAACAGAAAAGATCTGCACCAACCCCACATCTGACAGAGGGCTGATCTCTAAAATATATAAAGAACTCAAGAAACTAAATCTCAAAATACCAAATAATATAATTAAAAAGTAAGGTTCAGATCTAAACAGAAAGCTGTTTTCTTATACAAAAGTTAGGAATTTCTTGGAAGATGGAATTTAGCTCTTCTGCCCTAATTCATAATTTGGAGGGATTTGCCATGAAAGAAGACCTGTTTGGCCAGGAGAAACATCATTTTGATTTCCCTTTTTCCTCTCAGTCTTTAGTATCATAAAAACCATGTTCCCATATAAGACAACTCATAGGAGAGAGTGTGTGGATGGAGACTCTTGTTTTGAAGGAGCTCTTCAGTTTAAAATTTCTTAGAGGTTCAACTATTTTCTCATTACCCAGAATCTGATATACTTATTACTTAGTTATGAGCTCATGAATTATTCATGTCTGGACTCCAATACAAGTTCACAACTTTCTGTTTTCATCTTCATCTTCACTTCTCTAACGAGTCACAAGCAAAGCAAAACCTAGTATAATTTCTGTATTCATCTTGATGGCTTTGTTATAAGAGGGATCTCTTTCAATAGTCCTCATTCTGAGAAGCAACTTGAATCAGCTTTCAGAGTCTTACATCATCACTGTTGTTCAACTAGCAGGTGCAACCTTTGGGATATCTATATTCACATCAGCCTCTAAGAATTCTCTACCCAATTCTTCTCTAAATAAGGCACCACAGCTCCTGAATTCAGTGTTTTATATAAGAATGCATATAAGGTTTCCTTCAATGGGCCTAAAAATATTAGAACTGTAAATGTCAGGTTCTGATACTGGTATTTAATTTCGATCAATGTATTTTAAGCCAAATATTTTAAAAGTTACCAAACTCATGTTAATGTCATAATATAGTCCTAAGAAAAGATTGTTGTATAACCAAGTAAGTGAAAGCAAGAATAATAGTGTGAGAAGATACTTATTAGTTATACTAAGAAAGTATCCATTGTAGAAAAGTTCTCTTCAGTGGAATACTATGAAACCGTATCTAAAGTTTCAGATGCTTGAGCAATCTGAATCCATAAAGATGTTTAATTAAACAATTTCAACCAGAGAAGACCTGAAAAATACTATGAAATAGTTATACTCATACTGTGCCTGTGATCATTTTCATCTATACTACTTTGATCTTCAATCATTCTGTTCCAGTTGTATTTTCTTTTGTATCTCATATAATCTGACTGTGGAATAATTTTGGGACTCTAGGACTTTTTATTTGGTTCTTTTCATTGTCTAGAAAGTTAATATGACTAGACTACAACTTACCATATCAAGTCATTAAGTAAATGCCATTATCTAATGAAGATGTTGTGTTATGACCTTATTTGTGCTTTTCATTATTTATTTCCTTGCTTTGTTTCTCTAGAGAACTTTCTACTGTCTACTGTGTTATAGTAGTTACAATTATATCTTATTTATTTACCTTCTTATTGCACTCCTTAGCTTCCCCCTTTTTTACTCTGCTTTCAATCTTGACCTTATACAGAAAAGCTCAATACTGGATTATTTGTTACTTTGCTGCAGCCGCAGGACTAAAATATTTGCTGGGTAAGCAGATATGTAAGAAAATAATAATTGAAAGGTTCAAACAAGAAAAAAAAACAAAGAAATAACAAAAACAACAAAAGCCCAGGAAGTTAAAGAAAAAAGGAAGAATGGAAAGAGTGAAGTAAAGGAAAGGAGGGAAGAGAATGAGAAAGGAAAGGAAGGTAAGAGAAGGGAAAGAGCATCCTGAGAGGACAGGCTTTGCAGTTATATTAATTAGACTGAAAACCTTAGGTCTCTGCCTAATGTACATTTTCTTAAAGTATCTAGAATAAAAACATTAATTCCAAAATTTTGTTTTGAAATGTTTTTGCATCTAACCTCATAAAATTGCTACAATATTTAAGTTGGTTAAAGCTTATAACCATTGAAAATTGAGAGACTTGAGCTCTTAATCATGTTTTATTACATATGTCTTATGTGTTTTAATGCAATAATGAAGGATAGCCAAGTCAGAGGGTTTCATGACCGCCTTTAATGCTACAGAATACAAACACCTGCGGTGGTGAAAGAATGAACAATATCTTAATGTGACATGATAGAATTCCCAGAAATAGTCAAAACCCACAGCTAATTGATCTTTGACAAAGGAGCAAGGAACGACAGTGAGGAAAAGACAATCTACCCAACAAATGGTCTGGCTTACAAGTATATTAACATGTAAAAATTAAATAATCTTCATTTGTACACAAAATGAACACCTCCAGAATAATTACCTTAAAGTTACATTTAAATACCTAAGTGCACAGTGCCAAAAGGAAGAACTCAAAGATGGCACAGCAGAAATTTGAAATGACATTGTGTAGGAGAATATTTTTAGGTATAGTACCAAAATAACCATAAATGAAACAACTTATAAACTATATTTTATTAAAAATTTTCATTAAAAATGATTGAGTGAATTATACAATATTGAAAAAAAGGACCACTCACAGTTTAGGGAAAAATATTTTTGAAGTCATATCTGATAAAAAAACAATTATTTAATACACAGAAAAAATGTTATAATCTCTGCAATAAGAGATTAAGCAGTTTGATTTAATAAATTGACCAAAAGCTGAACACACAGCAAGGATGATAAAGAGAAGGCAAATGAGTATATGCAAATATAATCTGTACCACATGTCATGAGGCAAATGAAAATTTTATAAAATGAAATATTATAATATCTCACAAACACAATTGCTCTAACATGAACTGAGCAAGGACAATGGTAATAGACACACCAAAGTAGATAGGGGAAAACATAAGGCTTGAACTTTACACAAAGAACTATAGGCAGCTAAGGAATGAAGATAGGAAAAGAGGTGAGAGATCTTCCCCAGGAAGAACATATCAACTGATTATCCAATACTATATCTTCAGTCATGAAACATGACATCATACAAACAGAGCAGGTTGTACACACACACACACACACACGCAAAAGTGTATGTATAATATTGCTGTACTTATGAATTATGGATGTACACACACATACACACACACACACATATATATATACATATATATATATATATATATCAATATCACATATATGTACATATATATGCAATGGCCATTAATGAAGAAAGAAACTATGAAGGGAGCAAAATAGACATATGGGAGGGTTTAGAGAGAAGAATGGGAAAAGGGGAAATTATGTAATTATATCATAGTGTCAAAAATGAAAGAATCTTATTTTTTTCTTTTTATTTATTCTTCTGTCATATAATACATCCCTGATGCAGTTTCTCCTCCCTCTACTCCTCCAAGTTCACCCCCTACATGCTTTCTTCTCCAGATCCAATGCTCCTCCACTTCCCTTCAGAAAAGAACTGGTCTCTCAGGATTATCAAACAAACAAGGCATAACAAGATGAAATAAAATTAGACACAAACCCTTATATCAAGGCTGAACGAGGATATCCAGTAGATGGAAAAGGGTCCCAAGACCAGGCAAAGAGTCAGAGACACTCTGACACCCACTGTTAGGAGTCCCACGCAAAGCCTAAGATAAACAACCTCCACATGTATACAGAGGACCTAGTGAAGACCCATATAGGCTTCACTATTGCTGCTTCATTCTCTGTGAGTTCCTATTCATAGAGCCCTGCTTAGTGGATTCTGTGTACTGTGTTCTCCCTAATTCTTCCTCTTCTTCCTTGGAGTTCCTCGAGCTAGATCTAATGTTTGGCTGTGGGTCTCTGCACCTGCTCTCATCAGCTGCCCGGGAAAGCCTCCCTGATGAGGATTGGGCTGGGCACTGATCTATGAGTATAGCCGAATATCATTAGGAATCATGTGTAGACAAATTTCTGAACAGTCTTATTAGATAAGAAACACAGAGTCAAATACAGAGGTAATAGCCAAAGAGATCAGAGCAATAGCCATGACTAGCCTTAACTTACAACCAACAGTAGCTTCCACAAAGAGAGCTTTTTCCTGTGTAACCTGTGGGTTTTATTGCCTTCTCATTGGTTCTAAGTCTAGCCACATGACTTCCTCATCACTTTCTTTCTATACAGACCCCCAGGTCTCTATGGTTGGTACTGGCATTAAAGGCTCATGGCATCACGCTTGGCCAAACAGAGACTCTGCCTTCCATATGATTGGATTAAGGGTGTGGGCTACCACTGCCTGACTTCTGTTTATGGCTATTTGACCTCTGATCTCCAGGCAACTTTATTTATTAACATACAAATAAAATATCACATTTCAGCACAAATAAAGTATCACCACAATCATGCAATTGTCTTTTGAACTATTATTATTATTATTATTATTGTTGTTGTTGTTGTTGTTGTTGTTATTTTGTCATTCCTGTTTGGATCTAAACTAGGTCTCTGGACTATGCCACTTCTGCTTTCTGATCATCCAGGCAGTATCTGGTATCGGCTCTCTCTTGTGGTTTAGGCCTCAACTTAAATCAGACCACTCTCACAAACTCTGAGCCACCATTGTCCCAACACAGCTTACAGACAGGATAGATTGTGGGTTAAAGGTTTTGTAGCTGAGTTGGTGCCCCAGTCCCACCACTGTAAGCCTTGTGTGGTTCCAGATGACAGCTGTCTCAGGCTGTGTATCCTCCATGAGGAGTCTACATGAAAGAAAAAAATTTAAGAAGAATCATTTAATAAAGTCAGAACAGAGATCAGAATTAAGGGTTGGTATAACCTCTAAAGGTCCAGACCTAATGACATATTTTTCACTCACCAGATCCCACCTGCTAGAAGGCTTCAGAAGCAACAAGATAGTACCATAAGCTGGGGTCCAGATGTTCAGAGTAGCTAACTATGAGCATCTCACATTGAAAGCATTAAAACAAGCGAATACATTTCATGCTAGGTGATGCTATACGTAGAGAGGGATATAGAGGGGGATTGATAAGCCGAGAGGGAGGTAAAGATGAAAAGAGGGAAGGAAACAAAGACAGAGGTAGAGGCAGAGAGACAGAGACAAATACAGAAAAAGACAGAGACAGAATGAAAATACACAAAGAGCAATGGAGTTAACTTAATGAACTTATTTTAACTCTTCAATGGAGGCTTTCTTTAGCTATGACTACATGTACCTACAAACAAGATATCACTTAGAATAAAGACCAAATATGCAGAAATTAATATTATCTTTCTGGATTTCCCTTCAGACAATATTTTTTGACAGTACACCAGATAATAGGATTAGCTGCAAGCCTTTGAAAAATGACATTTGATATTCACTATGAGTATAACCAAATTTTCAATATTTAGATACTGCTTAGAACACAAATAAATACTTTAGAATTGAACTTTGTTTTATGGAAATTACAGATACTATCTCAACCTTCAAAGATGCATTTCTAAACTTATTTATGAGTTAATTTTAATTTCTCTATTGCATTTGGTGTTATGTTTATCTTTGATATATGCATCTCAATCTCTTTCTATATTGCATTTCTGAAAATACTGCATCTCATAAGTTCTTTTCGTAATTAAAAAGGCAAAGATTTTGAATATATAGTTACTGCATTTGGGGCTCCAAACGAATAGTTCAAGAAATATTTGACATAATACTACAATGTCATTAAATAATTTAACAAGTGTTGCAATAATTGGTTCAATAGAATTCTACCAATTTGTATTTGCATGCTCATATATCATTATTAGTTGTAAAGGAATTAATATTGGGATTTTTACAGGCTTCATGAGTAAGTATCAAAACTGCCATTCAATTATATAAAAAGTTGTAGAATCGATTAATTGTTGTAGCAGAACTAGTTTTACGATTTGCAGCCAGCCAGGCGGTGGTGGCACACGCCTTTAATTCCAGCACTCGGAAGGCAGAGGCAGGCGGATCTCTGTGAGTCTGAAGCCAGGCTGGTCTACAAATCCAGATCCAGGACAGGCACCAAAACTACACAGGAAGACCCTGTCTCGAAAAACAAAACAAAACAAAACAAACAAAAGACTTGTAGCCATTACCCACTCTTTAGCAAAATGAATTTTTAAGATTATATCATGAAAAAATATTCTAATTAGAAAATGTAATATAATTTTCTCAGATTCTAGTTTTCATGTGGTAATCGTGGTAAAAGGAAAACTGGTAAGAAAGATGATGAAATAATAAATGGTATAAACTTAATATCAAAATATACACAAACCATTTTAAGTATAATTTAAAAGTAAAAATTAGGGATAATGTCCCAAGAGTGTGGCCCCCAGACATACATATGTGCTATTATGTTCTAGAAGTGCCCTTAGATCTTTCCAAATAAAGTTCTATGACTCAAAATTAAGCAAGTTCTTGATTAAACAATGTTAAATCATTACAAATATTTATTATTTCCTAGAATCTCAGAAATCTGTGGTAACAGAATCTTCAATAAGAAGCATTAAATTATAGCAGGTCCCAAAGTTTTTGTCTACAGAACTTTGCTTTGCTTTAGGCCATTAATATGGGGCATATATTTGTGGATGCAATCATTAAATGCAGTTGTAATTTGCAAGAGAAAACAATTCTTATTCTGAAAGGAGGAACATATCTGAGGAATTAGTAATTTGATAATAGGAGCTAAGGTGGAGGAGAGGCATTCCAGAAAACAGCTCAGAACACCTGATGTGACTGAGAGTCTCTTGGTGGGGAGGAAACTCTCAAGATGTTTGTTTATCAGAGAATGTTCACTCTTTCTGGAGTTCTTGAGAGCCAGGAGAGAAGACTCAATTTTCTAATTAATTTTGCTTCCTCTGTATAAATCTGAGATGGAATTTTATCCTTGTTATGAGATAAACACCAGTTTTTCCTTATTTTAAATAAGGATAACTAATGGTCTTTATACACCATATATTAAACAACTGTCTGTTTCACAGGTTTATAAATGTATTTTTGAGATTTCCATTTTGGTTCTGTAATCAGCTTGTTCATCCTGAGCTAATAATTCACAAGGCCAGTTTCCAAAGTTCTTAGTCCAAGTTGATTTAACTTGATCATTTTCAAAATTATATCTAAATAATTATCATTTTTTGGTTGTTTAGTCATAAAGAACAAACTGAAACAAGTACATAAATGGATTTTTAAATGGGCTATTTTATATAGCAATCCTTAATATCATTATGATATTGACAATTTTAATTCCTTAAAATGTATATATTATTTAATATCTTCCAGTAAGCTTTGCTATACAACATCATCATCTTATATAGGATTTGTGAGATACAGATTTCTTCTTTGGCATATAAATATTCAGACTATTTTGTATGTGGATCAAGTATTTAACAAATTTGTAAAAACTTGTAAAAGTTAATTTTTAATGCAAATTATCAGGGTGCTTTGAATTTTCTTCACAAATAAGATTATCATCTCTTAAAATATTACATACTTTTTAGTTGTCAAGCTAAAATTTTTGTAGCTATAATTATTATTTTGTTGTAAGATGCCAATTATTAAGATACAATTATTCCATCCAGTCCTTTGTTTAAGAACATTATCTGAATGTTAATTTTTGTTGTTTTGTAAAAATGTATCATTTTCTTTTTCAAATTTATTATAAGTGAATTAAATTTCTTGTCTTCTAAGACAAAGCAAACTTGTATTCTAGAGTAAATTTGATCTGTCATAATATTTTTAATCATTTCCTAATTATATTTACTACAGTTTAGAAGTTTTAAATTTATGATTTGAGTTAGAAATATATTTTTTAAGATGTTCATGGACAAAAAAGAACACTGATTTCTTTTTAAAAAACTAGAGAGAATAGGCCATTGCAATTAGAATGTTTCTTTGAAAACGTAACTTTCATGACACAGACAAAAAAACAAAAAACAAAAACAAACAAACAAAAAAAACAATGTCTAGGTAACTTAATGAGCACTCCATAAAAACAATAATTTAAACTCCATGAAGATATAAAAATAATTGATTTTGCTCTTTGGTGGGAGGATTTCTTCCCTTTTTTTCTATTTTCTTTTGTATTTTTTTTCATAAAATATATTCTGATTATTGTTTCTTCTACCCCAACTCCTCAGAGATCCTCCCCCACCTCCCCTCCCATTCTAAATTGATTCCCTTTCTGTCTCTTCTTAGGAAACACGCAGGCATCTAAAGAATAATAGCCAACTAACATAAACAAAGAGAAGGAAAGTAGCCAAAGAAAAACACAAGAAACACATACACACAGAGAAACGCGTGTCTGTACACTCAAGGTTCCCATAAAAACTCAAAACCGGAAGCCATAATACATACACAAAGGACCTGTAAAGTGAAAATAAAACAAAAATGCCCCAAGGCTTGCCTCTGAGGTTCCTGTTTGAGTTCCCTAAATTTCCATCTCCAGTTTCCCCTCAGTTTGGTTTTGCCTTAGTGATTCCCTTTTCCTTTCATGTCTTGTACTGTTTACTTCATTTCACCGCACTGTTGTGTCCTCACAGACTTCATGAATGGATTTATTCGTTTCCTCTTTAAGGATCTCTAGCATCTTTATAATACCCATTTTGAAGTCCTTTTCTTTTGCTTCAGTGATACTGCGTTCTTTATGGCCAACGGTTGTAGGATGCTGGGTAGTGCTGGAGAAATGCTGTCTTGACTGATTTTGATGCTGTTTTTACCCTGGCATCTAGGCTTCTGGGTTTGGGGTGATTATAATCCTCCGTGCTGATATCTGGTTGACTTTTCTGAGTGGGTGTTTCATTCCTTGGTTTCTGTTGTCCTTTCTGGTTCTTAGGAAAGGATGGTGGCTGTGCACTGTCTGAGCCACTGCCATTTCAGACCACTGAGGATCCAGGTAGAAACTCTTTCTAGGTATTAGGAACTGACATTAAGGAATATAAAAAAAAATGGGCTAGGTGGGCAGGCAGGGTTGGGGGCTGGGGGAGAGGGTGGGGATATGGGAGGCAGAGGGCAATGGTGGTGGTGGTTGAGAGGGTCTACAGGAGGGAGGAAAGCTGGGTATGCCGCCAGAGTCTGTGCAGACACCTGGGAATGAGGGCAGGGAGGAAGTAGAGGCGATAGAAGGTGGTCTGCTACAAAGCTGGGGATACGACTGAGGAATTGGAAGTGTGTGTGTGTGTGTGTGTGTGTGTGTGTGTGAATATAGCCTACCTTATCCCCTGGCCAGCTAGCAGGGTTTCCAGGGAGTGCCTCCTAGAGTTAGCAGCTGAGAAAAAAAAATGTTACTAATTTGAAATATAATAAATTTACACCTCTAGAATCATACTTGTGGGGTTTTAAAAGATGACTAGAGATCATGCAGGAAAAGAAAAGGCCAGAAGTATTAGGACAGAGAATAAACAGTTCTTAAATATGTGTTTATTTTCCATATTGATTGCTCCCTTTTAAGACAGATGAGTTTTCTGGAACCATATCCATGATGTTGACTCTAAGACCTGGTATTTAACTGAAGATCTTCATTGCCATTACTGTCACTGCTGATTACACAACCATTTTTGTTAGTCAGCTGCATGCTGAGCTCAATCATACTGTCTTCTGCAGATACTTACTGCTGTAATTATGAATCTCAGCATCGTGGCAGCTAAAAACGGGTACCATTTTATACCCACTGTAGGGGTCTGTCATTACACCAGCACAGGCCAACAGAACAGCTACACCAAGAAAACAAGTAGTCACACTACTCATTCTGATAGACTTGGTGGAAACTAATGAGATGGTGGTTGGAATAGAACAATTATTTTGTTTGGTATTATCAGTTAGGAACTGGCAATATCTTACAAACTGTCAGGGTGAAGAAAATATCAAAGCACTCCAAGGTGTAGTAGAGAGCTATAAGTAGTATCATTTCTTCTTTAATGCAGTCCAGTGCCCCAGCTCTTAGAATTGGTAGATCTCTCCTTATGTTTTGAGATTGTAATTTAACTACAATGTTTCCCCCTTCCCTTTCTTCCCTCCAAAGTCTCTCACTCTCCTTCAAATTCATGGCTTCCTTTTTCATTAATTGTTATTGCATCTACATATGTATTTATATATACATATAATTTCTAAATACCATTTGGGTCCATACAATGTTACTTGTATGTATGTTTTCAGGGTTGACAGATTTGCACTTGGCAAACAATTGGTGTGTTCTCCATCACAGTTTCATAAAGAATATCTTGTTCAGTAAGAGTCTAGTAAGTCTAGACTTATATAAGAAGTTGATTTTATTTTTTTGTAAAAAACTCAAATCTGAAAGTCATTGAAAACAGTAATAATATTATAGTGGAAAATTATTAGATTCAGCTGTGACTTGATAAAGACAAGGACTCAAAATCAGAACAATCAGAGAATAAATATTAATTTGTGGTCAATGAATAAAGAAGTAGGAGTCAGCTTTTGTAATTTTTGTAATTGAGCATTTGCAGATATTGGATAGGAATACAAGGTAAGAGAAATAGGCTAGTACATAGAAGCAACCTTCATGATTCTTACAGGATAGGTGAAGACTTATAAATTCAAGTGTGAACTTTCTTCCTTTTCTGTCCTGATATTTTCATTCATAGTAGCTTAATGATGCTTTTAGTCCAATATCAAGGCTGCAAAAGAGGTAGACAGAATATGATGACAGAGGCATAAATCCTTCTCATCTTGTCTCTATTAACCTGTTGGATGGATATCTGCAAGAACAGTTAGTTATTCACTGTTTTCAGTAAAAGAGACTTTTAAATTCCTAAGAAGTAACATAGGAATCTACTATTATGGATAACCATACAACAGAGATACTGTGTACAGAAAACAGGGTAGAACACTAGTAGTGTTATGAGCCAGGCTTGGAATCTTCAAAAGTAGTGACTTTCAGGTCAACTAAGAATAAGTGGAGCTCTAGAATTTATTTAGCATTAGGCAGATGTGACCACTAGTAGGTTGCCCATGTTCCATTGGATGGTCACATACCCATGCAAATGAGGCACCACTAATTGAATTCAGTAAGTTACTAAAACAAAGCAAACACACAAATAAGCAGCAAACAAAAACAGGATATGAATTGGGGAGTAGGATGTGTTGCTAGGGTCCAAAGGAGTTGAGGTGGTAATGTTGAAAAAAACTGCATGCACTTTTTTTAATGTAAGGAAAGTGCTGAGAATATAATTCATTCAGTGCGTGATAGAGTGCTTACCTAATATGTGTGAGGCCCTAGGTTCAGGCTCCAGTACTGAAAAAAAAATTGTCCTTGCTTTAGAAGAATATCACTACCATTTCAATCATCAGTGTTCTAGTTATTTGTGATTCTATTACATGCCAAAAAGGTTATTAATTTAATTTCCCTAGAAATACTTGTCTAAGAAACAATTATTTATTTTTTTTTCGAGACAGGGTTTCTCTGTGCAGTTTTAGTGCCTGTCCTGGATCTTACTCTGTAGACAAGGCAGGCCTTGAACTCATAGAGATCTACCTGGCTCTGCCCCCTGAGTGCTGGGACAAAAAGCCTGCACCACTGCCTCCCACCTATGAAACAAGTTTTAAATGCCTTTCATGCATGTGCATATGTGATATAGATATGATAGGATGAAAGGGTAGATTAATGAACATACTTTTAAAGAGCAACTTGTTTAAAATGTTTTACATTGCTATAGATTTTAGTTTATTGATACAAGTTTAAACTTAATTTTGTTATGCTGTATATATATTTCTATTCTCATTTGAGGCATTATGTTTATGTAACTCATTTAAATTTTAATGGATAATTAAGAAATACAGATTAATAATTAGTCTTCTATGATAGTCAAACTTATAGTCATGTTGTTTTCTAGGTATACATAGATATAATTCAGTTAGATAGGTAATCTTCAAACACTTCAAAGACCTACAGAATATGGCATTTTAAATGTTTTAAAAATTTAGACTTTCTGGATAATGAGGCATGTCTGTTCCTGGCAGCACTGATTTACTTCAGAGAGAAAGATGGGCATCGAAGACACTCCATATGGAGTTTATCTTCACCTTGACAAAAATAACCATTTGGGCAAGAAACTGTTCTTGCCTGGACTGCTTGATTGACTGGACATGCAAGACTCATAGGAAGGTGAAAACTGAACTTTGCTTGGCAAAATGGCCCTTTAGGTTCTTGCTTTGCAGGGGAAGCTGCCAGACATTCTACAGGACACAGAGAGAAATGACTGAGAGACTCTAGACCTGTGGTCTGAAGACAGATGCCCCAATTTTACAAAGGAACATTAGGTGATTGTTCAGGCTGCCAGCTGTCTCTGTCTACTCTGCAAGACCCCTGAAAGTTGTTTGCATCCTTCTCCCATTTCTCAGGTAATAGTATATCCTTCTGGGATCTTTGATGTAGTTGAAGACTATAATTTCCTCAGTTATGATAAAAGATAATTTAACTATGAAACCTTAGACTCACAAATACAGGATAGATAGGATATCTTCCTTAATTTTGCCAAATACAAATAGACTAGATATTATAAATAGACTAGATATTGTAACTGTAATTCTTGCTTGATAATTGTTTTGTTATATGTAATTTTACTATGTGAAAGTTAAAACCTTCCTTTTTGAAAAAAAAAAAGAAAAGGGGAAGTACTGTGGATATTACTCTGTATAAATAAAATGCTGATTGGCCAGTAGCCAGGCAGGACATATAGGCAGGACAAGTAGAGAAAAGAATTCTGGGAACAGGAAGGCTGAGCAAGCAAGATGCTGCCAGCCACCACCATGAGAAGATGTTAAGATACCAGTAAGACACAAGCCACGTGGCAATTTATAGATTAATAGAAATGAGTTAATTTAAGATATAAGAACAGCTAACTAGAAGCCTGTCTTGGCCATACTCTTTATAAGTAATATAAGTCTCTGTGTGTTTACTTGGTTGGGTCTGAGTGGCTGTGGGACTGGCAGGTGAGAGAGATTTGTCCTGACCTTGGGCCAGGCAGGAAAACTCTAGCTATACATATGTGCATATGTTTCTTGGGGAGATATCTGTTTATTTAAATTTTCTTACCTTTTAATTGTTAATTTTACACACACACACACACACACACACACACACACACACACACACACACAGATGTATAATGCATTTTGAATCCCTTTACTTCCATTACTCCATCCAAATTCCTCTTTTATCTCCCTAACACTTTACCCTCGAAACTCCACTTGTTTTGTTCCAATTTTGTGCTGGCCCTGTGTGCTGATGTATATGGAACATGGGAAGATGCTCCAGGTTCACATTCCAGAAGACAGCTCTTGCTGGCTAGTAGCCATCAATTGTCAATTACTCTTCTATTAGAGGTTGGGCCTCATGCACCCTTCCCCAGTCCATGCTGGAATTTGTGATGGCTCTTAGTCATGTTCTATGCATATAGCCACAGCTCCTGTGAGTTCATGCATGCAACAGTCCTACCATCACAGCTAATACTGTTTTGCTGCAAATATTCTCTATGTGTATTAGAGCTCTCTAGAGTCAGAGATTATAGAATGAATCTCTCTCTCTCTCTCTCTCTCTCTCTCTCTCTCTCTCTCTCTCTCTCTCTCTCTCCCTCTCTCTCTCTTTCTCATCTATCTATCTATCTATCTATCTATCTATCTATCTATCTATCTATCTATCTATCTATCTATCTGCGAATTTATTGGAATGCCTTACAGACTGAGTACAACAATGGCTACCTGTGAATGGAAAGCCCAAGAGTCCAATGGTTGCTTCAGTCCCATGAGGCTGGCTGTCTCAGTGAGTCTGCTGTATATGATGGAATCCTGAGGAAGTAGATTCCAATGCCAGTGAAAGAACAGATGTTCTGACAAAGTGAGGGAAAGCAGGCAAAGGACAAGCACAGAACACACCCTCTAACTTCTTCCATTGTCATGGCCCAGATTAAAGGTACGCCTTCCAGTCTCAAGGTTTGGATTAAAGGTGTGTGTCATCCAGTCTCAAGATTACAGACATATTATCTTCTTGCCTCAAGGTCTGGATCACAAGTGTGCCCTGCATTTCTGGATTATAGTTCATTCCATATACAGTCAAGTTAACAACCAAGAAAAACCATCACACTCTGGCTCTTACAACCTTTCTGAACTCTTTTCTATAGTGAACCCCAGGCTTTGGATTAGAGTGTGGAAAAGATGCTCCATTTAGATCTGAGTAGTCCACAGACTCTGTATCTGAATATTCACCTGTTGTAAGTTTTTATATTAACTGTCATCTGCTGAAAATTGCATTGTTCCTTTTCATCTTCAGTTCTGGGATTTTGTGTCTTTTGAATAGCAGATCATGTCAGATAATTTGTTTTGCAAATGCTGTCTTCCAGGCTATATCTTTTCTTCCCATACTCTACTTATTTTGCAGAACATTAGATTTAATAAAACTCAAATTTTCAGTTCTTTCTTTGGAAATTTTAAGCGTGACATGTCCAACAGTCATCAACAAACTTAAAGTCATCTCAATTTTTTAACCTATTGTCCTTTTTTATAATTTTGTTCTACATTTAAGTCTATGATACATTTTGAGCTGATTTCCTATGAATAGTATAAGATACAGGGAAACTTTTGTTTCTTTGTTTCTTGCTCCTAAATGTCATGTTGTGCCAGCGTTGTTTGTTCTAAAGATTGCCTATATTCCAGCATATTGTCTTCTTTTTTGTCAAAGACAACTTGGCTCTATTTTTGCTGTAGCTTTTTCTAGGTCCACACTTTGTTCATTTGACAATTCTTTTGATGATGTTTCTTTCCCATATCAGGCTGTCTTTATTTCATAGCTTCATTATAAATATGGAAGCCAGGATGGCTGGTCTTCTGATTTTTTTGTGTGTGTGTGTGTGTATGTGTGTGTGTGTGTGTGTGTGTTTTGTTTTTTTCCCAAGACTGCTGGCTGTTCTTGATATTCTGTCACTGTCTAGAGCCCTTAGAACTAGTGTGTATATTAACACCAGTAATGCCCTGAGATTGCAGGTTTTTTTTTTATAAACTGTAGGTGGTTAAGCAAAATGATATCTTTACAACACTCGTTCTTTCTATCATGTCTACAGAATACCTGTTTTATGAAACTTGTGTCTTCACTGATACTTTCTTGCATTTTCTGTTTTCAATTTCATTAATTTAATCTTTTTTTTAGATTTTTTTTGCTTTCATGTGCTTTAATCTGATCTTCTCTTTTAACTTTTGATGTACCAGAAAGCTTACATACTGACTTTTATATGTTTTTATTTCTCTTATATGTATATATATTTAAATTTTATATTTCCCTCTAAGCACTGCACTATCTCATTCAACAGATTTAATGTTATGTTTTCAGTTTCATTTTGCTACAATATTTTCTAAATCCCTTGAGCTTTCTAATTTCATACACATTTAAAATATTTTACTTTTTCTCTACAAGCTTTGGATTTCCAAAATAGACTTAATTACCGATTTTGAGTTTAATTTCATTATATATGCAAACATATGATTTCTAATTTTCAAAATATTTGAGGTGATTTTTATTGCTCAGGCGAGTATTTCCTATTAATTTAAGAAGGCTGTCTGATCAGTTGTCTCATAAGGTAGTCTGAGATGTGTTTCATATCAAATTGACTGATAGTGTTGTTGAATTCGATGATATCATCCCCACATTTCTGCCTCACAGGTCTGTCCATTTGTGACAGAGAAATATTGAAGTCTACAGTTGTAATAATGGCTTCATCAGTTTCTTCCTGAAATCCTATTAACTTTTGTCTCACGTATTGTGATGGCCAATTTTTAGGTACATGAAGAATTGTTATATCTGCTTGTTGAATTGAGTTCTTTGTCACGTGATATATTCAATAACTAATAATTTCCTTGCTTTGAAAGTTCTTCTACCTAATATTAATGTAATTAGTATTTTCACTTTTGATTAGTGCAGAATGGTTCAACTTGGCACACACCTGTATGTTTTATCTATAAGACTTTATATTTAAAGTATATTGCTGAACAAAGCCTTTAACCTGATAGAGCTTTGTGTTCCATTATGACAACTGATATATGTAGACTATTATCATTCAAAACCAGTATAGAGCTTCTTGAAATAATATCAACCACAGCCTCTTTCCTGTTTTTTCTTTCTTGCCACTGTTCTTTTTTCTACTTTCCATCCTTTGTTTCCCTGGTGTGTGCAAGTCCAATTAAACTTACAGAATTCAGTATTTTTCCTTTTTTAAAATCCAAATTATTATTGGTACCTCGTTGACTATTAGAAGTATATTCTCTAGAGTTTGTGACATACATTTTAAAATAACAATATATCACTTCACTTTCTAGGTGGTGTGAATACATTTCAATTATAAAACAATTATTTTTTTGTAGTTTTTTTTTATTTTACAACACCATTCAGTTCCACATAATAGCCACAGATTCCCCTGCTCTCCCCCCCCCGCCCCCTCCCCCTCCCCCAGCCCACCCCCCATTCCCACCTCCTCCAGATCAAGGTCTCCCTCAAGGACCAGGATCAACCTGAAAGACTCAGTCCAGGCAGGTCCAGTCCCCCCCTCCCAGACCGATCCAAGTGTCCCTGCATAAGTCCCAGGATTCAAACAGCCAACTCATACAACGAGCCCAGGACCAGGCACCACCGCCCAGATGCCTCCCAAACAGATCAAGCCAATCAACTGTCTCACCCATTCAGAGGCCCTGATCCAGTTGGGAGCCCCCCAGCCTGTGGTTCATAGTTCATGTGCTTCCATTCATTTGGTTATTTGTCCCTGTGCTTTATCCAACCTTGGCTTCAACAATTCTCGCTCATATAAACCCTCCTCTTTCTCACTAATTAGACTCCCAGCGCTCCACCAGGGGCCCAGCTGTGGATATCTGCATCCAGATTCCTCAGTCCTTGGATGAGGTTTCTGGAACGACTATTAGGGTGTTTGGCCATCCCATCACCAGAGTAGGTCAGTCCCGGCCGTCTCTCGACCATTGCCAGCAGTCTTTTGAGGGGGTATCTTTGTGGATCTCCGTGGGCCTCCCTAGCTCTCTGCTTCCTCCCCTTCTCATGTGGTCTTCATTTACCATGGTCTCCTATTCCTTGTTCTCCCTCTCTTTTCTTGATCCAGCTAGGTGGCGCATGCCTTTAATCCCAGCACTCGGGAGGCAGAGGCAGGCGGATCTCTGAGTTAGAGGCCACCCTGGGCTAGAGAGCGAAAGGTACACAGAGAAACCCTGTCTTTATAAAACAATTATAATTCCTCCCTTTTATTATTGTTATCATTCATTTCACTTATGTATACATATATAATTGAACATTCTATATATATATATATATATATATAGAGAGAGAGAGAGAGAGAGAGAGAGAGAGAGAGAGAAAGAGAGAGAGGAGAGAGGAGAGAGAGGGGGAGAGAGAGGGAGAGAGACAGAGAGGGAGAAAGGAGAGAGAGGGAGAGAGGAGAGAGAGAAGAGAGAGAAGAGAGATAGGGAGAGAGAGGAGAGAGGGAGAGAAGAGAGAAGAGAGAGAGCAACAACAACAGAAAACTTTTGTTAGATGCATGTTGTGGCACAATCCTCTAGATCAGAAGCCCTTTTGTATTACACAGGGAGAACTTTTCTCAAAAACAAACAACCAAACTAACAGCACTGTAGAATCAGGCATATTTCTTCTCTCTTTCCCTCTTCTTTTTGTATTTCCCCATGACTGTGAGAGTTTGTTTGACATTATAGCTAGAGGGATTTATAGTTGGGTTTTTAACTTCCACCAGATGAGTTAGGCTCTGACGAATCTGCTGCAGACTAGATTGGGTTCAGCACTCCCTCCTCAGGCACACCTCCTTAATAAGACAGTGAGTGTTCTGAAGAATTCCAGAGTGATTCTTCATCTCCTCCCCCTGGTGGAAGCATAGGGAGATTTTCTAGTGGCACTCACAGGGAAAACATGATAGACCTCCAAGGGGAATAACTCAAAAATGTACAGGTCCTGATGAGCTTTTCCTTTGCATGTTCATTTCTTGGATCTAGCCACACTGAGACTCCTAAACATGCTGATTCAAGGCTAGGTTTCCTATTCAGTGCCAGTTCCTGTGGGGTTCTTGCTCTTTTGTCCTGCTCTAGTTTACTGTCTTTTTTTTTTTTTTAACTGCCTTGTTAGGGCAGTGCTCCTCCTGTGACCTCAGTTCCCTTATGCACCTAAGAAGAGGCATTGTGATTCTAACCTTTCCACTGATTAAGTTCTCATTAGAAAAGGGAGATGTACACACTTCTTATCAAACAAGAAATTTGTCTTCATTTTACTTTTATTTCTTGTATAAATTAAAAAAAAATGTGGTAAAGAACTTTCCAAAGTGAGCCACAAGCTATTTCATTTTCTCGATTCTAGAAGAATTTTTATACAAGTAAAACCTTAAGGGACTTCATCATAAAAAACATAAGTCTTAGTTTTCTCAATGTGAGTTAATGAATAATTTCTTTAATTGTTATTCTCTATTAAAGTTTGTATCTTTAAGGGAGCCATTTTGTTCATATTTATTTAAATATATAAATTTCATCCAGTTGTTCAAGGTATTGGCATAAAATTTCTTTAAAAAAACACTTAACTTGTGGTTTTGGTGCCTTTGTTTTCTGAGGTGTGTGCTGTTTTCATTTCCACTCTTCATCATGCCTGGGCTCTGTTTTGCCAATACTTCATGCTTGCCTTATTTCTATTACATTTCTATAATAAATGTTTTTTTCTTTGACCAATTCTAATATGAATCCCAATTTTATTAAAAGTATTTAATGAATTTTGATGTGTTCCTATTCTGTAATCTCATTCTAATTGCTTTTTATTTCATCTCATTAGTATTTGCTTCGAATGAATCACTATATATCTCCATTAGCCCATATGTAGGACACTTATTTATATATAACTGAACATATGTATATTCCATATTTATGCCTTTAATAGCTTTAAAAATCGTCTCTTAATTGAAAAAAATAATATTATCTATGTAATTTAAAACATTTTATATTTCCATTTTATGATATAAAAAATAGTCACTTTTTAGATAAGTATAATTTTCATTTAAGTAATAATATGCAATATATGCTTATTGGATCTCTTTTACATGCACACTAGATTAATAGCATTTTAATTTATTCATTTTTAATTATTTAATTAAATAATTAAATAATTATTTAATTACATAATTAATTGTGTGTGCGCGCGTGTGTGTGTGTGTGTGTGTCTGTGTGTGTCTGTGTGTCTGTGTGTCTGTGTTGGGGTATGTCTATGTGAGTGCAGGTGCCTGCAGAGGTGAGAGGAGGGCCTAAGTCCTCATAAAGCTGGAACTCAGGCAGTTGTGAGCTCCCGCACTTGAGTGCTGAGGACTCAACTTGGATCTTCTTCCAAAGCATTATGTCCTCTTGTCCACTGAGCCAGAGAGTATTGCCTTTGTTTTAAAATGATAGCATTCTAAAATATATTTTGTCATCCAACATTTGCAAATTTCTTATTAGTATATGCTTTTCTATTTCTTTCTACAATTTGTAAACACTTGCTTTGTATATTTAAGTGCAAACTGTTAGCCACATAAAAATTCAGTCTTGTAAAACCTTCATCATTTTATGTTGACTTTCTTTAGTAACACTTTTCACCTTTTGATTATTTTTTCTGATGTTAATAAAGCTATATAACATTGTCCTCATTTTGTATTTACTCAGCATTTCTCGTTCCACCTTTTGGAGGAAAGCTGGTGATTTCCAGAGTATTTTCTTCATGCAACTCTGTCTTCTCCAGTGTTCTTTCTGCAGAGCTCTCTCCTTTATCTCTGAGCTCAGAAACATCTCCTCAGGTCACTTAGAGGTTTCTGGTCTTCCTAACCCCTCTATGAATAACATCTGCTCTCTCATGCCACAGCAGCAAACTTTCTTTACAGCAAATGAGGGCATGATGATGTCCACTTTGTTTCTTTCTGTCTTTCAGGGATAGTGGCCTGATATCTTGCCTTCTTCACAACTTCTGGATTTTGGTTGATGCAGCTAAAGTAGTTCTTTATTAACCTATTATTTCCAACTAAAGTCCCTGACTTTCTAATATTTTAATTTTCATGCTTGAAAATATTTTCTGCATTTTAATCTGATAATGTATTTTCATTTTTATTTCATTTGATTTCTCTTTTTAGGAACTATATTTAATGCTTCGTTTTGATATTCTGTTTCTGTATATATTTTATTTTAATAGTATTAATCATTGTAATCTTGCCCATGTGTTTTGATAATTACACTAAAAATACTTTTAAATTTTAACCTGTTAGTTTGAAAATGTCATTTTTCAGACCAGATTTAATTTCTGGAAGAGGAATTTTACAGCAAATCATATAGAATGAATTTTACCAATTTGTGTTGATAACTCACTTTGTAGTCCCCTGAACCAATGAAATTTATCTGTGGCTGTCAGTGTACAGTAGTGTATTCTTCCAAAATAATTACCTTATTTGGCAAAAGGCTCTCTCAAGCACCACTGAGCCGAGCTGAGACTCAGGCAGGTAAACTTACAGATGAAGAAAAGCAATAGGTCTGCCAGAGCAATCCTCTAACAGTGGGACTGAGAGTTGGTGGATGGATCCTACACTGAAATTTCCCTCATTAAGATGGTATAGACAGCCGGGCGGTGGTGGTGCACGCCTTTAATCCCAGCACTCGGGAGGCAGAGGCAGGCGGATCTCTGTGAGTTCGAGGCCAGCCTGGGCTACCAAGCGAGTTCCAGGAAAGGCGCAAAGCTACACAGAGAAACCCTGTCTCGAAAAAAAAAAAAAAAAAAAAAAAAAAGATGGTATAGACAAAGGGTCACCGTGAGGACTGAGCCCCATTGCTCACAACTGCTTCTTTAGGACCACTTTCATTGGTTTTCTTTTTTGCCTGATTTACTTTTATCATTTCCTCACTTGTCCTCCCTAGGGACATCTTCAAATGATGCAATGTGCTTTTCTTTTCTTTCAGTCTTCATTTTTCATTTGTGGGTACATGGCCAAAAACCACGTTCATATGGAATTGGCACAGCTGATTATAGAGGCTGTTAAATCTTATGAAATATCATTTATTGTTGGAGAAGAGGAGATCCAATTGTGTAGTTCTCATTGGAGTTCTAAGGCCTGACAACTGAGGGAACTAAATTCAGCCTGAGTGTAGCAGAAGACACATGCCAGCTCCTAGCAGAATGAATTCTACTCCATTTAGCCTCTTATTCTCCTTAGCTTTCCTTGGGGATGAGTTTTTACCAAGTCTGCCTTGAGAAATGAATCTACTTTCCTCAGTTCATGGGTTCACTCTCACCCTGAAATACCCCTAAAGGAAAACAACAGCAACAAAATAATAAATAATCAGATACCTTGGAAGTCAGTCAATTTGACAAATGAAATTTATTATCAGAGTTAATAAACGACTATATGACATTTTCTTCCCTTGGGATGCTGGTAAAAAATTTAGTATATATTTACAATGAAGGTACAGTATGTAAATGTTTTATTTAACACAAAATGCATTTTTCTTAAACTTCCCTATATGAGTGAAACAAGGCCCTGCTGTTAATCTCCAAAACTCCAAAGAACTTAAAACTAAATATTAAATTATCATGATCTTGATTGATGGGCTATTGTAAAAAATGTTTTACTTTATGAATTTTCTTATATACTTATTTGTGTGTGTTAATCCTTTTATATTTCCCAACTCAGAAAATCATGTAAGAAGTATGTGCATGTATATATGTGCATCAATTACTAGTGGCACCACTCAGTACAAACTATGGCATACTGTGAGCATGGATGATCATTGCTTTTTATCTTGAAAAATAGTCCTAGTAAAATATATTTGGATGCACTAGCTCATTTTTTTTATTTTAAGTCACCGAAAATGTACTGTATGAATTTTTTAAATGTAAAATTATAGTGACAAAAAATTCTCTGTAGAACAAAGACTGTGTTTTCTGCAGGATTTACATATATATGATCTTTATGGTTGACGTCCTAGAGAGATTGCATTAGTCCTTGGTTCCTGTTGTTACTTTATCATGCAGAAAAGTTGCATTAGGAAGTTATTGGAGTAGGAAGTTGAAATTCACCATGTAACAACTTTTTAAAACCTATAAACAGAAAAAATTGGTCAATTTCATGATATTTAAATATATGCTAATATGCAATTTATTTAGACTGCATTCATTTTGTTGGACAATTTTTATATCTAGAATCTATTTGGATAATGGGAAACACATGCAAATATATGCCTCATCAAAATGCTATTCAGATTGTTTGCCTTTGATTTTATCGGTTACAAAAGATGCCAATTCTTCTAATATAGATAGTATATCAGTGGTGTGATTTACAATTATTTGAAAAGTCCTCATAAATTATTTTAAAACCTAAGTGAAAAACAAGTCTATTCAATAAGGAGTTGTGAGATATTTCATGTTCCATAGTTACAATGTGGAGTTTTATTAAGTGATTAACTAATTTATTAATTTTTCCAGCAAATATATCTAAGTCTATAAAATTATATATGTGTGTGTGTCTCATTTATTTTTAAGACACAAGAGTGATGAGATAATTTCTGTATATACAAGATATAGAGTACAATATGTAAGACCGTTATTTTAAAATATGGACCTAAAAGTACATGATTTATTTTGGTAATTTTAGTGAAAGAAAATAAGGGTAATTACAGGATGTTGGAGGAGTAATTTGATTAAAGGTCAGAGTGGGCTTCATTTATTGATGCCAGGAGATGAAACAGGAAAAAAAAAAAGCTGTGGTGAAAGTTTAGGAAGAGAGAAGAACAAAGATGGCTGAGTGCAGAAGTACATATGTCAGTATACCCCAAAGTAAAAAAGAAAACAACTGTTTCACAGTTCAGAGACAAGAAACAAGAGTAGAAAGGCAAGCAAGGTCTATAGTAAAGAGTCTAGATGGCATGGAGTTGGTGGATAATAGGTGGGTTAGATCTGTGAGGAGTTGAAGGGGGCAAAACTGATTAGAATTCCTTCTATGAAAGAAGTAATTTTCAATAAAAAAACCCATAATGTAAATAAGTATGTGAATAATTAAAATGTGACACTTATACACTATAGTACACTATTCAGCTATACTTATACACTATAGTACAATATTCAGCTATAAAGAAAAATAAAATCATGAACTTAGCTGGTAAATGGATTGAACTAGAAAAGATCACATTGAGTGAGGTAATTCATACTTAAATAGAGAGCATCCTATATTCTCTCTCCTCATAATTCATAGATCTAAATCTTGATAAATGAATATGTACCCTGGAGTAACTGAAGAAACAAGGAAAGTAAGAAGGGACCACTGCTGAGATAGGGGGATGGGGAGCAGTAGAGAGGAAAATAGTAGGGTTGACCTAATGAGGAAATGGGGGGTGCTCTAATTAGATAGCACTAGAGAGATAAAAACAGTAAAAAGTGGGGAAGAGTGTTTGATAGCAGTAAAGATGTCTGAAAGTGCCATAAGGGATCATACTATTAACTATATACCTAAAAAATAAAATTTATAGTACATGTAAGTCTATATAGGACTGTACATATAGAGTTTAAAGGACAATTTTCCATCTGAGCTGACAATTCTCTCTCCAAGAACCAGAGACAACATTAAAAAAAAAAACAGCAATATCAGGAATGGTACAGTAATACCAGGCATGGGAATCCATAATCCATATTTTGAGTTGGTAGTCATAGATGTTCAAGAGACATACAATTTGAAACTAACTTGTTTAAATATCAGTAAGAAAAATGCTTTCCCATTGGTTCAGGAGGTACCAAAGACATTCCTTGCAGATCTGAAACCCACATTCATCCTAGAAAGGAAGAAACAATGCCTGGTATTCTGGCTTTTATATTAATTTATTTTATATTAATTATGTTATATTGTATTTTTCATTTCCTTTTGCATTTTGTCTTGTTTGGTAAGATTTCATGATTTTTTCTTTCACCTGCATGTTGTGTTCTCAGAATTATTCCTCATGCTATTATCTCAAAACATATTTCTCTTTTTAATTATTAGCATATCTAATTGATAATGTTTAAAATTATAGTTGATCCTTTTATTGTCCCAGCATTTTTTCCCTAACAATATTGGAAATGTAAGCAAAAGCTTCAATTACCCATTAGTACATTTCAGTATATAATTGTTTTTATATCATCTTAACTCTGTGAAAAAGGAAAAATATTAGAAAAACTTCAAATTGTAGGGATAGGCAAAGGCTTTTTGAGGAAATGTTAGTAGTTCAGGAATAATATAGTGATATTACAGATGCCATATAAACTTGAAACAATTCAGAGACAATGGAAATACTATGAAGAGAAGTCTTGTTAGCTACTCATTTGACATGCAACTTGCACATAGATTATATAAGGAACTAAAATATTTAAATACTAAATCTCCATATGATACAATTAAGATATGGATATCAGAAAAAGAAGAAATAAACAATGAAATAAATGAACACAGAATTCTCAAAATTTTAAAAATTAAACAATATTTTAAGAAAAAAATGTTTGAACATCTTCAGTCACAGTTGAAATAGAAATCAAAACTGTATTGACTTGTTATCTCACCTCTCTTAGAATGGCTACCATTAAGAAAATAGCTTTCCATCTAGTATCCACTTATGTGTGAGTACATACCCTGTTTGTCCTTCTGAGTCTGGGTTACCTCACTCAGGATATTTTCTAGTTCCATCCATTTGCCTGCAAATTTCACGATGTCATTGTTTTTCTCTGCTGAGTAGTACTCCATTGTATGTATATGTGTACCACATTTTCTTAATCCATTCTTCCGTTGATGGGCATCTAGGTTGTTTCCAGGTTCTGGCTATTACGAATAATGTTGCTATGAACATAGTTGAGTATGTGTCTTTGTGGTATGATTGAGTATTCCTTGGGTATATGCCCAAGAGTGGTATAGCTGGGTCTTGAGGAAGATTGATTCCCAATTTTTCTGAGAAAGCACCATACGGATTTCCAAAGTGGCTGTACAAGTTTGCATTCCTGAACTGGCTTACTCTGATGATCAGATGGCTGAATACCCTAACTGTCATTATAGAGCCCTCAGCCAGTGACTGATGGAAACATGCAGGTATCCATGGCCAGGTGCCAGGATGAGCTCCAGGAGTCCAATCAATGAGAGAAAAAAGGGATTCTATGAGTAAGGGACATCGAGATCATGATGGGAAAAAGCAGAGACAACCGACTGAACTAGTGGAAACACATGAACAATGGACCAATAGCTGAGAAGCCTCGATGGTACTAGACTAGGTCCTCTGGATAGATGAGACAGTTGTTTAGCTTGAACGGTTTAGGGGGCCTCCAGGCCGTGGGATCGAGACCCATCCCTGGTGCATAAGCCAGCTTTTTGGAGCCTAGTGCCTATGGTGGGACACTTTGCACAGCCTTGGTGCAGAGAGCAGGAGCCTGGATCTGCTTCAGCTGAATGTACCAGGCTCTGCTGACTCCTCATGGGAGACCTTGCCTTGGAGGAGGTAGGAATGAGAGGTGGGTTAGGGGGAAGGCTGGGGGGGTGGGAGGAGGGAGGAGAGGGGAATCTGTGGTTGGTATGTAAAATGAATAGAAAAATCTCTTAAGAATAAAAAAGAGGGAAAAAAGAAAACAATTAGCTGTTGGGTTGTTACGTCTGGCCTTCAACAGCTGAGCCATCCCTTCAGCCTAGATAGTTTGTGCATAGTCATATTATATCTTCTTATGTTGTGTTTGGGTTTGTCACTGAGAGGCCTGCTCTATTCTGAAGGGAAAAGGAGGATCAATGGATTTGGGGGTGAGAGGAGGGGTGGGGGAGGTCGGGGAAGAGTGGAAGGAGGAGTGGAAGGAGGAAAGGCTGCGATTGGGATGTATTGTATGAGAGAAGAATAAATAAGAAAAAAAGAATAAAAAATAATTAGCAATACATGCTTGTAAAGATATGGAGAGACAGGAAAAACATTCATTGATGATGGGGACAGGTATTAAACCTGAGATTTGAAAACTATTATGGAGTTGCCCTAAAACAGAAAATAGAACAATATGATCCAGAATACAATATCAGAAAACACATCATTGGGATAAAAATTAACTACTACAGACTTATTAATACATCAATGTTTTATTGCTTTCATTTTCTTTAATTATACGTGCATCATTTCTCTCATTTCTCTGTTTCCTTTACTTGGTCTTGCTTTTTCATTAATTGTTCGCACATATATGTATGTATGTATGTATATATATATATATAATATATATATATATACATAAAATGTCCAAATATATCTATGTAAATTAATATATAATTCTCAGTTTGTATAATGCTACTGTGTGTATGTGACAATTTTGTATTGGACAACCAATTGGTGTGCATTGCTCATTTTTCACACATTATTGTTATTTATGATACAAACAACCTTTATTATTCATACTATTGATTTTGTTTTGAAATTTTACGATGTGACTTATTGTGAGTTCTGCTTTTAGTTACATACTTTAGCCACTCATTTCAAATATTTGTTTACTAATGCAACAGGTTTTTTATAATATCAAAAAAATATTTTAAATTTTTGTAATTTCAATTCAATACATTTTGATCATGTATCCTCTACCCAAGCTATCCTTTTCTCCAAGTTCATCTCCTGTCTCTACCAACCCAACTTCATATACTTTCTTTCTCTAGAACACACACACACACACACACACACACACACACACACACACACACACCACAAAATTGCACATAAAAAATCACACAAAAACTTGGAGTCAATTTCATGTTGGCCAGCTACTCTTAAGCATAAGGCCCACCTTGAGATGTGTTTGATATACTCAGTGTCACTCCATTTAATGCGCTGGTATATGGTTGATATACTCAGTATCACTTCATTGGAAAAGAAATCTGACATACTCCTTTCCTAGAAGCTATCAATTGTAAAGAGCTTCTCTGATAGGGGTGAGACTTTGTGTCTACTTCCTCTTTTGCATCCTGGGACTTTGGCTTGAATTTCAGCAGGTCTTGTGCATGCTGTCACAGTCTCTGAGCTCATATGTAAATCTGCTCTGGTGTGTCTGGGAGACATGTCTTCAGAGTTGAATACCACCTTCAGATTTTATAATCTTTCCTTCCCACCTTGTATATACACTTCTGTACCTTGAGTAAGGTGTGGCTGGGGTATACCATTTAGGGCTAAGTGCTTCAGAGTCTCTCACTCTCTGCACATTGTTCAGTTGTGGGTTACATCTTTTTGCGTTGTTTTCTGGACAGTTCCCATAGAACATCTTCTCAAACATTTGAAGCTGCTGTCAAAGCTTTTGGTTATCCTCTACAACCTGGTTATAAGACACTGAAGACACTGTATACTGATGTCACAAAGCATAACGAATTTGAGCTGGTGCTCAAATAAGAGATTTACCCCTACTAACTATCCTTCATAGTGCTAGACAGTACTGTATATGTTATTGGAGGGAAAATAAGTTATCATAAGTCTCAACTCATTATTAACCCTGTGAGCTATAATAACAACTTGCTTGCAAGATAAACCCTTTGGTGTAATAGTGGCATAAAGGCTAAGGAGTCAGCCACCACTTCTTAATAAAAACTAATTTTTGAGATTATAATTATAACATTACGCCCTTTCATCAATACAAATCTCCCCATGTACCCCTACATACTCTTTTACACATTCATGGTCCCTTTCTTCATTAATTTATATTGCTTATATATGTATAGACATACATATTCTTAAATACAACTACCTCAGCTTATATAATGGTACTTGTATTTGAGGGCTCTGTTTTGAGGGCTGACCATTTGGCACTGGAAAACAACTACTTTCTATTTGGCAATAAGGCTTATTACATGAGGTGGGGCCCATACTTGACATTGTTAATTATAGATGTAACCAACCGTCTTATTAAATAAGAAACACAGAAACAATGTAAAAGAGAAAGCCGAGAGGTCAGAGCTCAGAGCTAAAATCTCACCCTTCCTCCTGCTGTCCCAGCTTCGCGAAAAGAGACCTACTTCCTGTTGGTTCGTTTTTTTATATTATGTTGTTCTGCCTTCTCATTGGTTGTAAACCCAAACACATGACTGCCTCGTCACTGTCTGAATGTACAGCCCCCTAGGTCTTAAAGGCATATGTCTCCAATGCTGGCTGTATCCCTGAACACACAGAGATCTTATGGGATTAAATGCGTGTGCCACCACCGCCACACTCTTGCTATGGCTCTAATAGCTCTGACCCTGAACACACAGATATCTATGGGATTAAAGGCATGTGCCACCACCGCCACACTCTTGCTATGGCTCTAATAGCTCTGACCCCCAGACAACTTTATTTATTAACATACAATCAAAATAATATTTCAGTACAATTAGATTACCACCACAGTTAATGGCGCCAAGCATCTGAAACTAGGAAAGTCATGGGTTCTAAGGGAAAAGCTACTATTATTATTTTGCTAAATGAATATAGCAATAAGACAACTCCTAGTAGTGACATATTGCTATACCTATAGATCAGCTTATCACTCAACTCTCACTAGAGAAGCTTCATGTAGGAAATGGAAATGCAGCAGATTTATTGTGAGTTTACTGTATGTTATAGACTCTTCAAAATTACAGAGATATGTTTGTAATAAACCAGACATAAATGGTGGTACCATAAGGAAATACTATTAAAATGTTTACTTTCCTAAAGCTCTATATAATGGGGTCCCTATGTAATATTAAATGTGTGAATTTTTTATAATGATAAGAAATACTACTAATATTTTCTTTCAAGAAAATGCTGGGAAAAGGATTTATGATAACTCTACTGTTATAAGTAGTTATTCATGGTACAGGAAGAAATATTCAAGATTGCAAAACTTAAGACAATACACACACCAAAAAATAAATCTTTCTACCATTTCTAGAGCTTTCAGAAGTTAGAAAATTTATCATTTATATTTAACTTCTAGTGTGAGAAAATGTTTTTAGAGGGACTATTTCAATTCAAATAGCTACTAAAAAAATGTTACTTAGACATGGCTTGGGGATACATTACAGCACTCTCTCTAGAGGTACCTGTTTCACAGCTAAGAGACTACTGTTCAGAAATACCATGTTGTTTAATATCCCCCAAACCTTCACTTTCTATTTCTCTGAAAATTGTTAGAGTTTTTTTATTTTGATATTTTTAAAGATCAAAGACTACTTATTCTCCAAAATATCTTCAATAAGTTATCAAAGGTCTTCCCTGCAGTTTTTAAGGGTATATTTGTTTTTCCCACAACTGTTTTCAGTTGAGAGTTTTATGTTTCAAATGGAGCAATCAGAAAAGAAGTAGTGAAAGTTGTGAATTATTCAGACCTCCAGGAAAAGACTCCGCATTACATCGTCAAGCTGGACTTCTAAAACTGTTATTATATTCTATTGTAACTGTTGGTAGGATGGGGGAAATGATGGGTAGTTTAACTGGAATGGAAAATTCATTTTGTTTTAGCTTGGAAAAATAATTAATTCCTTGGGAATCACAATTTACACTGCTAGTTGTGGCTTTTAATGCCGCATTTTAGTTCTTGTATTTTTCCTTGTGACCTACTGATTTATTACTAGAATATGCCTGGAGAAAGTGAAAGAAGGGGAAATCACAGAACAGTAAATTCAATGTATATGTACTGATGAGTATTTAATATACCATTGTTATTTCCGTGATGCCATTGAAGAACATATCATATGTCTGATATGTTTATTCATCTAGTTTCCTGTATCACACGAATTAAGTGTTACCCTTCTTCGTAATTGGTTTATAACTATAAGATATTAATTAGTAGAAACAACAAAATAAACCTAATCATAATTATGAAAGTCATACATGTGAATCATAATCAATTGATAGATTTATAATGGTAGAAATATTCTGCAGATGAAATGATAAGGTAGTCTTGGTAGGATATTGGAAAGAATAGATAGCATCAGGAATTTTGCAGGCTGGCCTTCAGACAAATTTGTCTCTCATTTGCGGTTCAAGTTTTAATATAAAGGAATTGTTTTTGTTGTTGTTGTTTTGTTTTGGCATTTTCTCTGTTTAACAGTCTTGACTGTCCTGGAACTCACACCTTTTTTATTCATTAAGAAATTTTCAGCCGGGCGGTGGTGGCGCATGCCTTTAATCCCAGCACTTGGGAGGCAGAGCCTGGCGGATCTCTGTGAGTTCGAGGCCAGCCTGGGCTACCAAGTAAGTTCCAGGAAAAGGCGCAAAGCTACACAGAGAAACCCTGTCTCGAAAAAAACCAAAAAAAAAAAAAAAAAGAAATTTTCTATTCATTTTGCATATCAACCATAGATACTCTCCTTGCCCTTCTCTCACCCCCCAGCTTTCCCTCCCCATCCCAACCCCCTTTTCCACCTCCTCCAAGGCAAAACCTCCAGTGCGGAGTCAGCAAAGCCTGATACACTCAATAGGGGCAGGTCCAAGCCCCCCCCCCCCGGCCCCCCTGCACCAACACTGTGTAAGTTGTCCCACCATAGGCAGTGGACTCCACAAAGCCTGTTCCTCTCCTAGGGATGGATCCTGATCCCACCTGGGAAGGGGGAATGGATGAGATCTCCAGGAGTAGACTGAGGGTGAGGGGGACAATGGAGGGTAAGGGATGGGGATGAGAACATAAGGGAATGGAATGGTCAAGCTGGAACAGGGGCAGAATGAAAGAGCAATGAAAGATACTATGATAGAGGGAGACACCATGAGGACAGGGAGAAGCCAGTTGCTTGGGAAGTTCCCAGAAATCCACAAGGATGACCCCACTTTAGACTGCTAGCTATATCAGAGAGGGCACCTGAACTAGCCTACCCCAAGTAATCAGATTAGTAAATTCCCTGTCATCATAGAGCCTTCATCCAGTAACTGATGGATGCAGATGCAAAGATCCACAGCCAAACACCAGACCGAACTCCAAGAGTCCAATTGAAGAGAGAGAAGAGGGATTCTATTAGCAAGGAGCATCAAGATCATGATGGGGAAACCTACAGAGACAACCAAACCAAACTAGTGGAAACTCATGAACTGTACACCAATAACTGTAGAACCTCCATGAGACTAGACTGGAATTTACTCTAGACAAGGCTGGCCTGGAACACACAAAGATCTTTTTGGCCCCTGTCTCCTGAGAGCTGGGATTAAAGGAATGCACCACCATTGTCATGAACACTCTGTCAGAGATCTTATGTGATACTACAGTGAAATATTTGACCAGTGGACTGTTACAAAACATATTATCATGCTTTTAAAAGTATTTGCTTTGCTAAAATTTGCAAAGAATATTAAACTACTGTTTTAAAACTCTTTAATACACAAAGTACACTTTTTTATACAGAAAATAAGTATTTTTTATGCAACAAGTTTTTAAATTTATTTTTATTTTGTGTCTATGGGTGCTTTGCCTGCCTGTATTCTTGTGCACCACAAGGATGCTTGATGGCCTGGGAACTAGAATAGCATGTAGAATCTCCTAAAATTGTGTTAAAATTGTTGTCAGCTACAATGTGGTTGCTGATAATCAAAACAGGTCCTCTGGAAGGACAACCATTGATTGCTCTTCACCACAGAAACACAGACCCAGCTCTGCTATATGCAATAAGCTTTAAGAATAAAAGGGGCATAAGAACAGAAGCCAAAATGCTTAATATTCTTGTATAATATTAGAGGAACCAGCCTCAATATTATACATTAGAGGGGCTCAGGAGAGGGAACTGCTAACGGCGAGGACTATTTTCAGGAAATAGAATCTCAGCACACCGAGCTCTATAGTCCACTTGCTTTAATTTCTTTGGCATAACATCCTTTACACACAGCTTCAGTTCTGTTCTCATGTCTAGCTCCTTTCTTGCCTGATTTCTCTATATTTATCTACTGTCCCCTCTAGGTTCTATCTTAATTCCTTCATCTAGTTCTGTCCCTTATAGGTTCTCATCTATCTAGTTCTTTCCCCTATCAGCTCCTCTCCCATCTCCTTCTCTCTCATCTGGCTCTTCCTCATCTTGTTCTTCCCCATCTGGCTCTTCCTCATCTTGCATCTTGTTCCTCTAGTCCTCTCTTTTAGCCCTTCAATCTAGTTCTTCCCCATCTCAGTTCATTCCTCTCAAGTTCTTACCCATCTAGTTCTCCCATTCTCTTTTCTCTTCTCCGACCTGGACCCTGGAAGTCCCGGTATATAAAGGGAGGGTCTGAGCTAAATTGTGTAAAGCTATTACTTAATGTCCACCCCTCCTAGGCGGTGTCTCCTTGTGGAATTTACCTTAAGTCAGGAGACTTGCATGTGGGCTGTTATCATTGTTAGTCCTCGGAAGCTGGGCACCCACCTGGGTGGTGTTTCCTGTAGTCCTTGAAAGTGGCTAAGGGAGATAATCTGATTCCAGGGAAAGCCTTTCCTGAGGCTGTTCTCCAAATACCTGGAATGTGTATGTCCAGAGAGTGATCAGTCTACACTGTTAGTCCTTCTTAAGGGAAAGTCAATTGGAAAAACTATGAAGGCACACATGATTTTCATAACAGAATACAGCTGATATATAACAAGCCAAGTAACACCAAAAACTCCTTGGAATTTGGCTTCCTCTGGAGGAATTCCCTGATCCTTTCAGGTAGTGACTTTGCCATAACCGGCTGAGTTCTTATGATATATTCATGTGGCCTGCAGCAAATATGTTTAAGCAGTAATGCTTAGTGTATGTATAATTTAAAAGAAGAATCAATGTTATGACATGATGTACACAGTATAATAAAAATAATTCTAGGGGTTGGCTATTATTGTTTTTATTTAGTAAATACGTTTTTGTAAAGGTTCTTGTCATCAATTGTATTAAATCATAGAGTGTCTAGGATAATGTCCTCCCACAGCCTTCACAGTTCAATCCAAATCTGGTCTTAGGTTCAGTTGAAATGATTAAGTGTTATCAGGATTAAAGCAGAGAATTTTGATCTTCAGCAGTAGGAGAATGTGGTTGTTGGAGAAAAATTCAGGCAGACTCCATCAATGCAAGTTCAAATCTCCTTCTCTTTACCAACTTATAGCAAATTAGAAGTTCAAAGTAAAACAACTGCGCCCAAGTCTGGACATTTCCAGATGTGTGCCTCAGGATAACCAACATGGCATGCCTGTGAGAAATTTTTTGTCTTTTCTTATCCCCATAATTGATGCTGTTTATAGTTTATAAGAACATTCTTAAGAATTTATAAAACATATACATTTAAGCTAGAGACACATGAAAGTGTTTTATTAGTGTAAGTGGCTATGAATAATTAGCTTCAAACTCAGATTTCTCATGATTAATACCACAATCTCACCAGTAAGAGTGGAGTATTGTAAACACTATGAGCATAGTTCTTTAAAGCACAGGTGATTGAGAATGCCAGTGTTTCACTGTCAGTCACACGTTTACCATTTCCAAGAAGGTTTTAAGGTACTTTATGATGGAGAGCTGTGTATAATATGGCATACATATATAAATTCAAATAAAATTTATGAGGCAAATATACTCACCAGGAGAATTTATTGTTATATGACTTCATGTTATCTAAGGTTCTGAGTGTCCTGGCACCCAGAGCAAAACTAGAATTAATGGATAGTATAAGAATGCAAACTTGTTCTAGAGGAAAAAAAACATTTCCCTTGATGTGAGGTTCTCTGAAGGACATGCTCAAGGTCTTTCTGACAGGGAGCATTGACTAATGTGTGGAGATAATGTTTTAAGAATGATTTTATAGCTGATGCGGAAGCCACCTGCATATGGCTGTTCCTTGTGTCAATCCTCAATAAAATCCAAGGACGTGACTTTGAAGAACATCACCTGATCTTATTGCATTTTTATGTCTGACTCAAACATCCTGCTCCAATGTTTTTTTAAAGGAGAGAGCCAAATAAAAATTCATTTCCCTTAGGATATAACTCAAAATTATTTTTCAGCATACAATCATTAATCATTGTTAATTTTTCTGAAACTCTCTTTGTATAATTTGATATATCTTCCAACTGTTTCAAATACATTACTTTTTGCAATAGTAGACTATATAATATATATTATTTGTTGTGAGACTCATACAATCCTATGATAAAAACAATAATGGCATTGGTCTGCAAAGTACCTAACCACAAATATATATTAAGTTACTCAAGCAATAGTTCAGAAGACTAACTGAAAATCAGGAAAGTAAAAAGCCCCTGATATTATTTTGACTGCCAAATTTATTGAAGGTTATCTATAACTATGAGAATTTTCATAAATTTGTTAAATATTTATTTCACTATTTATGTTTATATTTGTCTGTGTATATGTATGTATGTGCATATTATGAATGTATGTTTAGTGTGTTAGTGAGTCCACAGAATTGACAAAAGGGCATTAGATCCTTGGATCTTAAGTTAAAGGTAACAGTTGGTCAGCAGATGGGAGGTCTTTTCAGTGTTTAGGACCACACTCGGGTCCTCAGGATCAAAAGCAAATGTCGTAAGCCCTAAACCATCTCTCCAGTCTCAGTTTTCATAAGCTACAACAAATGAATTGTCACTGGCAGAGTATAGCCAGGTAAGATGCTTTTCTTTACATATTTATAAAAGCCTATTACTTCTGTATCACTTTCTGAATGTATTAGTTCTGTTATAAAATGCAGTAATTATAAATACAGTATAGTATTAGCTGGACATGGTAGTGCATATTTGAAGACCCAAGAATAGATTGTGATATAAAGCCATAGCTTAATTGCAACACACACACACAATTATAAATAAATGCAATAATAACAATAATAAAGGGCCAGCAGTATGACATCATTGTCAAAGAATAAAGCACTAGCTGCCAAGTTCAATCCCTGGAACACATATAAGGAGATAACCAACTCTCTGAGGTTGTTGTCTGACCTCTGCTAGGCATCTGTGGAATTCATGCAACACATAACACACACACACACACACACACACACACACACACACACACACACACACACTTGTGATAGATAGATGATAGATAGATAGATAGATAGATAGATAGATAGATAGATAGATAGATAGAGAACAGATGCAGCAGGCACGAGGCATACAGGCATGGCAGCTGCAGCAGCAGCAGAGAGCTCACTTCTTGAATCATAGGCATGATGCATTTTAGAATAATCTGTCTATATATTTACAATCCCATCATCTAAGTGACATCATCAGTGGTATTTTGACAAAATAAAAGCAAATTGTATGCAATCTGTATACCTAATATTTAGATATTATATAATTAACATTTTTTAGGTTTCTTAACACTAATTGTGTTTGGGTTTTCATCTAATGAAAAGTTTTATGATTTTTTTAAAATTTTTTTTTATTATTTTTTTTATTTTACAACACCATTCAGTTCCACATAATAGCCACAGATTCCCCTGTTCTCCCCCTCTTGCTCCCCTCCCCCTCCCCCCAGCCCACCCCCCATTCCCACCTCCTCCAGATCAAGGTCTCCCCCGAGGACCGGGATCGACCTGATAGATTCAGTCCAGGCAGGTCCAGTCCCCTCCTCCCAGACCGAGCCAAGCGTCCCTGCATAAGTCCCAGGATTCAAACAGCCAACTCAGGCAACCAGCCCAGGACCTGGCACCAATGCACAGCTGCCTCCCAAATGACTGTCTCACCCATTCAGAGGGCCTGATCCAGTTGGGGGCCCCTCAGCCTTTTGTTCATAGTTCATGTGCTTCCATTCATTTGGTTATTTGTCCCTGTGCTTTATCCAACCTTGGCTTCAACAATTCTAGCTCATATAAACCCTCCTCTTTCTCACTAATTAGACTCCCAGTGCTCCACCAGGGGCCCAGCCGTGGATGTCTGCATTCATATTCCTCAGTCCTTGGATGGGGTTTATGGCACCACTATCTGGGTGTCTGGCCATCCCATCACCAGAGTAGGTCAGTTCCTGCCGTCTCTTGACCATTACCAGCAGTCCTTTGCGGGATATCTTTGTGGATCTCCATGGGCCTCCCTAGCTCTCTGCTTCCTCCCCTTCTCATGTGGTCTTCATTTACCATGGTCTCCTATTCCTTGTTCTCCCTCTCTTTTCTTGATCCATCTAGGATAAAGGCTAGGCTCACAACCAAAAATATAAGTTTTATGATTTTTAATGACCACTCAAATCAGTAATTTTTCTTACTATACTCTCACTATGAATAAATGATATGTGTAGGAATTTATCCATTTTATAAACTATAAATTTAAAATGTTTTCTGATTTTAGTGATTAAGAAGCAGGTTGTGGATAAAATTATAAAGACATTTGGAGAAATAAACCACCAGTTGAAGTCATTGTGCAGACACCTTATGCTGCATTACAGAAACTAAGATGACTATATCATCACTGAACCATTTGTTCTATGGGATCATATTTCATCTATATGTAGCCAAAATAATATTATATGACTATGCTTACAAATTTTTCTCCATGGAGGTTATGATAATTAGGGATCACTCTTAAATTGGACGGTGGTGGCACACACCTTTAATCCCAGCACTTGGGAGGCAGAGGAAAGGCGGATCTCTGTGAGTTTGAGGCCAGCCTGGGCTACAGAGTGAGTTCCAGGAAAGACTCCAAAGCTACACAGAGAAACAAAAAACAAACAGACAAAAGAATCACTCTAATGATGTCTGTAGGTGAATGTGCCACTGATACTTTACATTTCAAAAAGTTGCTTAATGGAGGATTTTTAACTCTGTATCATGTTTCCCTAAAAATTACCCTGCTTGGACTAGCCATGGTGGCTTATACTGCAATCCTCCGACTCAGGGAGAAAATAAAAAAATAAACAAAAAATTATAAAGTTAAGAGGATCATGAGTTCAAGACTGTCCCAGGAAACATGATACTCTGTTTCAGACCTGCTTCAAACATCCAGGAGACCAAAAACTAAAAACTAACCCACAGATCAACAACAACAAGAACAACAAACAACAATCTCTTAGGAGCTAAAAAGAGTCAATGGTTGCTTGGGGTCAGAGAGACATTTTCTTCAAGATGTAGCCATCAAGTTGCACAGGCTACTATAAATAACCCCTCAACCATACCCCTTTTAAACACCCAGAGTTGAACTCATTATTAAGTCATCTACACAGAAAAAATACATGAAAAGAGAATGAAAGGAACTGGTTGGTAAAAGAAAGGGGGTCATCAGGAGTAGGAAGGGGCAAGAGGGAAAAACAGGGGTGAATGTCACCACATATGTTATATACACACATGAAGATTTCATAATGAAACCTATTCTTATATATACTTGATATATACTAATAAAAAGAAAGATAAGATAAATGGTTCATCACTAAAAATAAAAATTTTCTTGTGCTTTGCAATTTATACAACATTAGAAAAATAAATTGACAACCAAAGTGATAATAGTTGGTCCACATACAAATTGTGACAGATGATGACCCAGGAAAGCATAGAGTTCAGATAGATCACTGCCTGTCTCCATGTGAGATTGAAACAAAATCAATCTTAAGGTTTAGAGACTGTTTTCAGTTCATTTTAACTAATGAAGAACTGCTCTAAATTCTACTTCTAAGTTATTTTTATAAAGTAGTATTTCAAACCAAAAATATAAAATGTATTTGACTATACATAGCCAAGCTAACATGAGAAATAAAAAAAAAGTGAAGAAAATGAACAATTACCCTAACGAATGCATGTGGATTGTATAATTTTATTAATATATGTTTAAATATGAATGGAACTTGGGAATAATGAAGATAACTGAAGTCTCATTTTATATTCGTAAAAGAAAATTAAAAACAGACACCTATATAATCTTCAGTTGGAGGATCGTAAAATAAGTGAAATCATCTAACATTTAGATTCTGACATTTAGTAATATGCATTTCCAAATATCCAAAATCTATTATTGAATCAACATACACATCTCAGAACACTATTTATATGACTATATGGTGATTCTTTTTATATTTATATGGTGACTTTCAAATTCCAGTAAACTTGATAGTCACCCTATTAATGTATGTTCTCACCTCTGTACTAACTCTAAAGCCCCTGTTCTCCAGAGGTTACACTGACACTCAGGTAGATCAGATACCCAACACAAGTACAGGCCAATTCATGATACAAGCCCATTAGACCTTTCACCCTTTTCTGCTATTTTAGGAAATGTTTTATGATATTTAAAAATATTAATTCTTTTTAAAAAATTAGATTTTTGAAATTATAATTTAATTACAAAATTTCTCCCTTCTCTTTTCTCTCTCCAAACTCTCCCATATACTCCTCCTCCTCACTCTCCTGAAAAGTCATGACCTCATTTTCCATAAAATGTTAATGAATGATTATATGTATTTGTGTGTATGTATATATATATATATATATATATATATATATATATATATAAATTCCTATATATAGCCTGCTGAGTCCATATAGTGTTTCTTCTATGTATTTTTGATGGTTGACACTTTGATACTGGCGTCAAATTGGTTTGCTCTTCCCCGGGCAGGACCCCCATTCCTGCTCCCAGCTTTACTCAGTTACCTGTAGTTATTTTCATGGTGCTGTGTGCCATGCTGATCATTGATGTGGTTCACAAGAATAGTAATTTTATACTAATGTACTTCATTTAGATCATAAAGCTTCTCATTTCCTACCTCAACTCTTCCAGCTTCCATCCCTCTCCCACCTTTTTCTTCCTCCTCTACTACTTGTCACCCTCCTCCTCCTCCTTCTTAGTTTATAACCCAGTGAGTCCATTTATTCCAGCATCTATGCACATCAGTGTAGGCCTCTCCCCACTAGTGTATGGGTTCCACAGCAGTCCATACATTCAAGTTTGTTGAAGTATAATAACGAAGGGGTATTTGTTGCTGATTACTTTATCACAGATATATCTGACTCTTACTTAATGCTTGACACTATAGTAATTATTGAGAAAATGAACAGTGCTGTGGGATGGTTTGTATGTCAAATTACTCTGATTGGTCAATAAATAAAATACTGATTGGCCAGTGGCTAGGCAGGAAGTATAGGCAGGACTAACAGAGAGGAGAAAAGAAAGAACAGGAAAGCAGAAAGAGTCACTGCCAGCCGCTGCCAGGACAAGCAGCATGTGAAGATGCTGGTAAGTCACGAGCCACGTGGCAAGGTATAGATTTATGGAAATGGATTAATTTAAGCTATAAGAACAGTTAGCAAGAAGCCTGCCACAGCTATACAGTTTGTATGCAATATAAGTCTTTGTGTTTACTTGGTTGGGTCTGAGAGGCTGTGGGACTGGCAGGTGACAAAGATTTGTCCTGACTGTGGGCAAGGCAAGTAAATTCTCACTACAGAACAGTGATATTCCATATGTACATCTTTCAAATAATCAATCAGTAAGAACACTGTACTTGAAAATAATAATTTAAGGATTTATGCTTAATTTTTATTTGTAGCTAATCCATTTTACTCTAGATAAGATACTTACTGCACTAGCTCTTTATAAATCATTTTAAAATGTTAAATGTAAGCAAATACACCATACTATATGATATAATTGTACTATAGAATCTGTCAATATAATAACAGAAAAATATTCCCCACATTTGTTATAATTTATTATGGATATATTTATATATGATTAGGTACTATATAGGACACATTGCAAATTAGATATTGAATATACATTATTCTAATGTAGAATAAACAAAACTATTGCGGTAGCAGTGGTTGCATTTTAATTTGTAGTTTTTGGTAGAAAGGCGAATATAGACATGGTTAAGTCTTTGATAAATAAAACAAAGGAGAGCACTACATACCTGTACTTAGAAGGAAGAGAACCCACACCAATACCAGGAAGTGCTATGGTGGTTAATAATACTTGAGTAATTTTTCATGCCTAAGTGTATACAGGCAAACACACTGCTGGGCCTTGATGCACAGATGTCCATGTTATGTCCAGTGGTTGTATAAACTAACATCGCATTCAGGATTGATAATTCTCTTTCATAATGATTTCAAAAGGCAGCAATGTTTCATAGGTGCTGAGAACCATGTAGAGGAAGATGAGTGCATATAAAGCAGAGTTCAGCAAAGAGACAATAATATCAGATTTATGTTAGAGGGCAAATAACAGGCAACCTGTGGGAAAAAAAAGTACCGGAAAGTAGGTTGAAATGCTTTAGGAGTTCCAGGAAAAACTCTGTCACTGAATGAAAGTGGGAAAGCAATAGAAAGGGCTAGAGGAACTGATAAAGTGGAGCTCAAGGCAAATTACAGGAGACACTATCACAGGTGAGCTGGACATCCGGGACAACAGGCATGTGGAAACTGTTTAAATGTGTGTACTCAAATAAATGCTAAGTAAAATGGCAAACTTGAAAAAGCACAACTTTACTTAGAACACATTGAATCCCAGTTCTACAACTTCAAAGTCATGAGATCTTGATGGAGTTAATTAAAACAATAATTCTTTGCATTTCCCTTCAACTGTACATTGAAGCTCATGTGTGTGTTGAGGGGGGTTTGAGAGAGAGGGAAGGAAGGGGTGAGGGAGGCAGAAATGGCCTCTACTTGACTAAAGTAGGTAGGAGTCTGTATTCATAAACTTTCACAGCAATTTATTTTAATATTCCAGATTTCCAAATCTGTCATTGGTTAGGCATTGCCTGGGAAAACTCTAGTGGCCTTTGTTGGGAGTGTCCATAGGAAGATCTGAGAAGTGCTCCATTCCCAAAAATGAGCAGATTCTGAGAGTTCATTTGCACACTTGTTCATTCTTTCTTATTCTTCAGTATTTTGGCTGTTTATACACTGTGCCACCTTGTGTGCCATGTTTTAATTTGACCTTCTCTGATTTGACATGCAGAAATGATATAATCTTGTGAATCATATGACATATTGAAGCCTAACCTAAATAGGAATGTTTTGAAATTCTAACATTGGTAGTAATTAAAACATTCCATGTAGAAGAAAAAAAAACATTTGGTTTGTCAGTGAGTGCTGAGATATGAGAGTAAAAAATTATAGACAATCTGAATGATCAGTATAGAACCTAGACATGACCTACTGTCTTCCTTGGTGTAGCTTTTCATCTTTGACATTAGCATGAGGTTACTACAAACAAGGGAGAGATACCAGACAATTGAACTGGAAGAGGACTGTATCATATTCAAACACACACACACACACACACACACACACACACACACACACACACACACACACAGAGAGAGAGAGAGAGAGAGAGAGAGAGAGAGAGAGAGAGAGAGAGAGAGAGAGAGAGAGAGACAGAGACAGAGACAGAGACAGAGAGGCAGAGAGACAGAAAGACAAAGACAGACAGGCAGAGGGAGGCAGGGAGGGAGAGATATTTTGGTGCCACACAGGATCCATTAATGTGCTGTCAATTCAGTCCATGTAATATTTCAGGTAAACTGATATGTGAGAGGAAAGGACACTTGCAAACTTTCTGTAGTGAAACTGATCCTATGTGTCTCTCGGGTCTCTCGGGTATGTGGCTACTTATAAAGGATGGCCTGATGCTATAGTAAAGATGGTTTTCTGTGTATATTTCCCATCAGTTGTGATGAAGGAGGCAACAAAACTAAAACAGTGAGGAACAGAGCTACTTTCCCATGAGGATTAGCATGAAGACATACCCTTCTGTCCCCCTTCCCAAACCATAAAGTTACCTTTCTCATGTTCACCTCACTGCACTTTTGAGAAGACAACAGAATCATGCTATTCCAACCCTGCTTTGATTTCTTTTATAATATAGATGCCTCATGAATGATTTACTACATGTTTTTCTTCTCTTATTTCTAGCATTGTCTGATAGGTGAGAGATATGAAGTCTGTCAGCACATACTGTTTGAGAGGTCAGACTGAGACTGTGCAGAATTCATTCTTCTGGAAAAAAATATAACAAGATAGAAAGGATTTTTAGATGTACCTTCTAGATAGATCTATGGTGCAATATATTAGAGAATTTCAAAAGAAATATAGAAGAAGAAATCAGAAATGTGGGGAAGAAAGCCCTTCCCAAAGAATAGCTACCTCAGTGTAGGATATATAAAGGGTATAAAGTATAAAGGTTATGTTTAAAGAAAATCAAGCATAAGATATATAATCATTATTATTACCTTTCTTCTATGGACAAGGATATATTGTATATAAGTCAAGAAAATAAACATATTTATAAGCTTATTCATTAAAAACTACATGAGTGAGAAGTTACAATAAGGGGAGGCTCAAGTGGGAGCCAGGGTACAAAAGAGACTTTTGAGAATAAGCTCTCCTAATTTCTGCTCCCCTCGTTTAGAAGGTCAGGACAAAAACAAGTTGATGGTCTCATACAAGATCCCTAGAATCCAAATAAATATCAAACCAAAGTAGTTGGGGGCGGGATTTTGTTTTGTTTTGTTTTTCAAGACAGGGTTTCTCTGTGTAATCCTGATTGTCCTGGAACTTGCTCTGTAGATCAGGCTGGCCTCAAACTCACAGAGATCCTCCTGCCTCTGCCTCCAGAGTACTGGGATTAAAGGCATGTGCTACTATTGCTTGGCACATGCTTTTTGTATGAGTGAAAAAATGTCTTTCCAACTTGAGTGTTCTGCTGAAGGGATTCAAGGTGTGTTCTGAACAGCATCTGTGATGTGACTGTAGCACAGCCACCTAGTTGATCATAGTACAGAAGCTCTCAAAGGGCTAATTGGTTGATGCCCTCTGTGATAAGGTGGACACCGCAGAGATTTAAATTTGGAGAGAAAATTCTTAAGTGTTTGTCTTGGGAAGAAGCTTTTTAGTCTCTTTGTGTCTTAGTTTCACATCTATTAAAAGAAAAAATAATTATGTCTCCCAGGGTGTGGATAGTCTAGTTGTTTCCAAGCTTGTAGCACATACCTAGGAAATATCAGTTTTCTTCTCCATGAATATGTTGGTAAATTTCTACCTCAAAATATCATTACATTTGTCTTGTTGCATTTCATATAGTATTTCATAATAAGTTTAATATATTTACTTCATGAGATCACAAGAGCATATGTGGATATCCTTCTACAACAAATGCTTTCTTATCCATTTCTAGCACTCCATCTTGCTGATCTCCAGGACTCAGGGACCTTTTTAGGCCTCCTTACTTTTATCTACACAAAAAAGTTTGGCAACCATGGAAACAGTCTTGACTGCTCCTTTAGTATATTTCCTTCCCAGTGAGTTAATCAGCCACAGCAAGAAAATAACATCAAATATCCCACATCTGTCCATTTTTTTGTAAAGGAGGTGACTCACTTCTACTTCTACCTTGTGGTTATCTTAGAGAATCCCATTGAATGTGTGATGCAGTTTATAGTAAGCCAACCTTTCCCAGAAAGAGAGAAGAGGCCTAATTTCAGAGACATTAATGGGCCAGCAAAAGCCTGAGCTGAAATGGTGAGTATTTTGTTTATTTGGTCTAACAGAGCTATTTGATATGATTTCACATACTGGCATCCAGCATTCCTTTCAGTTCCCTGGCAGGTGAATAAACAACAGACTGCAGGATAGCATATAGAAAGCAGACATTTGTATTGAACAGCAAATGAGCACCATAGGTACTCTTCCTAGGTGAATGCAGTTCACAGTGCCGTACAGGAAGTGAAGAGGGGAAGAATGGCAAGTAGCTACAGACAAAGAAAATGGTCTTCAAAGAAAGGTAGGTCAGAGTGGGTAATGAATAATTGTCTCCTGTTGATTAAACGATTAAACACAATTCTGTGTTTGTGATATTAATTTCCTACTTTTGTATAAACACCTAGCATGTGGTTGTGATTTTTTAACACATGTATACACATGAATGTTGCTTGAGGAATCATACTGTGTTTCTTATTTTGATACTACTCATTATTGTGTAATTGATTTACTTTGTTCTTCATCCTTGTGTGTCCATGATATGACTACATAAAATTATTTATTGATGTCAGTGATGAGTCTTTTATAATCTCTATGTTTGAGCTACTCTGAACATTGCTATAGTTTCTGCGAACATATTTGATCACCCTTGTTTACCATTCCCTAACTTCTCAAGCTTATGATATAAGAGAATAACTAGGCTATGGAACATTTACATCTTAAATTTAACTTAATAGCTCCCAAGTGCTTTCCAAAGTAGTTTGCCAGTTTACTTTTTGTCATGGTCAATCTTCATGCTTGACTTAACTGGCTTCAGGCTTTCCATGAAGATGCTGATGTGGGTTTTGCAGAAAAATTTAACTCAAAAGAAAGACACATCTTGGATATGGTCATCAACACTGAGAGGCTGGGGTATGGAACTGAATAAAAGAGAAAGTGAGCTGGGTGGGCACATTCATCTTTCTCTGTTTCCTGACTGTATATGCATTATGATGAGCCACCTCTCTTCCTCCTGCCACCACACCTCCATGGTATGATATTGTATCTCTTAAACCAGGAGCCAAAATAAACCATCCCTTCCTTAAGCTTCTACAGTCAGGAATTGTGCCACAGCCTGTGGGGGACCAATGCTTACTCCAGGGATGAATGAGAATTGGATTCTTTCATTTTATTGCTAATGGATTACTGGGGAACTTGATATTGAAGAGTGGCAATCTAGATGCATTAACTGTAATCTTTGAGAAATATCTTTAGTACCATACTATATATATATTCAGACTCTACAACTGTAATACATACTTTTAAACTTAGATGCTCACTTACTCTTGCTGATAGAAAACAAGTCACATATTTCCATTAAAGCTTCACATATTCGGCTTCATTTGAACTATTTTGTAAACATTCAACATGTACGTTTTTTAATAATCAAAACCAAACTCCATTTTCCTGGGAGCAAATTGCATAGACATTTTCAGAAACATTCTTATATCCCATTCAATGGCTACACATAAAATTTTATTATTCTTTTCCTAATAAAAACAGGGAAATACCAATGTCATTTCTGTTTTACTTTACATAAAGCTATAACAATGTTGAGAGCATTTATAAATCATTTCATTACATTGTGACTTATCAGATTTTGTTCCTTTGTCCAACTGTGGGAAAAATCTAAGTAAAAGAACACTTCCTAACATGGCCTGATCGATCCCTTCCTGGACACAGGAGCATGGGTATACAAGGCCCACATTGATCAGCTCAGCTTGGGGCACTGGAACAGGGCTGGCTTTCAGCCCTTCCTCTTTTATTCTCAGCATCTGCTGGTTTCCTGGACAAGGAGTCTGATGATTTTCCTTTTGTTACATTGTTTTCTGTGAGGTCGGAAAAACCATCCTGTTGTCACAATCTCTATTGGAACTCCAGGACCAAAAAAGAGAAATAGATGTCTTTGAACATGAAGGCTCTGTGTTTACAGAAATGCCATTTGGTTGACTTATAGGCTGGTATGGGAAAGAAACTGGTATATAGGAAATAGTATTTTGAAAGAAGATATTTATCTACTGGCAAGTCCTGAGGACACTTATGAGCCTTCTTCTCACAGTGCTTATGAGCTCAGTAAATACAAAGAGAAACTTCTAGATTCTTAGAAATGTTCTTTTCTTTAACCCCTAGTGTTTCTAACTAAGAAACAAATGGTCAGAGCATTTTCACAGTGTATTGTCCTGGAAAACCTTGACCTACTTATCTAATTATTCAGGGCTTTAAACCAGGTATCTTCTGGAGAAGTGCAAAACTTATACCTGGCTTCTGTATCTCCTGCCCTTTGTAAGTGGGTCCTTTCCCACAGAGCCAGAAAAATCACATGAGTTTCCTCACCTGGTAAGGGACTTGATTTGACTTTACACATGTAAGAATAAAAAATGTAGAATTATAATTTTTTCAGAATTAACTATGAATACATCATTCTTCATCTAACAATAATTTAAAGAATATTAAATATTTGACTCTTTGAATGAGGGTACTATAGATACTGTTGCATTTTCCAAGTCATAGGATGGACTTTATATGGTCTAAATCAGTTTCACCTATTCAGAGAAACTTCCTTTTAGAAGATTCAGTTCCCATAACCTTATAGAACATGGTTCTGTCATTCATCAACCTGAATTATTATGCATATTTAAACATGTGCATATGTATTATTTTCTTTGCTCACTTCAAGTGCTTCAGCTATGTTAGAGTACCAACCCTGTCTTCTCTGTGCATGTATCCGCAACATCTACCCTAGTCTGTAACTATTTCACAGATGAATGAAAACATAGTCATAATAGAAACATTAGCAAACAATGTTAAGAGAAGGAGAATGTCTATCCTGGCAGTTCTTTTTTCCCTGTGAATGGTAATATCTTTTGAATAATGAAGGAGAGTTGCAAGTGGAAACTGAGCAAAGACTAATCATGAGTCTTGGCCCCGCCTTGTAGGCATGACAGTTACCGAAGCCTCAATGGGGGTTGAAACTTCCAGATCAAAGCTGAAATGACTACCCACTACAGGTTTTGCTTTTGTTGTTTTCTGAAACTGATCATGAAAACAAAACAAAACAACTGAACCTTTGACAGTCAGCCTCAGCATATTAGAGAAAGAAGCTGAATTATATCAGACAAAAAGGGAGATGAACAAAAACCAAATGTTACTTGCTGTGTTTCATAAAACTTCCAATCATGAAAACCAAAGGGACTCTTTGCGTTCAAAGTCTGAGTTTTCCTTTTTAGTGATGAAACTTTAAATGTGAACAACAACATCTGTAACTGAAAGTCTAACTTGCAAATAAGAACTACCTTCCAGTTTAAATTTCATGGAAAAAAATTATTCTGTGGAAAGAGAACTCAGTGGAGATCACTTGAAATGTATACACATTATGTTAGTGTTACAAAACTTTTGTGCAAGGTTTGTAAAATATTCATGAACAGAAAATAATAAATGCTAAGGAGCTTGTAAAGTTAAGAGTACTTTACCCAGTTAATCATCAACTGTTTAAGTTGGAAGGAATAGGAGAGAGTAAAACTGAATTCCTTCAGTTAGCAGGTGGAGACATAGAGGGCAGCCTTTTAAGCTTAAGGGTGAGGTGCAGTGAAGGATTCAGATAAAACTAAGGGCTACAGTGCTCCTGACTGCAGACTAGTGAGCGTCTCATAATATTACTAGGGCAGGTGCCAATGCAAACTACTGTGCTAAGTAGTATGTAATGCCTGGACATTTTCACCCAGGGCTCTCCTTTTAATCATTTTGTCACATTTTTGCTTAATTACTAAATATAACTCATCCCTCCCCATAAGATTGTTGTGAGAATCAATAATATGATTTAATTGGGTGGGAGGTCTCATTTCAGAGTTAGAGTGGTCCTCAACTAGAGTTTTGACTTCAATATACATACCTGACAAATTAGGTCTGACCTCTTGTACCTACAAATAAATGGAAAAGGGAACAGTGAAGTTCAGGAAAGGTATTTTACAGCTCACCCAGGAAGATAAGGGGACCAGCATCTTGCCCTGTGTTCAGAGATGTTGACATAAGCTCTGTCAACTAGACTTCAGCATCTTTATTACAGTCTTCAAAGACTTTCTTCAATGGCTTCCTGTTTCATTTTCTTTCTTTCTTTTTGTATGGAGGAAGATGGGTTGTCTCAGAATCCCTTAATATCTCTCATTTTCAATTATGAATCTGGAGTCGTTGACACCACTGCAACAGAAGCTTCCATGTCCATAACCTACAGACATCCACATGGCCTCTGGTGGTAGCATGGACCACAGATATCAACAAGGTCTCCTGAGGCATCTCTGATTTTAAAGAGAATAAAAGATAGTTTATTCTAGAGATATTTTTTTTTACTGACCCTATCCTAGAAATACAGATTTAGGTTATTTAAAATTCCATGTTCCATGTTCAGTTTCATGAAATTTTACATTTTTATACACTAAATAAATCATAATTCAAGGCAACTTTAAAATTTATTGGTGAGTACATCAGAGAAAGAGTTGCAGCAAGATGGGGGAGGCCATTCTACAAACCTAAATTGCTATCTGATGACAAAATTTTAATTTGGGGATTAGTGGAAACAAATAGATCTGCTAAGTCAATAGATTCCAAAAGTTTTATCTATTATTCTGACACAGGGATGACAAATGAATGGCTGTTCCTAAGAACTAAAACTAACCCAAGATAAGATTACTAGCCTCTATATCACTAGTATTTCAATCTCTCAGAGTATTTAGACCTAGATTATACAGAATATATGTATGTGTGTGGGCAGGGGGGAGCCTGCATAGTTAATGATCTTGATCATATAGTGGTCTTGTTGAAAATTACATGAAGTTATTCAAACAAAGAGTTGTATCTAAAAAGGAAGTTGGTGCCTTAGAGGGTGCCATCTACTTGTTCTTAGAATCTAAGGTAAATGCAGACCAAAGGAGATGTCTTAGTTAGGGTTTCTGTTGTGAAGAGGAATCATGACCATCACAAAGGAAAACCTTTAATCAGGGTGGTTTGCAGTTTCAGAGGTTTAATCCATTATCATCACGGCAGGACATGGTGCTTGAGAAGTAGCTATGAATTCTATTTCTTGATCTATAGGTAGAGGAAGTAAACTTCAACACTTGGCATAGCTTGAGCATTAGAGACCTCTAAGTCTACCTTCACAGTGACACATTTCCCCCAACAAGGCCACACCTATTCCTACAAGGTCCTATAGCCTAATAGTGCCACACCCTATGGGAGCCATTTTTTCAGACCACCACAGGATGTAAGTGTAAAAAAAAGGCAGAAATATCAAGATTTGTATCTGACTTTTAGTTACCAATTTGACTTCAGACCCAGACTTTTTAACGAAAGTGGCTTCCAGGTCCTCATTACACATATGTAGTGCATTTTAAGAGACGATAATAGTCTGTGTTTATATTTACCATTATGCATATTAAATTATCTTCTCTTCCAGGACATAAATACAAATAGCCAAACTAGTGGAAATACATGAATTGTGAATCAATAGCTGAGGAGTCCTCATGGAACTGGACCAGGACCTCTGGATAAGTGTGACAGTTGATGAGCTTGAACTGTTTAGGAGGCCCCCAGGCAGTAGGACCTGGACCTGTCTTTGGTGCATGAGCTGGCTTTTTGGAACCTAGGGCCTATGCTGAGACACTTTGCTCAGCCTTGGTGCAGGGAAAAGGGGATTGGACCTGCCTCACCTGAATCTACCAGGCTGAGCTGACTCCCCAGGGGAGACCTTGGCTTGGAGGAGGTGGGAATGGGGGGTGAATTGGGGAGGAAGGCTGAGGGGTGGGAGGAGAGAGGACAGGGGAATCAGTGGCTAATATGTAAAATTAAAATAATTATAAAATAAAAATATTTATTATAAAAGATACCAAACTCAAGATTAATTAATTTCTAATCAAATGAGGGAATTGGAGAAGGTGAAATGAATGAGGACAGCAGGAAGAGGTTATTAATAGGGTGTTGAGCAATGACCAGACAGGCAAAATGACAAACTCAAGGGATTTCCTAGTTCTTGTCATTTGGTAGGATAAGTGATGGCTGAATAGCTTTGTAGAGGATACTGGGAAACATACAGAAATCGATTCACAAATGGAATTGTCCAAGCCCTTTCCTTTTTTTTTTTTTTTTTTTTTTTTTTTTTTTTTTTTTTTTTTTTTTTTTTTTTTTTTTTTGGTTTTTCGAGACAGGGTTTCTCTGTGTAGCTTTGCGCCTTTCCTGGAACTCACTTGGTAGCCCAGGCTGGCCTCGAACTCACAGAGATCCGCCTGGCTCTGCCTCCCGAGTGCTGGGATTAAAGGCGTGCGCCACCACCGCCCGGCTAGTCCAAGCCCTTTCCTTAATGGCTTTATTTATTTGTTTATATTGGGTTGTGCTGGTTATCTTTTGCTAATCTAACACAAGCTAAGGTTGTCTGAGAAGAGGGTTCTCAGCTGAGAAAATTCCTGTATCAGATTTGCCTGCAGGCATGTCTGTAGGATATTTTCTCCACTAATGCTTGACTTGGGAAGGCTTTTCCCACTGTGTGGTGCCATCCCTAAGAGAGTGGTCTTGAGTTGTAAAGGAAAGCAAACTGAGCAAATCATGGGGAAGAAGCCAGTAATCAGTGTTCTTCCGTAGTTCCTGTCTCTGCTTCTGCTTCAGTTCCTACCCTGACTTCCCTCATTGATAGACTGTGATCTGTCTGTGTAAACCAAGTAAACTCATTTCTTCTCTAATTTGTGTTTAGTTATGATGTGGTAGCATGGCAGAAGAAACCAAACTAGGACCCCTTGTCTTTTTCCCTAAAGACTTAAACAAGTTGTCAGAGTAAATATAGTTCTCAGAATCATCAGAAGATCTATGCAAAGTTGTAATCATTTTATTAACCTTCTAATTAAATTAGAAAGAAAAATCAATAAGAAGCTTAAATGCACTGTGTTATGGATGGGAACCCTGCTTATAGTCATTCAGCATTTAATGTTGGTTTTGGCTGGGGAGAGATATGCGATACAGACAAAGTTGATATTAAAGAATATGCAGATTTTATTCACACATATATATACATCATATGCATGTACAAATATGTATGCATATACCTGTATGTAACAATAATTAATGTAAAATGGGGCCATGAATTTTGAAGAAAGCAAGTGAGTGGGTATATTGGAGGGTTTGGATGGAGGAAAGGGAAGGAGATGTTGTAATTATATTATATTACAATATCAAAAATAAAAGAAATTTAAAAAAAGAATTTGTAACAAAGAAATGCAATGTCATTTGTTTCACAGTCATAGAGTGTTTCAAACATTCTCCAGACACTAATTGTGCCTACTCAGTGTAACTATGGACAGTTGACATCAGCAGCAGCAATTTCTTTTGTATTTCAAGTATTATATGAGTTTAGCAAAAGCTTGTTTGGGAGATTATTAGGAAATTAGCATTAGAACTCCTTTTACTGTGTTCTGTACTTTTCTATTGTCTTTTAAATTTGCAATACATGTGCATTCCACATAAATTGAGCATAAACTTAGATATAAAGGCAGTAGCTTCCCATCCAGGCACAGAGCTTTACTGAATATTTGTTGTTCCTTAAACAAGAGCTAGAACCAGATGTCCCACTAGAAAAAGTACACACACTAGAACAATGTCTTCCCTTCTAAATAATCATAGCCCTAGGAAAGTTTGCTAGAAAAATGTGATGCTTTTGTGCAGGGGAATAGTCATATTCTTTCCCAACTTGGAGAATGGTTGTAACTGCTGATGCTTTGGCTGAGATTTTAGCAGTGCACAGTCTAAGCAACTGGACCTGTTTTCTTTTACCACACAGTTTCAGTTCTTTCTACTCTACTTAAAAAAATGCCCATGATCAGTCAGAGAAAAGAAAAATAAAAAGGAGCTTTTATTATAAAGGTTTCTTTAACATAATAAAATCAGCACAGAAAAAGTAAGTTTTATCTGAATATACTGAAATTGTGGTGATTTGAAGGGGGTGTCCTTCCTCATTTGTCTCAGACATTTGGGCTCTTGGTCCACAGCTGGTGATAAAGTTTACAGAAGTCTCAAAGGAGTGGTCTTGTTTGAGAAAATAGATCACTCAGGGTGGGCTTTGAGGCTTCAAAGAGTTTCACCATTCCAAGGTCTGTCTCCACCCCACTTGTTTTTGTCCTTAATGCTTACAATTCAAGAGGTGAGCCCACAGATTCCTGGTCCTGCATTCATGGCTTCCCTTTGCCACTACAGATTCTAATCCTTTAGACTATAAACCCAATAAACTCTTTCTTCTGTAAATTGCTTTTGTCATGGCCTTTCATCACAGCAGCAGAAGAGCAGCTAATAGACTTAGAGTGTCAGTTGGCTATCAGCTTGACACAATGTGCAATTACTTCAGTAAGGAGTCTCAGTGAGCCAAAGAGGAACTGGCCTATGTGTATGCCTGGGACAGTTTTTCTTAATTGGATTAATAGAGATGGGAAGATGTAGATGAAATTCTAAACGGTCTTATTAAATAAGAAACACAGAGCCAAATACAGAGTTAAAAGCCCAAGAGATCCGAGCACTAGCGAAGAGCCAAGACCACCTTATCTTTGTCTTTCCCCTGAGAGAGAGAGAGAGAGAGAGAGAGAGAGAGAGAGAGAGAGAGACCTTCTTTCTGTGTGTCTTGTGTTCTATTGCTTTCCTGTTCTGCCTTCTTATTGGCTCTAAGCCCAGCCACATGACTTCCTCATCACTGCCTGGTCTCCATGGTTGGTACTGGGATTAAAGACTCAAGGATCACCACTCTTGGCTCTGTCCTTGACCACATGGAGACTCTGCCTGCCATGTGATCAGATTAAGGGCATGGGCTACCACTACCCGACTTTTATTCCTGGCTCACTAATGACCTCTGATCTCCAGGCAAACTTTATTTATTAACATACAAATAAAATCACATTTCAGCACAATTAAAGTATCACCACAGGAAGACTCATCTTGAATATACACAGCACAATCCATGAGGAGACAGTAAGGTGAGTCCTAACATTCATATAATCAAATTTTTCTCTGCTGTTCAATATGGATGTGGCTAATTGCCCTGATTTTCCCCCAATCTAGAGTTATAAGTCAAATAAACCCTTTCTCTTTTAAGACACTTTTTGTATTTTATCAAAGCAACAGAAGGACATACCTAGGACATTGGAGCAAGAAATCAGTTTCCCTGCACTGAGATCATGCTTTGGAGAATACCAGCCCACAAGGTCAACTGTGATTTCTTCCAGCTCTTTGCTGTTTGCTTTATTTTGTTTCCTCTAGTTTTTCAGGGTTTAACACGCCAGTCAGAAGAACTATGTTTTATTTAATATGATAGTGAGAGAAAGGCTGTTTTGCTGGTATATTTTATCATAATTAACACAATTTAATCATTCACATTAAAACCATCCCTTTTGGGATGACAATAATTTATCTGGGAAGCAGGTGTGATTTGTGTCCTGTGTGATTGTCCATAGCAGAACAAAGACTTCAAAATGCAACTTTTGTGATAATGTTTATGTACAACTTGATGGGAAATAATAGATTTTACTCAAATCTATTTTTACTTTGTTGATTTTCTTAACATCCTAGTTACATGAAGAAAACAAATACAAATTGAATGCTCTAAAACTGAATACATTTTATCATGACTAACCTTGTTACCTCAAATAAATTTGGAAACGGCTGAGAGAGGGCATTTCTTGGGACAGAGTCAATTGGATCATGAGGACCCTTAACTAACACATGGATAACCCATTGGTGGAATAAAAATTTGAATGGACAATATGGATGTAGTGAAACTGAGGAAGTTAAAGCCTAGTTAGAGGAAAGAGAACACTAGCTTGTGTCCAGGGACCCTGTCTTTCCCTTCACTCTTTTACTACAGCTTTGATCTCTTCATTATGTCCACCATTAGTTAACACCTTCCTTGTCCCATGCTCCTGTTCCTATGATGTTTTGACCACAACAACATATGGACCAAGTGAGCAATGACTAAAGCCATTGAAACTATGAGCAAAATAATTTTTTTTTCTCCATGGAATAGTGTCCCTGATGAGAAAGGTGACTGCCACTTACCATGCCATTTTGAAATGTAATTACTAACTGTTCCCAAGTCTAACAGTGTAAGATATGGGAATAAGTATCCTGGGACATGAAGTAAAATGCTTAAATGATATTCAAAGCAGAAATTAAACAGAAGGCATGTGTGCTTTTAATTGCTAGAATGGACTAGCAAATTTCTCCTGGTTGACAAGGTGTTTGTTCAGATTATTCAGCATTTCTTGCTGCTAATTGCCACTCACTGACATTAGACATCTACTCTACCAAAATTACCAGAGAGAAAATGCACATTTTCCTAATGGCATTCTAAAGAGATTGCTTCAGGTCCCGAGGAACATTTTCTTGGGTTGTAGAGGATTGATAAACTCAAAGGAGCACAGAAAAAATCTAAAATCATAAACTTTCTAAAGTCAGCTTTTTAAAGCATGTCAGGGGGTTGCAATCAGGAAGAAGTTCGTCTGGAAGTTTGTTACATTCAAACAAATATAGTTGGACTATATTTGTCTAAATTGAATCCTTTAGATCATCACAGGAAGGATATTTGATAGTAGACAAATAAAACTCTCAGAATTAGTTTTCCACTTAAGACAAGGAACTGGAACATAGATTAGAAGTGAACTTTAAGATGAGAGTTGTCCAAGTATGGATCCTGGGAAAGCCTTAATTGACATTTACGCTGGTGGAGAGGATACAAATTGTATATTGAAAGGAAAGGGATATGCTTCTATACTGTCAGAAAAATATGAACCCAGACAAAAGATTCAACAGGCACATTGTACTATTTTATATGCAGTCTCTATTTAAACAAGTCCAAATTCTCCATAATTCCTCAGGAATATCTGTGCTAGTTTTGCTGGTTGGTTTGTTTGCTTTTAGATAAAGTCTTACTCCATATTCTAGGTAGGTCTCCAATTTGGAATTCTGAGCCTTCTGAATGCTGATATTGCAGTATGCACCCAGATACCTGAGTTTCACAGACGATTTGTTTTTGTTTGATATTTTTTGTGCTTTAATATTTTATCACAATTCAGTCAAACATAAGAAACTGATTTGTGATGGTTGTCATGGGTAGAGGGGAACTGTGGGATCGAGTTTCAGAGAGAAAAGGGATACTTGCTCTTAAAACTGTTCCATATTTTAATCTTTGCCATTTCTAAACTTTGTGTCTTTATTATATCTCCCATTGAAAAATTTTAAAATTTAAAAAAACTCAGTCAAGGATTACCCATTTTAATAATTTGGTGTGTTTCTGGTATTCTTTTATTTAGAACGTTACTTCCTTATACAGTCTAGGTCAGATATTCTGTAGAATATTTTGTGTTCTGATTTCTTTTTCTCTCACCAATAGACTTCAGTCCAATCTACTACCAGTTTTTATGATTAAAGATTTATTGTACACAGCTGTATTCATTAGTTATGTATTGTTTGTTGGTGTTTCCCTCGCTGCATTTAAAATTTATAATTGAGGGATTTCAATAGAGGCTTCATGGACTGAAAATTCTAAAATATTCTGTTAGCCACTATACAAATAAATCAAAGGCCCTAATTTAAGGATTTCAACTCTAATAGAATGAAGTTATATTTTTTTGCATTATTCATAACAGTTTTGTAACTTTGGGTGAAGTGCTAAGCTTTCTTTCAGGTTTATCTGTTTTACTTAGTGTGTGTGTGTGTGTGTGTGTGTGTGTGTGTGTGTGTGTGTGTGTGTTAAGTATGAAAGTGCATTTAACAGGTGCTATATTTTCTACTAATACGAAAGTTTAATAAGATGTTTACAAGGTCCTCTTCCTGGTATATTAAAATGTGCCAGCATTTGGGGAGCAATGTTGCTTTGTGGATTTGATTATTCAGTAGATTTCTTCCTTTGGTTAGGAGAACTCTTATGTCCGTACCCTTTCTAAGAGAAGGACTGAATCCTGAAGCACCAAAGAGTTGGTCTTTACTTGTCTAAGCTCATCAGAATATTCATTCTTCTCTTCATAAAGCAACATTGAAGCAGGAAAAGGTGACAAAAATGTGTGTTATAATTACTAGCTAACAAAGGTAAGTCTCTATCACAATATTTCTAATGTGGTAATGAAATTCCTCCTTTTTTATTTACTTTATCTATCTTACTTCTACCTTTAGTCTCTAAGAAGAAAATACTACTGTATTCTTAGTTGAAAGAATATTAAAGAGAAAAAAAGCACTCTAATTTGTTTCCAATGATCATCTTGTATTTTATTCCTCTGTCACTACTTTTACAGATGTAAAATAGCAGTCCTATTTTTGTCTTTGCTTTATCTCTTCCTGTTTAAGCTTTGTGGCCCAACATCCTGGAATTTTTACCTTTGTTCTACTAGACTGACAGTGTCATAGTGAAGCCCGACACATAGACAGTGAACAAATACCTCAACAAAATGTTGCCAGATATAAATTTGCAATGCTGTTATTTAAACATCTCCCAATACAAAGTAAAAAGCATCAACATATCTTCCAGCCCTAACTCTGCCTACTCAGACACTGCTACAAGGTTCCACTTGGCAGATCAATGCTTTCTGGCTCTCACACTTTAGACTAATTTTTCTTCTCCTCGTGAAAATAAAATGTTCTGAAAAAATCTTCTGTATATGATTATTTTGAATTACCAGTTTTCTATACTTATCAAGAATATATTCCTTTATTTTTTTCTATGTGGTTTATTCCTTTACATTCATTTGATGTGGTTGTGATATCATGCCTTTTAGATCTAATCTAATATTTTTGGACATTTTCATAATTACCAGTTGTGAGGTAATAACAATATTCTTTATAAGAATTCATATAGATGTTTATTTGTGGTATATGTATGAATTTCTACTAAAACATGCCTTTAGTAGTGGAATTGCAATATATCTATATGTTCAATTTTAGTAAGACTTCCATTTCCAACTTAGTTATACTAATTTAAACTCCTATCACTAGTGCATGTAATAATATCTGAGTGTTCTACTGCTTCACTATCTTATGCAATGTGATTTTATAGTGGTTTTAATTTATATTTTTAAATAAATAATCATGTAGAGTGCTTTTTTACTTATTAATTTGCAATTAGTATACATTTTAAAGTATCTGTTTAGAACTATTGATTTTTTAAAATTTCATTGTATTATTCATTTATAAGAACACTTTTTACATTTTGAAATTAAATCTTTATTTATGCATTTCCTAATATCCATTCTAAGTTTTATCATTCTCACTGACTCCTTTACAAACACATGATATTAGTATTTAGAAGGCAATTTATCAATAGTTTTCTTTCTTTTAGATGTTATGTCCTATTAAAATGTTCTGGATTATCATATGTCTAGATGTTTTACTGTTTCACTTTCTATAAACTTTATCACTAGAATTTTTCTATATTAAACTATAGCTTATTGGAATTGATGTTTGTCTGCATGTGATCATGAGTTCTCATGCATGTTTGCCTGTTCAGACTGTATACCCAGCTTAATCAGCTTCATAGCTAACCAGCTTCATAGTAGAGAACTTGGCTTCTATTCCGCTTTTTAAGGAATTCAAACATGTATAACTTTCAATTATATTTTTATTTTTTATATTTATTGATGGGTAATATTGTTCTGTATGCTATGAATATGTGTTGTTCTGATTGGTTGATAAATAAAGCTGTTTGGTCAATGGTGAGGTAGAATAAGGTTAGGTGGGACATTCCAACTAGAGAGGAGGAAGGAAAAAGACAGAGTTAGGAGACAGTGCCAGCCACCACTATGAGAAGCAAGATGTAAAGGTACCAGTAAGCCACGAGCCTCGTGGCAAAGTATGGATTTATAGAAATGGGTTAATTTAATATATAAAAGCTGGCTAATGAGAAGCCTGAGCCATTTGGCCATGCAATTCAAAATTGATATAAGCCTCTGTGTGTTTACTTGGGTCTGAGCAGCTGCAGGATTGGGCAGAACACAGGAAAACTTTGTTACAATTTATATTTTAGCAGCTTTACTTGCCACTGAGACAAAACAAATGATAGAAGTAATCCCATAGAGAAGCATTTATACTAACTAGTAGTTTGAATGCGTTCCAACATGATGGAGGAATAGCATAGTGGTATGAACAGCATTTAACTATGTCAATAGGAGCTTGAGACTGCTTACTCACATCCACATGGATCAGAAATCAAAGAGTTAAATGAAAGTGGGAGCAAGGCTATAAAGATCAAGGCCTGCCATCAAGTACCCTGTTCCTCCAGCTATACCCTAAAGCCCAGATGTTCTACAACCTCTGGAAGCAGAGCCACCATCTGGGACCAAGTTCAGTATCTTGTTGGGAATATTTCATACCCAAATTATGACATAAAACCACAACTTTTCTTTGGGCAATGGTTATTTTTCATTGATTTTGTTTAGTTGATGAACTTTCATCCATCACCTGTTGACTATTTCTGGATAGTTTAAGGATGTTACAAATATGCCACAAGGTAATTTTTTTGCTTCAACATTATTTCTAGTCCATGCATACATCTTTGTTTTTGCTTTATAGAATTTTTTTAATTTAGAAAAAGAAGTGTTTTCCCCATTGTATAGATAATATGGATTTTGTGAATAATTATCTTTTCAATGTTTTCTAATGAAGTGCAGAAAATGGCCATATCCAAGCCTTCCTTCTCTGCTGCTGATAAGATTAATGTCCTGATTAGCACTTTCTGAGTTGGATTGGAGGTAAAAATGATTCCATTTTCAAAGCTCATCTCATTTGCTGACATCTTCATTAACCTTTCAGATAAGGAAACCATTTCACAATACAAATTTCTCAAGGCTAGAGATTTTTATCTCCTATTCACCTAAAAATATTACTCCAAGTATGATGCAGGCTGGTTCAGTTGCAGCAATTGTACCACGATGCTCTGTCCTTTTGTTTTTCCCATTTAAAAACTTGACAAAAAAAAAAACCCAATTACTTCATGGTTAATAGACAAACAGAAATTTCAAAAGAACATTTCATATTTTCAGACTAGAAAGAAGTGGTGAGAAGAGAACAGAAGTTTCAGGATATAAGAGGGAAAGCAATTGGATGAAAATCTGGGAAGAGCAGGTCTCCAAGCTGTGTTTTGAATTTTATCAAACAGTTAAAATAATAGAGTTTATGAAAGTTTCCTTTCTAGGCACTCACCTCTTTCTCACTCATCTTATTTTTTCACCTTGATTCTGATCCAGTATATGAAAGTCAATATTTCTGTCCTTTATAACCAATGAAGAAAGCAATTTATTAATTGCCTGATTTTGAATTTTATGAAACATGAAATATTTCATCAGCTTTATTATGATTTCAGAGGACTATTTTAATAGCCACTCTTCAATAATGTTTGCTGGCTGTTCTCAATATAATTTATTATATTAGTGAGTTAGATAATGAAAATTTCAATAAGCTTTCTAAAAAATTTCAGTAGCAATATGTGAAGTGTGAGAAAATATTTAGCACTGATCTTGATTATCAAATGTCATGTGATAATTACATAGGTATAACTATATTAAGCCTGTAAATATATTATTATTACATGATGGAACAAAATATAGTTACCATTAGTATACATAGCATTAAATGATATATAAGTAGAATAAAGAATCAGAAAATCATGATTACTTAGGATTTATCACTTTTATTTTTAACATCATTATACAATTTGAATTTATTTTATTTTTTGTGTGTGAGTATGTGTGTGTGTGTACACATGTGTGTACATGCTTGCCAACTCCAGAAATCAATATCAGATACCTTACTTCATTGTTCTCCCAGTCTTTGGATTGTATTTTTGCTTGTCTGAAGCAGGGTCTATCACTGAACCTGGAGCTCACCAATTATCTAGACTCACTTGCAACAAGGCTCTGAGACACCGGTTTCTGGCTCTCTACATGGACTACAGGCATGTGTCATCCAGTGCTGCTTTATAGGTGTACTGAGGATACAGGCTCGGGTCTCTATGCTTTCATGACAAGGGATTTGCTGAGAGAGCTATTTGACCTGTTCATAAACTAAATTTCTTATAAGTGACTGTGTTTAACACTTTCATTGTGAAATTGTTTAATTTAGTTTGGGGAAAGTCATTGGTATAGTTTCAGCATGCTATTGCTTCTTAGCTGTGGTCAACAGCTCTGTCGGTCACATAATGACATAAGCAGATCCAGTGTTTCCATTAAAATTCTTGATGGAGAACAGTGCTGGCTATCATCTTAGTTTAATTCAAAGTTTCCTAAACTTTGAGATACATTCCTGTCCCCTAGGGCTTGGAAAAAACAATTGTTGAACCTTGCACTCACAGCAACTGATTCAATAAGTGTCTTTTGTGGATCAAGGCCTCTATGTGATTGTAAGCTCATGCTGGGGTCATATTTAATACATATTGGCTGTATAGTTCTCAGATTCATGCTGCTACCCCTCATAGATGTGACCAATAATTAAAAGTCACCTTGTGGTTATTGAGAAGTATCATATCCATATACCTACGAATATATATGAACCATGTTTTTTTTGGGTTTTTGATATCTGAGCCTAGTTAATCATAATAGAATTTATGATTAGCTGTTTTGAAGTATAACTTTTTGCTCTGTCTTCTGTTTAAAAAAACAAACAAATAACAATAGCAAATAATAAAAGCCAAAAAAATGTTTAAGATTTTTAACCATGTACAACAATAAGAATAATAGACCTCATTCAAGTACATCCAGGACTGACCCTGCTTAGCTACTGAGATTAGATGAGATCAGACATATTCAGGCTGTAACTCTAACCAAGCTAGTGAAAGAAATGCATGGCAAGAACTTCAAGTCATTGAAGAAAGAAATTTGAAAAGATATCAGAAGACAGAAAGCTCTCCCATGATCATGGATCTGTAGGATTAACACAGTTAAAATGATTATCTTACCAAAAGCAATCTACAGATTCAATCTAATACCCTGGATCAGGATCCATCCCTGGTGGATGAATTGACTTTTTGGAGCTCTTTACCTATGGTGGGACACCTTGCACAGCCTTGATGTGCAGGTAGAGGGGCTGGGACCTGCCTCTACTGAATGTACCAGGCTCTGTTGACTCCCCATGGGAGACCATACCTTTTTGGAGGAGGGAATGGGGGGTTTACTTTGGGGGGGTGCTGGAGGGGCAAGAGGAGGGAAGAGAGGGGGAATCTATGGTTGGTATGAAAATGAATAAAAAATTCCTTAATTGAAAAAAAAAGAATGCACACTGGTAAGCTGACTATATTCCAGTGGAGGGAAAAATAAAATAAAACAAATTCACAACACAACTCTTTACAGACCTTGAAAGAACAATATTCAGCTTCATATGGAAAAATAAAAAAAAAAAACCTGGATAGCTTAAACAATCCAGTACAATTAAAGAACTTCTGGAGGTATCACCATCCCTGATTTCAAACTCTGCTACAGAGCTACAGTAATAAAAAACCACATGGTATTGGCATAAAAACAGACAGATTGATCAACAGAATCAAATTGAAGACCCAGAAATAAATCCACACACCGATGGACACCTAATTTTTTGACAAAGAACCCAAAATTATACAATGGAAAAAGGGAAACTTCAATAGATGATGCTTCAACAAACTGGATGTCAGCATGTAGGAGAATGCAAATACATTCATATCTATTGCCCTGCACAAAATAAGTCCAAGTGGATCAAAGACCTCAACGTAGACCCAAATATACTGAACCTGACAGAAGAGAAAATGGAGAATAGCCTTGAATGCATTGGCACAGGAGATAACTTCCTGAATAGAACACCAATATTGGAGACACTAAGAACAATTATTAAATGGGACTTCATGATATTGAAAAGCTTCTGTAAGGCAAAGGACACTGTCAACAGGACAAAATGGCAGCCTATGAATCAGGAAAAGATTTTCACCAACCCTACAGAAATCAGAGGGCTGATTTCCAAAACACATATAGAACTAAAAAAAGAAAAAAAATAGACATCAAAAACCAAATAATCCAATTAAAAAATGGAGCATGTATTTAAGCAAGGAATCCCCAACAGAGGAATCTCAAATGGTCAATAATCACTGAAAGAAATCTTCAACATCCTTAGCCATCATGGAAATGCAAATCAAAACACAGCAATTTCTTCTTACACCTGTTAGAATGGCTAATATCAAAAACACAAGTGGCAGCTCATGCTGGAACAAGGAAATACTCCTCCATTGCTGATGGGATTGCAAACTTGTACTGCTACTTTGGATACAATATGGTAGTTTCTTCAAAAATTGGGAATTGATCAACCTCAAGACCCAGCTATACTACTCGGTCATATATTCAAAGGATTCTCAATCATACCACAATCATATTCATAGGAGCTTTATTCTTAATAGCCAGACCTGGAAAAACCTAAATGTCCCTCCAGTGAAGAATAGATAAAGAAAATGTTGTACATAAACACAATTGAGTATCACTCACTTGCTAAAAACAATGACATCAGGAGATTTGTAGTCAAATGAATAGAAATAGAAAAATATCATCCTGAGTGAGGTAATCCAAACCCTGAAAGACAAGTATGGCATGTATTCACTTATAAGTGGATATTAGCTGTAAAGGCTTACAATGCTACATTCCACAGATTCAGAGAGAATAGGTAACAAGGCGGGCTCAAGGGGGGCACTCAAAATTCCCTGGGAAGGGGAAGTAGAAGAGATTTCATGGGTAGACTGGGGGAAGGTGGGGATGAGAACAAGAGTGTTTAGGTGGGGGTGGGGTGAGGAACAGTATTGAAAGAAAGTATTGGAAAGGGTGTCATTTCAGGGTCAGGTAAAGAACTGGTTCAAGGGACACTCCCAAGAATCTATTAGGACGATGCCAGCTAAGACTCCAAGCAACAGGGGATAAGCCTGAACTGGTCATCTCCTGTGACCAGGCAAGACTCCCACTGGAGGGACTGGGGCAACAACCCAGCCACTTAACCTTCAACCTACAGTCTTTTCTGCCTATGAGATGTGCTGTGGTCAACATGGCACAGAGATTGTGGAAGTGCCCATTCAATGACTGGTCCAGCCTGAGACCCATTCCATGAGAGAGTGCCCACCCCTGGTACTGCCTGAAGTGTCAGGACCCAGAAGCGTGGATGGCCCAGAGACCTAGGATAGAAACAAACAGGACTAGAGAAAGTTTCCATGCAATGGTGCCTAACAATACTCTGCTATACTCATAGATTGGTGCCTAGCCCACTAGCCATCAGAGAGGCTTTATGCAGTAACTGATAGAAACAGATGCAGAAACCCACAGTCAAACATTAGATGGAGTTCAGAGAATCCTGCAGAGGAGGGTGAAAGGACTGTAGGAACCAGAAGGGTCAAGGCCCTCACAAGAAAACCCACAGAATCAACTAACCTGGGCTTATAGGATCTCACAGAGAATGAACTGACAACCAGGGATTCTGCATGGGACTGACTTAGGCACTCTGCATCTATGTTGCAGTTGTATATCTTAATCTCTTTTGGGACTCCTAACAGTGGGAGCAGGGACTGACTCTGACTCCTCTATGGTTTTTTTGGGATGCTATTCCTCATACTGGGGTGTCTTGCCCAGAGTTAAAACAAAGAGAGGTGCTTAGTCTTACTACAACTTGATATGCCATGCTTTGTTGATCTCCATGGGAGACCTTCCCTTTTCTGAATTGAAAAGGAGGAGGAGTGAATGAGGAGGGCAGAAGGGAGATAGGCAGGAGAGACTGGAAAGAGAGAAGGAAGTGGAAAGTGCAGTCAGGATGTAAAACAAACAAACAAATAGTTTAGATATTATAGACCTTATCTCTACCATTATCCTGTCATATGTCTATATATATGTCATATATCTATAACTCTATCTAGCATCATCTCCAATCTACTTATCTAAAATAACATGTCCATAAAGAAACTCACATTCAAGCTGAGTTTCTTACTGAAATACAGTCTAGTGATTTTCTATGACCATAATATCTGCACACCAGTGGCATTCACACATTTTTTGTATAAAGTGTGAAAAATACAAAGGAAAAGGAAAAAGAGAAAATTGAAAGGAGCTTAATAAAAGAGGAGGGCTATTATAAGCACCAGAATAAGAACACTTCATCTTCAGTAAATAAAAGACCTAGATTCTAAGATTTGTATCCATGGAACCATGAGAGGAAAGCAAAGAGAATAAATATAGACTAAGCTGTCCTTTGTTTCTTGAAACTTACAGAATTATAATGACTTAAATTACTGATTCTGTCTGTCTGAAATTGGTAGGCACTTCGAAAATTTAAGAAATGGGTCTTAGAGAAATGAGCTATTGACACTATATGCATTCTCATCTTGGCAGTGAGATGATAGAGATTAGCCTATACCTTTTGTAACAAAAGAAAGTAAACTCTAAAGAAAATGCAGATAGGTTCTGAAGAATCCAATTCTACTCACAGCTAAGGACAAATCTTACAAGAACACTACTTTTATGTCACATGACAGTATATAGTTTTGAAGTTATAATATTTGCAAATGACTAAAGGTCACACAAAATATTTGACATCTTTTGATACTCTGTCCCAGCCAAGAGTATAGTACAATCTCTTTCTATCTTTTGACATATGAAATGGCCCTGATCTTCAGTAGTGTATTTTATGGTATATAATTTCCTTCAAAAAATCACTGTCACAGTTAGGTGTTACTCTCTACATACTTATTCTATAAAATAGCCTATTTGACATAATTTACTCCCTCTATAATGGTGTACTGTGTAAAGAATTATCTGCTTTGTTTTTGCATTTATCTACACTATTATAATTTGAAATTCTAAGGAAATGACAAATTTATTTACAATGTTTGTAATAGAAGGCTATATATTCTGGTCTACAGAAAAAATTTAAGATGAAAAATACCTTTCATAAAGAACAACACAGTAATATAGAGGAATATTTGCACAAGCAATGTCAAATTTCTCTCAAATTACACTCTTACCATCTTATATTTTGTACCTTTGTGTAGCTAGAGTTTTCCTGCCTTGCCCACAATCAGGACAAATCTCTGTCACCCGCCAGTCCCACAGCTGCTCAGTCCCAACCCAGTAAACACAGAGACTTATATTGCTTACAAACTGTATGGCCATGCCAGGCTTTTTGCTAACTGTTCTTATATCTTAAATTAATCCATTTCTATAAATCTATACCTTGCCTGCTGTGGCTATTGCTCTATATAAATAAAACACTGATGGCCAGTGACCAAGCAGGAAGTAGGTTGCCAGGCAGGAAGTAGGTGGGACAAGGAGAGAGGAGAATTCTGGGAAGCGGAAGGCTGAGGGGAGAGACACTGCAGCCACTGCCAGGACAAGCAGCATGTAAAGACTCTGGTAAGCCACCAGCCACGTGGCAAGGTATAGATTTATAAAAATGGGTTAATTTAAGATAAAAGAACAGTTAGCACGAAGCCTGCCATGGCCATACAGTTTGTAAGTGATATAAGCATCTGAGTGATTATTTTATAAGTGGATTGTGGGACTGCGGGGCTTGGGGAACCTGGAGAGAAGCCCTCCAGCAACACTTGCCATGTGGCTTGTGGGTTACTGGCGTCTTTACGTGCTACTTGTCATGGTGGTGGCTGGCAGTGTCTCCCTCCGCTTTTCTGTTCTCTCAATTCTCTTCTCTGTTAGTCCCGCCTATACTTCCTGTCTGACTACTGGCCAATCAGTGTTTTATTTATTGACCAATCAGCAACACCTTTGTTTTGAATATAGTGTATGTGATATATGGAGATTTTCATGCAAATATAGCTGTAATCTAAATTAGTACATTTTATGAGAAATTTTAAACCTTAAATTTGAAATGATAAGCATTATGATGTTGGAAATTACTTTAAAATAGTTTTGAAGGTGACAAGAAGAAATGAAATCGCAGAGTAGGATCAGGGTTTAGGTTGTTAGTAATTTAGAGTAATGCCTGAGGGTACCTTACGTAGGCTTTACTAGTTCCTTCTTTAAGCATGCATCATCTCTTTCTTTTAATCACAAAAGAAGTCCTAATGTTGTGTCTCATGCAGCAATTAAATGGTTGTACTTTTGATAGAAAATAATAGTTTTAAAAATAATAGCTTTCAAGAAGTTATTACAATAGCATCTGTGTAAAGACAAGTGACAAGTTCTTATTATTAGACCAATATTTTTCTCTCATTTGTCTATATTCTGTCAATCATTTATCAGCCATTAACTATCTTCTATCTATATTTATGTCTATCTGTCTATGTATCTACTATTTATTTATCCATCATCTATCTACTATCAATTTATCTATCATATATTGTCTATCTAATGATTTATGCTTTCTGTCACTCTTTATTAGTTACTTATTTTTCAGTTATTATATAATGAATACATAGCAATTTTATTATGCCTATTTGGCATGGACTCTCTTAATTAAAAATGTTTGGAGAGTATGAAAAATATTAATCATATAAAGTCTTGATTAGACAAGAAATGACTTTTTTTGGTTAACCTCTTATTCACAAATAACTTCCTCATACCTAAGGTTTTTATGTAATTATCTTTCAAGACATCTTCAGGGATTTATTAGGACAATTGTGAAAGGAGTTTATTTTTAGGCTTTTCTTCCTAACTTGGATGAAATGCTTATTGAGAAACAAGCATCAGGACATGATTCTGTTAATAGTGAAACATAGTGAAGTACTTGCCTCATAGCATGAGTATCTGAGTTCTAATGCCCAGAACCTATAAAAAAAGCCAGACATGATGATGAGTGCTTACATTCTCAGAAGAGAGAAGAAAGGGTAGTAGGAAAAGAGAGGTACCTTTGGAGATCAATGGCCAGCCGGTCTCCACTTCTGGGGAATCTTCAAACCAGTGAAAGACTCCTTTTCAGAAAACAAGATGGATTGCTCCTGAGAAGTAGTATTCAAGGTTAACTGCTGACTTCTGAGTACACCTGTACAAACAATATGTAGTTGAACACATGAACACATGCATACATACCTACAATTCAGAAAAGAATGACAGGCATCCTCCGGGAACTCTAAGAAGCAATGGAATTTAAAAGGATATACAGATTGAATACCTTTGATTTTTATAAAAAAATACAAATAAGAGAAATCAAAGAGGTAAATGTAGGGTGTTCCCTATAAAGCAGAAAATGTGTATTTTTATAATCAGTGTTTATTGGAAATATGAGCTAGAAATGCTAGCTCATTGGTAAATTAGTAAATTTATTTACTATATTAGTCAATTATCATTTGCCCTTTGTAATTTCTATATTTCAACAATAATCATATACCATCTTGTTACTGGGAGAAATTGTACAACCTGTATAAAAAACTAATGAGACTTTCATTTTTCATGAATTTGTTTAAATTTTCTGAGACATAATGTTTGAAATTTGTTGTTGTGAAGAAAAGTCAGATTTTCTGAAATTTAAGTGGGTTTTCTAGTGAAGAGTTGAAAGATGGTAATGATAGCCCTGTGTTTGTCACTCTCACACTGATAATGGTCTCATCTCTGACAGGTGCAAATGTTTATAGACCTCACTTTTATCCATCTGGTACTTAGGGCAAGTGTCAGGCAAATGTAAAAACTTGTTGAAATGTTTCAGTACAAATTATAACACTACAATAAAATGAAGAACACAGAGGGATATAAATGTGAAATCACTAAATACATAATTCATCATATAAGGTAAGAATAAAAAATGAGTCTCATTTATAATTTAAACCTTTTATAACAGAGGTCGAATCCCCATCATTTCCTGCCAAATATGATTGGATCATATTTCATCACACCCCCACATGGGAACTCCCCATCTTACATCAATGCAGTCCAGTTTATAAACTCTTGCCAGCAATACTCAAATGTGAATGAAAAAAAGTGGTCAAAAACAAACCAACCAAACATTAAATATTTTTATTCTTAATATTTTAGGCAGATATTAAGGAACAAACAAAGTTAAGCAATAATGGATCCAAGTGTCTGCTCTCTCACAGCTTCTTATCTATGTATGTGAATTTGGGAGTTTTAGAGAGGAACTAATATTTCAGAGATTATAGCAGCAACCAAATTCACATGTTTATAGCTAGAGATCTGATAATCAGATGTTTTATATGGGTGACAAAGCAGAAATCACAAATAGGGACATTTCTTCTCCCATCTCCTTCATCATGTTCTTCTCTATCTCTTTACCAGCCAAATACTTGGTGAAAAACTCCACTTTTGGTTCTTTCCCTCTGGAATTCTAGAATGCTTGCCAGTATTGACTAGCAGTAAACACAACCTGTGAAGCCAGTGCTGCACTTCCTCTCCCTTATTACACAACAATTCTCCAAGATGGTTATTAGGAAAAAGCATGTGGCTGAATTGGCTTGTATTTAAAATATATGTCTTTGCCAATCTATTTAATGTAACTAAACTGTAGTTGAACATTCTTCACATGTATTGAGTGACTAGTAAGTTTTGGAGTTTGTTCTGTGAAGGAAGAATGAATCATGTATTATCTTTGCTGTGTTTAGCATGGAACTATCTACAGTCTTGGTGTTCAATAAATATTAATTAGATCAATGAAAATGATAACTTCTTAGAAGTACCTGCATTTTATGGAAAATACTCACTTTTACAGTTCTTCAAACATAAGTTGTGAATGAATATTTGAACTACTAAAAAACTGGTAGAAATAAAAGGTTTCTAAACTTACAATGATCAAAAACTAATTCAAAATCAAACATACAATGAATCCAAGAATTTCCTGGCACTTTCATTAGACAACTTTGGTACAGCCTTGGTTCTGATTGTGCAACATGAACACTTGGCACTGCAAACACTATAACACCATATGCTGCTTGAAACTTTGAGAGCTGCAACAACTGCATGTATGGCTTCATGTGCATTGCTATACATACAAAGTTGACTCCATATATGTATATATATATATATATATATATATATATATATATATATATATATATATATATATATATGAATATAATGGTTTAATTATGAATGAAAAACAGTTGAGTATTTTCCTACCAAGGCATGGATGAGACATTCTTCCAGGTTGATGTATCAAATTAGTATATCTTTAGACTGGAATTCATATAGAATATTTTATTTTAAAACTCCTGTTTGAGTTACTTTCTCAAGTTTTATAAAAATTTGTTGAATGGGTTTTGGCTTGGATATAAGACTGAATTTCCAACAATTTCTGAAATGGTCCATTTTGCACTGCAGTATTTATGAGAAGTATTCATAGCATTAGTGATTCTAAAAGCAAAATATTGATTCACACTGCAAAACACTGAAGGTGCTCTACACCCTAGAATATCCATATTCAGCTATGATTTAAATTCTTTACATAAAATCAAGTAAGCGTACATGTCTCATTAGTATGAAAATTTATTTTCCTTTTTGGTAAATGTTAAAGTTTTGTATAGCAAAGACTATTTTAGAACAAAATTACTTTTAATCTGAAATTCCTGATTTTTATTTTTTCTTCCTTAAAAATTTCCATTTTATTTTGTCATTATAATTTAATTACATTCCTTTCCTTTCCCTTTCCTCTCTGTAGATTCTCCAACATATTCTCCCTTACACTCTTTCAAATTCATAACCTCTTGTTCCATTAATTTGTTGCTATACATACATCTGTATTTACATACATACATACATACACAAATTCCTAAATACATAATTACAACCTGTAGATGTATCCAACAGTCTTATTAAATAAGAAACACAGAAACAATGTAAAAGAGAAAGCCGAGAGGTCAGAGCTCAGAGCTAAAATCTCACCCTTCCTGCGGTGTCCCAGCTTCCCGAAAGAGAGCTATTTCCTGTATGTAAGTCGTTTTTCTAGTCATTCTGCCTTCTCATTGGTTGTAAACATAAACACGTGACTGCCTCATCACTGTCTGAATGTACAGCCCCCTAGGTCTTAAAGGCATATGTCTCCAATGCTGGCTGTATCCCTGAACACACAGAGATCTATGGGATTAAAGGCGTGTGCCACCACCGCCACACTCTGTCTATGGCTCTAATAGCTCTGACCCCCGGGCAACTTTATTTATTAACATACAATCAAAATCACATTTCAGTACAATTAGATTACCACCACATTTCCCCTTTTCTATTTTAATAAAAAGAAAAAAAAGCAAAAGGTTATAACTAACAAAAGAAAAACTATATACAAAAGTACAATAAATATATACAATATATACAAGTAATAAATACCTAAACAGGTATTTGACAAATCAGAGAAAATAATTCCATTATCTATCCTATTTTGGTAAATCCAAGATGTATCTAATGCAATTTCTATCCTAATTAATTTTCAACTATAACTAATCTTCAACCATAACTAACTAATCTTCAACTCCCTCAGAGACTCAAGAAGGGAATAATATTAGCTAACAAAATTAAAAACAGGAAGTGCATGCAAGCAACTTCCAAAAAATTTGTGAGTTGACAGAAACAGCCAGCTGCCTGGGCAGTCACCTGAGGTTTCTCCGCAGTGTTGGGGCATCATCTTCAGCCTATAGGGTTAGTGCATCTGACAGACTCATTTGTGATGTAGGATGTACACAAGGTCAACAGTTCAACCTCACATTGGGTGAGAGCAGTCCACGTACAGAAACACCTGAATTCCACTAGTGTCCTGTCATGATTCAGGATTTTAAATTCTGGAAATTGTTGACAGTTTTTGAATTCAGCTGTCCATTCTTCTTGGCTGTGTATATATGGTTCATCTCAGCATCCCCTTCTTCTCCACATCCCTCTATTAAATGCCAGTTTACTTCCGAGAGGCATGAGCTTTCAGCTGCTGTTCCATTGCACAACAGAAGCCATCGGCCCTCTGCCTGTTAAGCTGCCTTCGAAGAAAAGGGCACTGTACCTTTTCCGGATTGCGAAGGCCACTTCAGGGATGGGGCCATATTGTCCTGGCCTCAGAAGATGCCTTTTGATAAAGCCATAACCACACTTGTTTTGGCAAGAATCAGTAGTCCATTGTTTCGTGTTCTGTCTGTCCATTTTGTCCTGTTGATTCAAGGATACTTTGTTGTCCAGTGCCTAACTTTTGCCACAATGAAAGTTGACTCCGTATACAGTTTCTTCAATGCCCATATTTTCTCTGAAGTAGATTGGTACTGCCAGGAGCCGACATGTCTCAAAAAAGAAAAATTTTCTAAGTTATTAAAACATTTTAAATGTCATATTCTGTAGATCTCTGAAGGTTTGAAGATGATCTGTCTAAAACATCTCTGCTCAATTTTTAAAACATATCTAATATGACTACAAGTTCTATTGTAATGTCTAACTATTAACTGTCATTTATTTATATCCTAATAGTTGGTAATAATAACATTCAAGGATCAGAAATTTGCATTACATTGTTAAATGAATGGTATGAATACAATTAGAAATATACATATAGCATTTTCTAACAATATCAATTTCAAATTTGTATACAATATAAAACAATCCAATCCAATGTAAAGTATTTAAAACTAGTAATTGTCTTTTTCTTTTCTTTTCTTTCTTTCTTTCTTTCTTTCTTTCTTTCTTTCTTTCTTTCTTTCTTTCTTTCTTTCTTTCTTTCTGTCTTTCTTTCTTTTTTTAAACAAGAACCTTAAATCTAATCTCCTTTGCTTAGCTTTTTTCCTAACCCTTGACAATAACTTGTAACCAACCCCCCTAAACATTGAAAATTATCTCAGACCCAAAACCCATTAAAAAGACCAAAAACCACCAGCCCCACACCACCTCTTTGGGAATGTGGGCGTTGTATTCTTAAAATTGCTTCCTGCTGGGTATGGGCGAAGTTTTCTTTATCCTGAAAGAAAATTTTTAGGTTAATTGTCAAATTCTAGGAAAGGTAACTATATCCTTCATTATCCAGTCTGTGTATAATGCCAAAGTTCAGGGTTTATCTCAAGTCCTTATTCAAGTAGTCTTTGAGACTGGATCATCTCAGCTAGTCATCTCAAAATTGCTCTGAGCACCTTGTAGTTCAAAGCTGATCTGTGTATGATGTTTGTCAGCTTATTGATATTATTATTGTCCACGTGGAATTGTTGTTGTAGTGGGGCCTCATCTTCTTCCTGAAGACTTCAGTTGATGTTAGACCTAGCCGTGATTTCCTGCAGAAAACTGATAAGAGACTCGAACACAAAAACATATATATGCAGCTAGCCTTTTTTCTAGAATTAGTTAGTACTCTATATGACCATTCATATCTTAACAAAGTTTAAAATGTATATATATATATATATGTATGTATATATATATATTAATCTTGTAAATTTTGATATAAAATTTATACTTTAAGAAAAGTTTAAAGAATCAGAATAGAATCAAAGAGTTGAGATTAGTAATAGAATAGTCCCTTAATTAATTTTGCTTTTGTCCTGTACCATAGCAGAAGATGGCTCTTTTATTCTGGCATGATACAGGGAGTTTGCATTTTCCTTTTAACAACATGCTTGAGTTTAAAGAAGGAGAGAGCCATTCTCCAACTCCAAAGTCAGCTTTAAATTTTAATTGAACTGGGACTATTAGAAGACCAATAGTGTTAAATCTTTAGAGAAAAGCAGAAACAATCATTTAAGAAGACATATTTTTTTTTTTTTAGATTATACATACCCATATGCCGTTTCACTCTGTTTCCTGGGATAGATGATTTGTCCCTTTTCTTCAGTTGTCTCATTTGTCCTGTGTTTTTCAGATTCCTTAACCTTCATTCTCCTAAAAGACAAAAACAAAAACCTTTCCCCAAGACTAATTTTGGGGATGTTTCCTTTTGGCAAGTTATTATCTGATTAAATGAAAAGGCACGTGTTATTGATACAAGTTAGTTTAAATTGGATGTTCATGCTGGTTGATGAACTATCATCTCCTCTAATTAAGAGGTCTCTCTTGTTCAAATCGAACCTTTATCAATTTTGATGGTACCCACAGGTTATCTTCTCCTGTAGAAACAAAAGCAAAACCTCGTCCCCAATGTAATATATACCCTGGTTTCCATTCTGAGGTCAGCACATCCTTAAAGTATATAGGCTGATTTAATTCTGTAGGTTTTTCTATTATCCAGTGTCTCTCTGCAGCTGTTGTTCCTTTCTCATTGGCATTGAGAAAATTCAAAGTTAGAAGAGCATTATGCAGTCTATTTCTGGGGGTTTTTGTTACCCATTTCTGTTTATTTAACATATCCTTTAGAGTTCTGTTTGATCTTTCTATAACTGCTTGACCTGTAGGATTATGTGGTATGCCTGTAATATGTTTTATATTGTAATAAGCAAAAAACTGTTTCATTTTAACAGAGACATATGATGGAGCATTGTCAGTTTTGATTTGTGCAGGTATACCCATGATGGCCATAACTTCTAGCAAATGAGTGATTACAGAATCAGCTTTTTCAGAACTCAAAGCAGTTGCCCATTGAAATCCTGAATAAGTATCGATGGTGTAGTGTACATATTTCAATTTTCCAAATTCTGCAAAGTGAAACACGTCCATCTGCCAGATTTCATTTCTCTGAGTACCCTTTGGGTTACATCCTGCTGGTAATGGCGTTTGATTGTAGAAGGAACAAGTAGGACATTTCTTTACTATTTCTTTGGCTTGTTGCCAGGTTATGGAAAAATCCATTTTTAAACCTTTACTATTGACATGATTTTTTTTTATGAAATTCTGAGGCCTCCAGCACATTTCCTATCAATAATTTATCAATCTCATCATTGCCTTGTGCTAGAGGGCCTGGCAGACCAGTATGAGATCGGGTGTGAGTTATATATAAAGGATGACTCCTTTTCTTGACTGTATCTTGTAATTGAATAAATAGTGAAGTTAATTCTGAAGCATCAGGGATAAATTCTGCAGTCTCAATATGTAATACCACTCTTTCAGCATACTGAGAGTCAGTTACTATGTTGAGAGGTTCTGAAAAATCCATTAATACCAAGAGAATAGCATACAATTCTGATTTTTGAACTGAATTATACGGACTTTGAACCACTTTACTTAAATTTTCTGATTTGTAACCTGCCTTTCCTTCTTTATTGGCATCTGCATAAAATGTATGAATTCCAGATATGGGTTTTTGCAGTACAATTCGAGGCAAGATCCAATCAGCTCTCTTTATAAGATCAATTCTATCGCTTTTGGGATATTTGCTGTTAATTTCTCCCAAAAAATTACTGCAAGCTCTTAGCCAAGGTTCACTTTCTGTCCATAATTTATCAATGTCCTCCTTAGTTAATGGTATGACAATTTCTGCTGGGTCTATTCCTGCTAATTGACGAAATCTCAATTTTCCTTTCCAAATCAAGTCAGAGATTTTTTCCCCATAAGTTTTTAATTTTTTATTTGGTTTATTTGGTAAAAATATCCATTCCAATATAATATCTTCCCTCTGCATTAATATTCCAGTAGAAGAACGCCTAGAAGTAAAATAACCAAAATGCAATCCAGCTTTGGGTCAATACGATCCACGTGTCCTTCATGCACTTTCTTTTCTACCAAGGCCAATTCTTTCTCAGCTTCAGGTGATAATTCTCTTGGGCTATTTAAGTCCTTGTCACCTTCTAAGGTTTTGAACAAATTAGTCAGTTCATCATTTTTTACCCCAACAATAGTTCGTAGATGAGAAATATCTCCAAATAATCTTTGAAAGTCATTAAGAGTCTGTAGTCTATCTCTCCTAATTTGCACCTTTTGAGGTCTAATTTTTTGTAGCTCTATTTTATATCCTAAATAATTAATAGAATCTCCTCTTTGTATTTTTTCAGGAGCAATTTGTAATCCCCAGCAAGGCAAAATTTTCTTTACTTCTTCAAACATTCTTTCTAAAGTATCTGCATTTGAGTCAGCTAGTAAAATATTGTCCATATAATGATAAATTATAGATTTAGGAAATTTTTTACATATCACTTCCAATGGCTGTTGTACAAAATGTTGGCACAGAGTTGGGCTATTCAACATTCCCTGTGGGAGGACCTTCCATTGAAATCTTTTAAGCGGTTGAGAATTATTATAAGTAGGCACTGTAAAAGCAAATCTTTCTCTGTCTTTTTCTTGTAAGGGTATTGAAAAGAAACAGTCTTTTAAATCAATAACTATGAGAGGCCATCCTTTTGGTAATAGAGTAGGCAAAGGCATCCCAGATTGTAGAGAGCCTATTGGCTGAATTACTTTGTTAATTGCTCTAAGGTCTGTTACCATTCTCCATTTACCAGATTTCTTTTTAATAACAAATATAGGAGAATTCCAAGGGCTGGTTGATTCTTCAATATGCTGAGCATTTAACTGTTCTTCTACCAGCTCTTCTAAAGCCTGGAGTTTCTCTGTTGTTAAAGGCCATTGCTGGACCCATACAGGCTTGTCTGCTAACCATTTTAAAGGTAGAGCTGTTGGTGTCTTTGGAAGATCATCAGTTATTGTGCCCTGTTCTTGTATAATATGGATGGCTGGTGACCACTCATTAGAACAATATCTTCTAATATTTCTCTCAGTAACGTGCTAGTTTATGATTTGTTTCTGAGATTGGAGGGATGTTAATCTGAGTATTCCATTGTTGCAACAAGTCTCGACCCCACAGGTTCATAGTTATGTTAGCCACATATGGTTTTAATTTTCCTCTCTGTCCTTCTGGACCTATACATTCGAGCCATCTTGCACTCTGTTTCACCTGAGATAATGTCCCAATTCCTAACAGTTGAACATTTACCTCCTGAAGAAGCCAAGTTGGATGCCAAAATTCTGGTGCAATTATGGTAACGTCCGCACCTGTATCTACCAGACCAGACAACAAAACACCATTTATTTTTATCGTTAATTTTGGTCTTTTACTGTTCAGTCTGTATTACATTATTTGAACACATATTTTAATGGTTACAATTTGATATTGGATGATCAATTGCTGTGCTTTTTCCTGGTGAGGACTATTTCTCCCGTCTCAGCATTTCCAAATTACCTATGATTCTTTTATAGAGTTGAGGCTTCCTAAGCCTTCCCAAGGCTGTTAGTATATTATTGTTGTTTTTTTTAAGCTCATATTTAAGCAGTCATGATGGTAAGACTTTGTGGGTATAGTTTCTGACATTCCTAAAAGACAGTCTCTCACAAACTCTAGCTTTTACAATCTTTCTTACTCCTCTTCTGCAATGATACCTGAATTTTAGGTACACGGGTGTGTTGTAAATATATTATTTGGAACTGAAACTGTATATGTAAATTTAGATATCTACTTATGGGTATTATAGGTATTTTTAGGTAGGAGGTTATTAGTGTAATTTCATATTACTCACATCTGAATATTTGGAGCTAGAATCTTCAGATGAGAGAGAATATGGAATGTTTGTCTTTCTGAGTCTGAGTATATCACTAAGTAATGATCTGTTTTACTTCCATCCATTTACCTGCAAATTTCATGATTTCATTTTTCTTTGCAGCTGAATAGCATTCCATAGTGTATATGTAACACATGTTCATTATACACTCATTTGTTGAAGAACATTTAGGTTCTACTCTCTTTCTATCATGAATAGAGCAGAAATGAGCATGTTTGGGGAAGTATTTGTGGAGTAAGATGTAGGGCTTCTTGGGTATATGCCAACAAATAGGCTAAATCATATGGTGCATTTATTTTTAGCTTTTTGAGAATTCTCCACACTGATTTCCATGGTGGCTGCATCAGTTTTCAATTCCACCTTTTTCCCCACATCTCATATGGCAAGTGCATCACTAGTGGAAAATGTTAAAGTAACCTTGGTTTGGTGGACATATGAGAGGATAAGATGTGGATTCAAAGATTATCCTCAAGACTAAGGATATGAAGTTATTTTTCCCTGATGGATCTTGGATTTACTTCTTGGAACCTATTACTCTTTTGTCTTTTTTCCTAGTTTTCTCTTTTCTAACAGAAATGTTTATCCATTCTTGTCTTACCACAGTAGCTTGGGAATACCTAACTTATTTCACAGGCTCATAATTAAAGAGAAACTTCCCAAGACTGTAGTATCTTTTCACAATAAGTAAGAGTTTGAAGTTGATCCTGAAATTACTTACAACTTTTAAGACTATTAGACATGATTATCAAATTTTGTATTTGAGGACATGAATACATGAATAGGATGCTATGAACCACAGCAATCAGATACTATTTCTGGAAAGTGTTTTTCCACATCCAGGCACAGCTAATGTGAATTTCATTCAACCAGTTCCTTTGTTTTAGCTAATTTGTTTCAAATTAGTGAGCACATCCTATAAGCAATGTTATCAGTTATAAGGATAGCACCACAATTTCTTTAACATTCAAAGTCTTGTTTTAAGCATTCAAAAATATGCAAGACATAAATTTAACAACTACACATAGTTCATGGGAATAAAAATAGAAAATCTGAGACTAGTAATCTTTAAATCCATGTCTTATCTTCTAACAGAGGTTTGTGCCTAATGGCCCCTGACATTATGCCTTTGATAAGTGTAGCCCATACTTTAACTTTCACATATTGAAGACATATGCCTGTGTATTATTTCCCTTCTGTTTTATACATATTAATAAATCTGTTGCTCTGGCATCTTGAAACAGCTCCACATAGCACCACTGAATATTGGCCAAGGAGAACACTCTTTGGGGATTAACTTTGTGGCAATACTCTACTTGGGCCTTAATGGTCTTTGCAGTATCCTTTGGAATCTCAGAGAGAAAAAACAAACAAACAAAAAAAAAACATTATCTCAAAGTTGGTGGACTCGGCATAACACCCAAATAACTACAGCATTGGAACTTCCAAAGCTTACTGATTCTAGTCCTTCCCTGAACTTTCTTCCAAAGCTTCCCACTGTTCTTTCCCTTTAATATTTTCTCTGTTCAAGTCCTTTCTCTCTTACATTTTATTATATGAAATTAGGAGATGTCATGGGAACCATCGAATAGTTTGTATCTGGGAAATACTTCTATCAAATATCCAAGCACATTGCCTTTAAGTCCAGCCAGCTACCCAAAACTAGGACATAGATATAATTCCACCAAATTATTTGTCACTTTACAGTGAGGCCAGCAATGTCTCCAGTTTTTAATACCTCTTTCCTTAGATTTCATACTTTGTCCAAATGGCCATAACCCTCTATATTTTTACCAATATATTGCTCATGATGATTGAAATATTCAATAAAAGAAATTATTTTCACCACAGTGATTTTCTTCTAACCACCCCACATCCCTTTGGTACTAGTTTAATGTGTTCTACTGTAATGTTGCTGTGAGAAGACACTGGAGACTAGGTAGTATTACGAAGAGGAATGTGCCTTCTCACAATTCTAGATGTTGTGATATCTGAGAGAATAACATCAACAGCTTCAGATTTCTGGTGAGAGTTTTAGTTATTGTTCAAGGGGTGCAGAAGGGTGAACAAGCCAAATCCTGAGTGAAGCCTCTTTTATTACAATGATCACATTGATCACATTTACTAGGAAGGAGCTCTTATGGCCTAATCACTTCTTATTATGTAGATTATTACTTGTGAATAGAAGGGAGCCTCCTATAAAAGTTCAAAGCCCAAAGTCTCTTCTGTAACTCAAGGTAATCCCTTAGTTGTAACCCAGTTAAAATCAAAAGAAAATTGCATAGTTACAACATACAGTGCCACAGAATATACATTACAATTCCAAAAGGTGATACAGGGGCACATTGAGGAAATACTAAAACAAAGACAGACTGCAACCCAGCGGGGTAGGCTCCACATCCTATATCTCCATGTCCTATGTCAGAGAGCTTAGGTGCTTCCTTTTCCAGCTATGCTGCCCGAAACATTCTTCTTCCTCAGTCTTGTTCCATTCCCAGTAGGCAGCTCTTCATGGTAGATATTCCAAGACTCTGGCATCTCAAATATTTGGGGGTTTACAACAGAATCCAGACCTCACTTTGATTGCTTCCCATACTGACCTCTCTGGACCTCTACTGAGAATTCCCTGTCACATACCTGGCCTCAGAAACTCTCTTCAATGGCAAATGAAGATTCCATACCCCTTTGATTCTTGTACCCTTTATGACAGCTATGTCAACACCAAGTGGTTGATGCTGCTAAGTTCTGCTGCCTGCTTTGGATGGAACCTGGCCCCCACATTGAATTATATTTACATAAATTTTCACTTTTTGGGGGCGAGGAGTGAAGAACATTCTTTTTCCTTTTTTACAAACTGCAAGATAAGCTTGGTGGGGGTCTTTCCTTGAGACTACCACTCCATTTATTCCATTTGACATTAGTTCATTCTCTCACCCTTTCATCTATTTAAGCATAAGACTTGGCTCCAAAATTATCCTACTGTTCTATGTATCTTCCAACTATATATTTATATTGATTTTTGCCCTGATTGGTCATTTCATTGTAGACCTAAATCAGAGTCAACACTAATCATCAAGCAACAGAATCAATATTAGATTGTCTTGGAATCTCTGCTGGGAACAAAATTAGTTCCAAGCTCTTTACTTTAGTCTCAGACAGATTATTATTATTTTTCCTTTTTTATTTATTCTTCTCTCATACAATATATCTTGACAACAGCATTCTCTCCCTCTGCTCCTCCAACACCCCCATCTTACCTCTCCCCTGAATCCACTGCTTCTCTGTTTCCATTGAGAAAAAAAACAGGCTTCCCAGGGATATCACCAAATGCAGCATAAAAAGATGCAATAAATCTAGGCACAAACCCTCATATCAAACATGAACAAGGTAGCCCGTAAGAGGAAAAGGGTTGTAAGGGCAGACAAAGGAGTCAGAGAAAGCCTACTTCCACTGCTAGGAGTCCCACAAACACCCCAAATTGACAACCACATTCTGTATGCAAGGGACCTGGCACAGACTCATGCAGGCTCAGGGATCACCATATCCCTTCAGTCTCTCTGAGCCCCTGTGAGCCCTTCATCGTTGATTCTGTGTGCTGTGGTCATCTGGTGTCCTTGACCCTAGTGGCTCCTGCAATCTTTCTTCTTTTGAAGGGCTCCTTGAGCTCTGCCTAATGTTTGGGTGTGGGTCTCTGTATGTGCCTCCATCAGCTACCAGAGGAAGCCTCTCTAATGATGATGTCTCAGACAAATTCCTAGGACAAGGACAAAATAGTAGCCACATCCTATGGCAAAATATTACAAGAATTTTCTCTAGCCAAATTATTAATATTGTTCCCTATTAAACCTCTTGATCTGGGCCACATTCCCCTCAGCACTATTGTCTTCCAAAATCCTACTAAGGTGCCACATTAAGCCACACCTGAGAGTTCAACTCTTTCCTGGTTCAAAGTCCCAAAGTCTGTCACATTCCTCCAAAATGCAGCATGGTCAGACATGTCAATCATAGCCTACTTCCTGGTATCAACTTCTGATTTGGTTACTTTTCAATTGCCATAAAAACGCCTACTATGATCAAGGCAATTTATGATAGAAAATATTTAATTTCTGAGCTCAGTGTTTCAGTGAGTGAACATGGTGTAGGCAGGAATGTTTGTTGATTGAGCAGTAGCTGAGATCTTACTTCTGAGCCACAGGGAGGAGACAGAGATACTAATTAGGCCTGTGCTCGGGAAATTTCAAAGCTTTTCCCAGTGACATACCTCCTCCAAGTAGATTACAAGGCCACACCTAGAAATGCTTCACAAATACCCACCAACTGGGGACCAAATATTAAATTATATGAGCATATAGGTGCCATTCTCATTCAAACATAATTAAATAATTGATGAAAGTGATACCATCTTTTTATACTGAACTAGATCTTATTAGTGTAACTTTTTCAGTATCCTTTTATCTGCTGCAAACAACTGACATTTTGTTGAAGGGTGGTAGGGCTTCAGAGATTTTTTTCCACTATCTGTATAAAGATTTTATTACATAATGCTAATCTTTGAGTAGGCTACATTCTTTTAAAACAATCAAATGAAAAAAAAAAAGACAGCAGATGAGTTTAAATAAAAGCAAGCCTGTATACTAGTACCTTGAGTAGATTACCTTCGACGAGTTGTTGGCCAAAGCCACACAAACCATAATAGCCATTGACACTATTATCTCACATGCCAGAAATAGATGGCAAACTACCTATTTCAGAAGATAAGGCACACTTTGACTTCAAGACAAGGGAAACTTTGGCTGTGACTGAACTGATTCCTCCTTGGCTTGTTGGCTTTCGCAGTGCTGGAAAACACTATGTGAAGGAGAACTGCTCCCAATAGTCTTCCTTAGTTTGGGGTCTTGCACATTATAGTATATAAATTCAGATAAGATGCATCCACTAATGCAATAGTGACAAAACAATTGTGGGTGCAACCAATGGCTTTTTAAAATTTGGATTTAAGTTCTGCTACCCAAGAGGCAACTTATAACTGGTATACTAAGCTAGAATAAAAGTCCAAAGAGGCCATAGGCTTCAGCCATTACTGTCATTTGTTAAATGGATATGGTAAGCCTTCTAAACATTTATCTTCATGCCTACAGATTATTACTACACCTAGACTCATCAGTAAAGGAAAATTATTTTATTTTGTGGAGAGTAGTTGTTAAAGACTTGTAACTGGATAAATTCCTAAAAATAACTCATATTCTTTGTGACATAGTGGCCCAATGGTCTGCCACGTGTAAAGAAAAATAATAAAAATCATTAGGTATCTTTGTCATCCTTTTAAGATAGAAGGGGCATAACAGAAGAAAAAGAAGGCTAAATGTAAGAATTGAATGGAGAGGTGTAGTATTATACAATTATTTCCTCTGAATTAACAAAGAGACTCAGTGTAGTCAGAAAGCAAGGGAAACTCACACATTTGAAGGAGTAAACAAAACTCGTTGTTCACAAAGTTTCTGAAAAATTGTGTTTAACAAGTCTCCCAGTGTTACACAACAAGTTAAAATAGCAGGTACTAGTGACTTCTCTGACTGGCTGAGTTGTCTTTAAGTCATGAAGGGAGTTCCAAGGATGTAGCCTTCATGATAAATGAAATTCTGTGGTGAACAGAAATTTCAGTGATGCAGCTCCTTTTAAAGCATCCATACAATTGTGAGTGATCCTTTCACACTCCTGGAAATAACCTTAATAACCTCAGTGGTTCACTGAGCTTGTCTGGAGGAAGAATCATTTCTTTGGTCTGCCTTTAATGCTCTATCTGGGATAAATAAACATTTGTTCACATTTCCCCCAGAAAAATTCACACAACATTCATAGCACTGTTACATGGCACCATTGGATATTTTGAAGAAACACATTCTACCTAGAAATACGTAGCATGTTAATTTCCCCAATAAGTCATTAAGTGGTATTTTAGTGCTCATGAGTCTTTAGCTTTCAAGCCTGTGTTGTTGTTTTTTAACATGAAAATCAAGTTTTTAGACTGATATTTCATAAGTTTACTAAATAATTAGAGACAGCATGACCCCAAGAAATAGAGGGCTTTAGAGATCAAAATATGAGCAAGTAGTATGCATCCAACTTTTTGAGGTGTTATCTACAAATAACTCAGTTGTCAGATGACAAGAGCACCTTGATTAACAATTCCACCAAGTATTTTTAAGGTACTGAATGAATAGATTATAAAATAACAATTTAAAACTTTTTGAGTATTTTTTCTTTTTTATTTAAGAATGATTTTATTCATTTTACTTACCAACCACAGATCCCACTTTCATCCCTCCTCCTGCTCCTCCACTAAACTTTGCACCCCTCTCCACTCACCTCTCATCCCTCCTCTAAACCACTTCCCATGGGGAGTCAGCAAAGCCTGGTACATTCAGTTGGGGCAGGACTAAGTTCTTCCTCTCTGCATCAAGGCTAAGCAAGGCTTCCCACCATAGGGAATGGGCTCCAAAAAGTCATCTCATGTACCACGAATAGATCCAAATCACACTGCTAGAGGCCTCCCCTCCACAGACCAAGCTACACAACTGTCTTCCACATGCAGAGAGCCTAGTCTGGTCTCATGCAGGATCCACAGATTTCAGTCTATAGTTCATGAGTTCCTATGAGTTTGGTTCAGTTATCTCTCATGATTTCCCCATCATGATCTTTACCTTTACCACCTTGCTCATACAATGCTTCCTTCCTCTTCTTGACTGTATTTCCAGAGCTCAGCCTGGCGCTTGGCTGTGGATCTCTGCATCTGCTTCCACCAGTTACTAGATGAAGGCTCTATGATGACAGTTAGGGTATTCACAAATCTGATCACCCATGTAGGCAAGTTCAGGCATCTTCTTCACTATTACTAGGAGTCTATGCTGAGGAAATCCTTGTGGATTCCTGGGAATTTCCCTAGAACCAGGTTTCTCCCTATCCTTCCATCAAGATATCTCTTTCATTGCTCTCCCACTCCATCCCTTACCTAGCTCAACTGTCCAATTCAATCATGTTTTCATCCCCAATACCCTTCCCTAGATTGCTCCCCCTCACATCCACTTTACTTTAGAGATCCCATTTGTTTCCCCTTCACATGGTGATCCATACATCCCTCTTAGAGTCATCATTGTTAGATAGCTTCTCTGGAGCTGTGGGTTGTAGTCTAGTTATTCTTTGCTTTACATCTAGTGTCCACTTATGACTGAGTACATACCATGTTTGTGTTTCTAAGTCTGGATTACCTCACTCAGGATGATATTTTCTAGTTCCATCCATTTGTCTGCAAATTTCATGATGCCATTGCTTTTTACAGCTGAGTAATACTCCACTGGGTATAGATACCATATTTTCTTTATCCATTCTTTGGTTGAGGAGCATCTAGGTTATTTAAAGGTCCTGGCTATTACAAATAATGCTGCACTGTCCTTATGTTATGTTTGAGCATCCCTTGAATATATGGCCAAAAATGGTATCATTGGGTCTTGAGGTAGACTGACTCCCAATTTTTTGAGAAGTCACCATACTGATTTCCAAAGTAGCTATACTTGTTTGCACTCCCACCAACAGTGGAGAAGTATTCCCATTGCTCCACATCCTTTCCAGCATAAGCTGCCATCAGTGTTTTTGATCTTAGCCATTCTGACAGGTGTAAGTTATATAGTATCTCAGGGTCATTTTGATTTGTATTTCCCTGATGACTAAGGATGTTGAGCAAACCCTTAAATGTCTTTTGGCCATTTGAGATTCTTTTGTAGAGAATTCTGTTTATATCTGTACCCCATTTTTTAATTGGGTTGTTTGGCATTTTGATGTCTAGTTTCTTGAATTCTTTATATAATTTGGAGATCAGCCTTCTGTCAGAGGTGGGGTTGGTGAAGATCTTTTCCCATTCTGTAGGCTGTCATTTTGTCTTATTTACCAGGTCCTTCACCTTACAGAAGCTTCTCAGTTTCAGGAGGTCTCATTTATTAATTGTTACTCTCAGTGTTTATGCTACTGGTCTTATATTTAGGAAGTGGTCTCCTGTGCCAATGCATTCAAGGTTACTTCCTACTTTATCTTCTGTCAGGTTCAGTGCAAATGGATTCATTATGAGGTCTTTGATCCATCTGGACTTGAATTTTGTGCATGGCGATAGATATGGATCTATTTGAAATCTTCTACTTGTTGACATCCTGTCATGCCAGCATAACATTTGTTGAAGATGCTTTCTTTTTTTTCCCATTGTACATTTTTGGCTTCTTTGTCAAACATCAGGTGTTCATAGGTATGTAGACTAATGTCAGGGTCTTCAGTTTGATTCCATTCATCCACATAGAGATTTTTATGCAAGTACCAAGCTGCTTTTATTGCTATAGCTTGAAGTCAGGGATGGTGATGCCTCTTAAAGTTCCTTTATTGTACAGGATTGTTTTGGCTAGCCTGGGAGTTTTGTTTTTCCATATTGTAGCATGAATCTTAAAGGTTCTTACTAATAAAATAAAACCCGAGGCCAGTTATTGGGGTGAATACTGGAAGGTCCGAGAGACAGAACAAGCCACAGCTATCTCACTTTGCCAATTCCTCAGCTGGTCCTGTTTCCTCAGGTTGGAAGCCTCTGAGTCCTCATCCAGAATGGATCCCAGCTGAACTGTGTTGTCCAAAGGCTGAAAGCTTAACCCGTCAAATGCTTAACCAGGCCAAAATGCTTCTAGTTTCTGGTCCTCACTCCTTATATATCTTTCTGCTTTCTACCACCACTCTCTGGGATTAAAGGCTGGATTTCTGGGACTTAAGGCGTGTGTGACCATGCTTGGCTGTTTCCGATGTGGCCTTGAAGAGATCCAGAGGGATTTCTATCCCTGGAATGCTAGGATTAAAAGTGTGAGTGCCACCATTTTCTAGCCTTTGTATCTAGTGGCTGTCTGTTCTCTGACCCCAGATAAATTTATTAGGGTACACACTATTTTGGGGAACACAATACCACCACACCATATGAAGCTGAGTATTTTTCTTTTGAGGTCTGTGAAGAATTGTGTTGAGATATTGATGGGGATTGAATTGAATCTGTAGATTGTTTTTAGTAGGAGTACCATTTTTATTATGTTGGTTCTAACTGTCCATGAGCATGGAACATCTTTCCATTTTCTGATATCTTCAATTTCTGTCTTCAAAGACTTAAAGTTCTTGTCATACAGGTCTTTCACTTTCTTGGTTAGAGTTGCCCCAGGTATTTTATATTATTTGTGGGTATTGTAAAGGGTGGTGTTTCTTTAATTTTTTTGTCTCATATATTGTTTGTATATAGAGAGGTTACTGATATTTTTTTGAGTAAATCTTGTATCCCACCACATTATTAACCACGTTATTAAAGGTGTTTATCAGCTGTAGGAGTTCCCTGGTAGAATTTTGGCGATAATATATATAAATTAATTTTGGATACATATATATATATATATATATATATATATATATATATAATAGAGAAAATTTGAAAATAGAGAAAATTTGAACTCTTCCTTTATAATATGCATCCTCTTGATATCCTTTTGTTGTCTCATTGATCTAGCTGAAAATTTGAGGCCTATATTGAATAGGTATAGGGAGAGTGGACAACCTTGTCTTGTTTGATTTTAGTGGAATCACTTTGAGTTTCTCTCCATTTAGTATGATGTTGGCTGTTGGCTTGCTGTGAACTGCCTTTATTATGTTTAGGTATGTTCCTTGTATTCATGATCTCTCCAAGACCTTTATCATAAAGGGGTGTTCAATCTTGTTGAAGGCTTTTTCAGTATATAATGAGATGATCTTTTTTTTCTTTCTGTTTGTTTATATGATTACATTGAGAGATTTTTGTATTTTGAACAATCTCTGTATCTCTGGGATGAAGACACTTGATTATGGTGGATGATTGTTTTAATGTGTTCTTGGATTTGATTTGCCTTTATTTTATTGAGTATTTTTTCCATCAATGTTCTTAAGGGAAATTGGTCTGTAATTCTCTTTATTTGTTGCATATTTGTGTGGTTTGGGTATCAAGGTAACTATATCCTCATAACAAGAGTTTGGCAATATTCCCTCTGTTTCTATTGGGCAGACAATTTGAGGCGTGCTAGCATTAGTTATGCTTTGAAATTCTGGTAGAATTCTGCACTGAAACCATCTGGACCTGGGCTTTTTTCGGCTGGGAGATTTTTAATGACTGCTTCTATTTCCTAAGGGATTATAGGTCTATTTAACTTGTTTATCTGGTCTTGATTTAACTTTGATATGTGGTACCTATCCAGAAAATTGTTCTCCCAGCTAGTCAGCCCAGTCTATAGGCCATAGGCCCTGGGGTAGAACCCATGCCTGCCAACCCCTACCCACTGCAGCTTCATTTATATGCCAGCAGGCAAGACTTTTGAGGGCAGTCAGTCCCACCACCACCTCCCATTGAACCCTGTAATCTACAAGTTCCACTCCATCCCCCAAACCCACTCATCCCCTGAGACCGCAGTGCCTCCCTGAGACACAAACACCACCAGCACTGATTGGAGGAAAAGATGGTTAGATACCAGTGCAGGATTACATTCAACAACATAAAGAGCAAGATGGCACCACTAGAACCTAGCAATTCTACAACAGCAAGAACTGAACCTCCCAATGTAGAAGAAGCAGAAGAAAATGACCTTAAAACTAATTTGATGAAGATGATAAGGACCTTTAAAGAGGAAATAAAAAATTCCCTTAAAGAAAACAAAGAAAAAACCCAAAATATTGGAAGAAATCAATAAGCCCCTTAAAGAAATTCAAGAAAACCATAAGAAAGCAATCAAACAGGTGAAGGAAACAGCTCAAGACACAAACCAAGGGAATTCTGGAAATGGAAAATCTGAGTAAATGAACACGAACCACAGATGCAAGCGTAACCAACCGAATGCAAGAGATGGAAGAGAGAATCTCTGTCATTGAAGATACAATAGAGGAAATGTATTCTTCAGTGAAAGAGAACACCAAATCCAACAAAGTCATAACACAAAATGTCCAGGCAATTTGGGACATCATGAAAAGTCCAAAACTAAGAATAATAGGGATAGAAGAAGGAGAATAATACCAACTCAAAGGCACAGAAAATATATTCAACAAAATCATAGAAGTAACTTTTCCAACCGAAAGAAGGAAATGCCTATGAAGATATAAGAAGCTTACAGAACACCAAATAGAATGGACCCCAAAACTGTCCCCTCACCGCATTATAATCAAACCACTAAACATACAGAATAAAAAAAGAATATTAAGAGCTCTAAACAATAAACACTAAGTAACTTATAGAGGCAGACTCATCAGAATGATATCCTACTTCTCAATGGGGACTCTGAAATCCAGAAGGTCCTGGACAGATGTTATGCAGACACTAAGAGACCACAGATGCCACCCTAGGCTACTATAGCCAGAAAAAGTTTCAGTCACCATAAAACAGAGTAAACAAGATATCCAATGAGAAAACCAGATTTAAACAATACCTATCCACAAATCCAGCCCTATAGAAAGCATGAGAAGGAAAAACTCTAACCTAAGGAACACCCATGAAAAACAGGCAATATATAATCCCACACCAAAAAATCCCAAAGAAGGGAAACACACACATACTACCACCAAAAAATAACAGGAATTAACAATCACTGGTCATTAATACGTATGAATATCAATGGACTCAATTTGCTTATGAAAAGATACAGACTAACAGAATGGATAAGAAACAGGGTCCATCCTTCTGCTGTGTACAAGAAACGCACCTCAACTTCAAAGACAGACACTACCTTAGAGTAAAGGATTGATAATAGACTTTCTAATCAAATGGACTTAAGATGCAAGCTGGTGTAGCTATCTTAATATCTAACCAAATAGACTTTAAACTAAAATTGATCAAAAAAGAATGAGAAGGACATTACATATTCATCACAGGAAAAACCCATCAAGATGAAGTCTCAATTCTGAACATTCATGCCCCAAATACAAGGGTACCCACCTATGTAAAAGAAATACTACTGAAGCTTAAATCGCACATCAAACACCACACACTAATAGTAGGAGACTTTAACACCCCACTCTCACCACTGGACAGGTCTGCCAGACAAAAACTTAACAGAGAAATAAGGGAACTAACACATGTGACACAAATGGCCTTAATTGACATCTACAGAACATTTGTCTCAAAGCAAATCTCAACAGATAAAAAAAAAATGAAATAAACTCCTGTATTTTATTGGACCACCATGGCTTAAAGTTAGAATTCAACAACACAAATTACAGAATGCCTATAAACTTATGGAAACTGAATAATGCTCATCTGAATCACCATTGGGTCAAGGAAGAAATAAAGAAATTAAAGACTTCCTAGAAATCAATGAAAATGAATGTACAACATAAACCAAACTTATGGGACACTATGAAAGTAGTACTAAGAGGAAAGTTCTAGCACTAAATGCCTACATAAAGAAAGTAGAGAAATCTCACACAAGAGACTTAATATCAACCTGAAAGCTCTAGAACAAAAAGAAGCAAACTGACCCAGGATGAATCCATGACAGGAAACAATCAAATTGAGAGCTGAAATCAATGAAGTAAAAACAAAAAGAATAATACAAAGAATCAAGGAAACAAAGTGTTAGTTCTTGAGAAAATCCACAAGATAGATAAACCCTTTCCTAAAGTAACCAAGAGGCAGAGAAAGAATATTCAAATTAACAAAATCAGAAACAAAAAGGGAGACATAACAACAGACAATGAGGAAGTCATCAGGTCATACTTCAAAAACCTGTACCCCACAAAATTGGAAAATCTCAAAGAAATGGACAATTATCTAGATAGGTAACATATACCAAAATTAAATCATTACCAGATAAACAAATGTCGAGTATTTGTATATGTGTTAAAATAGTCATAAGTTAAGGAATAATTTACTCTAAATTGAAACATACAACTTTAATATTTATATAACTAATGCATAGAATGCCATAACGTAATTTTTGTTAGTGTTCTTCAAAATGCATTTTCCTAGATATAAAAAGACTGATGAGATAAATAGCTACTAAGTGTAAAGTACATGGGAAAAAGAGTGATCAGAGAGATTTCAACCCACCACTTATGTAAAAATAGTATACCTAAAAAGGAAATTAAAATATTGTTCAGTAGGAAGATTCTGACTATTGAAAAATTTTTGGAAAGTACAATATAGGTCACTGTAATCCTTATAGGAAAAATATGGTGTAAAATACGCTAAATAATCACTGAGAGAAGTAAGGCCTGAGTAACTAACGCCCACCAGTGGCTTGGGAGCAAACAGGAAAATCATGACACTTATGTGACCCCAACTGAAGGTCCAGAAAGTGGAACTGGAGACAGTCCTTTAACTTTCCTCCCTGTACTATGTGGGTATATGAAATATATCTCCATAGTAACCACATTAAATAGTAAAGAAGTAAGAATGTTCTTTTATCATTTTCCCAGTCATTCAAATACCTTCTTATTTTCTCTCCAAAGCAAGTAACAGCTCACTGAATATAGTGTTGTGTTTCTAGATTTTCATTACTTCTTACAGCTTGTGAATATTTCCATACTTACTCATGAAGGATGCTACTTAATTTTTTCTTGCAGTGAATAAGCCCATAGTAAGAATTACAGAGGTGAATCATTGCTTATGCAATAAATTTTCTAAAACGTTTTTCAATCTTTAGACATTTTCAATGTCAAACTCTCAATGTTTCATATTTTCTAATATATGTATATGTTACATATATATATATATATATATATATATCCCTAAAGAATATATATAAAAAAAGTCCCAATACAGAGAATCACCAAGTCATAGGTCATGTCTTTTAAAATAAATAGATTATTTGGAAATAATTATACATTTTATATAATTGTAACAATAGAGACATATATCCAGATTTCTCCAAATAGTAAAAATTTATTGAACTCTATTAAGATACAGAAATTGAGATATTAAAAATAGTATGATTTATCCATAGTTTGAATTCTTCTAATTTTACTTGCACTTTTATATGTGTCTGGGTATATTTAGATATATGAACATGCCTATATATGAGTGCATGACATCTTTGCAGTATGTTTTCTACTGTTGTAATAAACATCATGACTACAAACAACATTAGGTAGGAGAGGGTTTCTTTTGTTTATGTAGTCCATCATCCAAGTAGCCCATCTCAGGAACTCAAGGCAGGATTGCAGAGGCCAGGAACTTAAGCAGAGACCACAGGATAATGCTGTTAATCTTGTTCACAGGCTTGCATTCATCTGCCTTCCTGATATAGGAAAGACACACTTGCTTTTTGTTTGTTTGTTTGTTTGTTTGTTTGTTTGTTTGTTTGTGGGGGGTTTCGGGACAGGGTTTCTCTGTGTAGCTTTGCGCCTTTACTGGAACTCATCACTCTTAGCCCAGGCTGGCCTCGAACTCACAGAGATTCACCTATCTCTGCCTCCCGAGTGCTGGGATTAAAGGCATGCACCACCACTGCCCGGCTTGTGCCTTCCTGGTACAGAAAAGACACACTTGCTTAAGGATGGTATTGGCACTGTTTTGTGTCCTACACTATCAATTAGCAATCAAGAAAATGCCAACACAGACATGCTCATAAGTCAATCTGATAGAGGTAATTTGTCTACTAAGATTTGATCTTCCCAGGTGTGCCAAAGAGTCAACAGTCATCACATCTGTAGTTTTTTTTTTAAATTATTAGTAGTGTGGGCTTATGTCTTTCCCATTTTTGAAAAGAGAACAAAAAATTCCTTTGCCGTGGACTATTCCCTGTTGTTCTTTTTCTGTCTGCACTCCTGTGTTTTAAACCATGTTTTACTACACAATTCTTTTTTCATCTTTGCAATGATATATAGTATAATTCAGATGATATAGAAATTCTTGGAATTGACCTTATTAGGTAAATTCACTTTTGACTTACTTGAAATATTGTATTTATCTACAGTTGCCACTTTTCATTGCTGAGTGTTTTGTTTTTGTTTTTGTTTTATCACAGACATCTGGGTTATTTCCAGATTTTTGTTATCATAATAAAGCTTTTATATACAAACATATATAAGATTTTGTATGAATATGCATTTTTATTTCTCTCTCATAAAGCCAATGGATGTAAGTACTGATTTGTATATTAATTTCTTGTGTTGTATTATAAGAAACTATGATGCTTTATGCAAATAGATGTACCATTTTACAGTCTTCTTGTAAGTGCCTGGATATGCTGTTTAAAACAGGCCCATGATTCTGCATATGTATGTCTAATTGCTAAACACCATTTGTTGAAAAGTCTGTCTTTGCTCTATTGGTTTATTTTACTTCTCTGATAAATTTTTATCTTGAATTTTTTATTTAAAAGTTTTTTTTTCTGTTTTACTTACCTACCACAGTTCCCTTCCCTCCCTTCCTCCTACTCACACACCACCTTCCTCCCACCACAGCCCCCTCATCCACTCCTGAGAGAGAGTAAGGCCTCCCATGGGGAGTCAACAAAGTCAGGCATATCAAATTGAGGCAAGACCAAATCCCTTCCCCCTGTATTGAGGCTGAGCAAGGTATCCCTCCATAGGGAATGGGCTCCAAAAGGCCAGGTCGTTTACTAGGGATATATACTGGTCCCATTGCCAGGGCCCCACAAACTGCTCAAGCCCTACAACTGTCATCCACTTTCAGAGGGCCTAGTTCGGTCTCATGCAGGTTCCCCAACTGTCAGTCCATAGTCAGTGAGCTCCAACTAGCTCAGGTCAGCTGTCTCTGTGGGTTTGTTTCCCCATCAAGATCTTGACCCCTTTGCTCTTTGATAAAACTTAATTCTGGGTGTTTATTTGAATCTTTCCATGGATTCTCTGGGTTTTTTTCCCCTGTGACCTATATTTTATCAAAATTACTATAAATCTTATATTGGTTTATAGGCTCTTTGAATTTTAAGAATTTATACATATTGGTGAAGTGTTTTTAGGATTATACTTACATATAATTATATGAATAACATATTAAAATGGCTGTTTTTCTATATTATAAGGAACAAATATTTTTAAACATTGTAAAAACCCTAAATATACAACAGAAGGTACAATTTTAGTTTAACTTACATTTCCCTTGCAAAAAGTCATTATACACATTTATTATCTCATAGATATTTGTTTGCAGATATTTTATATCTTAAATGAACTTTGTGTTTTAATCATTATGTATTCATATTAATATCAGCATTTTACCAAGTTTATCAGGTGTAGTAAATTTCAAATTTATCATTTAGGTTATTGGTTAGGAATCATTCTTAGTGATAACTATAACTGTGTATATATGTATATATATATATATATATATATATATATATATATATATATATATAACATTTTTAGAGCTTTATTGGGAGGGGGAGAGAGAGAGGACAGACAGAAGGAAAGAGAGCAGAAGAGAAGTGGAAGAAGAGGGTACAGTAATAATTATATTTTTATAAAGCCTAGATTATTATTATTTTTTGATTCTATTGTTTTCTAACATAACTACAAAACATGTCCTTAAGCAAATCATTTAGAGTCTCTCTTAACTCCATTTCATTATATTTGGTGTAGAGATAATACTAAATATCTATGTCATATGGTTGGCATGGGTATGAACTATGTCATACATAAAGTTCTGACAACAGCTATTTTATAGATAGAATCCTATAACTGAAATGTGTATAGTTTCATCATAACTGTGAGAAGGCCAAAGAAAGGAAAAGCAGAAGAGCTCACCAATTAAAGTATAAATGGTTCAATTTGGGGGAATAACTTTATATTTGGAAATAAAGAAAAAAAACAACAATTTTTATTCCACCTTCCAAATATTTCTTGGACATGAAACTAGCAGTGTGGTTGGCAGACTTCTATAACAGTTCCCAAACACCTTCAGCCTTTTATAGTCTTCCCTTTTTTGGTGTGGAAGGACATTTCAATATGATGGGTATAAGCACTGATAAGTTATGGTATATAGAAAAGGGATCTGTGGATTTAGAGTATTTATTTATTTATTTATTTATTTATTTTGAATTTTTTAAATTCATTTTACATACCAAACACACACACACCCTTCGTCCCTCCTCCCATTCCCCCAAACCCCCACTTTCCCCTCCCTGACCCCTCCCACATCCCCTCCTCCAAAAGGGTAAGTTCTCCCATGGGGGACAGCTAAGCCTGGTACATTCAGTTGAGGCATGACCAAGCCCCTCCTTGCTGCATCAAGAGTGATCAAAGTATCAGACTATAGGTAATGGGATCCAAAAATGTAGCTCATGCACTGGGAATAAGTCCTGATCACACTGCCAGGGGCCCCTCAAACAGACCCAGCTACACATCTCTCTCTGGGGATGGGGGGGGCATTGGAAGGGAGAGGATGGAGGATGAGAACATGAGGGAATGGGATGATCAAGCTAGGGGAGGGATGGAGTATCAGAGAAATGAAAGAGATATATATTGATAGAGGGAGACATTATGAGGTAAGAGAGAAACCTGGTGCCAGGGAAATTCCCAGGAACCCACAAGGATGACCCCAGATTAGACTACTAGCAATAGTGGTGAGGGTCCCTGAACTGGCTACCCTGGTATTCAGATTGATGAATACCTCAACTGTCATTACAGAGCTTTCATCCAGTAACTGATGGAAGCAGATGCAGAGATCCACAACCAAGCACCAGGTTGAGCTCCAGGAGTCCAGTTGAAGAAAGGGAAGAGAGATTATATGAGCAAGTGGGGTCAAGATCATGATGAGAAAATCTTCAGAGACCACTGAACCAAGCTCATAGGAACTCACAAACATTAGACTGACAGCTTTGGAACCTGCGTGGGATCAGACTAGATTTAGAGTCCTAAGTAACCTGATTTTGTGTGAATCAAATAAAACATTGGCTCTGGCAAATTATAATCTGGAAACTTGCTGAAGGAGGTCTGAAACTTGCTGAAGATCACATCTTCATTCTCTTGCTGATCTTAAAGAAAGAAACCACTATGAATTTTGTTGTTTAGAACAACACATGTTGTTCCAAAATTTGTATGACCTGGAATGTACTCCTTAAGCTTCCAATGACTGCAGCTATAATTATTATTACCACAACTATTAGTCTCGTAGACCTTGGCATTAAGATCCAGCCAACCCATGCTCATATCCCTGAGATCCATAAAAGGTGAAAGAGTTAATAGGAATTGACTAAGCCATAAAATTTGATATAAAGTATCAGAGTGGCACAAAATGAATTCATATACCATGAACCCTACCATAAAGATATCAAGATTCTGAAAAAAATCTTTCCCATGTATTAAGAGGTAAAACCATGAATATTTGCCTGTGTGAAGTTTATTAAAGGAATACATGATAGGCTCTTCCTTATATTTACTTCCCATTTTCATTGTTTGTTCCATTACTTGCTTGGTGAAGAGCTTTTTCAACTCCCACAAAAAGTCAAACATTGTAAAAGCTGAAAAAAATCACATGTGATGTATTAGAGAAACTACCCATGTTTGTGCAATACAAACACAATTATTTGGACTCTTTATGCTAACTTGTTTTACCCTGAGAACCTATCTTTGAAACAGTAACCTATTGGCATTCTTTATTCTCTGCTAAAATGAAGAAAGTATTGAACAATGACTTAAAAATGACTAAAAGTGTGTATTATAGAAGTTAAACTCAGACTGGGTGCATCAATTAAATAACAAATTCAAATCCTAACTAATGGACGATCTCTCCATTACCAGTTAATTTAAATAGATCTGTTCTCAAAGGCATGGGGAATAAGCAAATTGTAGCACTAGTGAAATTTCATAGTGAGAGAGAAATACATATGTAAAATAAAATGTGACTACATAATTTGGGTTCTTGGTATTATAAAGTATAATAAAATTGTAAAAAAAACAAGGAAGTAAAAAGTATAATGACCTTACAATTAATAAAAAGTTATGGCTATGAATTTGAAGAAGGGCAGAGAAAGGCATATGTGAGCATTTGAAGGGATGAAAGGGAATGGAAAATGCTGTATTTAATTATAGTATCAAAAATAATAAAAAGTAGAGAACAATATAAGACACCATTTGATATTGATCTCTCTCCTCAATGTACACCTACCTATACACATGGAAACACACACACACAAGCATGCACACACATGCACACGCATACATACATGCACTAGGAATAGTGTCCTCAGTGTTTATCAACTTAACATAATTTATTGACACCATTTTAGGATATGCTTGAATTAAATTATAGTTACACCTTAAACTTATGAAAAAAAAACAGAAAGTAGGACTGAAACAAGAAAGAAGAGATAAAGAAGGGACATAAAAGAAGAGAGGAGGCAAGAAGGAAAGAAAATATTTATGAAATAAAATTTTACAGAAGAATCTGAAGAGGACTTACATAGATAGTTCATAATTATTCTATTAGATCTCTATGTCATGTGTATAACAATGGAGATAAATAAGAAATAATTAATGGGGTTATGTTTTTAGGATGTTTTTCTGGATGTTTTAATGCAGTAACATGATATTTTTATTTTAAAAATTCCTTTTCATGGTTACATTAAATTATCAAGGTTTTACTATGTGCAACGAGGGTACTAAGCCCATTTGTTCCTGAAAGGAAATACTTTAGAAGTCTGCTATATACAGACCATTTGCACTTATTTTTATAGTTCGTTCCCCAAGAAATGCTAAGGAAAAGCTTTATTTTTATAATTTTTTGCATTTTTCATTTTAAGCATTTATTTATAGGAGCAGAAGACTATAAAACCCAAAGCATTTGATTATTCCATAGAGTTTATGGTATAATATATGGCTCAATAAATTCAACATATGCAAAGTTGATGAGAGAGAGAAAATGTTTTTGTTTATTTAATTTGAAAGTAGATATGTGGCCATTAAATTCATAGTGAGTTAAAAAATTACACATTAAATCACTGTGTCTTGCTTGTTGATTAAATCTCAATAGTTTATTTGTGTGTAGTAAGAAAAAGGGAAACAATAAGAAGTTAACCCTTTCATTACAGAATTAGGAGGTGCTAACTAAAGACTTCACTTTTACATGAAAAAGGGAAGAAAGCACGGGTCATTACAGTTCAAGAATAATTTCTATGAATTTCATGCTGGTTATTTTACCTTATTAATAAATTACTTTATGTTTTGATTAACTTGTTCATTAATCATTTTATTGATTGTTTCCTTATGTAGCATGAATCTTAAAGAGTCTTATGAATAATAAAAAAAAAAAAACAAACTCGGAGCAGGTATTGGGGTGAAGGCTGAATGATCAGAGAATCAGAACAAGCCACAGTCACCTCACCTTGCCAATTCCTCAGCTGTTCCTGTTTCCTTAGACTAGAAGCCTCTGTGTCCTCATCCAGATGGATCTCAGCTGAACTGCTGCTCAAAAGCCTAAAAACTTAACCAGGCTCTAGTTACTGGTCCTTATGCCTTATATACCTTTCTGCTTCTTTCTATCACTTCCTGGGATTTGAGGCATGTGTCACCATGCCTGGCTGTTTCCAGTGTGGCTTTGAATTCAGAGATCTGGATGGATCTCTACCCCCAGAAGGCAAGGATTAAAAGTGTGTGTGCCACCATTTTCTGGCCTCTGTGTCTATCTAGTGGCTGTTCTGTCCTTTGACCCCAGATAAGTTTATTAGTATGCACAATATATTGGAGAACACAATATATCACCACATCCTTGGAACCCGAGTGTATTCTATGAATACCTAAGAAAACATCTGAATTATAAGGTAGCAAAAAATAGCAATTATTAATAAAAGCCAATCATTAAGTAATACCATGCAAAATATTTCAAAAGTCACACTTTAAACTGGAGAATAACAAATTATCATTATACCCCAGAAGCTGTATGTATTCTTGATTTGAGTAAAAACTTTTAAAATGACCATATTCATAGCAGCTGCTTCTGCTGTTAATGATAGCATGGGTACCTGTAGTGATATTTTATTCGTGCTCTAACAAATAAAGCTTGCCTGAAAATCAGAAGGAGGAGATAGCCACTAATTAACCATAGAGGTCTGGAGGTCTGTACAGACAGATAGGAAGTGATAGAGCTGGGCATAGAGAGGAAGTGATAAGGTGGGGTAGAGAGAGGAGCTTGCTGTCTTTCAGCAGAGGATTTATTAGGGGGTAAGAACTAGTGGCTGTCTGCTTGGCCTCTCTGATCTTCCAGCTTTTATCCCAATATCTGGCTCTGGGTTTTTTAATCATAAGACCATTTAGCAATTTGTGTTACAGGTACCCCAAATACTAAAGATGAAAGAATTTAAAAAATCCCAGAACTACTCTGGTGATGGCAAACATTTAAAACTTCCCTAAAGAGTTGGCATCACTTGGAGAACTCACCAACTATGGAGAATAAGTTCACCCCAAAAATGAAGAATTCCTTGTTTAAAACAAGACACGGCTAGATTTATAGTTTTTTCAATAAGTAAAATGTTCTTATGACATTTTACTTATTTTTTAGGTTCTCCTGCCTCCTAATTCTTTTTGTATTTTGATTATTTCCTAACAGTTCTGGGTCTGCTCTAAAATGCTAATCTGTTGAATGCTGTGTCATTCTCTACTCGTCTGTCTTGGACAGATCTCCACACTGAGAGTATGTACAAAGCTGTACTCATGGTATGTACATTTCTATACACTTGTTCAATGGAAAGTCTTCAAATATAAGAACTGTAACATGATAATATGTTACAAAAGGAACACATTTCCAATTTTCAGCTTGAAACTACATGAATTTTCAGTGGACTGAGAAGCAGTCTAAAGTTAAACTTCTTATATCTGAATTCCAGTCATATTATTCAACTTAATCTTTTTATGATTCATTTCCTTCATGTACAACATGCTGATTTAACATATAACTCACTAAATTAAGCTCATTATCAGTATACACAATGGGAAAATGCTTGTATTCAGTTGTTCTATCCTAGGTTATGTTTGAGGATATCATATTAACTATACATAGTTATTGATTCAATTTCAGAGACTCTTACTTAGACTGTATATCTATACCAAATTTCAGCAGATTGCAAAGCATCAACATACTACAAACTCCTGAAAGCCATATCAAAGAATTAAACTTGAATTCCAGTTCTGTTAATTACATGTGGAATTCTATAGCAAAAGTAATATAACTCTATCAAACTACCATTTTGCAACTGTCACCATCACATGATGGAATATTGTCAGAAACTGTCCAATGGTACAGCAGAGCTTGGATTGACAATGAAGTATAAATGATACATTATGGCAGAATCTTAAAGGTATTCTGTTGCTATTTAAACAACACCAAATATAGATCTTGCTAAAAATAAATACATTTCACTCAAGTAATAAGCTTCCTATGCAGTCAGAAACTTCTTACAAATTATAAATTGTACTGAAAGAGCTTACACATTTTATGCTTCATGGTCCTGATCGCTGGGATTTGCTGTACTTTTATGTATTTTTTTTTATAACACAAGGTGAAAGATAGAATGTTTCGGTATGTCATCAATGCTTGTTCTCATGGAACATATTTAGAATTTGATAAGACATTTGCTGTTGATAATTCTGTTGTTACTCGCTGGCGGTAGGGTCAGAATCTATCCCTGGTGCATGAGCGGATTTTTGGAGCCCACTACCTATGATGGGACACTTCATGCAGCCTTGAGGCAGGAGGGATGGTTTAGACTTGCCTCTACTGGATGTGCCTCCCCATGGAAGGCCTTGCCTTCTTGTGGGTATGAGTGGGGGGGGTAGGTTGGGAGGCAAAGGCTGGGGGAGGTGGGAGGAGAGAAGAGGGGCATCTTTGATTGGTGTGTAAAATGAATGAAAAAATTGTCTTAATAAAAAAATGAAAACAAGCCGGGCGTTGGTGGCGCACGCCTTTAATCCCAGCACTCGGGAGGCAGAGCCAGGCGGATCTCTGTGAGTTCGAGGCCAGCCTGGGCTACCAAGTGAGCTCCAGGAAAGGCGCAAAGCTACACAGAGAAACCCTGTCTCGAAAAAAAAACCAAAAAAAAAAAAAAATGAAAACAATCATTCTACTTTGCAAGTTTCTGTGCTTTGAAAATAATGTTATTCACATGAAAGCAATCAATTGTTCAATAGTGTCATAAACTTCTTCAGGAAACCCAGTCACCAAGTGTCACAACAATGCAACATATTTAGTACCACCATGGACCTGCCACTTTGAGTAAACCAAAGAATTGAAATCTGTGTTTTCCTTCCTTCTATGTATGGTACAATAAGTACGATTGTGAGCGAAGTGTGAAATAGTGTCTTGCTGGACATTTTATCAAATTTGTAGAAGCAAGAACATGATCCTTTGATAAACACGGGTGAAGTGGCTCTGTGAACAAGTGAAATAGTTACAAACAGTTTTGGAAAGTGTAAAAATTATATTTTAGACAGTATGAGGCTGACGTGAGGGAGTTAACATGCCGTAGGCCAGAAGAACTAAGTATTGAGATAGTGTCTGAAAAAAATATGAAAGAAAAGGATACACTGATAATTGCAACTGCAATTTATCTCACAGTGTGAAATAAATGTATTTCCCTTTTTACTGATGATTTTTGTTGTTTGACAACTTCATATGTGCATATACTATATTCTTATAATTTCCCTATACCTTCTCTTATCTCCCTCCCATCCCTATCAACCTTTCTTCCCCAATTATCTTTACCAGATCTATGGCTTTTAATTTTGTGTTGGGACCCATTTATTCCAATAATAGTTATTTGTGTAAGCATTAAATTAAAAGCACCTATGGGAGTCTGGTGGTGTCATGGTTGGGTATTCAATTGAGATACATGATTTTTCTACCCTCTGAATCTATCATTGCAAAAAACTTTCTGGAATAATCACTTCAATACCAATGAGTTTAAAGGAAAGATATCCTTAGTAGACTGAAGCCAGGATAGTTCCTCAAAGCTTTGATACCTAGGTATTTTCATTTTATACTCTAAAAAATCACAAGTTTGGGTGGGTAACAAAGCAAGACTTTGCAGAAGTGTATGAGGCAGGCAGTGTATATGTTAAGGGCAAAGATCCATTGTTTTAGCTATTTCTCCAGTTCATTCTGTTCCAAGTGGGAAGTGAAGTCATGCTTGGCAAACAGACAATGTAAGCAGTGCTTTAAGTAAATCACTAAATAAATCAGTAAATCACCATCTAATAATTGGTCTTTGCTACCTTATTCTTGAAGGTTAGTATTAAGACCCACTGAGTTCCTTTCCCACCTAGGCTTTAGTGTTGACAAGCCCATTCTTGTGCAGACTGAGTAAAGACACCATAGATCCTGTGAACTCATGATTGCAGGGCTGTGCTTTCATTAGCTGCGCCCAGAAGATGACATGTAGCAGGCTGATCCCTATCTTCTGATTCTTAAATTATTTCTGCCTTCCTTTCCCAGTGTTTCTTGAGACTCTGTATGAATAGTATTAATATCTTATTTAAGGCCAACACTTATTTATTCTCAGGACCATATGCATCCATGGGTTCTTGAATTATCTATTATCCATTGCAAGCAGGGGGTTCTGTGAACAATGCTTAGAGTAACATTCTTCTTTCTAGAGTCTGTTTGCCATGTGTATTCCCCTCTTCCTTTTTAATTTTTTCCCAATATTTTGTTTAGTGGTTTTGATGTTGTTGTTTTTGGATGTAAATTTTTTAGGGCTGTTTGGATCATGGAAACTTTTTCTTTCTCCAACTATGGCAAGTAGTTTTGCCAGTACAGTAGTCTAGATTGGCAGTATTGATGTTTTAGCATTTGGAGTGTTTTGGTTTGTGTTCTTCTGGATTTCAATTGAGAAACCAGGTGTTATTGTGATGAGTTTTTCTCTATAGGTGACATTTCTTTTTAAATCTTGCAGCTTTCAATATTGTTTTCTTTGTTCTGTATTTGTAATGTATCTAGATCATTGATCTGGGATTCTTTCCCCATGTCTATTTTTTGTAATTCAAAGATTTATCCTTTTGATTGTGTCCCACATCTCCTGTGTGATCTTATCCTGTTTTATTTTTAAGTCATTTTTCCTTGTTTTTGTCTAGATCCTCTACTTTATCTTCAAGTCGTCCACTTTATCTTCAAGTCCTCTGTTTGATTCATTCTACATGTAAGGCTTTTCCCTGAGCTAATTGGGATATTGAGGTTTTTATGGAAAACAATCTGTTTTAGCCACCTGTGTATTTTTTTGTGACTTGACCTAGGCATGTGGACTTCTTTGGTTGTGTGTCTAATGTGATAATCTGCCTTTCTTTTTATTGAGACAGTGTAGGTGATATACAACCCAAACTAAGCCAAGTAAAAATGATGTATGAGCTGTTTAATTGGACCAGGAAATTGTAGTTCCAAACCACATGTCTACTGCTATGCATGGTAAAAAGCTCTCATGAGTGAAGAGGGTTCACAATCACAGGTCAGAAAATAGGGTCCTTGCAGAAGGGTTGAGGGAACTGGAGGGAAAGGAGAAAGGATCTTATGAAGAAAGTTGCCTCAAGAACAATGAGGGTTTATGGCTCCAGGGTCTGGAGTTAGGCTTTCAGATTTGCAGGTAGAGGGGGATTGGGGAAAGGGGAGAAAGAAAAGTGACTTACACAGGAGGAATGCTAGAGTACAAGGAAGGTTATTGAACTGAGGGTAGTCTTGAACCTTTAATCTGTGTGACATTTACTTTAATTGTTGAGTCTATTGGCTTTGTGAAAGTGTATGCAGAGTTTTCCATCAGGACTGCCAGCTCACACAAAGACTTATTATTAATTATAAATGATTAGCAGATAGTTTAGGCTTTTTACTAACTATTTCAACTTAAATCAAACCATATTTATTGTCTATGCTCTACTATGTCTTGGTACCTTCAACACGGCATGTTCATCTCCTGCTTCCTTTGGTATCTGGCTCAAGGCTCCTGTGATTCTACCTTTCTTCTTCCTCTGAGTGTCCTCTCAGTTAAGCTCTCCTGCTTAACTACTCCCTGACAAGCTATTGGCCAGTCAGCTCTTTATTAACAATGAGAGCAACCCACCTTTACAGTGTACAGAAGGATTGCTGCACAGCATGAAAGTGAGAGAATTTCAAGCAAAAGAAAATATTTTCATTTAAGAGGCAATTCAAACAGCTTAATAGCATAAAATGTTCTATCTTTGGCAATGTACTATGTGTCTAAAGTAGGAATAGTTTCAGCTTCGGCACGCTGATTGACTTATCTTTCATTATCTGTGGTCTTTCTCCTCAGAAGGCCTACCTTGTTTGATAACACTCGCACCAATTAAAGCACTCCTTTGCACTAACGCATTGTTTCCAGAAGGCCCCTGTTAAAATGCAAATCTGCCATCTGGCAAGCCACTACCTCATTAGCTCACACCATCACAGCAGCACAGATTATGCATCATATTAGATATGGAAGAGACACTGAGCTGATGAACTCTGACTAAAAGAAGAAGGCTGGAAAAATCCCAAGTAGAGATGTTTTGGGATGGTGCCTAAGGGCAATAGAGCAGAAAGATGATAGTAGTGTGCCTGGTAGGGAACTGGAGATAACATTTCCAAGTTTGGCATTTTGTCCAAGCACTGGCTGTGATGTGTTCAAGGGAACACAGCCTGCCAGAGCTGGAAGGAAAAATTTAAAACTTGTAATCAAACGCCTTTACCTTATAGGTGAATAATCTGAGATTGCAAAGGGCTAAATAGCTCCTTCCTGAGTCCTCACCTAGAATCTCATCATTAGTTCTTGATGGCCTGATGCGCACCTAATATCTTAGCACTTCACAATGTGTAAAGGTGCATAATTATTCAAAAGCAATTTTATGTGCACACTTAGTGCATTATCCTTCCACCAACTGCACTCAAATTTCTTACATTTTCTTTTATGTCTTCCCCCAAACAGCACATAAAATGAATTCTATCCCTGCTCCTGTCACAGACTCTTCTAGTAAGTCTCCTTGCAGAAGAGTTCAATGATGAATTCAAAGGAGCTACTTGCAAAGAAATCTTGCCTAGATGGCTATGTGTTAAAGTATTTGCCATAATCCTGTCATGGTACAATTATCTTCCTTTTGGATTTCAGATGATCATAATCCTCTTCTCCAGTGATTCTGCTTGTGATTCCCAGTAACTCAGGTAGGGGCACTAAATAATCTTCCTAGTTTTTATTTTCCAGGACATGTGACCTTTTGTTTTTTCCCTCTTCACCACCTGAGGCTCCTGAGATCTTGGAGCAAATATTTCAGTTTTGAAGGGAATATTGTTATTTGAAGGAAAACTGTGAAAACCCTTTCTCATTTACAGTCCTACGCCGTTTTCCCCATTCCTCCATCACTCCTTTTTGTCCCTAGCCTGAGATAAGAAATTTCCCTTGATCTTCTATTTGCTTTTGCCACAGTCTCCACTAAGTTATGCAGCGGGCAAGGACAAAACTTGTGCCTGTTCTATACCTTTGGATCTATAAAACTATGATCAAAATGGCTTCTCCTTTGTTGTGATTTATGCCTGTTTAAGGCATTTTGTCATAGTGACAAAATCTAGTTAATACATAGGAATAGATGAGGTGTTTCCCCTCCCCCCAGGAAGTATTCGAGATGCCTCTGAGATGCCAACATGTGTTTCTTTCTAACAAGAAAAGATCTAGGATTGTCTTTAGTATCCAATTTCAAATATTCTATGAAGTAAAACCTGGACATCTTTTCTGATAGTATCAATAACACTCTCTGTGAAAGACTTGCAAATTAAAAGAAACAGAACTAAAAGTACAAAAGCCTTTGCCATTAAGATTCTGTTATTCAGAAAACTGTTATTAGTGTTGCATTATATTTCTATGTGGGGTTGTCAGCTGAGTGGTGCGCTTTAAGATCCCTCAGAGATCTTGAGAACTACAATTCCCATTATTCATTTCCTCTGTAAATCCAATTTAGAGTTTTACAAGTGAGAGGTGCTGGCAAGAGATTTTAAGGGAAGAGTAACAGGAGAGGCCATTATACTTTGAAGAAATTCAAGAGTTCACATGAGATTCACCATCCTTTTCCCAGTAGGTACTGAAAGACTACCCAGCTGTGGTTGACTGAAATGATTACTTACAGCTTCTCAGAGATTATTGAGAATTGCAACAGCTCCTTATGGAAAAGTTAAACCCAGACGTGAAGTCTTTCACACCTGGAGCAACTGGAGTGCATTCTGCTTCATTCACTAAATGTGAACAAATTTTTCTTTTTTAATGTATATATTTCTCTGTATTAGACATTATTTAAATTTCTATTTTATGTTACTATTGCTACATATACCCTACAATTAAATGGTACAATAGTTGCATGATGTTTTATTTCATCTTTAATCATTATTTCATCTTTCTCCAATGTTTAATAGAAATATTCTATTTTCAAGAAAAGTATTGATATTTGCAAAAATAAATATACAATTATCTGATTATTTCCTTAAGAGATATTCATAAGAAATTTCACTTGGCCTGACTAAGAAGAAAACCCACTCTTCATAGCATTTATATAGATCACTAGGTTTTAGATACGTGGATTGTATAGATTAAATTCTTATCGGTAATATTTTACTGCTTTTATTATTCTCTATGATTATTAAGTTACATGATTATACTTTTATACTGTGTTCCATTACATAGTTCGGAGAACATATCTGGACCTCTTCTACTTCAATCAGTGTAGGTGTTTGATAGATGATGACAAAAGTTATAGCAAACTAAGGAGGGCCTCTACAACTAATATAATACTTGGTTGGTAAGCAGGAATCTTACATGACTCGAGCATATGCCTTTCTCAGATGGAGAATTGAAAGTACCTGTTGAATATTTCTGTTTCATAACAGGTTTCTAGATGACCTTCGAAGTATCAGGTTAGTTACTAAGTATTTCAGAAGGAACCGCTTGTTCTTTGGAGCTTTTCCAAAGGCACTACATCACTAAGATCTATAGACAATTGTAATCTACTCAGGCATTAAAGGTATGCAATACTGCTTTAGGCTATGTTAACCTGGTGTGTTATCTGAGATTTTATGTAAAATGCTCATTCTTATAGTCCTTTGAAAATAAATGTGTAACGAAGAGCTTGTACAATAGTCTGGCACCCTCAGAAAGAAAATCATTATGTTATGTCCTGCATCTCTAGCCTTCAGTCTAAGACTAGAGCAATGCCCTGAAACTAATCAAGGCCTGTTTGGTTAAATGAAGGAGTTAGATTCAACATGAATATGGAAAGAGTTATAAGTTAAGATGAAGAAACATGAAGCACTTAAAGATGTCTTAAAAGTACTGGAGAAAGTTTTGTTTTTGTTTTTATTTTGTTATTTATTTATTTATTTGTTTGTTTATTTATTTATTTCAAAGAGCATGGTTCTCTTGCAGAACTTAGTTCAGTTTCTAGCACCCATGTTGGATGACTCATAACCAATTCCCTGTAACTTCAGGGAGTCCAAAACACTTTTCTTCACTCTTCAGGCTTCTTCACTTAAATGCATATTTCCTCATAGAGACATATATTTAAAAACATAATGTATATTAAAAAATAACTTAAGGAGAGTTTCACAAATATTCTTGAACCTTTTAAGAAAATAAATAAACAGAAAATTCACTAAAATTAGTAAGCATATTAATTGGCATGCAGTAACCAGAAATATTGAAATCATTTATCATGTTGTTTTTGATTCACAAATACTGACAAGACATAAAAGTAAAAGTTGTAAACGTCTAAATTCTAAAATTCATAGGATTTCTTTGAATATTTTTTACAATATTATGCTATAATCAACTTATGCAACTATAAAGTATTATAGATAAAACCCATGATATGATACTGTGAATTTGTATTCAGTATATAATCTGATAAATATGTAATCTGTTAACTGTGTCTAAACTCCATCACTTCTCATGACTTCTCTACTGAAGTGGATCTCACATTTTTTTATTGTGCATCAAAACTCAATTTACTAAGTTAGGTCCTTAGGCCAAATATCCCTACTAATTTATATTAGACAGACTCCTCCTCAATAATAAAAATGAAAAAGGTCTGTGATAGAACAGAAACAAAAGCAATATTTTGGGATGCAATTTCTGCTTCCTTTTCTTTCTCAGAAAGTCAGATAGATATATGCATATGCATATGTATATGTGTATATACACATATGTATAAGTGGATAGATATGCATATTTGATACTCATTGAAATAGTTTAGTCCCAAATGTCCTTTATATTTTATATTATTTTTCAAAGAAAAGTGAAAATGAGTCTTTTCTCATGTTATCATGCCTCTTATCTAGTTTTGAGGTAATTACAGTTTTAAACTCTGATAATTTATCTGTGAATACTTAAGACATCCTTAATAACAGAAAAATTAGTTTTTCCTCAGTACTACCTGAAATTTTGCTATTTTCCATTGAAGAGATTTAGAAATTTTACACTTGAGATAGAACTATTTTTATCAAACTGGAGAATTTTTATTGCGCTTTTATTATAAACATGTTATATAAGGCTATTGTTTTGGTTTTTCTTGTTTTGTTCATATGTCTTTTATTTTTTTATTTTTTAATGCTATAATAAAATTATATCATTTTCCCCATTCTCTTTCCTCCCTCCAACCCCTCCTACTCAACTCTCAAAGACTTACCTTTTTTCTTTAATTATTGTCACAAATACATGCACATATATATATATAAATTCATATGAATGTATATTTATAGCATATATATTCCTAAATATATAAATACAGCCTACTCAATCAATATAATGTTACCTGAATGTATATGATCTCAGGGTTGACCACTTAGGATTGGATAAACAATTTGGGACCTCTTCCCCGGGGAACACTGTTTCTGCCTCTCTCTGTGTTTCCCACTTGCCCATAGATGTTTGTCTAGGGTTGAGATCCTATGGGCTTTGTATTTTTCATGTTAATACTTCATTGGTGGTGTTATTATTCACATCTTGTATAGGCAGCCATATTGATAAGACTTTATGTGTGTAGGCTCTTTGACACGTCTAGGAGACATAATCTCACAGCAAATATTCGGTGACATTGGCCCTTAAAAAATTTTGAATCCACTGTAGCAATGAACACTGAGCTCTGTGATCAGTAAATGTTCTGGTTGAATTGGCCACCACATACTCTCTGTGTTCTGCATTTTCATTGATTTTGTTTTTCTACAGTAGTCCCTGTCTCTTGTGAAGAGAAGTTTCTTTGATGAGGTATGAGAACAGAAGAATTCTTTATAATTTATTTATAATTATTTATGGTTGGAATAATTTACCTGCAATATTTTTTAAAATATGTAGAAAGAGGTAATTGCTTAGGACAAACTACAGTCTGCAGAGATGAAAGTAAAATGTTAATGAAAAGCCTATTATTAAGTACTTACATAGCCCATGGTTTCTGGTGGAAATGTAATTTGTACAGCATTAAGGGACATCTGCCACAAAACAAAGGAAGAATACTTGAAATAAGGCTGAAATTCTTCAAGTGGGAAGACAATTTTAAGAAAGAGTTAGGTAAAATTGTAGTTGAAACTTTCTTCCCATTTACATTCAGAAAAAATGATCTGTATTTCAGAGTTATGAACCATAAGTATCTGTATATACTGATAGGCTTACAGACATATTTTACTGGACATATACAATAGGGTGTCTTAGCCATTGTAATTTCAGGCCCAAGATAATTCTTTGTCTTTTGAGTGCTGAGCTGTCCAGTATGTGTTTAGCTGCTTCTGGGCCCACTGTCCAGGAGCATCGCTCCTTTCCTGCCAGCCAACCAAATCTTGACAATGAAGTCCACAGACATTGCTAACTGCACTCTGCATGGCAAAACAGAGAACCACTGCACTATTTGTGTGTTAATGTTAGCTCTATTGTTGTTATAAACTGTTTTATGCACATACAAATATGGAGAGATAGTAGTCTCTTTTATACTTTCATCCACATTCAGCAATGATCAATGTTTAGCCCACTGTGAAACACTATTTTATGAGGAACTTCATTTTCAACACTTACTATTAATGGGAGTCTATATAGAAGTGTTTTTTTTTTTTTGTTTTTTGTTTTTTGTTTTTAATTCAGATGATCTGGGGTTCTACTTCAGCAATTGTGACAGTGTAGATTTTGAGAGGAACCCTGGAGTGTGCGTTTAACACAGTGCCTGATGACTCTGACATCGGTAACCTAACACCACTTAGAAAAACACTGATGCATAGATGAATCAATAGAGATAGACTTCTGTCATTATATAAATAGCACACAATGATGGCTGGGTGCTATTGTCATATTTACTTAGGACAACATACACATATGGGCTGGAGATTAATGTTCAAGTCTCCGATTCAATTTGCTTTGTAGACACAGACACAATCTGTTTTGCAATTAGGTAAGCACCCATCTGGCAGAATGAAAATTCGGAAGCCATAAAATAAAACAGGTAAAGATTTTTCTTTGTCAGCAGGACTACCTGAAATAATGACCAACTAATGAAAATACTATAGGTCTGAGCATTTGTGATTCTTACAGGATGAATTGGAATGGATGGCCCCATTGAAACAATGCCTCCTGCCAGATTATTAATGGGACTTCTCTTTCTTTCTGACTAAGCTTGATTAGTTAGGTAGTTTTTGAGCAGAAACAAGGTCAAATATTTGAAGGCAAGCTCAATAAATCCATCCATTTACTAAGGACAGGGCTGAGATTTTAGAAATTAATTCCTATATGATTGACACAGTTTTCTAATTTGCTTTCAGATGCTTTGGGTTACAGGCTAGAGTGTGTTCAAAGAGTTATTACAAACAAAAGCAATTGGGAATTCCTGTCAGTTGGTGTTTCCTCTCTGTCTTGTGCACAGATCAACAAGTCTTCTATTGTAGTCCTGCCTCAAGGACTAGCCTCATAATCCTTCTAATGCCACTGTCTAGAATGTCCTCATTAGGAAAGTGGAGGAAATATGACTACTTTCAATGAATAATTAAATGCCAGCAATCTTAGTGTTAACTTTACTTTTTATCCCAACATCTCACAGCATTTAACCAGCCAGTCTTATTTATATTAGTCATGATTGCAAGAGATCCACCAAATCCAGAAGATCACTTACTTTTAGAATATACTTGTAGAAGGAGAAAGAAATATTTATGGTAGGATTTCTACAACTTTCATTTGAATGTCAGGATATATTTATTCTAAAGGGAGGCAAAAATGAAAAGACCAAGTCAACACCAAGGAAGTAAAAGTTAAAACGTATCTTTCAGGTAAATTACATTAAAGTATATGTTTAGAAACAATTCATTGTGTTTTCACTATAGTAATGAATTTGTATAGAGCTATCAATGGCAGATGTTTTGCACTATGTACCTTTGGTTATCATATATATCATGCATATGTTATAATTTTCATGACATACTATGACAAAATTCAAGCATAAAGGAGTCAGTCTCATTTTGTGAAACTACAATATTTATCATATTTGTTTTCATTTAATTAATTCATTTCTAAACTACATCTGGGTTAGTAGTTTATTCAGAAAATCATATCAGAAACATTTTCATGGGATTCTATACCATCTATGATGAATACAATTTTGTAAACTAATCTCTGAAATACATATGTATGTATATATATATATAAATGTATATATATATATATATATCATGTATATGAATAAACAGACTTTATGAGCATTATTTCAAGTTTTTATGCTTCACTGGAACAGTAAAGAATCTAAAGTCATGCCAAAACTGGAAAAAAATGTAGATTTTATCATATTGCCTTGCTGTTTTGTTATAAGTAGATTTACTTAAACATACTTCACATTATTATCCATGGGACTTTACACTTACATAAAGTATAATACCAATCTGTCAGAGAGAATGTGTCCACATAGTGGAACAGCCATTATAAAGAAAACTAATCATTCTGGCAGGATTTAAAGGCCATTTACACAATAGGAAACTCTGTAAGTCCTGTTACTGTAAATGCAGTCAAAAATCCAAAGCTGGAGAACCTTAAGCCTTAGAGGCAAAATTACTATTATGTAGCTAAATTATCATAGAACCAAGCTTCTTCAGTGAGTGATCATGTCTCAAAAACCAAGATGATTATCTACTAAGGATGTGAAGAAGATAACAGATGTTGACTTCTGGCCTCTACACATTTATACATACACATAAAACATTTTCATAAACAAACAAAATTATTTTAAAATACTACATTTCTATGTGTATAATACACATATATATTATATATTAAAACATACATCACATCTTCCAAAAGTATTGGTGTTGCTAGAGTTTTCCTGCTTTGCCCACAGTCAGGACAAATCTTTGTCACCTGCCAGTCCCACAGCCGCTCAGACCCAACCAAGTAAACACAGAGACTTATATTGCTTACAAACTGTATGGCCGTGGCAGGCTTTCTGCTAACTGTTCTTTTATCTTAAATTAACCCATTTTTATAAATCTATACCTTGCCACGTGGCTGGTGGCTTACCGGCGTCTTTACAGGTTGCCTCTCCTCGCCGTGGCTGCCGCGTCTCCCTCCTCAGCCTTCCACTTCCCAGAATTCTCCTCTCTCCTTGTCTCACCTACTTCCTGCCTGGCCACTGGCCAACCAGTGTTTTATTTATTGACCAATCAGAGCAATTTGACATATAGACCGTCCCACAACACTTCCCCTTTCTTTTTTTTAAAAGGAAAGTTTTAACTTTTACACATCTCCAAAGTCAGCTTGGTATATTTGGGAATTTGGGCGTAGCTTCTCTTACTACTTCCTGCTGGAGGGGGGCGCTGTATCTTATGGGGAAACAAAGAAAATTTTAGGATCATGGAGTAGTCCGTGAGACCGTATCGTCTGAGCCAGTTGCCTTGAAACAATTCTGGATGTTGAATCATCTGGGTCATGGTGTCATCAGAGATCTTTCAGGTGGTCTTGGCTGGTCAAACCTGATGTATCTTAATCTGGAACAAATACATAGCCTCTGGCTTTCTGTGGAAACAAAAGCAGAGCCTCCTTTCCAAAGCAACATATCCTTACATCCAAATTTTGAAGTTAAGGTACCTTTAAAACACACATTTTGGCATAACTCAACAGCTTTTGCAATCAAATGTTTTTCTTCAGTTACAAATATCGAAGAGAACATAATCCAGATTCTCTGTGTGGTAGCCATCTTTACATGGCTTATTTTTTATATTACCTTGAGCCTATTGCTTTAAACTGCAGCCTTTTAAGCCTGAAACGGCACTGCGGCTGCTGGCTCCGCCCACTTCAGCTTCCCAACATGGCGGTGGTACGTTTTCCGCCAGCTCTGGGAGCCATCAACTCTCGGAAATAGTGGGTCTATGCTTCTTATCAAAGCAGCGTGTAGCCCAGAAACCTCTTTTTTTTGTTTTGTACTAGCAAAGGCTAAATCCACCACGCAGCTTAATGTGCCACTTGCAGAGGCCTCATTCCCGCCATACTGCAGACCAAGCTTGCACGATAGGAACCCGCCAGTAGCTCAAACCGGCAGGCTGCCGCTCATTTGAGAGAGACAATTAGGAAGCTGTTTTTAGCTCCGTTTTAGAATCTTTTCTCAGGTTTTAGGTGGAAACTCTTGCCCCACGTTGGGCGCCATTTGTTGCTAGAGTTTTCCTGCTTTGCCCACAGTCAGGACAAATCTTTGTCACCTGCCAGTCCCACAGCCGCTCAGACCCAACCAAGTAAACACAGAGACTTATATTGCTTACAAACTGTATGGCTGTGGCAGGCTTTCTGCTAACTGTTCTTTTATCTTAAATTAACCCATTTTTATAAATCTATACCTTGCCACGTGGCTGGTGGCTTACCGGCGTCTTTACAGGTTGCCTCTCCTCGCCATGGCTGCCGCGTCTCCCTCCTCAGCCTTCCGCTTCCCAGAATTCTCCTCTCTCCTTGTCTCACCTACTTCCTGCCTGGCCACTGGCCAACCAGTGTTTTATTTATTGACCAATCAGAGCAATTTGACATATAGACCGTCCCACAACATATTGGTGTTTAATAGGGATGAGCCTGTTGTAGGCATATTTCACAAAGATCAATTGCAATTTATTATTTTTGCAAGTAGCTTCTCTAAAATTCAACTTCAATAACACTGTTTCATGTAATTCTTTTTTTTTTTTTTTTTTTTTTTTTTTTTTTTTTTTTTTTTGGTTTTTCGAGACAGGGTTTCTCTGTGTAGCTTTGCGCCTTTCCTGGAGCTCACTTGGTAGCCCAGGCTGGCCTCGAACTCACAGAGATCCGCCTGGCTCTGCCTCCCGAGTGCTGGGATTAAAGGCGTGCGCCACCACCGCCCGGCCTTGTTTCATGTAATTCTTAACTCTAAAGAAATAAAATTATAGTCTACTTGTAATTTTAGAACATTTAATATTAACAACTTGGTAGTATCTACATTTGAATTAAGTAATACATTCTTGAAATTTTCTCTTACATTTTGGTACGTAAAAATTTCCAAAGATAACACATAATTTCATGTATTTAAATCCCATCTTTCCTTAGTAATACATGGGGTTTCTAAATATTTTTAGATTTATTGGCATCAACTTTGCCCTATCACATTTTTCATATTATTGGGTAAGTCAGAGCAGAAGGTTAAAAATAATATTCTTGGAAACTATTTTTTATTGGCTGAAACAAGTATATTATTCTAAATGGAAACAACTGCACAATGTATAATAATTTTTATCAAATCAAATTAAATATTTCTATATCTTGTTTTCCCATATCCAAGTCAAATATGTACACAGATACTGTAAAATTTCAAAACAACGTATAACATATGTCACATTTGTTTAAATGAGAAAAAAATCAGTAGATTTATTGAATGGTATTTAAAGTGTCTTACTTTTTCAGATTACAAGAGAATATGTCCATGTTCCCTGCAGGGTCTTGAATGTTGTTCTATGAAAGCGGGGACCCCTCTAAGTCTTAATGTCCTTTTGCTTTATGGTACATATGAAAAGGAATTGTTGAAAATTGAATAGGAAGAAGTATTCAAACCAAGAATAGCACATGACTCTCACTGAAGAACTTTGAGAAAATTTTGCATATAGGACAAAAATAAATATTTCTATTCATGGAAATATTTTAGACAAATGATTTGCAGTGGCTACCAAGTCACAATTTTCTAACAATAGAAAAATTCTCCCAGCCTTAATTAGAGAAACCTCTCCTGACAAAGAACAGCAGTGAATGAATGCAGAGGCTCATAGTTGTTCATGAATCTGAGTATACATGACAGTTGTGGGTACAGATACAAAACAAAATATTTGTATCAACTCACCTAATGAGAAATAGGTGAGAGACCAGGTGGAGTTTTTGGTAAAGGGTTGAGAATGCAATCATTCAAATTGATGTAATTATTACACTCTCTAACCCACAGCAACTGTGGTTACTAGAACTTCTTCCACACAAAGTTAGCCCTTTCAGCTATTGGGGATGAGGGAATGTCTTATGGGGCCCAAGACTTTACTACTGAACTACTGGCTATTTTTTCATTCTGGGAGAAGTAGAATCATTATCTTTAGGTTGTGTTCCTACTGCTGAGCACACCAAGCTCCAAAGGGTAGCTCAAGACCTATGGTCATACAGATGACAATTGTTAAACTCAGGGGTCACAAAACAAAGCAAATAGATGTGGGAGAGATATTCATGAAGAGAAGAATTTAGACATGGGTGGTCCAAATATGGGGACTGAGATTAGTCAGAATATATTGTGTGCATGTTACTAAGAAGACTGATTAAAATTATCTTTACATACATCTATTTCTCTTCTCAATTTTCATAGGATAATGCAATGTTAATGGAAGATTATTTACTGCTCTATATTGGTAATAAGGACAATTTATTTTCTGCCACACAACTAGTTTGTACTTATGGGTAAAAATTAGTGGAAGGTTAAAATTTTATTGAAACTTGGTATTCGTTTTAAGAATCAGAATCTTAAATTACAATATCAATAGCAGGGAATAGTTAGAAAACAAAATTCCAAATCCTGTTTCACAAGAAATCTCTTTAAATAATTTTTTTAAGATAAATGTTTTAGTTCTTGTGTTGTTAAAAATACAGGAAATATATATTGTTTGGGAAATCTCCAGTATTCCTCTCATTGAAATCTTCGAGAGAGACAGCCACACAAGCATTGAACATTTTTATTTGAAAAATTACTGCTTCTAGAATAAGCATAATCATGTTTTCAGTAACAAAAATTAAAATGTTATATGATACATATAGACATATCTGTAAGTTTTAGTTTTCCATATATCTTTTTCAGTAATCATTAGATTTAGTTATGCCTCCTTCAATTCCCTCTGACTTATCCTCTAATCCTTCTCCCCATGTAAACTTCATATTTTTCTTCCTGTTCTGCTTGATATCACTTGTGGTGATATATTGTGTACCCTAATAAAATTTGCCTGAAGATAAGAGAACACAAGAAGCACTAGATTAAGCATAGAGGCCAGGCACTGGTGACACACACTCTTAATCCTAGCACTCAGGAGGCAGAGATCTGTCTGGATCTCTGTTGAGTTCAAAGCCACCTGGACTACATGAAATTGAATCAATCTAGGAGAGAAACAGAGCCAGGCAGTGAGTAGTAACACACACTTTTAATCCCAGTACTTGGGAATCTCGCGCCTTTAATTCCATCAAAAGAAGGAAGTGATGTGGCTGGGCAGAGAAAGGTATATACGGAATAAGGAGACGTGAACTAGAGGCTTTTTGGCTGAAGGCTTTTCTGGGGAGAGCTTTCAGTTGAGGACTCAAAGACATTCAGTCAGAGGATTCATGGAGTTTGCTAGGTGAGATGTGACCTTGGCTTGTTCCTTTGTCTGTCTATTTCAGCATTTACCCCAATATCTGGTTCCTTTTTTTTAAAGACAGTTTTAGAATTCAAGCAACAAGCACTGGTGTTCTCCTATCCCCACTTCCTCAAGATATTTCTTCTCCCTCTTCACCAATAGTCCCTTTGCAGTTTCCTGGATTCTACAAATACTCCAAATTAAACATATGAATCTAAAGACTTCACACCAAGATCCACATATGCTTGAGAGGATGTGATGATTGTCATTCTGAGTCTGGCTTACCTCATTTAATATAAAGTTTTCTAGCTTTATCTATCTGCCTGGAGATTTCATAATTTTATGTTTCTTTGCAGCTGAATACAATTTAATCATGTGTAGTTAATACATTTTCATTATCCATTCATCAGCTAGGGGATAGCTAGACTGTTTCAATATCCCAGCTCTTATAAATAGAGTAACTCTGAACACAAATAAATACACATTTATATCTGTAGTAGGAAATAGAGTACTTAAGTATATTCCCATGAGTGATATAGTTGGGTTATATGGTAGATCTGTGTTCTTACTTTCTGTTTGACAACCAGAATAAGGTCTGCAATATGTGGTTGCTGAAGATACAACACTCAAACTTGGAGAAATCAATTCAGGAATCTTCTCCATAACAGCTAGATCTCAAAGTGAAAGGCTTCTAGGGGAAATATCATTAACAATCTTACCCAACTGTGAAGTGTAATAATGATTAATGTGGGAAGATATGTCCATGGATATTTGGTGAAACAAATATTATAGGGTATCCAAATGCCATCTCATTGGATTTAAGGACTACTCCATGGCACAAACACTGGATAAGAACTCTTGCATGGGGAGTTCACAAGCTTCCCAGGTGATCCTATCAGCATTATTTCACTAAGTGGATATAATATCAATCTGCACTCTAAGTGCTCTAGCTACTCTCTACCTGTAGTTTAGTGCGTAATTCAGACCTCATCGGCAAGTTCTCTTGTGTAACAGTGATAGTTAGTACAAAATCTCACTGCTGGTCAAAATGCAGAGAATAAATTACTGAGGAGTGCTCAGCCACAAATGGGACATTTATATCACATCTCCCCTCAAGGCTCAAGGCTCATCATGGGAAGGGGAAAAGGAATGGAAAAATTTTCAAAGCCAGAAGTCAGGGAAGACCAGATAGAAACAGTGTTTTCTGAACACGACTGGCTCTCTGTCCACACGAACTCAGAGCGTCTGTACTGCCTATGGAAGACAAAGCCACTAGCATGGAATGGGAGGGAGTTCATGAGCACACAAACCCAACTGAAGAGCTATGTATGGTTAGTTAATGGCTTCAAGACAAAGGAGAGTCAATTCTATTCAAGAATGTGTGGGTGACGCTATATCCAGGAATATATGTACATTACAAAATCAAGTCATTCGTTGTTAATTAAAAAATATGGAGAGTGGCCCCCGACTCCCCTTCTGGACTATAGGTGAGTATCCAAGCCCATCCCAGACCCCATCCCTGGGCACCAGCCACTGCTGGGAACACCTGCCCAACTTGGCCACAGGTTCTGGCCATGGGGCAGGTCCCCTTCTAGCCCCACCAGGCAGGATCCCCTTGTCCAAGCCCCCTGCAGCCCCTGCAATCTCCTTGCCCTGCCACCACGCCCATCTGCCCAAGACCCCAGCCACTTCCTGAGACTTAGAGACCCCCCCCCCCGCTCCTGACTTCCCTTCTGGACCAGAGGTGAGTATCCAGGCCCATCCCGGACCCCATTCCTGAGCACCAGCCACTTCTGGGAACACCTGCCCAACTTGGCCCCAGGTTCTGGCCACCAGGCAGTTCCCCTTCTAGCCCCACCGGGAAGCATCCCCTTCTCCAAGCCCCCGGCAGCCCCTGCAATCTCCATGCCCTGCCACCAAGCCCATCTGCCCGAGACCCCAGCCACTTCCTGAGACTTAGAGTCTGGCCCCCAGGTCCCATCGTGCCCCCGACTTCCCTTCTGGACCAGAGAAGGCTCCCATCCTGCCCTGGACTTCCCTTCTGGACAAGAGCTCACATCCTGACCTGGACTTCCCTTCTGGACAAGAGTGCACATCCTGCCCTGGACTTCCCTTCAGGATAAGAGCGCCCATCCTACGACTGACTTCCTATCTGGACAAAAGCTCCCATCCTGCCCCAGTTTCCCATCCAGATAAGACCTTCCAACCTGCCCCAGAGTTTCCATTTGGACAAGGGAGCTCCCATCTGGACAAGAGAGAGAGAATTCCTGAATCTGTCAGCTCTGTCTGAAACAAGTACACTGATAAGGCCAAGAACGAACCATAAGGAGATGGGCAGACATCAAGGCAGAAGTACATACAACAAAATGAAGAACAATACAGCATCACCAGAACCTAGCCTGCCTCCAACATCTAGATCTGAACATCAAAAATTGGAAGAAGCAGAAGAAAACAGCCTTATGAATAACATCATGAAGAAGTTAGAGGCCTATGTAGAGGAAAAGACAAAAAAATGGGAAGAACGCTGTAAACAACTAGAGGAAAGGGCAAACAAATTTGAAGCAAACAATAAAGTCCTGGAAGAAAACAATAAAGTACTGAAAGAAAATCATGAAAAAGCAATGAAACAAATAAAGGAAACAGTCCAAGACCTGAAAAGGGAAATGGAAAAAATGAAGAAGACACAAACAGAGGGAATGGTGGAAATAGAAAATCTGAGTAAAAGATCGGGAACTTCAGATGCAAGTATAACCAACAGAATGCAAGAGATGGAAGAGAGGATCTCTGGCATTGAAGATACAGTAGAAGAAATAGATTCATCAGTCAAAGAAAACACTAAAGCCAACAAAGTCATGAACCAAAATGTCCAAGAAATTTGGGACACCATGAAAAGACCAAACCTACGAATTATAGGGATAGAAGAAGGTGAAGAATACCAACTCAAAGGCACAGAAAATATATTCAACAAAATCATAGAAGAAAACTTTCCCAACTAAAAATAGGAAATGCCTATGAAGATACAAGAAGCCAATAGAACACCAAACAGACTAGACCCCCCAAAAAAGTCCCCTCGACATATAATAATTAAACAACTAAATGTACAGAATAAAGAAAAATACTAAGAGCAGCAAAGGAAAAAGGCCAAGTGACCTATAAAGGCAAACCCATCAGAATAACACCCGATTACTTAATGGAGACATTGAAAGCCAGAAGGACCTGGACAGATGTAATGCAGACACTAAGAGACCATGGATGTCAGCCCAGACTAATATACCCAGCAAAAGGTTCAATCATCATAGATGGAATGAACAAGACATTCCAAGACAAAGCCAGATTCAAACAAATTATCCACAAACCCAGCCCTATAGAAAGCACTAGAAGGAAAATTCCAACCGAAGGAAATCAGATACACACTCGAAAACACAGGCAATAGATAAAGCCACAGCAGTAAACCCCAAAGAAGAGAAGTACACACACGCTACCACAAAAAGTAACAGGGATGAACAATTACTGGTCATTAATATCCCTTAATATCAATGGACTTAATTCACCTATAAAAAGACATAGGCTTACAGAATGGATATGAAAGAAGGACCCATCTTTCTGCTGCATACAAGAAACACATCTCAAACTTGAAAACAGACACTATCTAAGAATAAAAGGCTGGGAAAAGACTTTCCAATCAAATGGCCTTAAGAAACAAGCGGGGGTAGCCATCCTGATATCCAACAAAATAGACTTCAAACTAAAATCAATCAAAAGAGATCAAGAAGGGCATTACATACTCATCACAGGAAAGATCCACCAAGATGAAGTTTCAATTCTGAACATTTATGCCCCAAACACAAGGGTACCCACATATGTAAAAGAAACATTACTAAAGCTTAAACCACATATAAAACCCCACACATCACACATTAATAGTGGGAGATCTCAACCCCCCACTTTCACCACTGGACAGATCTCCCAAATCGAAACTTAACAGAGAAATAAAGGACTTAACTGATGACATGACCCAAATGGACCTAATAGATATCTACAGAACATTCCATCCTAACAAAAAAGAATATACCTTCTTCTCAGCACCCCATGGAACTTTCTCTAAAATCGACCACATACTTGGCCACAAAGCAAATCTCAACAGATACAAAACAATCAGAATAACCTCCTGTGTTCTATCAGACCACCATGGTTTAAAGTTAGATTTCAATGACAACAAAAACTACAGAAAACCTACAATCTCATGGAAACCGAATAATGCTCAACTGAATCACCAATGGGTTAAGGAAGAAATAAAGAAAGAAATTAAAGACTTCCTAGAGATCAATGAAAATGAAGACACCACATACCCTAACTTATGGGACACTATGAAAGCAGTGCTAAGAGGGACATTAATAGCACTAAATGCCCACATAAAGAAGTTGGAGAAATCCCACACTCGTGACTTAACAGCATACCTGAAAGCTCTAGAACAAGAAGAAGCAAAGTCTCCCAGGAAGAATAGACGCCAGGAAATTATCAAAGTGAGAGGTGAAATAAATAAATTAGAAACTAAGAGAATAATACAAAAAATTAATGAAACAAAGAGTTGGTTCTTTGAGAAAATCAACAAGATAGACAAGCCCTTATCCAAACTAACCAAAAGACACATAGAGAGAATCCAAATCAACAAAATCAAAAATGAAAAGGGGGCTATAACAACAGACATTGAAGAAATCCAGAGAATTATCAGGTCATATTTCAAAAATCTCTACTCCACAAAACTGGAAAACCTAAAAGAAATGGACAATTTTCTGGATAGGTACCACATACCTAAGTTAAATCAAGATGAGATGAACTATTTAAATAGTCCAATATCCCCTAAGGAAATAGAAACAGTCATTAAAAGTCTTCCAACCAAAAAAAGGCCAGGACCAGATGGTTTCAGCGCAGAATTCTACCAGATCTTCAAGGAAGAGTTAATACCAATACTCTCTAAATTGTTCCACATAATAGAAACAGAAGGGACATTACCAAACTCCTTCTATGAGGCTACAATTACCTTGATTCCCAAACGAAACAAGGATACAACAAAGAAAGAGAACTACAGACTGATCTCCCTCATGAACATTGATGCAAAAAATACTCAATAAAATACTGGCAAACAGACTCCAAGAACACATCAGAACAATTATCCACCATGATCAAGTAGGCTTCATCCCAGGGATGCAAGGGTGGTTCAACATATGGAAGTCTGTCAATGTAATACACCATATAAACAAACTCAAAGAAAAAAACCATATGATCATCTCACTAGATGCAGAAAAGGCATTTGACAAAATCCAACACCCCTTCATGATAAAAGTCATGGAGCGATCAGGAATACAGGGAACATACCTAAACATAATAAAGGCAATTTATAGCAAGCCAACAGCCAACATCAAATTAAATGGAAAGAAACTCAAAGCAATTCCACTAAAATCAGGAATGAGGCAAGGCTGTCCACTCTCCCCATACTTATTCAATAGAGTACTTGAAGTTCTAGCCAGAGCAATAAGACAACATAAGGAGATTAAGGGGATACAAATTGGAAAGGAAGAAGTCAAGCTTTCCCTATTTGCAGATGACATGATAGTATACTTGAGTGACCCCAAAGATTCCACCAAGGAACTGATAAAGCTTATAAACACCTTCAGAAACATAGCAGGATACAAGATCAACTCAAAAAAATCAGTATCCCTCCTATATACAATGGACAAAGAAGCTAAGAAGGAAATCAGAGATACATCACCCTTTACAATAGCCACAAATGACATAAAATACCTTGGGGTAACACTAACCAAGCAAGTGAAGGACCTGTATGACAAGAACTTTAAGTCCCTGAAAAAAGAAATTGAAGAATATGTCAGAAAATGGAAAGATCTCCCATGCTCATGGATAGGCAGGACCAACATATTAAAAATGGCAATTTTACCAAAAGCAATCTACAGATTCAATGCAATCCCCATCAAAATACCAACACAATTCTTCACAGACTTGGAAAGAACAATACTCAACTTCATATGAAAAAACAAAAAACCCAGGATAGCCAAAAGAATCCTGTACAATAAAACAACCTCTGGAGGCATCACAATCCCTGACTTCAAGCTCTACTATAGAGCTACAGTAATAAAAACAGCTTGGTATTGGCATAAAAACTGACATGTGGAACAATGGAATAGAATTGAAGACCCCGACATTAACACACACACACCTATGAACATATAATTTTTGACAAAGAATCCAAAAGTGTACAATGTAAAAAAGAAAGCATCTTCAACAAATGGTGCTGGCATAACTGGATATCAACATGTAGAAGGCTGCAAATAGATCCATATCTGTCACCGTGCACAAAACTTAAATCCAAGTGGATCAAGGACCTCAACATAAATCCAGCTACTCTGAACCTTCTAGAAGAGAAAGTAGGAAGTAGTCTTGAACACATTGGCATAGGAGATCACTTCCTAAATATAACACCAGTAGCACAGGCACTGAGAGAAACAATCAATCAATGGGACCTCTTGAAACTGAGAAGCTTTTGTAGAGCAAAGGATACAGTCAACAAGGCAAAGCAACAGCCTACAGAATAGGAAAAGATCTTCACCAACCCCACATCTGACAGAGGGTTGATATCCAGAAATTAGACATCAAAATAACCAAGAGTCCAATTAAAAAATGGGCTAATAGAGCTAAACACAGAATTCTCAACAGAGGAAACTCAAATGGCTGAAAGACATTTAAGGAATTGCTCAACATCCCTAATCATCAGGGAAGTGCAAATCAAAACAACTCTGAGATACCACCTTACGCCTGTCAGAATGGCTAAGATCAAAAACACTGAAGACACTTTATGCTAGAGAGGATGTGGAACTCGGGGAACTCTCCTCCACTGCTGGTGGGAATGCAAGCTTGTACAACCACTTTGGAAATCAATATGGCGCTTTCTTAGAAAATTGGGAATCAATCTCCCCCAAGATCCAGCTATACCACTCCTGGGCATATACCCAAGAAATGCTCAATCATACCACAAGAGCACTTGCTCAGCTATGTTTATATCAGCATTGTTTGTAATAGCCAAAACCTGGAAACAACCTAGATGCCCTTCAACTGAAGAATGGATAAATAAATTGTGGCACATATACACAATGGAATACTATTCAGCAGAGAAAAACAATGACATCATGAGGTTTGCAGGCAAATGGATGGATCTAGAAAAAATCATCCTAAGTGAGGTAACCCAGACTCAGAAAGACAAATATGGTATGTACTCACTCATTGGAGGATACTAGATGTGGAACAAGGATGACTGGACTTCTACTCACATCACCAGTGAGGCTACCTGGAAAACAGGACCCCAAGAAAGACACGGGGATCACCCAATGACAGAGAAATGGCTGAAATCTACACGAACAGCCTGGACATGAGTGGGAGCAATGAATGGTGAGGGTCGAGGGAAAGACAGCAGGAGATCCCACCTGGATGAAGAACAGAGAGGGAGAACAAAGAATAGGAGACCATGGTAAATGAAGACCACATGAGAAAAGGAAGAAACAAAGTGCTAAAGAGGCCCACAGAAATCCACAAAGATACCCCCACAAAAGACTGCTGGCAATGGCCGAGAGACAGCAGGGACTGACCTTCTCTGGTGATGGGATGGCCAAACACCCTAATAGTTGTGCCAGAAACCCCATCCAAGGACTGAGGAATCTGGATGCAGATATCTACAGCTAGGCCCCGGGTGGAGCGCTGGGAGTCTAATTGGTGAGAAAGAGGAGGGTTTATATGAGTGAGAATTGTTGAAACCAAGTTTGGATAAAGCACAGGGATAAAGAGCCAAACGAATAGATACACATGAACTATGAACCAAAGGCTGAGGGGCCCCTAACTGGATCAGGCCCTCTGAATAGGTGAGACAGTTGATTGGCTTGATCTGTTTGGGAGGCATCTAGGCAGTGGTACCAGGTCCTGGGCTTGCTGCATGAAATAGCTGTTTGAAACCTGGGACTTATACAGGGACGCTTGGCTCAATGTGGGAGGAGGGGACTGGACCTGCCCGGACTGAGTCTATCAGGTCAATCTCAGTCCTCGGGGGTGGCCTTGATCTGGAGGTGGTGGAAATGGGGGGTAGGCTGGGGGGAAGGGGAGCGGGGCAGTAAGTAGGAGAACAAGGGAATCTGTGGCTGTTATGTAGAACCGAATAGTATTGTAAAATAAAAGAAAAAAATAAACAGGATAAAAAAATGTGGATAGTAAGTTGGGGAGCTAGAGAGATGGGAGCAAAATGAATCAGTTAAATGTGGGGGAAGGAAGTAAATGTGATTGAAATGCATTGTATGAAATTCTCAATGAATTAAATTTTTGTGTCAGTATCAATCTTAAGTCATATGTATACATTTGGCATGATTTATATCAAGGTGTAGGCCAAAACTGTTTATTAAACATTAGATAGAATCTTTAGAAAAAGGAGAAACTTTTGGACTCTTCTTAGGATGGTAATAATTATCTTATTGTTGTGATTTTCAGTGCTGTGATGTCCAGGCTTAGGATGCCATAGGCCAATGATATTCTCTAGAGCTATACCACTGCCCTTATTTTTAAGTCTTGGAACATTTTTCTGGCAAGTGAGGAGAGATGAGTTCTACTAGAGTACTCTGAAATAGGTGAAACATTTAAGCTATTTTCAACTGGTATTTTTAATTAATTAATTTTTAATTTAATTGTGTCTGAACTCATCTCCTTGATAATGCTACTGCTGATAATTAACTCCATGAAGAAGGTTTTTTTTTTCTGTATAAAAGCCATCTATTACCACAATTTTGCCATTGTTTTTTAAAAGATTAGTATTTATTTTTGTCTATATGTATGTATGTCCGGTGTGTACAGGTACCTGAGGTTACCATAAGAGGTCATCAGAACTAGAGGAACTGGAGCTATACTTACAGACATTTATAAGCTTCCTGACATGGGAGCTGGGCACAAAACACAGATCCTCTGGAAGAACAGTGGCTTGCTCTTAATCACTGAGTATTGGTGGGATTTTTTGTTGTACTGTCAATTCCCTCAAATAACCATACAAAGACATATTGTTAACTACAAATGCTCATCTGACAGCTTAGGCTTGTTACTGACTAGCTCTTTCAACTTAAATGAGCCCATATTTCTTATCAATGTTCAACCACATGGCATTACCTCTTTTCAGCATGGCATATTCATCTCCTGCTTCCTCTGTGTATTGTTGGTAACTCCACACTCCTTTCTGCAATCTCTTTTTTTTCCAAATCCCACCTAACCTCTGCCTAGCCAGCTATGGGCCAGTCATCTGTTTATTAACAACAAGAGCAACACATCTTCACAGTGTACAAAGGGATTATTCCACAGCATTTCCCTCTTTTGGTCTTATTAAAAAGGAAGGTATCAACTTTAATATAGTAAAATTATATACAACAAAAGCAGTCATCAAGTAAGATTTATAGTTACAATATCCAGTCCATTTGTATTTGGCAAATTTAGAGAAAATACTCTATTTTCTATCTTATCTTTGCGAGTCTTAAGTTCTTTACCTAAGTTATTTTTTATCATAACTAAAGAAAATTATAAGTCTAACTAGTCTTTAACTCCATCAAATCCCCCAGGAGAATATAATAGTACTTAATGACAGGGACATCTGGCTGCCTGGATAGTCATGCAAAGTTCGTCTGCAATATTGGGGCATTAGATATGATAAGATAAAAAGGTCAATTATTGAATCTACTTTTAAAAATGATCTACTTGTTTTACATAGGATAAGTAATGAAAATTTTTTGTCTGAGTTTATCAAATGTTACTGGACTGGACATTGTTAATATATATAATGGAGTTTTTGTCTGAATCTGTAAAATGTTAATGGACTAGACATTGTTAATGTAACTCTTGACTGTATATATTGTATATACTTATTGGATGTAGTTTTTCTTGTATTAGTTATAAGCTTTTAAAATTTTAGACAAAAAAGGGGAAATGTGGTTGATACATTGTGCACCCCAATAAACTTATCTAGGGGTCAGAGAACAGAACAGCCATAATATGTTAGAGGTTAGGCAGTTGTAGCACACGCCTTTAATCCTAGCATTCCAGAGGCATAGATCCCTCTTGATCTCTGTGAGTTCAAAGAACACTGGAAATAGCCAGGCATGGTGACTCATGCCTTTAATCCTAATCACATGACAGGCAGATCTCTGTGTGTTCAAGGACACCACCAGTATGGAGACACATGCCTTTAATCTCAATAACAATCATAGAAGATCTGGAGGTCTGTATAGACAGGCAGTGACGAGGAGGTCATGTGGTTGGGTTTACAACCAATGAGAAGACAGAACAGAAATTCAATAAAAAGGCAGATACACAGGCAGTAGGTCTCTTTTGGAGGGAAAGGATGGCAGCGGCAGTGAGGTGTAAGAAAGGGTTTTAGTCTCAGCTCTTAGGTACTGCTCTGACCTCTTGGGCTTTTAACTCTGCTTTGGCTATGTGTTTCTTATTTAATAAGACTGTTACATCTACAGGGCATCCATGTTTGGCCAACATGCCTAGTGTATCTGACAGACATTTCTGAAAAGCAGGGAATTTTGAAGGACTGTCCTACCTTGTCTTGGATAAAATTGCACTCATTTTCTTTTGCATCCTACTGGTCCAGTCTGGAGAATATACTGCCAGCAATGGAGGCAAGGACAGTTTCTTTGCCCAGTGGCTAGCTTTTGCCACAAAGAAAGCAAGCTCCACAGGGAGGTTTTTCAATGCCCATCATCTTCTCTAAAGTAAATTGGTGCTGCCAGGAGCAGACATGTCTCATTGTCATAAAAAGCCTTATGTTGTTAAAATATTTTAGATGCCATATTCTATAGGTCTTTGAAGTGTTTAAAGACCATATATTTATCTAAGTATATTTATTTAACCTTGAAAACATGCCAAATATGACTACAAGTTTTATTATTATAGATGACTAGTTGCTAACCTGTATTCCTTAAATGCATTACATTTTTAATTGAGCTGTGTAAGCACAATACCCCAAATAAAAGTAGAAACATACATACAGTATAACAAATTAAAATTCAGATTGGTATCAATAAGCTAAAATCCATAACTATGTAAAATATTTTGAGATTGACAGTTGTTTTTGGATTAAAGTGGATTCAATAACCCTTTTTTTCTAACATTCCTATTTCCCCCATTTTTCTTCAAAAGAGATTTTTGAATGTAACTTTTTGTTTAGCCTTTTTTTTGACCATGACCAATAACTACTTGTAACCACCCCCACCCCACACCTAAATGGTACAAATATCCATAACTCATCTTTTGAGAAAGCAGGTGTTGTTTTCTCTGCTATCTCTTGTTTAGTGGTGCTGGTATCTTTGGAGGGACCTTAAGAAAATCAGGATAACAGTTAAGTCTTGGTTGAGGTAGTCTGTGAGGCTGGATCATTTCAGACAGAGGCCTTGAAGCTGTTCTGGATGCAGAACTCTGAGGAAATTGCAACAGAGGTGCACTAACATGTTGAAATACCTGGGCCATTCATTTTTATTGGAGTGTTGTCTCCTTGTTCTGAAAATACATAAACATTTAAAGGTAACATGCATATCTATATTAATACAAGTTTAGACTGTGTGTTGCACACAAGTAAGCTAAAATGATTTTTTTGTTTTGTGTTTGAGTAGGTAAAATATATGTTATAAGTCCTTGTAGTTTTTCTAGGTTTATTTCTTTATGTCTTTAACCAGGATTTTCAGGGGTTCTTTCATGATCAAACCTGATCATTTTAAATCTTAAATGAATCCACAGCCTTTTGTTTTCTGTGGGAACAAAAGCATAAACTCTTCCCCAAAGAAACACATCTTTTGACATTGATTTTGAAGTCAAGACATTTAAAAATATATAGGTTGCTTTAATCCAGCAGCTTCCACAGTCTCTTAGCAAATATTGTTTGTTTACAAGCAAACACAAAATTCAAAGGCAACACAATAACATACAGGATCCAGGAGCCCCCTGTATTTCTTTATCTTTATGTGGCTTTTTTACTTTATATTACTTTATTATTTCTTTAAATTCTTTGTTATTTTTAAACTATTTTTTCTATGACTGTCTATATTCTTTCTATTTTCTCTTCCAAACCTATGTACGTTTTAAAACACACTGTCACCTGTTTAGAGGTTTTTCCCATGTGTATATCTGTAATGTTCTTTGATTTCATGAGACAAATCTTAAGCTGCTCTGTCACCCTTTGGCATGGATAAGCTTAGAGTATTGTGCTAGCACATGATATCTGGCAACTGGCTCCATCCCACAGGCAGCTGCTGGGATATATGCCTCTGTACTGTGGCTGGCATGAGACTGTGAGACTCAAAAGCCATGTTTTACTCTAATTTTTGTGTTTGAAACCTTTCTTAAGTTTTCTCAGGTTTGATGTGGGTATACGTTGCTGGACTTTGGGCACCATTTGTAGGCTGGGCTTTCAGTCCTGCTTACCCGCTCCCAAATAATCACACAGAGGCATATTATTAATTACAGATGCTCAACTGATAGCTTTAGGCTTGTTACTAACTAGCTCTTTAAACTCTAATTTACCCATACTTCTTAAGTTTACCATGTGCTTGTTTCTTTTTTTTTTCAGCATTACTTGTTCATGTCCTGTTTCCTCTTTGTCTCCCTGGCAACTCAGTCCTCATTCTTCCCTGCACTCTCTTTTTATCCTTTTATCCCCAAGTCCCACATAACCTCTACCTGCCTAGAAATTGGCCAGTCAGCTCTTTATTAATAATGAGAGCAACACATCTTCACAGTATACAAAAGGATTATTCTACACCAATTGAGCAATCTCTTCAGCTTCTCAAAGGGATTTTTAAAGATGCTTTTCTTTATTGTGAAATTTATAAAGTTTTACCATGGTTTCCTGAATCTTTTATATAAGGGAAACAAATTTTGTGTTCAGTAGAGCATTTTTCAGAGATTTATGTAATGTAAATTTTATACTTTACTGTATGCCTATATACTTCATTTTTCTTTCCTTTTGAAATGTAAAATTAGTCAAATGTTCCTTAGTGATATTACCATTACTGAATCATTTATAGAAGTTATTTTTAATGTATTTTCTCATTTGATTCCTCACCAATGGCAATAACCCCAATTTAAAAGAAATATTACCAGAACTTGACAAAGTTTGAGATAAAGAATGGTTTTAAAATTGTGTAGAATATAAATGAATCACCGTATAACAGCATTCGTGGGGTCAAAGTTTGCTTTGCCTTTTCTTTGCAACACTGAGCATTTGCTGTGTGTGGTCAAATGAGAAGTCAATTCTGTCTTATGAGCTGGATTTCCCCTGTTGACAATTAATTAGTAGAGTATTCCTGAAATATCAATGTACTCATCTCCTGATGCCCTGAATGAATCACAGCTCCAGAGAGAAAGCATCAGCAGACTTGGCTAATGGGATCAAATGACTAAGCTGATGCCACAACCCTGAGACTATGTCTAATTGAATTTAGAACTAACTATGCTTAATCTAGAATGAGCATCTAAATGTCAGTGTATGAGGTTAGTTGCCATTTCTCTCTCCCATTTTATTGTTGTCTAGGAAGAGAATAGCTGACATCTATGTCTCTGTTCCCCTCACCGTCCTCAGCAATTCTGGATTTGGGGGTTAAAAATCCGGATTAATAATAATCTTCTCAATCTAGTCAACCCCAAGCCTGTGCACAGTTTAGTCTTGGTAAGAAAGAGAAAGTACGTGGGTGAGCACACAGTCTATCATGGCGGCTCTTTGTTTATACAGAGATTGAAACATTTAAAACTTAATGGGTAAGAGCTGATGTTACACAAATGAGCGACATTTCTTCTGGACGTGTGGAAAACTGAATTTGTAGTATAATCTTTATATTACTTTAATGGTATTAGTTGAAAATATATTTTATATATTTTTATTAAGAAATTTTTTATTCATTTTACATACCAATCACAGATTCCCTTCTTCCCTCCTCCTGTCCCTCCAGCCTTCACCTCCTAACCCACCCCCATTCTCTCCTACAAGAAGGTAAGGCCTCCCATGGATAGTCAGCAGAACCTGGTCCATTAAGTAGAGGCAGGTCAAAGCCCCTTCCCCTGTCTCAAGGCTGTGTGAGGTGTCCCACCAAAGGTAGTGAGCTCCAAAAGCCAGCTCATATACCAGGGATGGATCCTGATCCTACTGCCAAGGGGCCTCTTAAGCAGATCAAGCTACACAACTGCCTCACTTATGCCTAGTCCAGTCCCATGGAGGCTCCACAGGTGTTGGTCTAAATTTCATTAGTTCCCACTAGTTTGGTTTGGTTGTCTCTGTAGGTTTCCTCATCATGACATTGATGCTGCTTGCTCATTGAATCCATCTTCTCTCTCTTCAACTGGACTCCTGGAGCTCTGCTTGATGTTTGGCTATGAATCTTTGCTTCTGTTTCCATCAGTTACTGGAAAAAGGCTCTATGATGACAGTTAGAGTATTCACGTATATGATTACTAGAGTTAGCCAGCTGAGGCACCCTCTCCACTATTGCAAGTAGTCCAAGCTGTTGTCATCCTTGTGTATTCCTGGGAATCTCCCTAGCACCTAGTTTCTCCCTTTCCCTATGATGTCTCCCTCTATCGTGGTATTTATTTCATTGCTCTCCCACTCCACCCCTGTTCCACCTCAAATATCCCCTTCCCTTATGTTCTCAGCCCCCATCCCCTATCCTCCATTGCCCACCTCTCATCCCCAGTTTACTCCTGGAGATCTCATCTATTTCTCCTTCCCATGCATTCCTCTTTGGATCCTCCTGTTAGCTAGCTTCTCTGGAACTGTGGGTTATAGTCTGGTCATCCTTTGCTTTACATCTACTATCTACTTATGAGTGAGTACATACCATGTTTGTCCTGAGTCTGAGTCACCTCACTCAGGATGATATTTTCTAGTTCTATCCCTTCACCAACCCCACATCTGACAGAAGGCTGATCTCCAAAATATATAAAGAATTAAAGAAACTAGACATCAAAATTCCAAACAATCCAATTAAATGGACTACAGAGCTAAAACATAGAATTCTCAACAGAAGAATCTCAAATGACTGAAAGACATTTAAGGAATTGCTCAACATCCTTAGTCATCAGAGAAATGCAAATCAAAATGACTCTGAGATACCATCTTACCCCTGTCAGAATGGCTGGGATCAAAAACACTAATGACAGCTTATGTTAGAGAGGATGTGGAGCAAGGGGAACACTCCTCCACTGTTGGTGGGGGTGCAAACTTGTACAACCACTTTGGAAATCAGTATGGTGGATTCTCAGAAAATTAGGAATCAATCTTCCTCAAAACCCAGCTATACCACTTTTGGGCATATACCCAAGGAATGCTCAATCATAGCACAAGGACACATGCTCAACTATGTTCATAGCAGTTTTATTCGTAATAACCAGAACCTGAAAACAACCTAATGCCCCTCAACTGAAGAATGGATTAAGAAAATGTGATAAATATACACAATGAAGTACTACTCAGCAGTTAAAAAAAATGACATCATGAAAATGTATTTTTATACTACATATTCTGAGAACAATTTCCCCTTATTCCCTCTCAGATTCTCCTAACATCCTCACCCATCCAAACCCAAGCCTCCTTCTTTTCTATCTTAAGAAATCAAACAGGTCAATAAAGAACAAAGGAAAAAAGAGTAGAATAAAGTGATAAAGAAAAATATTTAAAAAGGAAAAGAAAAGGCATAAGAAGTGCAGCACATACGCACAGAGATATGTACACACAGATATGCACACATACACACAGATATGCACACACACAAACACTCTCACATAGACGCAGACCCACAAACATACACACACAACAAGCACACACATACACATGCACAAACACACACAATCACACACATGCATACACACACGGATATATATACACACACACACAAAGAGAAAACCAAATAACTGAAAAAAAAAGAAAACTATAACATATCAGCAAGAGACCAAAAATTTAGAAAATACCAATTAAAGTGTTCTGAGAAAAAAAAACTTTCTTCTAAAATTCCACCTTGAGTGGAATTTGATTATATAGTGCTGGACATGGGACCTGCCCTTAAGTGTGATTTGTATATCCCGTGAAACTCCACTGAAGAAAATTAATTTTTACTTTGTGAGCAGTGGTCAATTAGAGATAGCTTCTTGGATAGGGATGGGAGATAATGCCCTCTTCCCCCTCTCAGAGCTAGGACCACATCTATATTGGACAAGTGCAGTCCCTATGTATCCTGCCTGACATAGTCTTTAAGCCCTGTTCTGTTTGAAAACCATTGTTTCTTTGATGTCATCTATTCCCACTGACTCTAACAACCATTCTGCCTCCTTTACAAAGTTCACTGAGTCCTGAGGGAAGAGGTTTGATGAAGACATTCCATTTAGGCCTGGGTGCTCCAAGGTCTCTTACTCTGCATATTGTCCAGTTATGGGTCTGTATTTTTTCCATCTATTGTAGGAAAAAGTTTCTCTGATGATGGCTAAGTAGGACACTGCTCTATAGATATAGAAGCACGTTGTTAGGTGTCTAGTTCCATTCTGTTAGCAGAACAAAGGCATTTGATTCTCCACCAAGTACATGACTATTACAGTCAGAGGTTCTTGGCCATCCAAGGTATGTCAGGCATGGGTTCCATCTCATAGAATGGGGCGTAAATCCAACTACAGTGCATGATATTGACACTTTTTTAAAACGGGTATTTCACCAGCATATTATGGGGATAGGGCAGCATTGTAGATTGAAAGTAGCTGAGTTGTTGGTTAACTTTCCCCTTTGCTAGTATGCAGGGTACCTTCCAGTACTATGAACACTATTCAATAGGGATGAAGACTCTAGTTAGGTACCCACTTGAATTCTCTCTGTTCAATGTGGTATGTAGGTGTTGTCTTCAGAAATAGTACCTTACCATCAGTTTGTGGAGAGAAACCAATAGACTTGGCAACAGAGTGAGTTGTTTGAAGGTTTAAAAGGGGCCCCTTTGACCAACAACACAATTAGATGTAGCCTGTCCTGGCACTGGAGGTTTCATTTGATGGTGACAGACAGGCTTTGATTTCATTTGGGTTTTGGTGTCCTGTTATTTAGTGATTCCATTTAAATGTTTTCGTGTGTGTGTGTGTGTGTGTGTGTGTGTGTGTGTGTGTGTGTGTGTGTGTGTAGACAGATAATTATGTAACTAACACACACATACATACATACATACATACATACACAGATAGATAGATGATAGAAGGATAGATAGATAGATGCTCCTACTTTAGTAGGTTTCCATATGATCCCTCACATAACCCTTAGTTTTAGCTCTCTGTCCCATATTCTTTTTAAAAAGTAGGAAAATGAAGGCAAATCATTGCAAAAGCTGTTAAATCACTATTTCATTAGCATCAGGTGCCACAGAGTTTTATCATACTCATCATCACTGGTATGTTTTCCTAAGAACTGTCAACTTGTTGTTTGGCACTTGCCTGGTATAAATACTAATGGTGAAATATAGGAAAGAGCTTATTCAAATTTTGCATATATAACTTTCATGTAACCACACCCTTTATATATTTTATGTATTTTTATCCCTCATTCTGAAATGCATACCACACATGCATGCACAGGCACATTTCCTTGCTATTTGAGAATACAAACTGATTGATAGATAGCAAATGCATTTCTTGATGATTGTGACCCAATTCTCTTTATAATAATACTACAAAAATCCCCAGGGAACAAACAATATTCAATTAATAGGCTCATAAATATTCATTGTGAAAGATGCAAACCTAATGGAATTTGTGTCTTTCTTCTTGCTTCCTACCACTGATGTGTCTCTCCAGAGTGAAACCCAATATATTAAATGATATTACCAGGTCCATTTCCTAAGTAAGACTATACAGACCTGTAAATCATGCAGTATAGTAAATATAATTGCAGCATGCTTATTTATAGAGCTTGTCTCAAAGATACACATCATGTAGAGCACTGATATCAAATATCTGAAATTCAGTTTTTCATCTGATATGAAAAGTCTTACTGAGTGATGATAGCTTTTTATCTTCCCACTGACAAATATTACAAGGTAGAGAACAAAGGAATAAAAGTGGATGAAGAATTGGCTTCACAAGTTAGTGTTTGAAACACTTTACCACAGTCACAATTATTTATAGCAAACTGCAAAAAAAATGTGAGTTAAAATGACTTCCTCTGATAGCTAGTCATAAAATATTCTAATGAGATACAGCTTAGAAATGCATGTGCCTAATGGATCAAGCTAATCTAGCTAGGTCTGGAACACTGTTATATATTGCTTTAATGTCACTTTACATTGGTGAAAAATTGACTAAAATGTTCAAAAAATATAATAATATTTTTTCCCAAGGAGATGAATAATTATTTCATCTTCAAGGTCAATAAGCATATGAGCACCTCTCAAAATTAGCCCATGGGCATGTCAGATCCCACAGGTTCTACACACTCACAAAAGGATTTAGCTTCATTCTATCACACAGAAGGAGAGAACCTCCCAGCTTAGAGTAATCAATAATTTTTACACTTTTTGTTTGGTTTGTTGTTGTTGTTTGGTTTAGGTATTTTTTATATAATTTTTAATTAAAATAATTTCTTTCCTTTTGCATACTAACCCTTTCCCCCTTCCCCCTCTTCTCCTATTCCCCCCATTTACCCCATCCCACCCCCATCCCCTCCTCATAAAGAGTAAGGCCTCCCTGGGTAGTCAACACAGGCTGTTATTCCATGTTGGGGCTAGGCCTAGGCCCTCTGGAAGCTAGGTAAAGAGGAGGACACTAAAAGGGACACACATGGATCGCCCCAGGAAGGAGAAAGGGTTAAGATTCCTGGCAAAATGAGAGGGGGAAATAGAGGTGAGGGGGTGGGAAGAGAGGGAAGGTGGAAACATGGAGGAGAGATGGAGAGGGAAAACAATGAAAGAGATATCTTGACAGAGTGTACCATTAAGGGGATGGGAAGAAATATGCAGCTAGGGAAAATCCCAGGAACTCACAAGATCACCCCCAACTGAGACTTGTACCAATGGTATAGAGGGTTCTTGAAAATATAATAAACTTAGCCGAGCGGTGGTAGCACATGACTTTAATCCCAGCATTCAGGAGGCAGAGTCAGGTGGCACAAAGCTACATGGGGAAACCCTGTCTTAAAAAACAAAACAAAAGCAAAAAAAAAAAAAGAAAAAAATATAATAATATTATTGACTAAGTAATACCTAAATATATACATATACATTCTGTATGTTTCTAATTTTATCTTTTGTCAATTTTAATTCATTTTGTACTCACTGTAATAACTAAATTGCATTGTTAATTTTTCTTCATTATGAATTTGAGAAAGCTATGGCATAGAAATAATGGATACCTTATTGCATATTGTGCTTCCTTCCTCCATAAGTCAGCAACTATTACTGTGCCTGTCTTACATTCAATGACATCATTTTAAGTTATGGAACTACATGAATGAATCTTTATGTCAGGATGCCCCATGGATTGCTTTGGATTGCATTACTATTATACAGCCTCTGTCAGGCGTGAGGTAAGCATGTATAAATGTGCTATACAATGAATGACTCACATTCCAAAACAAGCAACTTTACCTGCTTGAAAATCAGACCATTGTCTTTCTCCCTTTTGCTATGTAGCGCCAGTATCTCTTCTTGGTGTGTATATTTCTGATTATGTTTTTGCCAACATCCAGTAATTTATTGTAGCTTTCTTCAATTTCTTCTTTGAATAAGAAACTATTGAGTTAGCGCCTTAATTTAAGGTAATTATTTTCTTCTTTTATTGTCATTAGACCCCATATGCCATATATATATATATATATATATATATATATACATATATATATATATATATATATGAATGCTCATACACATTTTTTGATTATGTACATTTATATTTATGTGTTTTGTGCTTAAAATCAACCTTGAAATTCTACAGAAGCATTGAAAAATATTAAAAGTATATTTAATCTTAAAATACACATTCTAACTACAGGGGAACAGGAAGTATTTATAAAATAATAACATAAAAGTCTGTACCCAATTGCTATAATGTTTTGATGTAGGAAGAAGTTTTCTTAGACCACTGAAATTAAAGAAACATGAAACTAAAATATATTGAAGTATAATTTATATTGCATTTACTCTGTGATCAAATAGTATAAAGTTACAATTAAAACACCAAGCATCATATTCTATATGTTTTCTTTTCATCTTTAGGGCAGTTGTTTACTGAATGTTTGGCTTCCTGATGTGTTCCATTAATTTCTCCATTGTTTCCCAATTTCTACAATTTGAGTATGTGTAGCTAATGACTTTCAGAGAATCCACAAAAAAAAGTGGGATGTGAGGTCTTACCTAAGACATGAACCAAACAGGACTGCCATTTATTCTCATATATGCAGGAATGTATCCAAGATTTCTAGCATCCAAAGTCTAAAGTAACACATTTCTATAGCACAAACTGACAATTAGGATTGAAAATCTTGCTGTATTTCACTTACATTCTTTATAGTCCTCCAAAGTATATTTTTTACACAGTAAATTCAGTGTCAATTTAAAATCAGTGTTTTGCAATGTTTAAAAACAAATTTTGACTTCAAATAATAATATTTTCCAGCTTCTGGGAGATACACCAGAACAAAATACAATCTCTTTTCTCATACTAGTGCCTCATCTGTTATGAACAGTGAACAGTTTGCTGACAGGCGATTAGTCAAGCCGAGAATCAACAGCTTCAGATGCTTAATTTAAATAATAAGTGATTGCTTTGTTTGGATGTATTTTAAATAGATACTTGAGTAAGCTTCTGAGATGCATACTATAAATTTGTTGTTTATCCATATGACTTATATATGTTACATATAAGCACATGTGTTTATATATGCATATATGTATGTATGAATGTCTGTATATATATATATGTGTGTGAGTGGGTATGTGTGTGATCACACACCTATAAACAAGTACAGTTCTCCTTGGTATTCAGTAAATATACCATTGGCTTTTGGTCTGAAATACACACTAATAAAATGGCAATTTTATTAGGGTGCTATTTTATGCAATAAACATTCCATACTTTGACAATATACGGGGCCTTTTTAAACTATTTTTTTCTGCAAAAAATATATATAATGTTTGATTAACAATACTTTTGGGTTGTTAAAACAACCAAAACAAATTCACATGTTAAAAAAATTCTATTTGTTCAAAACTTATATATATGTGTGTGTGTGTGTGTGCTTTATTATGTTAAAATTGAAATATAATTGTATCATTTTTCCCTTTCTTTTCCTCACTGTAATCATTTCCATGCATCCTTCTTTGCTTTCCTCAAAGCCATACCTATGTCTCTGTCTATATGCTAAATATATACAGAGTCTGTTTGTTGTTACTCGTATTTATATGATTTCAGGAGTGATCATTTAGCATTGGATAACATATTAGGGGGAATCATCCCTGAGTAAGACTATTCCCCTGTTCTCAGTATTTCTTGGTTGCTTGTAGTTTTGTCTGTTGGTGGGGCCATACGAAATTTCCCCTTTGATGTTAGCATGTATATTAGTATACTTCTTTAGGTCTTATTTAGGCCACCACCTTGTTGAGTTATAGTAAAGCTTCCTTTTCATTATTCAGAGACTCACTCTCACACTGGATTTCCTGGTCCTCTGGCTTGCTTGTACAGTCTTTTCTCCCCCTCTTCCACAATGTTTCCAAAGCCTTAGGTGAAGAATCTATGTTGTAGGTAGAGCAGTTTGTGCTGGGTGCCCCCATTATCACTTGCTCTCTGCATTGTGGCCGGTTGTTGATTTCTGTAGTGTTCTCCGTATGTTGCAAAGAGAAGTATCCTTGATGAGGAATGTGAGCTCCACATCTGAGGTTATAAAGAGAAATATTTAGAATGCAGTTAGGAATTATCATGGTTTAGTAAGGTGCCATGAAAACGATGACTCAGATGTGTTCTACAAGAACACATTGGCTGTCTTCATGAATCTGTTTCTATGACAGAAGTCCGAGGGCTTTTTTTCATACTTTCAAAGATTTTTATGACTTCAAAACCACTAGAAACCACCCTGCAAAGGTCGTATACTTAAAAAAAAAAAAAGGAGCTGAATGTGTAGGTCCTCATAAATTCCTGCAAATGGTTACCTGTACCAGGTTTACTCTAAATTGCCAAAACTTGTAAGCAACCAAGGCAAACAAATAGACAGATTGTAGAACATTTAGAGAATATCTGGATACACAAGCTTGAAAACTATAGAAAGTCTTACTAGCAACTTAAGTGAATATAATACATGTAAGATGCAATCTTAAAGATTTATGTATACCATAATCTCAAGTATCGGATAACCTATAAAGGCAAATAATAGGAAAAGTCAAAATAGCCACTGATTGCTGGGAGTTGAGAGAAAGATATGTGTAAGAAGTAAAGGCCATTTGTATGCTAATGAAATATATCTGCATGTGTAAAGAATCCTATGACACTATTGTGGTTACTATGTCCTGCTCTGGTTTAGATATGGATTAAGTGTGTCCCCTGAAGATTGCATGACAGAAGTTCGAGTTCCAGTCCAGAGATGATAAATGATGGTCGGACTTTTAAGAGATTGGCTTAGCGGGAAGTCATGATGTCAATTGGGGTGGGTTGGGAAGCAATTAGTTCTCATAAGACCCTAGTTTGTACCTAGGAGACACGATTTATTTCCTCTAGAAGTGAGTTGTCATAAGTAAGAAAGAACAACTCCTTGCTGCTCTTTTAAATACTAATCTTGCCATCTGATTTATGCCTTTTATATGTCCATCTGAAATGATTCCATCTGTCCCTAAGAGCCTCACCAGACATCAGTTAGATACATCCCAGGTTTGTATCTTTAGTCTCCAAAACTGTGAGCTAAAAAAACATGTTTTCATTACAAAATATCCAGACTTTGATATTTTACTATGACAATAGAAAAATGGTATGATTTTACCTAATATTATATATTTACCTACCCATAGAATGTATAATGCCAAGAGTAAAACTTAACATAAAATATCAGCTCAGGGTGGTGATAATGTATTATTGCAGACTCACCAGTTGAGACAAATTATAGCTCTGGTGAAAGGCATTTATAATGAAGGCCCCTGAGTTTTGTGGGAATAAATATAAGATGTATGTATACTCCCATCTGTATTGTATTGTGAACCTGAAAATACTCTAAAATAAAGTCTATTAAAATTCTTTTACCACTCTAAAGCATCGGGGAGCTACATCATTGATAACTAACTCAATATGCAAAATAATCTCTACTCTTATTAACTGACTATGATAGAAATCTTAAGAAATTTTGAAACACCTGTAGTAATGATATAGAAAAATGGTGCCAGTTCTAAGAAATACTCACAGCTTTGTTGCAAACCAGTGAGAATGTTTACAAGATATGAGAATGGGAGATAATTCCTTAACACAGTCATTTTAAGTTATAATCCACAATTAACTAATTCCTATGTTTGTCACAGAACCAGATTTTTATTTTTTTTTTTTTTTTTTTTTTTTTTGGTTTTTTCGAGACAGGGTTTCTCTGTGTAGCTTTGCGCCTTTCCTGGAGCTCACTTGGTAGCCCAGGCTGGCCCAGATTTTTATTTTTTATGTTAACTTTATTACACTTACAGGTGGCCCTTCTTTTGCATGCATATCCTAGAGTCTTATTCTAATTGTGTAACTTCAATTATGTTTCTAAATTCTAACATCTCAAACCTTGTTTTATCTTTTCTCAACATAGCTTATAGCCCTATGGTATTTTAGAAGCACTATTTAAGTTAAGTATGTATTTCATAATAGTTCTAGGGTTCTAATTTGTCCATATATGCTAATACATTACTCCTAGAGTCACCATGTCTTTTTTTTTCCAAGAAAGGGTTTTTCTGTGTAGCTTTGTGCCTTTCCTGGAACTTGCTTTGTATGCCAGGCTAGCCTCAAACTCACAGAGATCTGCTTGCCTCTGCCTCCCGAGTTCTGGGATTAAAGGCATGAGCCACCACCGTCCCGTTAGTCACCATGTCTTAAGGGATCTAATGTAAGTGTGCTACAGCATTAAGAAAAGAAAACATCTTTCTTGATATGATCTGAATAGATAAAAGAGTATAAAATATGGAGGTACCTCAGAGGAAATATTAATGTCAATGTGGCCTTAAGGATCTCTCTTCTATGCACTTTCATTTTGTACAACTGCAAATAATATTTCATAAAATTGTTAGGAATGTACAATGTGACAATATAACTAAACAAATGCCACAAACTTCACATTCCTGCACAAATGTTAAAATATTGTTATTATATTTAGCTTCCCTACCGAGATTTTGAGTTCTATGAAAGGGCAGCCTTTGCTGGTTCTTTGAGCTCCAGCTTTGACAACTTCACCCTAGAGGTAACAGCTTGCCCAAGGCCTGACATGCAGCCCTGCTGCAATGCAAGCACCCACTGCTCCTTTTTGGCAGGTTGTGCTGATTTATGGGGCTATTTGATTTATTTAATGTACCATGCCTTTGATTGCATATACTCTATAGCAGTCACTCAAGATGCAAACAAACACATCATATGCTCTTTAATCACTCCCATCCCCCTTGTTATCAATCACTGCCAATAGCAGTGGAACAGCTGTGATTCATGCTGCAAAGTTAAGGTCATCAAACTTGGGTTTGCAGCAGTGAACAGCAGCAATTCTGTGCAACCTCTCCTCAGGTAAAGGTGTTCAGTCTTCCTCCAGTTCAGGGCAAAAATACAACAGAGATACAAGATGCTGTATTTGGAGAAAAGAAAAGAAAAATCTGGGGAGATCATGAAATAGGGAGAGCTCAGTGTGTTGATGTGTACCTGTAATCTAAGAATTTAGGAGTTTGAAACAGAGTGATTATGGATTTAAAGCTAATCTGAGCTACATAATGAAGCATTGTCAGTGAAGTAGGAAAAGAAGAAAATAATCATTAAGGAAAGAGAGGGGAAAATTGAAATATGACAGTAGCTTTTAAATGTGACTGACTAATATGAAACTGCAATGTGCAGAGAACATATAGAATAACACACCTACATTGTTAAATAAAGGAATATTGTTTAATACAAAACTGCTGTGCATTAACTCATTGAATCCTTCTTCACTTTTTCACATTACTTAAATTTTCATTGTTTTTTCTCATTGATTCTCATCTTATTCTTAAGTACAATAATGCTGTAAAAATGATATCTGGCAATGCTACAAATGTGATCACATTCTTTGATCTCCTTAGCTGGCCCAGCTCTAAAAAGAATGCCTGCATCTCAATTCTTTTGCACATTTACAGAAAAGATTAAAAGAAAATAGAAAGGCATTTTAATTTTTTCATGTGTTATATTGATCATGTTTTCCTACCCCAAACTCCTCCCATATACTCCCCACCTCCCAATCCATCCTAATGCATGTTCTTTTAAAAATATTTTCCTCCTCCTCCTCCACCACCACCTCTTGCTCCTCCTCTTCTTCCTTTTCCTCTTCCCTCTTTCCCTCTGTCCCTCCCTCCCTTCCTCTCTCCTTCACACCCTCCCTCTCTTTTCTTTCCTTCCTCAAAAAATAAAAGCACAAAAGTTAAAATAAAAAAGAAACAAGTAACACACACAAAAAACAAAAATGCCAAAACACAGTTTAATGAAACAAAAGGACACACACACACACACACACACACACACACACACACACACACACTCGGTCAGCCACACACACAGAACAAAAACAAAACCACACAGAGTTCATTTTGTGTTGACTGACTACTCCTGGGCATGGAAAGGGACCTACACTGCAGTAGGCTTGATATTCTCAGTGAAACCCCACTGGAGAAAACTGATTGCCCTTTTGCCAGAGGTTATCAACTGTAAATAACCTTTTGGTTACAGGTGGTAACCCCTTTCCACTGTCTCCTTTCAGTGCTGGGACTCTGTCTTAAATGTTGGCAGGTCTTGTCTGTGCAGTCACTATCTCTGTGAGTTCCTATGTGAATCACCCTTGTGTCCACAAGACACTATGTACTTAAGTCATCTTGTCACATTTGGTTTTTACAATCATCCTGCCTCCTTTCCTCATAGATTCTCTAACTTCAGAAGAGGAGTTTGATGAACATATTCTCTTTAAGGCTGACTGCTCCAAAGTCTCTGGTTCTAGGCACATTGTCCTGTTTTGTGGTACTATTATGTTCCCCAAAATATTGTGTACCCTAATAAACTAATCTGGGGTTAGAGAACAGAATGGCCACTATATATAGAGGCCAGAAAATGGTGGTACACACACCTTTAATCCTAGTATTCCAGTAGCAAAGATCTGTCTGGATCTCTGAGTTTAAAGCCACACTGGAAACAGCTAGGCTTGGTAACAAGAGCCTTTAATCACAGGAAGTGATGGCAAGAACCAGAAAGGTATATAAGGCGTGAGAATGAGGAACTAGGCTGGTTAAGCTTTCAGGCTTTCCAGAAGCAGTTCAGCTGAGATCCATTTGGATAAGGACTCAGAGGTTTCCAGTCTAAGGAAACAGAATCAGCTGAGGAATTGGCAAGGTGAGGTGGCTGTGGCTTGTTCTGCTTCTCTGATCTTCCAGCATTCACCCCAATACCTGGCACCAGGTTTGTTTTATCAATAAGTCCTTTTAAGATTCATGCAACACTGTTGAAACTCTGTGTTAATTCTCATCTACTGCAAGAAGCTTCCCTGATGTGGGTTGAGTTTTGCATATATATATATATATATATATATATATATATATATGCAAATTTTTGTTTCATATATGCATATATATATGAAACAACACATTGTTAGAAGTCATTTTATTCTTACATTTCTTTAATAGAGTATTGGTCAACTGCTCAGCTCATGACCTATCTAGTCTCAGTTCTTAGACCACTGTAGCAGTGTCATGTAGGGTTTCTGTCTCATGAAATTGCATTTAAAAAAAGAAACCAAGTGGGAAAAAGAACTAGTTCAAAGGAATAACTGTTAGCAACTTTTAAAGAAGTAATTAATTATAGATGAAGTCACATTGTGCTCTGAATTTACATAGATTATGAATGAAATTTTTTTGTTAAATTTCTACTTATAAAGATTTATATACATATTACTTATATATGTTGCATACTTTGGTCATATATAATTCATTTAATTGCTATATTTCCATAAACTTTAAAATTCATACAATGTGGAATATTAGGAAATCTGAAAATATTATAGTAACTTTGTGTAATTGCAAAGAACCAACCTTCTATAAACACACACACAGATGAATGTTCAGTATATATACAATAGATCCAAAGTTGCATACAAAGTAGATAGATGTTTTTTGTGATAGCTAGTATATAATAATGAAAATATGAATTATTCTAAGTCTCACATATCACATATTATATATATATATATATATATATATATATATATATATATATATATATATATTCAATAAATCAAATATTTGCAATTCCAGGAAATAACTGGAAGTATATTTCAAATGAAATCCAAAGTAACACAATGTGCTTGAAAAGGTCAAGTCTGATTTTAGACTTGATCTTTTGTCTGTCTCTTGGCTTAGAAGACACATTTTATTTATTTTTTTATTCTGGAATATTTTTCTGACTTCTAGTATTGAAAGCATTTAGATGAGACCAGTACTCGAAGTGACAATTGTCACTTTCAGAATATGGATGATATATCAGTAGCAGAAAGTTTTGTTTCTTTCTGAATGTCTGATGAGGTGATATTCCTTGGTACGAAGATCTTACAGATTAGTATCAAATCCTGAACAATACAGCTGCAATCAAGGACATTCCTCAGTTGGCAATCAATTGTTATGGAATAGATAATGTATTTTCCTTCAAAGCAGAAATAACTATCATCCAGATGTTATTAATCTTCCTTGAAATATTTTTAACATTCCAACATGCTGTATTAAATTATTTTCTTCCCTTTTTTATATTTTTGAGGAAACATTAAAAGTTCACTGACTTATTGTCAAATTACAGGCTCAGTCAAGGGCATTAAATTAACAACTTTCCAATAAATCATGCTAATAATTTACTATGTGAGATGTCAGTATGCATCAAACCTGCCCTTTAGAAAGACAATAAGAAGTTAGACTTGTAAACAGAAAATAATTTGATTAAGTATCTCAGGTCATATATGGCATACATCTAACTGTATGGGTACAGGTACAGGTACTATTAATGCACCTAAGAATAAATTTTAAAGAAAATGAAACACACTTTCTTTAGTATTATCTAGGTTTCTTTCATTTCCCCATGATAATGCTTTGGTTATTGATAGAGTGTCTTGTGATAACAAATTCTGAATGTATATTTGTTGTTGTAAATCATATGGGTGATAATAATCGTGGCTTTCACGTGCACTTTTAAATCATTTTTATTTAGGCATGTCATCTGTAAATTGCTCAAAAGTGTGCATTCATCATATATGCTTAATACAATCACAGTCATGTATTTTCTTTTTAATGGAAACTCTTCTGAATTATGAATTTTGTATTTGATTTTACTAAAGTGTGTTTATGTTAAACAAATACTCATAAAATGCTGTGATTCATGTTTGAAGATATTCAACATTTGGCTGTTTCTTATCCACTTAGGCACTATTTTGAAGAATATACACTTTGTTTTATTTGAAGATTTTTGAAGACTTGGTTTCATTTTGACTGATTGTCTATTTAAGTATAGTGATCAATTATACATGCTTGCTGATTTGCTGCAGCCTATTTTCTGACAAGATTAGAAGAGTATAAGATACAGTGTTCTATCATTTGTTATTTCAAAATACAGTTTTACTCACCTACTCTAAACATTTGTTAAATACTAGATTATGCTCCAGATATAAAAATAAATATTGGTACAGAGTTTTTCACATCCTCAGAGTTCATGGTCGCAGAATAATTATATCTACAGATGTTGTAAAGAAATAGCTATCTGGCCAGAGAGATAGCTCAGTGGTTGAAATAACTTGTATGAAAACTGCATGACCTGGGTTCAATCCTTGGAAACCAAATAAAGTTAGGATAGATCCAAGTCTAGAAAGTTGTTCTTCGAATTCTATGAGTATTCTGTGCTACATACATGCTACCACACACTTCATACACATGTGATAATAACAATCTAATTTAAAACAACAAGGAGATAAGGGCATGCAGAGTGCAATGAAGGTTTCCTGTAGGGATTTAGATTCAGATTTTAGGAGTCAACGAGCATGGGCATGCTGAAATGCAGAGATGGAGGCAGGATCATAACATAAAAAAGAATAGTATAGACATTTAAGGAGAAGCATGAACATACCTAATAACCCATGGATTAGAGACAAAAATATATATGAATTCATCATCAGGTGCATAGTCCTACAAGAGGTGTAAATTGGTATTTATTCAATGGTGAAATGAATAATTTGTTGGAATTAGAGTGTAAATTTAAGAATTACATTACTGACTAAAGACTATGATGAAGTCAATAACTGTTTTTTCTTGAATTTTAATATTTGTTTTTTTATGAAGACAGTTGATAGATGATGACGACGATGAAGACAGAAAGATAGATAGGTAGATAGACAGACAGATAGAGAGAGATACATATTTGTTTCTGTGTAGGCCAAGCTGGCCTTAATTCACTGTGTGGTTGAGAATGGTCTTGATGGTCACCACAACATGAAGAACTGTTCTAAAGGGTCACAGCATTAGGAAGATTGAGAACCACTGATTTAAGCATTTGAGTATTTCATCATAATTGGTGCATTTCTCTTGAAACTTTTTTTTTTCAGAAAACACACCAAATTAGTTTAAAAAATATCCTGTTTACCATTAAATGTCTGACTCTTTCACCTTTCTAATGTTCTATATTAGGAGAATTATAAAACCACATAAAACCCTGATGGAGTAACCCATCCTTTGTAATCCCATTGTTCTCCTACCAGGAGATAGATGGTAGAGACAGGGACATTTCCAAAAACTTGCTAGCCGGTTACACAGCAGTATACAGGAGAGGCACACCAAATTGACAATGAGGACTTATCCTCAAGGTTGACCTTTGATATCTGTGCACATGTTGTGCACACCCACTTACACATAGGAATAAACACATGACCAATTTACATGCATACTCACACACACACTCAATGAGTGAGAGTCGATGTGGCCAAAACACTGCAAGCAATTGTGTAAATTTGATTCCATCAGGTTAAAAACATTGAATCATTTGTTAAGTCACTATTAAAAACAGTGCAAAATGAGAATTATAGAATAATGCAAATGTTGTTTTCCTAAGTATTTAATATTGTAAAAAGACCCTTGGACAGGTGAGAGAAGATGATGAGTACATAGAACGTAAAGGAAGACATATAACATGATCTTAAGAGTGCAGGAGAAAATGTTGGTGTTTTTTGAGTTTGTTTGTTGGTTTGCTAGTTTTCATTTCCAAGTGATATGGAGATAAGTTCTACTAAGAACAAGTGAAGGTAAGGATTTAGATGTTTGAAATGAAATTGAAATAAAATAGTTATCTCCAAGAAAAAAGCTAATAGGGATCCAGGGAAATAAATGTAGTAAGGTTTGATGGTCTTAACATGAGGTTATATATTCAGTCTCAGCAGTGAGAATTGATTTGAGTTACTTTTTATTAAATGAGTTGCATCCAAAGGAGGTCCAGGGATTGATTCTGGTGTTGATCTGTGAATTCTAAAGGCAACCCAGGCAAGAAGGGAATTGGGCATTGAGGAAAGATGGAGTTACTAAGAAGGCAAAGGATGCCTTATTGTAGAAGCAAAAGATAGTTGAAGCCTGTATGCCAAAATACTTCTAAGACTGTGTGTCAGGGACCCCAGATTCTCCCACTAAGTCTTTACAAGTCCACTTGCGGAAAACACTTTTATATATGTATCATTGTAGGTTACTACCTAGATTCAAATCAAGGATGGTGATAAATTTGTAATGAAGAATTTGATATTAAATATATGATTTGTGTATTTCATACCAATTATGTTAACTATATCATAGTTATACTTCAAAAACATTTATGGAGAAAATCAATAATCTGTGATATTCTTCATCCACTTATTAAGCCAGAGATAGAATGTCATGGTTTATTGTCCGCTAGCATTGTTATCAGCACATAGTAGGCCATTCTTAAGTACAAAATGTATTCACCGATATGTATATCCATGAGTCATATTTAAATAATAATTATTCCTTTAACTAATCTCTATAAGCATATTCATCATTAAAGATAATTAGATTAAATGAATTATACTGAATATCCTCACACATATTATTTTTATTCATATACAGTTCTGAACATCCAGAATAGGGCCAGGTTTCTTCCTTTCTACCAATGGACTGATTGCCAACTATGATTAAGAAACTTTTAATGAGGCATCTTATACAAATCTATAGCTCATGTGTAGGTGCACGACAGACTGTCTGTCATTCAGGAGACATGTTAGGTCTGCATTGTACACATGCAATCAAAATATGGAAGAAGTTAAAAAAAGTAGTAGGGATCCAGGCAGGAGACAAGTTCTTCAATTTATAGTTTTAGCATGCATGTAGGCCACTAAGAATGAATTTTCCTCTAGCTCACATACCATTCTTTCATATTTGTTGAGGTCTGTACTGAACTTGAATTTAACTTCGTGCAAGTAGAAACAATTATTAAAAGTCATATTAACCATCTTCCTCCATTATTAAGGAATCATATTTTGTCTTTTTAACATTCACAGTCTTTGTGAACTGGAAATATATTGTGTTATATACTTATACACAGACGTTATTTTCTTAGTGTAGTCAAAATAAAGTTTATTTTGGAAGCTTTTGTTAAAGGACATTTAGATTTTTATTTTATTTTTCCTGATTATGAAGAACATAGTGACAGAAGCTTATATATTTTTTTCAAATGTTCTATGGTCATTCTTTCTAAATATTAAGGTAAATGTTACTATAGACTTTTAAAAATGTAAACTAATTAGTGATTACCTATAAATGAAATGAAAATAACATAAAAATCTGAATTTTTATATTTTTGAATATAATATTTTTGAATTTCTGAATTTTTTATATTTTGTTAATCTAAATGCATCTTTCATTTTAAAAATCATGAAAATTAGATTATTTTTAATTATTCTTCTCATAAATAATGCTGCAAGAAACATCTTTGCCATCATTTTATATGAGTTTCATGCTTATTTTTTTCTACTAGATGTAACATGTTTGTCTCAGCATGAAGTTGCATTTTTATTGACTTTCAAAACAGAAAAATGATTGTGCAAATTAACATACCCTCTAAAAGTATATGTGGTTACAGATTTATATAGGACAGAGAAAATGGCACTTGATTGTCTAAGAACCATTACTTCTTTCCATCTCAGACTAATATCAGTCATTCTTCTGCCTCTTTCCTCTCACGTACAGTTTCATGGTTGTATTGTTCTTCCCTTAACCAATAAATGCAAGCCAGGCTTCAGGAAGTCCTCTAGCTGATCTCCTCTGCCTATATGTCTTCCTTTATCTCTTATATTCTGCACGATTCTTACGTATTTTTGATTCTTTGATTAAGTTAAATTTCAGTGTGGAATGATCTATAAAATATCTAAATCTAAAGATCTAGCATGATTTGTGACCTAAAGTGATATAAGTACTTTCTCTTTATAATGACCCTTTCTTAATTCACCATGATTCACAAATGGAAGAGTACAGCTATGATAATTTGTCCATATTCTGGTTCAACCCAAGGTTTATAATCAATTACAGCTGGGAGAGTTTGCCATTTCTATTTACTGCCGCTGTTTCAGATTTTAGTACTCTGCTAGAAAACCAGAAGGGCTATGTGAATATCTGTAATTACACTTGCCTTTTAAGGGTTGTCAATAAATTATATAATTAAGGAGTATCTAGATGAGACCTTTTTAACAATGGCCAGTTTACTAAGAGGGCAGTGTCCTTCCATTTCCCCTTTTTCTTTTAATTTTTATTGATTCTTTATGGATTTCACATCATGCATTACAGTCCCACTTATCTCCCCATCTCCTCACATCTATCCTCTGGCCTTGCATCCCCAACCCAAAACAAACCAAATTAAAAAAAAAAAAAAGAAAGAAAGAAAAACAAACAAAACAAAAACATTAAAAAAAAAAAGAAAAGAAAAGTCTTGTAATGGATGCTGTAGTGTGGCCTGTTGAGACACACAATTTACCCCTTAGTCTATTTACCTTTTCTTGCAAGTGTTCATTGCTGGGAGTCATTCATCTGACTCAAGGGCTGAGGTCTCTGTTACACTGCTGATAATGGGCTCTCACTGGGACTCCTCTTGGATATCCTGTTGTTTTCCTATGCCATGGAGATCCTGCTGTTTTGGGTCTGCAGGTTTGTTCCCTTCACATGCTCCAAGTTCATAGATTTGGTGTGTGTTGGGGTGGGCTAACTCATAGCCCTGGTTCTGGGCCTGGGTGGCAGCCGGGTTAGTCAGCTCACTAGGTTCCCGTCATTGTCACTACCTGAGTGAGCTCTCTCACACTGCCTCTGCCAGCTCACATGATGCAGCCTACAGCAAGGATTCAGCCCAGTTCTCCTGCTCTTGGACTCTCATATCCAGGTTCCTCTCACCCGCATCACCCGGGCCCGCTCTACTGTTTTTCCCATTCCAGGTGCAGGGCCTTCTCTCCTGATTGCTGTAGGCGGAATGAAGAGAAGGCTCAGCTTTCCTGCTCTTAGGTCTCAGGGCTGGCTCCCTTGGGTTTTTGACAACAGGGTCAACTCTATTGTGCTGCCCAGACAGGAAGCCCAAATATTAGTATTGTATAATAAAAATATGTTTCCCTCCCCAAACTTCCATACACTAGTTAACAATTATTTAGGGAGAGTGTTCAATAAATAAAGTGCCTGCCGTGCCAGCGTGAAGACCAGAGTTTGACCACTGGAACCCACGTAAAACGCCAGGGATGGTCACACAATCCTATGTCTTGGAAAGTAGAGATAGGTAGATCCCTAGTCTTCACTGGCCAACCAGCCTGCCTAGTCTAATTGACTAAGTCAAGCAAATAGGAAACTCTCTCTCAAGGAAAGAAAGAGAAAAATAGATTCATGGCATCTGAAGAATGACACCAGAGATTGATCTCTGGCTTCCACAGTCATGTATACACAGATTCACCTACACATTATACTGCACAGACACATACATGCGCACACAAATAAATTCAAAAATATTTAAATATTTCTAGTGCATGAAATAGTTGAAGTTATAATAAAGTTATAATATATATGTATATATATATATATATTATAGGCTCTATAACTTTATATTTTTATAACTTTAAGTGTGAATCCAAAATTTATAGATTGAAATGCCGGGAGCTGGTGACGCACACCTTTAATCCCAGCACTCCGGAGGCAGAGGCAGACAGATCTCTGTGAGTTCAAGGCCAGCCTGCTCTACAGAGCAAGATCCAGGACAGGCACCAAAGCTACAAAGAGAAACCCTGTCTCTGAAAAAAAAGAAAGAAAGAAAGAAAGAAAGAAAGAAAGAAAGAAAGAAAGAAAGAAAGAAAGAAAGAAAGAAAGAAAGAAAGAAAGAAAGAAAGAAAGGAAAGAAAAGAAAAGAAGCATACACAAGAAAATAGCTTTCTACCAATTGCACAGGTAATAAAGAAATGCAAGTCAAAATACAAAACAAATTCTCAATGCTCCTAATGACTGGTTCCAAGTAACAGGAGGGCATCTGTGCATGTGGTTCATTCCATCTGCTCATGGTAGAAGAACATAAATTTTGTTTGAAATTTTCTGCTTATTTCCTATATTAATTTTTAAAACATTCAAATCTCCTTTCATTCTTGTCTTCCTTTTTGGTGCCTTTGTTCCTTCTTCCTTCCCTTTTGCCACTGAGTTTTTACTGTGGCCTAGATCAGCTCCCCAAACAGTATCTTCCATTAGAAATCCAAGCATGAAATGAAAATGCTTCATCAATTAAATAAACATTTTCCTGCATAATTTAAAAGGAAGATTTATACTCATAGCAATATTGAAATTTTCACTCTTTTCTGGATTCTAAGCAAAATACAGATATACTTGTCCATACGTTTCACAGTATTTTCAGGCACACAATCATTAGTGTTGTTATCAATGCAATTATTGTGATTTTAATGAGTTTAATTTATTTCCCCTAAAGTTTTCTTGTGCCTTCATAATTATCACATAGTGCTAGGAAATGGGACAAGTTATCAAAGGCAGTTCATTAAAGACAGCCTTTATTAAGGCATTCTTGGTGTCCAAATAATTAATTTAGAAACATAATTTATTTATCCCTGCATACATCCCTAAGAGTCACATTTAACAACTAAAGGTTTTGATAGTTATTCATTCCACAGATCTCAGGCACCATTTGTGTTGCTTTCTTTCTTTTTCCTCTCATTTCCCGTCTTTCACCTGAAAGAGACACAATCATGGATTTTAACAAAGTGCTGTCGCCCTCCCTCAATAGCTAGAGTCACCTTGAAGTGGACTTCGCAGAGGTCCTTTTTGCTCCTCTTTCTCTGGCTCCTCTGATTTCAGATCAGCTTTACAGGAAGTACATATCTACTTTTAATGACAGGGTTCAGGATGTTCTGATGAATGTCTGTCCCTTAGCCCTGATTGACACCAGCAGGCTGTGGAGGATGACAAATTGTCAGACAACAGATCAATCTGTTTTCTCCATTAAGTAATGAGTAATGAAAGGGCAGAGCATGGGGGTGGGGGTGGACTTTCCGTGATACCTGGAGGCCCGCAAAAGATATTTGTAAATCAAACATGTTAGCAGTCTGTGTGCACTTATTATACATGCAGAACTGTGTGTGTTTGAGTGATGAGAATCGAATACTCAACAGATACCTTCAACAATGAAACAAGGAATAAAAATGATGGGGAGAGATGTGTTGAACAAGCTGTGAATGTAAAACATTGTTTCCCTTGAGGATGAAGAGACTGTGTTGTGTAGAGAGATGAGAATGTTTTTTTAAAAGCTTGATATCAGATACTTGAAAGTAAGGAACCTATTAATTATTAGTTATTTAGCATGAGTTTTGTTTAATCAAGAGGATTTATTTTTAATAAAACTTTGACAAAATGTTTACTTCAGAGCATATTTCACTGATGTTGTACCTGGGAATTGTCAAGACATACATATTTCACCTTAGTTTGTCAGTTTAAAATTTCAAACAGAAAGAAACCGACACTAAATCTGCAGCTTTTCAAGAGGTGTTTTCTATTGTTTTGCAGAACCAATAAGTTAGAATTCAAGTGCCAACTTAGGTTTTATGTGTGACAGAAGTAAAACATTCATTTTAGAAGCCTGGAACTTCCTAAAGAAACGTTCTAATATAAGACAATTAGGTGACATTTTAACTTCCCTTTGAAGACATACACATGCAGTGAGTGACTTTAAACAGAGATTCTAAAAAATTAATAATAAAGGTAAAAGGATTTTAATATTTGAGGAATAAGATGATTTATTCAGAGGGACTAATTCCAGGCTGGACCATGAAAATTGGTGTTTTTCTCTTATCTCCTGCTTCCATTCAAGCTTTTTTGTTTACTCTGTTTAAATCAAACATTTACATATGCATAAGGACAATAAGTATTTTAATAGTTTTTGTAAAAATATTTTTCTTTATATTTGCAGTGAGATAAAGGAATTATTAAACCAATGCTTAAAATTTCCCAACTAAATGTTAATGGTACAACTTAGATGATCAGCACTTACAGTAAAAACATGGTTTCTATTGCAAAAATGAATTTGTAATTATAGTTTCATTGCATTAAGCTAGCTTGAAATGAGTAAAGAACAATGAATGTTTAATGTCCAAATTGCATTAATAATTTTATCCTTAGAATATGGGGCTACATATTGTTACTTTTTTCAATGCAAACCTTGAATTATCAATTAGAACACAGTTCATCTAGTTCAATATCCTGCACTCTATAGGAATTTTCCTTCTGCATTTTGTTGTGTAGTTCCTTTGAAGCATCTCTATGATCCAAGGCACAACCACGATTCTCAGGTACTCCAATTAGTTTATAGAGTTGTTGCATGTTCACAGCAAACTACAAGTACTGATTTGAGCTTTGTTTGCTGAAAGACCTAATGTCTTTTTCAAGAAAAACTAGAATAGTAGTATATATGATTTTATGTTGCCATAATAAAAGAAACACAATAGATGTCACATATCTAAATGATTTGAAAAAGAACATCTTGCCAAATAAACTGGCAGAAACTAGGTACTCATTATATAATATATAAGCTATACTTTAGTATTAGGATATAACATGGATATGATGATTCAAAAATAATAACATTATATAGAACAAGCTAAATTTTTTTATCCCCCACAACCACCATCCATAAAAAAGACTAATAATAGTGTTTCATATGTCATCTAAAGTCAAGCCATATTATATCCTCAGAACTAGAGGTTGGCTAAGTATTGAAGATAATTAATTTAGTATCAAAACAATCAACTGCTCAGGAGATTCCCCAGGGGTGTTCAGCTCTCTAAGGATTTCAATCCATAAGAAACAAAGGTGAACTATGGTAAAATACTTTCCACTTTACATAGGAAATATACTTGAAATTTCAAAGTAGAACCTTTCCCTTCAAACACATAGAATAACAGGCTTTGGTAGTGGTTGGCTTTAATCCTAGCATGTGGGAGGCAGAGACAGTCAGATCTCTGTGAGTTTGAGGCCAGTCTGGTCTAAAGAGCAAGGTCCAGGACAGGCTCCAAAACTGTACAGAGAAGCCCTGTCTAGAAAAACCAAACCCAATCAAATCAAACCAAACAACCATCCCACCACTACTGTGTCTAAGAAGAGAGTCAGCTTTAAAGTATTTAGCACCAGAGTATTGAAGGGCAGCTGGAGAGAGTCAACAGAGAAGAAAAAAAAAAAGGTATTCTAATACAACATTTCCTGTTATGGTGCCAATGAAACAAACTTTAAGCTTTGAGCTAGAAGAGGAAGACTTCCTTCCAAGAAGCTTCTCATGAAGTTGCAAGTCCTGCTTGAAAAAAAAAAGGTGCAATTGTCATGTTTAGTAGTGGTGAAATGTTTTATTATTTAATGAGACTAGATATTTAATTATTTAATTAAGAAAGTAATTGGTGACTGGCTATAAGAATTCCTATTGCTTTGAAGTGGTTGGGGACAAGATGGTTCTGCCAGAGTTTTCATCCAAGAATGGAGAAGTGCTCCATCTGACTAAAACTTTTGGGAAATATGCACACAAAATAAGTGGCAATTAGTGACAATATGCAATTTATGTTACTGTTGTTTATTCAGTAAATATCTTTCTGATGTGGTGGTTATTTTTCTAAACACTGGGGATATGACAACAAATGTGACAATTAATCTTTCCTTAACTGTAAAGAGAGTAGGGAAAAGAATAAGCAGATTGGACACCATTCTGTGCTAGTGAAGCTAGTGAAGTGTTATAGGAACTATGATGATGAGTACCAGGTGAACCTGACTTGAACCTTGGAAGTGAGGAAATGGATGCCGAATTTAATTATGTCTCTGTAGAGTTGAAAGATAAATAGACATCAGTCTGATGGACCTGGGGAGAAAGCATGTGGCAAGCAGGAAAGGACTAGATCTGAAGAAGCAGTCTGAATCATGAAAGACAAGAAGTTGAGTGGGAGTTTTGATTCTATAGAGAATAGAAGATTCAAAATTATTCTAGAGCTAATTAAAAAATAGACTGGAGAAATAATCCTGACATTGGAAGTTCTAGAAAAGATGCTAACAAAACATGGTTTCATTTTATGGCAACTGGATGTTATTTAAGGGCTTTCAACAGGAAATAACTTGACATATAAACATTATTTTCTGAAAATTCAAGTTGGACCTTTCGAGAATAAGCTAGATAAGACATTGAGGAAATTGTTTTAAAGGAACAGAGACAAAGACATACACATTTTAATAATTTAAACATGCAGGACACAGCTATAAATATGATAACAGCCTTGATCTACTTCCCTGGAATTAAAGAAACTTCACTTAATCCTTCTTTACCAACCAACATGCAATTTTTTTGTCTTTGGCTTCTTATAGGACAGCAGAGTAGTGTAGGTGCAAGTGCATTACCTGTGAACCAGATATTCCCTATGAGCAAGAGAATACAGGCATAAAAATGAAAATAAAATCTTTAACTCCAGAATCTGGACCACACTCTTACAGCCTGCCATGCTTCCCAGCCAAATATGAAGAGAAGCTACATCATTCTCCTAAGGCTAAGAATACACATATCAATTCCAAATGAATGAATGCCAGTTTCATTAAGATTAAGATGACTTGCTTTTAATACCTGAGGACTTTGAATTATTTCCCATTTTATAGGCACAAACTAAAAAAATATAGTGAGTCTTTTTCTGCAGTTGCAGAATTATTTCCACTCATCTGTTAGAATGGCCATGTATTTGTATCAGTGCAAGCCCACAACAAATAGCTCTCTACCAATATTTATCTTGGCAGTCTTCAAGGCCATTCTTACATCCTTCTAGCTCTGAGATCTACATGTTTCAGATTCCTCCAACAGCAGCATTATAATGTAGGCCTGTGCAAGAGAATGATGTATCATGGTAATTCTAATGCTGTTATTTCCATATGATTTAGATTGTAATTCTAAAGCATTATTTAGATATAACACCAAAGCTATCTCTGAGGAAATTTTGTTCACTCCAGCAGGGAAGGCATAGTCCTGTTTTGTGCATGAATTATTAAGTACGCACTTAAAAGTTTGCAGCCGTTGTAAATTGGAAAACCTTATAGTTTTATTTGATGAAAATGAGAAATGACTGAAATCCTACAGCTTTCAAGGCCAAGGAAGACAAAAGAAAAGGAAACAAAGATTGTAAACTTAGCTAAGACCTGAGCTGTGTCCCAATTAAAAGGAAACAATACTGGCAATGGTTTGACCCAGCTAACAAATAGGCTCTGCTTTATGGAAAGGAGTGTAAATAGAAAGGTGTTTCTTCAATGAGGACTGAGAAACACACCACTTTGATTTTAAAAATCATTGCTTCAAGTACTCATGCGCAGCTGGGCATGTGGTTTAAATAAATAACTTCATGAAACATGTCTGCTTGCATTAGGAGGGAAACATTTCAGGTCCATGTATTTTGGTATTTACTGTTTGATTCCAGCAACATTTCTTTAATAGTAGCTTAACAAGATATTAATAAAGTATGGAGTAAAGCCTCTACTCATCACCTGTCTAGTATAAGGGCATTGGATAATCTTCATAGCTTTCTAAGTCTCTTTTATTCATAACATGTATAAAAAGTCTATTATCTCAATAAATTTAAATAAAAATTTAGAACATTTCATCTATAAGTAAACAGTTTTTAGTGTCAAAGGCTGAGCATCTCTGAGGCACATAGGATAAAGTATTGTGTCATACCCCTTTTTATTGAAAATTTTGTAAAGGTTTGGCAAATTTTAAAAATAGAAAGAAAAGTCACTGCATATTCTCCAATCAACTTTAAAATGATTAGAACTATGCAACTTAATTTCTATATGTTACATATATGCATAAACCTATAGTTCAGTCCTAAAACTATTTGAAACATGTTTGTAGATTAAACAACACTTCAGCAAATAAAACAATACTTCAACATACTTCCCTATCGAAAAGATCTTTCCCTTAGTGTGAGGTATACATATCTCAATTAATAAAGTTGCTAAATGTATATAGCCTAAAGAAATAGCTCCTCAATATACAAATTGTCTTAATTACTTTTATTTTTCCAAACTAAACTAATAAAGGGTTACATATTTTCTTTTTAGTTAATACATTTAATTTTATTTATTTATTTTTTTTTTGGTTTTTCGAGACAGGGTTTCTCTGCGTAACTTTGTGCCTTTCCTGGAGCTCACTTGGTAGCCCAGGCTGGCCTAGAACTCACAGAGATTCACCTGGCTCTGCCTCCCGAGTGCTGGGATTAAAGGCGAGCGCCACCACCGCCCGGCTAATACATTTAATTTTTATTTGAGTTTCAGATTATCACACGATTTTATCTCAGTCCATTTTTGCACTTGAGGCTGAATAACTTGTAACAGAGATCTCTTTCAAACAAACTAGATTCTGATAATTCCAAACACAGATGACAGTGTCTGGCATTTAATAGGGCTCTTTCCATATGGCAAAAGCTGAATGACAAGGACAAATAAAAATGTGAAACCTGTAGCCTCCCAAGGCAGAGGAGACCATACTGCTTCCTGAAGGCCTTTCCACGAGATCATTAATGGACTGATGGAAGTGGGGCTCACAAACACCTCCAAACCTTCACCACATCCAAACACAGTTACAATGGGTGTTAGGATCTGATATTGAGGAAAACATTGAACTAGAGTAGTTCTCAATAACATGCATTTATAAAAGGTTGGTCTCAACGTATATTCGGATGAAACGAAGTTCTTTTAACATTATTTACTAAATGCATTGCTTCTTGATGAAGCCTAGAAGTCACAGAAGGCCATGCTTTTGGATTTTCTGATTGCTGCTGGTTCTATTCAATATGTAACTGACCAACCTTATTTCCTATAAACAGAAAACGGTGACTAAACCCTTGATTATACCTAAGATAAAGTTTTTTGTTTGTTTGTTTGTTTTGTTTTTTTCACAAGACATCTTAGCCAGGCCTGATCCTAACTACATGGCAGGCTGAGGCAGGGCAAAAACAAAGAAACACCTTGAGGTCAGACTGAACTAAATAGTAAGTTCAAAGCTAAAGTGAACAACCTGAAAGAGTGAAAAGAAATCTGAGACATAACCCAGGCATCGAGGGCTTGCTTTCCATGTGCAAGACATTGAGTTCAATATCCAAAACTAAAGAAGAAAGAAAGGCAGGGAGAAGAAAGCAGCTTTGATGAGAGTCTTCTGGGTTGCACCCCATCAGGAGATATCAAGTTGTCATAATGTTTATGAAGTTAAGGTTGATTACTTGGTCAAAGTGATCATTTGAAAATTTCCTCATTTGCAGATATCTAATTTTTTCTATAAGGTTTATTGATTATCATTGAGGTTATATGGTGTGATCTTTTCCATATGTTCTTTTAAATTAATAACTTTCAATGTGTGCACATAGCTTGCTGGAAATAGTTTAGGCCATACTGAAGGTCAGATGACAGGTGGTGTCACAACAGAAAGATGAGAGTACATCTTAAAGCAGGACGCCAGGGAGCCAGCCCCACTTCAGTGCAGGCTTGCTTTTACAATGAACCACACTGGTGAGTGTGCAGGGGTCCCAGGAGAGTTACTTTAAGTTCTTACCTGGTTGTGTTCCATAGTTAACTAAGGACTTATCATGAAATCATATCTTTCATCTCTGCCACATGAATACCAAGCTTTCAGCATATGAACCCTTAGCACACACACTTAGATTCAGATTAAAACAACTGGTTTGAGGTATCCAGAAAGTTATCTGATAACTCTATAAATAATCAACCCAGAAATAATCAGTTCCTCCATTCATTCACAAGCCATAAGACAGCAATCCATAATAAATTACAGAAAAAAATATGATCAATAGATGAGGATTATGATGAATAATGCACAAAGAAAAAATATTCCATAAAGATTAGAACTAGCCAGGCATTGGTTGTGCACACCTTTAATCCCAGCACTCGGGAGGCACAGCCAGGTGCCTTTCCTGGAACTCACTCTGTAGCCCAGGCTGGCCTCACACTCACAGAGATCTGCCTGCCTCTGCCGCCTGAGCGCTGGGATTAAAGGCATATGCCACCACTGGCTGGCTTGCCTGGGCTCTCTTATGTATAGAGTTTCAATGGCTTGCATAAACAGCTTTACAATCAACTCTTTACTTCCTTAACTTTCCAAAAATGGTTACAATAATAACTAGTTTCTTCCTTGCCTCTTTCGTCTTCGGTGCCCCCCAAACTCTCCTATCAGTAATTATTACCTTTTTGATCTATATCTCTACTGTTAGAGGCATAAGTAGTCTTGCAAGCCACAAAGGGAGTTTTCTAACTAGGCACACCTAGAGGTAGAACAGTGTGCCCAGTTGGCAGCACATGCAGTTACAGCATCATGCAGGGTGAGTGACAGTTTGTCTCTAGCAGTTAATATTTGCATCTGATAGAGTCTGGGATCTCATGATCAACCAGCCAAAGCTGGATCAATCCATTCTGCATTCTGTGCTACTCCATCTCCTCTGGGGATATACCAGGTTTTTCTATTTATCCTATAGGAAATACAACTTTCAAACTTACTCTTAATAGTTGGCACTATTTATCCCTTGTTCTCATGTCCTTCTACCTTAACCTCTTAGGATATTGACACAGTTATTGGAAATGAGGGAATGGTGAGTTTCTATGATTCTGCTTCATTCCTTGTTCCTAGACTGTTCCCATTCCATCTATTTAAAAACATTTCTCAAAAACCCTAGTGGTTAAAATCATTCCATTCAGAACAGTGCTACAAACATGTAACATTAAACTTCATGACCTATTGTGACTCATTCAGGCCAGCAGCATGGCTAGCACGGTGTAAGAAAGGAGAGCAGGTAGCACATGTGTTCCTGAGGTCATGCCCAGAAGTGTGCAGCAAACTGTGTGCGAGTCTTTGGCAAGCAGGTCAGGGGTTCCAGTGCCTTGCCACAAGGAGAGCCATTCCTCCCATTCTCAGTCCTTTTTCCCTAAAAACGTCACATGGCTCCCGCTATAAGATGGATTCAAAAATTGTAAATCTTTTCAGAAATACAACCATAATTTTATTTAAACAGTACAAATCTTTTCAGTAATACAACCATAATTTTATTTTTTGAAGAAGGCTAAATACTATTCACAAGGAATCATCAGTAATTTCGATTGTAGCTCATTGTGATAGAAGATTTTAGCAAGAGGATTCTAGGTTTATAATAGTTTTCTTAGATAAGATTGCTACTTGTTCAAATTTTATATACACTTGGCTATATGAGCAGGTTTGAATATCTATATTTTCATGAATATCTATATTTTCAGAAATAGCATTTACTCTAAAACAAAACCATCTAGTGCACTTATCATTCAATATATTAATTTTAGTAGTAGTCCTGCTCCTGGCACAGAATGACAGCTCTACATTTGAAAGATGTCGGTGGCAGTGATATAAGTGGCTCCCATCTGTGTAGCACTGTCACATCTGCCAGTTCTTACAGTGGAACAGAGGGTGCAGACACCAAGTGCGGGAAGCAGCAGTCTGACTCTCATCCTGTTGGGTAAACAGAATATTTTTGTCTCTACTGACGTATCAGTGGAACTAAAATAAACTAATAGCAATCCAGTTCATTTCCAAAATGGGTTACAAGTTTATTTTTATTACCTGGCATGATAATATAAAAATGTCAAATGGTTGGAAATCACCTCTCTGAGATTTAAATGATCCTGTCTATTTGATCTAGGAAATGCTTCAGAATTTGGTTGCTTTGAGTAGCGCTTGCTAGAAAACAGGCTAGCTGTCACCCTCAGAGTCAGGTTTCCCATGAATGTTTTCATGTGTCAACTCCTCATCTAAATTTGTTCCATCTTTTTCCACATCATGTTTAGTGGCATATGCTCTGTGTGCTTCTGTTTTGTCACAAAAAAAAAAAGATTAAAGAAAGAAGTTTAGATAAAATCAGCAGAAAGTCACCAATTATGTTACTGGATTTGTTGTTATTCCATAGTTAGACCTCATATCACTTAAACATGAAAGATTTTGGCTTTCTTTCAGAACTGCATGGATTAAAGGGGTAAAATAATAAAGAAATAAGGTAATTAAAGAAAGATATTGTTAAAAATGGGAAAATTATCACTGCCACTAGCAATGTTAACATATGATTAACATCATAACTACTAACCAGTACTGGGCCACTAACTAAGGCAGTAAATTTTCATAGGCAAAGCTAGAGGAAAGCTGGGTCAGTTAAGAGCTAGCTACATGGGCAACCACTGTGATTTAGTCCATGTTTTATAACTGATGGTGATTTCCTTATTAAAATTTTGGAAGATAATTTCTCTAAAATTATTAAATCATTGACAAACAGTAAAAATGAAAAATGACCATCAACAAAATCTTTCTTTAAATTCTTGAGTATTAGTAAAATATTTGTCTTTTAGAAAGCCATGCTCATGTTGGTTCTTCTTGTTGGTGGTGCTAAGAAATAAAAATACTTTTGTTTCTTTGTTTGACTCTTGGTTCTGTTAAATAGCTAAGATAAAGTTCACCCTTAACCAAAAATAAAGACATGAGCCACTTTTACAGATGAGCAATAAAACCCCAAATCTCCTCACTCCATGGTAAAATGGTAAAGTATGAGGCAGGCTTCAGCAGAGCCTATGGGTGGAGGGAAATATTCCTAGCTCTTTATTATGATTCAGAAACTCTTTAAGTCTCAACTTTATGTTGATCAAAGTTGAAGAGACAATGTGTTGTATCAGCCAATGAAGGGTGTTTTCAATTCGCCCTGATACATTGCCACCATTTTATGATTTTGGCCATGGACAAAATGGTTTCCTTCTCTGAGCTCCAAATTCTCATTCTGGAATTGAAGATAAGAATCCTTAAATTTGAGATGGTACAGAGGATCGATTGAGACTCACCACAGGTACTCCCTGAAAGAACTTGATGTTGTATTTCTTATTATCCATAATTATTATTCAAGACACACCAGCTTGGTCTTCTTGATCTGAGAAATGTTAAACATTTCACAAAACTTGACAGCCTAGAAAAGCCATGCAATAAAGTGCTAATGTTTCTAACATTTTCAGCAGTGGAACTTACACTATGAACATCAACAGCAGAATAGTCTGTTGTTAGGCATGTAAGGCACCACTAGCACCTCTTAGTTGAAGGCAGGTGGTTCTGTATTAAACAGATTCAGGCCAGACAAATTGCCAACACATACTGGCAGGGCAGGGCGTGTGTGGCCAAAACTCATAATCCTAACCAAGAAGCAATTTGCTATTGATAACTTGTTGGGAAAGGAAAAATCATTCGTCTCCAATGGAGTGATACTTGTTGTATCAACCATACCTCAGGGCTGGCTTAATTATCAGGTGTAATTGGTCCATAAGAAGCAGACTCTCAGGTTTTGCTATGTCTTTTTGTTCATTTTGGTTTTGTGTTATTATTGTTTTGTTTGTGTGTTTGGGAGAGAAATAATATGAAGATAGTTGAAGAAGGAGATAGGGAGGATCTGAGAGGAGTTGGGGAAGGGAAAAGAATATAATCAAAATTATTATATGAAATGTTTAAAAGTTAAAATAATAAAAATTATTTATAAAAGAAAGCAGGCTGAGCAAGCCATGAAAAGGAAGCCAGTAAGCCTGTTTCTCCATAGCCTCCACTTTAGGTCCTGCATCTTTGTTCTTGCTGAGTTCCTTTCATGATGGAGTATGGTTAGCACATGTAAACCAAATATAGCTTTTTACCCCCAAATATGCTTCCAGTCATGGTGTTTATTACAGCAATAGAAAGCAAGCTACAAATAACTCTAAGATTTTTTTCTGCCATATATTTTCTACTTAACTCCCAGTCCATGTGTGTTCATATCTATAGTCATTTATCTAAGTTCTATATTGTTTTGGAACACTTTTTTTTTTTTCAAAATCACAATATAAGAACGGATTGTCTAATCTTTAAGACATTGTTAGTCAGGGAACCCTGTGGAAGAATAGGCAGAAAGAGCATAACAAAGCGTCATAGGGGACTCACGACACAAAGAAAACCAGGCCCTATAGATCAATGTGATTGACCACATACAAACTCAAAAACTGAAGTAGCATGCACACACAGAGCTTGCATGGGCCTACATCCAGTGAAGAACTATAAATCTGTTTGTTGTTATGTTTCAAACCTGGGACAAATGGCTAAGGTGCCTATTTAACATAACAAAGTGGACCTGGCTACCAGGTTTTCCCTGCATTCCTTGGTCCCTACCAGTTACAGGGGCCTCCTGGCTGACAAACCCTAACCCTTACCCTGAACTCTTAATCTCATGAGCTAGGCTGCTCTTCCCTATATAATACAACCATTTGATCTGTGTAATAGTGTAAATCATACCTATTTATTTTCATTAATATAACAAACAACTATGATATTCAAGGTATTTAAGTAGCAAATTAAGTAAGTGGCTCTTTAGTGAATTATTTGGCTCCTGGAAAGTACTTAATGTAGGAGACTCTTCAAATATGAACCTAGATGAAAAAAATGTTCCTGAACACTCTTAAATTCATATGATCAAAGTCCACTCGCATCACACATACATGTACACACACACACACAGAGAGAGAGAGAGAGAGAGAGAGAGAGAGAGAGAGAGAGAGAGAGAGAATTCCTTGCTTATTTATGGCTAGTTACCTTATTTTCAAACTTTTTAACAAACTTCCTTTGTTAACTTGGAAATTTTCACAACATATAATGACTATATTTTACAAAAAATGATTAAAATTCTGTTTATAATTTTGTGCATTTTGAGTGATTATTTCAAACACATATAAAAACAGAGAATAAGACAAAAATTCCTATGTAACTTGTAAATTTGATTCCAAAATGACTGGGCTGAGGAGATGGCTCTGTGGCTGCAGCACTCATTGTACAAGTATGAGGCCCTGAGTTCAAACACAGAGCACTTACATGAAAACGTAAGTATTCCAGTGTGATGGTCTGTAATTGTAATCCCAGCACTAGGAAATAAAGACAGGCGGATCCTGGGAGCTTGCAATCCAGTAATCCTACTGGAAGCAGTAAGTTCCAGACTCAATGAAAGACCCTATTTCTCAAACAAGGTAGAGAACTGACTCAAGATGACATCTCATTATCAACTTTATGCCTCCATATACAACTATATGGAAAAACATACCAATATGTCATACCCCACACACCACAGACACGCAACACATGTGCCACGTGCACATCACACTCTGCACAAAACACAAATACACATTACTACACAACACACATAATACACACATATGATAAACAATACACCTACAACATTTACCATATCCCACACATTCACTACATACACCAAACACAACAAAAACTAAACATACATACTACACAGTATACATAAAAGACGCACACCATTCAAAGTATTCACAACACACAAAAAGTATATACAACACACAAACCACATACACACACAACATACACAAATACACACACATACATACCATACAAACATGTACAGACACAAACTGGCAAAAGCAAAAAAAAATTAAGATAATACCACATTAGATTAGTACTTTTCAAAATCTGTTTCTTGATTTATCTTTCATAAACATTAAAAAGCAAATGTACTTCAATTTTCATTCATAAAATATGAATTTATCTTTACATAGTCACAAAGACATTTCCTGACAACACTAAGACTTAATGCTTTCTTTCCCTCTATTTTAATTTTCCACAATCCAATTGCATGTTCTAAAGGACACATAAATTTTTTTGTTTTGTTTTTCACATTAAATTTTGCTCTACTTCATGTTGAGTTTTTTGTAGGGCCAAGACTTTATGTTCACTCCACTGCACCTAAGTGTTCATGAGTCCAGACATAAAGTACCACTGGCAGAGCAAAACACTGGTTTTCAGAACACAGAATTTATTAGGTTTAAAAAAATAACACTAATGCATATTCAATTCAATATGTCAACATGAAATATTAGAATGTCATATATTATTCTTGGGAAAACTTAGATAAAAATTGTTTTGATTACAATTCCAACACTTAACCCACACTTATTCTTATGTTTTTTGTTCACTAATATTAGATCTGATCACTTAGGAAAAAGCAACCTAGAACATACAAATATCAGTCTTTAGAAGGAATTTGGCCAGTTCATTGCACAAATACTCAAAACACCATCATTTTAAGGACACACAGGCAAGGCCTTGTTAAATTAGCATTTCTAATGCTGTTCTGTACAGTGGGGAGGTTAGTTCCCAGAAATGACTGTTTTCTACTAAGGAAGGATCTTAAGAGAAGACTGTGAGAGTCACAAAACCCTTAGAAGTCCCGAGGAAGCAAGGGCAGGGAAGCCTGCATCTTAGTCCCCTGAAACAATGTTTTTCCCTAATTCCTGCCTAAAGTCTTCACAAGGAATCCTTTAAGAAAATTCTGTTGAAGATACTTTGATTATGAACCATCAAGTGCTACTTTGGTATTTAGTAACTCAACAATCTGTTCTTCCGAAACCTTTGCCCAGGCAGTCAAAGTAAATGAATATGATAACTTGCCAAAGCTAATATGCACTCCAAGTCTGCCATCAGCTGTCACTGATTTGGAGCACACCATGTGTGTCCTCCATATACCTATTACCTTCTGCATCTCACATGAGAATGTGTCATTTACACAGTCCTACCTGTAACCATAAGGTGAAGGACATTCTGTAGGCAGTTCTTATTTTAATTTCCAGACAGGAATGGTAGGGATGATGCACTAACAATAACCAGTCATACCTCTAGTGTACAGAAGATTGCCTCCACCCCAATTGTCTAAGTTTTGCACAGCTCTACCCCTCTGAGGACTTATCAGGTTTTCCCCCCCATTTATCCTATAGACAACATAACCTGGAGACTTGCACTTAATAGTTGACACTCTTCATCCCATGGTCTTATGTCCTTATCTCTAATTTCTTGGGGTATTGGCACAGCTATTAAAAATGAAGTAACACTGGGCTTCTGAGGTTTTGCTTCATTCTCTCTTCCTTGAATATTGCCATTAACTCTTGATACCATCTACTTAATAACATTTCTTTAAAATGCTTATGGTTAAAATCATTCTTCCCAGAACAGTTATACAAATATGTAATATTAAATTTCATGACCTACTGTGATTTGTTCAGGCCAACAGCATGGCTAGAATAGTGAAAACAAGGAGAGCACATAGCACACATGCTTCCATAGTCATGCCTGCAATAGTGTGGTAAGCTGTCTACAGGTCTTTGCCAAATGAATCAGGGTCTCCAGGGGCTTTGCCACAAGGAGGGCCAGTCTTAATATTCTCAGACTTTATTCCCCAGAGAAATCACATGGCTTCTACCATCCATTGGTTGGCTTAACTTACTGGATATGCATTCCTTCTAATTATCTGCTTGGATGAACAAATCCCAGAAACCAAGTGTATGGTTTATTTTTCTTCTCTAGTGTTTGAAATTCAGAAGTGTAAATAAAACCAAAGTCATGAGAAAAGTACCTGTAGCCTTTGCTACATAGGAACAATGTGAACTTAACATAATCATTTTAGCTCTCTAACAGTGCATATACTCATATGGTGGTTTCTGCAACCACCAAGAGAAACTAGTTGCTTTAGGAGTGACTTAAGTGTGATACATTAAATACTTTTCTGTAAATATCATAAAAGTGTCAGTGATTTCTTTCCTATTGTGACATCAATAATCAGAAAAATATAACAAAATGCTTTCTAAAATTAAAATCTTTTCTCTGAAGACTCTTAAAGACTAGTTACTCCCACCTTTATGTCTACTTAAGTCATCAGTATGGAGGCAAGTCTCTAAGTATGTATGTTGTCTTTGCCTCCTTCACATGTGCTTATCCAAAACAAGACTGAGATAAATATCTGTGTCATCTTAGGCTAAGCATGACTGATCACTTATTCTGAACTTATTTATTCACTGTATAACACAATTTGAGATTGTGATTTCATCTGTGGAGAGAAAATCAGCTCAGATCCAGTTAAATCGCACTTTAACAAATATAAGGAAAATATATTATTATATACTATTCAAATTGATATTTTAGAAAACCTGAGAAAGATTTCCTGTATTTTCCAATGAAGTCATCTCTATACAAAAACAGGTTCTGTCTGGCATCTACCTTTCATCAATGCAACCATGCTGATTTACCTCTGATGGCCCTCTGTCTTTTCCCTGAGGCTCCTACCTCTAACTACAAGTGGAAATTTCTACCACTGACCCACTTAAAGTCTGTTTGTCTCAACCTTTGTTTGTTTTCAGAGAAATTTTTCCTTTCAGCTTTCTGCCAACATATGTATTTTTCTAACAAAATAATTTCACTAATTTAAAAATTTTATGCAGAAAGGAAAACAGCTTTGAGCAATTTTTTCTCAGAATTAATGTAACTAATCAAATAATTATGTAAGAATTAGGAATTAAAAGTAATAGATTAATGGTTGAAAAATGCTTGCCTGTACTCTTCAAATGAGATCAGTGAAAGAATGGATATGAATACACATATATTATTAACATTGTGGTAATTTTTTTCTTTGTCAAATGTGTTTAAGATGCAGTGTAGACATGTTTTTACAAAAGAAAAAAGTTAATACTCATTGTTGTTATAGAATCAACACACACACACACATATATATATATATATATATATATATATATATATATATTTCTAAGGAGGGGAATCACAGAGTATCCTCCTGTTTGAAGAAATATCTAATATATATATTCACATGAGTAAATAATTTCACAGCCATTTTTATCTAACTTCTCCATTTTATGTATATAGATATGCTATAGTACGTAACAGCCTTCCATTGTGAGGACAATTGTCTGAATCCTGTAGACACAGGGCATGACTTTTAGCTGCCTTTCATTGTGTCACAAACTGCCTTTCATGGGGGTTCACAACTCTCAAAACTTTGATCTTGTTTTAGCTTTTGAGGGCACAAGACTTTTTAAATAATGCAACTAGTGTAATCTCCTAGACAAATGGCAAATTAATCAGTCTCCGAATCCTTGGTTTTGAAGACTTGTGCATTTTAAAAGACAGAGTAATTGTTTAGTGACTTGGTAGCATTGATTTTCATTATGGATGGTGTTGGCTGGGTCTGTGTCAGGTCAGCAGGGAGTGATAGCCTCTGCATAGCTAAATAAAAAGAGCAAAGAGGCCCTTCCTACTTCATATTCACAAGAAGAAACCCAGTCTTAGGGAAGTTTCTATGACCTTCCCATAAGAACTTTTGCTCATTGAAACATTCTCAGAAAATTACAACAATAATCTCTCACTACAGATCTCAACAGGAATTCTGAGCTTCAGTGGCTCAAGAAATTCCACACAAGGGACAGTTGTAAAAGATGGACTAATCTGAAACAATGTGAGCAAAATGATTTAAAATATTTTATTGAAATCCATGACTATGCTTAGAATTGAACAGCTAAATCAAACCAGCACTACCTGCTTCAGCAGGCAGGAAGCAGGCATTTCATGATTTTGGAAATTCCATTTAAATTAGGTGTCTACCATTGTATGAAGATTCACCTGAAATTTTTATCTACTGATACAGTTAAAAATGCTTCTTGTTAGTCCCAAAATAGCTACCCTTTCTGATATTTTTCTGGCTGATAGTCTCACATTTTTGTGTTGTACATGAAATTTCTCTCATCCTTACTTGTGTGATGAAAGAGTGCTTAAAATTCCTGCTTTTGATATAGATTTTCTTTTAAAGGTAGTCAACCTTATTTATTTATCAATCTTTAATTTATTTAATTTGTGTACATATATGCATCAGAATTTCTGTAAGTAAAATGGTATATTTTCAGAGGTTTCATTTTTTTTAAAAAATGAAATCTATAATTTTTGTGCTCAGAATGGGACTTTTTTTCACAAAATCAAGTAGCTGTCATGTTGCGACGATGCATTGAATTACTCCAGAGAAAAGTGTGACTTGAAAAAGATTTTTCATCTTGAATTTTCTTTAGCTTTATGCCAAAGCAATTCCCTCTATTAATGATAAGTACATGATCTGAGTCATTGAGCTGTTACATAGCTTAGAGAAAAAGAGGATATATACTTTGTTGGAATGAGATGTCTGTGATATTTAGACTTACCAATGCATTCAATAATTTTATTCTAAATACAGTCATCAAGAACTGTTATGTGAATATATTAACTGAAGGCATAATCCTACAATTTCAAGTGCACGTAGTTAAATGTGATACTAATATTATAAAAATAACTTAGCAGGTAGCAGGTAGTTTATGAATCTAAAGTTTTTTTACATTTATTAATCAAATAATCCTTGTGCAGAATTAAATGCAGATCTGTTTAGTAGACTAGTAGCCATTCCTCATTATTTCTTATGCTGTACCAATCACAATAACAATAGCACAAATGATGACAAATATACATTGGATCATCTTTTCATCAATAAAGTTGCATAACTTTGTCACTTGAATCTTCCTCCACAGAGCAGAAAGTATACACTAAGATTTCTAGGTGAGGGCAGGAGAGAAGGCACAGTAGTTAAGTGAATTTGCTGCTCTTACAGAAGACTGAGGTTCAGTTCCCTGCATCCACATGGGATAGGTCGCAACTGCCTGTAACTCCAGCTCCAGGGAATGTGACAGGCACTTATTGACCCTGTTGGCACATGCGATCATGAATGCCCAAATTGAAATGAACATTCACCTCACACACGAAGATAATTAAAAAACAAGTTTCAAGAGGGACGGGTGCTAATTTCATTTGCCAGTTACTTAACATTCATAATTTACTCTTACTAGAAACATAACTTTTCTTACCACATTGGCAACAAACTTTTGTCATGTAGGATTAAAAAGTGATTCTTTTGACATATTTCCAGAAAACATACATAATATGTACTGGGTTGAAAATTAGAACTGGGCGGTGGTGGCACACACCTTTAATCCCAGCACTCGTGAAGCAGAACCAGAGGCCAGCCTGGTCTACAGAGTGAGCTCCAGGACAGGCACCAAAACTATACAGAAAAACTCTGCCTCAAAAAAACAATACATAGAAAAAAAAAGAAAAAGAAAATTAGAGAGAATAACACTGATGTTTGGGTATGTCCTATATTGCCATTTTATTACAAGGTGAATTGTTATTGTTTATCTTTGTAAAAGAATTGAAATGTCCAAGAAAATAAATGAGTGATTATTGGATTGGGAAAAGCAATCAAAATTAGTTTGTGACCCAACTGTATCTTGCCCTCTTTATTATTGGTAGCAAGCCTACAGGGTAGGAGACATGAGAGAGAAGTGAGGAGGGGAAGGAACAGGAAGAGAAGGAAAGAAAAAATATAATTCCAGGAAAACATTAACTTGAAAACATTCACTTTCTATTTCTACTCTTTAATAGTATGATAGCATAATAAATGTTTTTTATGGTTAATAAATACATAAGAAAGAATTTACAAAATTAAAATATTATTGCTAATGGTGGAGTATTTGGGGCTGTGAAACACTCTCCAAGGTTCACATGAGTTTGCAAAACATTAATACACCTACTTCATGCAAATAACAGACAAGAAATAAGATTTCCTTTTCCTTACTAATGAATATGTTCTACTTTATTGAGAATCAATGAATGAGAATATGCAGCATAAATGCATCACACATCCACTTACTTGCTTGGTAGGTATTTGTTTTCTATATGTTATGTCTTCAGAAAACACAGTGCACTAAATAAACTATTATTTGCACTTAACATAGATTTATGTTTCTAATTTATTGATGTAGACATTGGAATGTAAAATTCAGGTAATGTATTACTAAAATGATTTTATACATGCAAATATTAGAGGTCTTGGCTATACAGTAAAAATAGCATTAAGTAGAGTATCTCAGAGGCCTTTTAAAAAGGTGCCAAATATGTATGTGTTTGTGTGTGAATAAATATAAAATGAAAATTCAAAAGCAAAATAATCAATCAAACTAAAGTACAGACACTAGGTCCAAAGAGTAAATACAATAAAAGAGCAAAGAAGTTTTAATCTCAGGATGGAATCTGGAAGCTGAACTCCCAGGAAGCACCTGAAGAGCACAGAATGAGAGTGACTGATGGTAAGAGTGTGGATGGTACTGCTTTCTATAAGTTGCCAAAACTTAGGACAGCCAGTAAGACTATGGACAAGTAAGAGATCATAGCAGAATAATTAAAAGCAAACAGACAAAAGAAACCAATAAAAAACAACATAAACAAACAAAAACAATTTTGTGTTACTACACAATGTAAAAGATAAAAAAATAATTTATATATAGTGCATTTTGCATATGCATATATTTAATAATGTTCTGAGGGAAATATTGGCAAGTAGACCAAAGCAACTTTTTCTGCAATTAAGCATTAAGTATGTTTGTTGCTTCTTATTGGCTTTCATTCTGTTTGATTTGCTCATCTTCATTATTGGCCTGTTCACTCCATGACAGTAAGGACCATTCAGTTATCTCATTCATCTATAAATGAATCATCCTGATTTGTTAATATGCCTGAAAATACTTAAGTAAAATCATTGGGATTAAAGTTTCACAAACAACATTCCTTAATCATATAAATGTAACCATTGGTCCCCTCCCTGTGCAGCAAATTCTTTATTTGTAGCTGACTTTGCAGAATTGTTGTAAGGGATATCAGAAACAAAAACAGCGGCAGTCTCTGAATTTGAAATAAGTTTTAAGAATCTGGTAGATGAACAGTGTTTTAATATCTGGCTCCTCAGAGGAGTTCTATTCATTCTTTACTGAAACAATTTGACACATTGACTGTCTTAGCTTGGATTCTACTAAAGCCAAGGTGGAAATAAGTAACTATTTGCTTTATTCCTCCTGTCATACAGGTTGTTTGAACTCACGGGTCAAGATATTTCCCATAAATTTGAAGAGAGTGAATGGACAGGCAGCAACAGAGAAGTGTAAATGAGAAGTTTCTAGTTTGGTGAAGTTCTTTGTTCTCATACTGAAATTATGCTTGGATGTAGTAGCTAGGGAACATAACATGTAATTTGTCACCTCCAACAAATGAACCATGACATTCATGCTTAGATTTCAAAGGTGTAGAATAAAGACATGAAAGCAAAAGACATTTTCTGCTTCGTATTGATATTCATCCTACCTGAGTTCCTGGCATATATTAGATGCTTAAGAAGTTGTTCAATGAAAGTACATTGATCTTTGCTAATGTTCTAGAGAACTGCTGACAAACACATGCTTGTATTTTAGTAGAAAGGACATATAGAAGTTTTCTAAATTAGATCAGCATTTCAACATTGTTGAAATAATTGTCATAACTCTGTTGTTTTTTATTACTATCTTGATGTCTGTTATATTGGTAAATGTAATACATTTCTGGTAATTATTGATAAAGTCCTACAGTATTTTTGACTACAAAATGTTTATGAGTAAATGAGTGCTATTTCATGGTATCTTTCCAATGTATTTATATTTGTATGTATGTGAAAATTTGAAAGTATTATTTTCTTAAAAAAGAAATGAAACAAAATTTGTAAAACTCTTCTTTGGGAGAAAGGAGGCATTATATATAAATGCAAATGTCCTTTCATTTTATTTTTAACTTACTTTTTATTTTTTGAGAATATTATACATGAGTACTCTAATCAAATAATTTCTACCTTTTCTTGTACCCACTATAATTTCTTTTGTAGCCCCTCTGTCTCAAATTTATTACTTATTGTTACACAAAACTGCATACATATATATGTATTATGTATTTATATGTGTGTGGTTTTTTGGTTTTTTGTTTGTTTTACTTGGTCCAATTGATGTCATTCTTAAATATGTGTTTTATGTATATTTCAGGCTGTCCACTTGTGAATATCTTGCCAATTTGGTCATTTTGTTTTGTAGGTTTTACATCTGGGTGGTACTATTGTTTGCTTTTGCTTACATAGCAACTTTATGTACTATGAGATCCAATTGTCAAGGAGGCCACCATGTAATATCCATCTCAATTCCTCTAAGTCTTATGTCTTAAGTGTGTGGTATGTTGGGTGGTAGGGTTCTACCTCAATTTTTAGAGGTAACAAAGTACAATGACAGTAATCTCTAGAGTCTTAAGAGTCTCTTAGATTCCCCTCACCAGCAATTAGAAGGGATGTTTTCTATACCTTCCACTGAAATTTTTTATGTAGTCTATAGTTCTTGAGGGTAGCAGAACAACCCTTTGTGCCTGACTGTACTAAAATTGTGTGTGTGTGTGTGTGTGTGTGTATACTGAAAAATATGTTTTCTTTTCTTTTTTTTAGTATATATAAGATCATCATAACCTGTGCAACATGGGTCCCAGACCTGACTAGATCCAGCAGGTAATGAAGATAGGACAGATCCATAAACAAATGTTGGGATCAGGTGGTCCCAGCACACCCAGATTAAAAACAAAACAAAACAAAACAACAACAACAACAACAACAACAACAAAAACCTTAGCATGCTTATTATATACAACACATAGGTAGAGAGTAGCTAATCTCAGTAGGAAGTCTATGTTGGCAAGTAGTCAGACTGTAAATACTTGAGAAGAAGAAACTCAGTTTCTAGTTTGTGCACACTGCCATCATTTGCACTCAACCAGAGGATGACTTTCCCATTTCTCTGAGCCTAAACCATATGGGGAAGACTTTGCCATTCCTATGGGTCTTAGACATTGGTCCATGATGTGGCCATGACTGTGTCAACAGTGTGCATTCATTTATAGCTTCATCTGCTCTTTACATATTCATTAAAAACTTCCCGTACTGATCACATGTGATCATTTTTTCCTTTATGGCTTAGTTTTACTAAATGCCTTCTTCCCTCTCCTTTTGTAGCCCACCAGTTATGCTGGGTAATTTTTGTCAACTTGGCTCAAACTAGACTTGTAAAATATGGAACCTCAACTGAGAAATTGAAAGACTGTGGGCATGTTTGTGGGGCATTTTAAATTAATTATTCATGTGGTAGGAACCAGCTCACTGAGAATGGTGCCATCCTTGGATATAGGTCCTGGCTTTATTAAGAAGGGTACCTGAGCAAATCCACAGAGGCAACCCTATAAACAGCATTCCTCCATGGTCTTTGCCTCATTTCCTGCATCCAGGTTCCTACCTCAAGTTCTTGCCTTGGTTTCTTTCAAGAATGGACGGTAAGATTAAATAAAACTTTTTCTTCAAAAGTTGCTTTCATCTGTGTTATATATAATAACTTTAAACAAACTAGAATACTAATAGATGTCATCCCCACCAACATTTTTCTAATTCTTACCTTCATATCACCTGTGTCCTACCCGACCATCTCCATCTCTAAATCTCCTGATCTCTCCCTCCTCTCATGGTTGCCTATCATTCTCTGGCTTCTGAAATTATTTCTGGTTATATAATCCAATCTAATGTTTTAGAGCTAGAAGTTGAAATAAGAAAGAACATGTGATATTTGTCTCTCTGTGTTAACTCAGTATGATATTGCAACATTCACAAATTAATTCTTCTTTATAGCTGAATATAATACCATTGTGTACATGTGCCACATTTTCATTATTCACTTGTTGAAAAACATTTAGGTTACTTCTCTTTACTTGTTAATGTGGCTAGAATGGCACTGTACATGGCAGAGCAAGTATCTGTGGAACAGGATATGTAGTCATTGGGCATATGGTAGATTATCAGCTTTTTGAAATTCCCCCTTTATAAATATATTTGGACACAAGTTCCATTTTTTTATACTTCACTTGTATTTCTCAACAAAGGATCATAATACACAGTAGTAAGCAAGCCTACAAAGCACTGATAATTTTTGCTACTATTTCAGCAAAGCTTATTGTCTATGTGAATATAATAATAGAAACTATAATCTGTGTTCTCAGAAATTAGGAAACATTCTGACTCTTGCCTGATGTAAGAAGCCCTCCCCAAATGGGTCTGTTCTCTGACTAGACAGTGTATTTAATATTGGAGCTTTTCCAGTCATTATAACAATTATTACCTTAACCCATACTGCACTAAATACTTTCCGCCCTGCCTATAGACTCTTATCATTTGTCTATTATAACAATTCAGTGAATAAGACTGGTAACTATAAAGGCTAATGGTTCTTAGACCAGTCATATATTAATTTAGAAGAAATAGAGCACATTTGCAAGCAAAGATCATTAAGGATTTTAAACTATGAAAATGAAATGGATAATGATCAATTTTAATGGACTGCTTTGAAGATGTGATGATCATTTTCTTAACTTTTTAATTTGTTTGATGTTTATTTTCAAATTTTCTTATAAAATAATGTCTCATTTATTTATTTCATGTTACTAACACAGTATATATATATATATATATATATATATATATATTCCTCTTCCTTAATTTCTTCTATTCTCTTTCCTGTTCAACAAATTCTTCTTATTCCAAACTCCCCTATGTCATATGGTGTGTGTGTGTGTGTGTGTGTGTGTGTGTGTGTGTGTGTGTGTGTGTGTGTGTAAACCCACTGTGCTTAATTAGGGCTGCCTGTATCTACATGAGTTTGGTTTAGTTATCTCTTGTACTCAGTACCTGTCCTGGAGTGACTTCACTGTTGTTTGTGTGCTGAACTTTCATATATTAAACTGCTGCAATTATGTTTCAGTATTTATATTTCTTAATATAGTTCATTATCAATTTTGCAGAATTAAGGAACTCATATCCCTATCATCAGTCTCAATATATTACATAATGCCTTTTCAATAATGCACATTTAGAGGCTGAAAGGGGTTGTGGAATAATCTTGTTGTATACTGTGAATATGTATCTCTGCCTAAGGAGCCTTATGAATTGGTTTAATAAGGAGCTAAATGGCCAATAGCTAGGCAGGAAAGAATAGGCAGGACTTCTGGGGAGATAGAGGAACTAGGGAAGAATCTGAGGTGTCTGAGATTTCACCAGGCAGGCATGGAGGAGATGGATGTACAATATGGAGGAGGGGTAATGAGCCACTTGGCAGAATGTAGATATGGGTTCATTTAAGTTATAAGAGCACGTTGAGGATAAACCTAAACTAAGGCCAAGCTTTCTTAATTGACAATAAATCTTTGTGTCACTATATGGAAGCTAGTGGTAAAAACAAAATAACAACAACAACAAAAACCAAAACCAAAACCAAAAAAAAGAGCCTCTGACTACAGAAGAGAGGGCTCAGTCATTAATGCTTGCTGCTCTTATAAAGGACTTGAATTAGGTTCTGAGTACCCACACTGGGCAGTCCACAACTGTCTGTCTATAGGTCAAGGTGGACACTTCAAATCTTCAGAGGCACCTGCACATATAGCCCCAACATAGACACTGACACACACAATTAAAGATTTGTAAAAAAGAAAAAAAAAAAAACCCTTCAAAATGCATGTTTAAAAAAAAGTAGCCAGGCCGGGTGGTGGTGGTGGCGGCGGCGGCGGCGGCGGCGGCGGTGGCAGCGGCGGCACAAATGCCTTTAATCCCAGCACTCAGGAGGCTGTGAGTTCGAGGCCAGCCTGGGCTACAAAGTGAGTTCCAGGAAAAAGGCGCAAAGCTACACAGAGAAACCCTGTCTCGAAAAAAACAAAAATAAATAAATAAATAAATAAAATAAAATAAATTTAAAAAAAAATTTTAAAAAGTAGCCAAAATATTATTGAAACGTTTACTATGAGAGTACTACTTTTTGTATATTAAGTTTTGTCACTTATTTATATACTTTGAGACTATATTTAACAGTCTGATTAATCAAGCTAGACCCTATGTGCCACAGGTAGGGCACACCTACAGGTGTTTTGAAATTTTACATAATTGTCTCTCACCATTTCCCAAGAGCTTAAATGCCTGACCATATTTTCTAATCTTGGAATTTTGATAGTACTTTTTTCTTAGATTTTCTTGCATTTTTGCTTTTTCTGTCTCTCTTTGCATTGAGTCAATTTTATTTTTTTCTTTTATTTGTTTTGTTATTTGCTGCTTTCCTTTGGCTGTTGAGTTTGTGGGTTCGTGTAGTGGAAGGGATTCCGTCAACATATGCTTTTAGTGTTTAAGAAGCAGCACCAGTAATTTAAAGAATATTTGAGAATCTGAAAAGACATTGCCACAATACCTAAAAATATTACTAGTGCTTAAATCTCAAAAGCCACAGGATAAGATATCCTGTATTATGTATTATATAATAGTTAAACATATTTCCCAAATTGTCCAAGAGAAATCCTTATTGATTAAACTTGTACATGACTTTGAAATGGAATCAAATTTGTTGACTGTGTAAAAATCATTGTTGAAACTCAACAGGTGGGATAGATCTCTAGGGGAGATGTACATGACTTTATTATGATTTCTTCTCCTTGTATAGTTTTATTTGAAGATTCTAGAGGAAAACACAGATACAAATGCTCCTTTGCTTGCTGTCTTTGTCTCCTTTATGTCTCACTTTCCTTCCTTCATTAATTCTTTGAAAGTATTTTTATCAACTATTTTATTCATATTCCAATCCCCCCACCTGATGCTTTCCTGATTCACAGCCCATTCCATTACTGTTCCAATTTTGTGTCATTTTTTTCATTGTGCTGTCTTGATATTCTTTGATGTGTAGTTTTCTACTGTAGAGTGATCTGTTAAAAACTGTCTCCTTTTCCCAGCAGCTAACAATTGCTAGTAGCTCCATATTGTGGAGTCCATCATGCTCCCAACTATCCTCATCTTCCTAGGATCTGGTCTTGCTTGGGCTTGAACAAATTTTGTACATGCTTTCACAATCCACATATTCCTAAATCCAGCTGCCTTGCTGTATCCTGAAGATGCTTTCTTGTAGTCATCCACCAATAACCTGATACTCTTAGGCTCGTTTTGCATTTTCATTCAGAATGATCTGGGTTTTTAGTATGCATGCTCCTTTTAAGACTAAGAATTCTGAATATCTGTATTCTCTGCATCTTAGCTAGTTATGGATCACTGTGTTAATATCATCTACTGCAAACAGAACTTTCTCAGATGAGAAATGAAAGATGAGACATGTATTGGTCTATGAATATAAGAGCAAATCATTAAGCATCAGCATAATACTGTATTTATTTAGTATCATAGTAGTGGTAAGCTGTAGCTAGTGTTTTCCTGCCTTGCCCACAGTCAGGACAAATCTTTGTCACCTGCCAGTCCCACAGATGCTCAGACCCAACCAAGTAAACACAGAGACTTATATTGGTTACAAACTGTATGGCCGTGGCAGGCTTCTTGCTAACTTTTTTTATAGCTTAAATTAATCCATTTCTATAAATCTATACCTTGCCATGTGGCTCATGGCTTACCAGCATTTTCACATGCTTCTTGTCCTGGTGGCAGCTGGCAGTGACTCTTTCTGCCTTCCTGTTCTTTTATTTCTCCTCTCTGTTAGTCTTGCCTATACTTTCTGCCTAGCCACGGCCAATCAGGTTTTATTTATTGATCAATCAGAGCAACACATTTGCCATACAGACCATCCCGCAGCACAGCCAAGTGCAGACCATCTCAGACACCTGCACTCAGGCCCATGTTCCTAATCATCCTCTATGTGGACCTGCTGGGTAAAGCCACGAGGCACCCAAGAACGGGCTCCCACAGGGCATACAGAACATCCCCCCCTTTTTTTCAAAAAGGAAGGTTTTAACCTTAACAAAGTAAAATTACATATAATTTGGGAATTTGGGAGTAGCTTCTCTTACTACTTCCTGCTGGAGAGGGGTGCTGTATCTTATGGGGATACAAAGAAAATTTTAGGATTATGGAATAGTCCATGAGGCTGTATTATCTGAGCCAGTTGCCTTGAATCCAATCTGGACATTGGATTATCTGGGCCATGGTGTCATCGGAGACCTTCAGGGGGTCTTGGCTGGTCAAACCTGATGTATCTTAATCTGGAACAAATCCATAGCCTCTGGTTTTCTGTGGGAACAAAAGCAGAGTCTCCTTTCCAAAGTAACACATCCTTAGACATAAATTTCAAAATTGAAATACCTTTAAAATATACACATGGATTTAACTAAACAGTCTTTACAATCAAATGTCTTTCTGCAGTTAAAAATCCCAAAGACATTATAATCCAGACTCTCTGTGTGATATCCATCTTTACATGGCTTATTTTTTATATTACTTTTACTTTCTCTTTAAAGACTTTATTTTTTTAAACTTTCTATTTCTTTATATAACTGTCTGTATTCCTTTTTCTCTCTCTTCCAAGCCTATGTACATTTTTATACACATTGTAAAGCATTTAAAGTCTTGTTCCATCTGAATCTGTCTTATTGTGAATCTATTGCTTTAAACTGCATCATCTGTAAGCTGAACCAGTGCTATGGCTGTTGCCTCTGCCCACCTCAGCTTCCCAACATGGCGGTGGTCCGTTTACCGCCAGCTCCGGGAGCTATCATGGGTCAATGCTTTTATCCAAGCAGCATGTAGCCCAGAAACCTCTTTTTTTGTTTTGTACTAGCAAAGGCTAAATCCACCATACAGCTTAATGTGCCACTTGCAGAGGCCTCATTCCCGCCATACTGCAGATCGAGCGCACACGCTAGGAATGCACCAGTAGCTCAAACCGGCAAGCTGCCGCTCATTTGAGAGAGACAATTAGGAAGCTGTTTTTAGCTCCATTTTAGAATCTTTTTACTCAGGTTTTAGGTGGAAACTCTTGCCCTCTCGTTGGGTGCCATTTGTAGCTAAAGTTTTCCTGCCTTGACCACAGTCGGGACAAATCACTTTCACCTGCCAGTCCCACAGATGCTCAGACCCAACCAAGTAAACACAGAGACTTATTTTGCTTTCAAACTATATGGCCGTGGCAGTCTTCTTGCTAACTTTTCTTATATCTTAAATTAATCCATTCACACAAATCTATGCCTTGCCATGCAGCTTGTGGCTTACTGGTACTTTACATCTTGCTTGTCCTGGCAGCAACTCCAGGCAGTGACTCCTGCCTTCCTGTTCTTTTATTTCTCCTCTCTGTTAGTCCTGCCTATACTTCCTGCCTACTCACGGCCAATCAGGTTTTATTTATTGACCAATCAGAGCATTTGACATACAGACCATCCCCCAGCACAGCCAAGTGCAGACCATCTCAGACACCTGCACTCAGGCCTGTGGGTCCTAATCATCTTCTATGCCAACCTGCTGGGTAAAGCCACAAGGAAGAACAGGCTCCCACAGCAGTAAGCTCTCTTTAAGTGTCTATGACCTGTCTTCTTATAACCTCTTAGGCTGATGATAGTGTTATGAATGGGTTTCATTACGTGAAGCAGGACCTCCTTAACTCCTACAGTCTGCCACCTCCCTTCCTCATAGTTCCCCAATTACTAAGGGGAGGCATCTAATGGAGACCTCCAGTGTAGGCTCTCTCTCTGTGTAATGTCTGGCTATGGGTCTCTGAACCTGCTCCCATCTGCTGATGGACAAGGCCTTTCTCATGACAACTGGACAAGGCACTGGTCTACAAGTATAGCAGAGTATCTTTAGGAATCACTTCATTGATTTCAATTCCCAGTCATGTTTGGTTATACCTTAGATCTCTGGACTAACAAGGCTCTGGTTCCTGGCTATCCAGGCAGTGTCAGGCATGGGCTTTCTCTCGTGTGTCAAGGGCTTCAAGTTAAACCATACATTGTTTTGCCACTCCCACAAATTCTGTTCCAGCATTTCCTCAGCACATCTTGCCACCAGGACAGATTGTAAGTGATGGGTTTTGTGGCTGGGTTGGTGTTCAGATCTCTCTTTTCATTGCCTGCAGGGTACCTTCTTGCAACAAAGAGATTAGAACATTGAGTGAAGTCTTCAAATGTTCTCGATTTTTAGAAAGCAACTTTCTGTCCTAGCATCAGCCTGTTTTGTTTAAGGATCTTCAGATGACCTCATCAGTCAACAACTCAACCAAAGGTAATCTAATCTCACCACTGGAAGCCTTGCCTGGCTGCAAAAGATCGTCAGTTCAGACCTAGATTTTCCATCACTAGGAATTCTCACTAAGCTCACTCTTAGAGATTTCAGGAAGTTTCCATTGTAGTAGGTTTCCATACTGTCCTCAAATGACTCTAATTCCAGCTGTTTCTTCCAGCACTATCTCTCTACAACACTGGCATCCCTTTCACCCCTGTCCCCACCCTCTCCCCTCCCTCAGAATTTATTATATTTTCCATTCTGAGGGAGATTCATACTTATCCATTATAGCCCTCCTCTTTACCTAACTTTTCTTGGTTTGTGGATTTTAGCTTGACTATAATTTACTTAAAAGCCAATATTCACTTATAAGTGAGTACATAGCGTATTTGTCTTTCTGGGTCAGGGTTACTTCACTCAGGATGAATTTTTTTCTAGTTGCATCCATTTGCCTGAAAATTTCATGATGTCATTTTTTTAACTTCCTAGTAATACTTCATTGTGTAGATGTGTTACGTTTTCTCGATCCATTCCTCAGTTGAGGTACATCAAGGTTCTTTCCAGCTACAGGCCATTATGAGTAAAGCCACAATGAACATAGTTGAGTGAGTATCTTTTATGTAAGATGGAGGGTCTTTGGGTATATGTTCAAGATTTGTAAAGCTGGATCTTGAGGTAGATTCATTACTAATTAATTTACTGAAGAACCACCATATTGATTTCCATAGTGGCTGTACAAGTTTGCACTCTCACCAATAATGGAAAAATGCTCTCTTTGGTATACATCTTTCAGCATGAGCTGTCACTTATGTTATTGATGTTAGCTGTTCTGAGAGGTAGAAGATGGAGTTGCAAAGTAGTTTTGATGTGAATTTGCCATATATCTAAGGATGTTGAACATTTTTTAAGTATTTCTCAAACATTTGAGATTCCTAGGTTGAGAATACTCTGTTTAAATTTATTCTCCATTTTTAATAGGATTGTTTGATTTTTAAAATGTATAGTTTCTTGAATTCTTTGTATATTTTAAACATTAGACCTCTATCAGATGTGGAGTTGGTAAAAGTCTTTTCCTATTTTGTAAGTTACTCCTTTGTCCTATTGTTGGTGTCCTTCATCTTACAGAAGCTTTATAGCTTAATGAGAACCATATATTAATTGATGATATTAGTGCCCTGCTATTGATGTTCTGTTCAGAAAGTTGACTCTTATATCAATGTATTCTAGGTTGTTCTTCTTTCTTCACTTTCTCTTCTATCAGGTTCTATGTATGTGGTTTTATGTGGAGGTTTTGATCCACTTGGACTTGAATTTCATACAGAACAATGAATATAAGTCTATTTGCATTCCTCTACATGCAGACATCTGGTTTGGCCAGCACCAATTGTAAAAGATGCTTTTCCTCTTCCAGTTTGTATTTCTAAATTCTTTATCAAAAATCAAATGTCCCAATCAATGAGAGAGAGGAGGGATTCTATAAATAAAGGACATTGAGATCTTGATGGGAAAATGTACAGAGATGGCCAGCCAAACTAGTAGAAACCCATGAACTGTGAACCAACAGCTGTGGAACCCCCATGGAACTGGACTAGGCCCTCTGGATATGCAAGACAGTTGTTTAGCTTGAACTATTTGGGGGGCCCCCAGGTAGGGGGATCGGGATCCATCCCTAGTGCATGGGCAGACTTTTTGGAGCCTAATACCTAAGGTGTGACACCTTGTGCAGCCTTGGTGCAGGCAGGGAGGAGCTTGGACCTGTCTCAACTGAATGTACAGGGTTCGGCTGACCTTGATTTGGAGGAGGTGGGAATGAGGGGAGGGTTTTGGGGAAGGCTGTGGGGTGGGAAGAGGGAGGAAGGAGGAATTTGTGGATGGTATGTAAAATGAATAGAAAATTTCTTAATAAGAAAAAAAGAAAAAAAACCCAGAAGTCCGTAGATGTGTTAATTTATGTCTGTGTTTTCAAATCAATTCCATTGATCAACGTGTCTATTTTTATGTCAATACCATGTGGGTTTTTTGTGGTGATATTTTAATTGTGCTGAAATGTGATTGTATTCGTATGTTAATAAATAAAGTTTGCCTGGAGACCAGAGGTCACATAGCAAGGTCACAGAGCCATAAACAGGAGTCAGGTGGTGGTAGCACACGCCTTTAATCCTATCACATGGCAGGCAGAGTCTCTGTGTGGTCAAGGACACAGCCAAGCATGGTGACACAAACCTTTAATCCCAGTAACAACCATAGAAACCTGGAGGTCTGTATAGACAGGCAGTGATGAGGAAGTCATGTGGCTGGGCTTAGAGACAATGAGAAAGCAGAACAGAAAGGCAATGGAAACACAGGTTACACAGGAAGAAGCTCTCTCTGGAGAAGTGAATGCGATGAGATGGTAAGATAAGGCTCTTCACTCACTTTGGCTATTACCTCTGTATTTGACTCTGTGTTTCTTATTTAATAAGACTGTTTAGAAATTCATCTACAGGTTTTATTACTAAAACTCTATATTACAGCTTGACATTGGAAATGGAAATACTTCTAACAGTTCTTTTACTGTTCAGGATAGTTTTAAATATTCTGGGATTTGCTTTTCCATATGAAGTTGAGAATTGTCCTTTCAAGGTCTGTAAGAAATTGTGTTGAAATTTTAATGGAATCTATTATTCCTTTGGCCATTTTTAGTATATTAATCTTCTTGATTCATGAGCATGGGAAATCTTTCCATTGTTTGATATCTTCATTGATTTTTTTCAGTGACTTTAAGTTTTTATCAGACAGTTCTTCCACTTGTTTGGTTATAGTTACTGCAAGATACTTTATATTATTTGAGGCTTTTGTGAAGAGCATTGTTTCCCTGATTTCTTTTTTTCTATTATTTTTATTAATTTTTAAAATTCATTTTATATACTAATCACAGTTTCCTGTCCCTCTTCTGTTCCCATTCCCTACCCTCACCCCCCATTTATCTCCCATCAATTCCTCCTCTGTTTAGAAAGAAGAAAGCCTCCCATGGGAGTCAACAAAGCATGGAATATCACCTTGAGGCAGGACTAAGTTCCTCCTCACGAATCAAGGTGAAATGCATACCTGTGTGAAGAATAGGTTCCAAAAAGAAAGCTCATGCACCAGGGACAGGTCCTGATCCCACTGTTGGGGGCCCCACACACAGAGACCAAGCTATATAACTGCCATCCACATGCAGAGTACCTAGGTCAGTTCCATGCAGGCTTCCTAGCTGTTGGTCCAGTGTCTGTGGGCTCCCATTAGTTGAAGTCAGCTGTCTCTATGGGCTTTCCCATCATGATCTTGAGTCTCCTTTCTCATACAATCCCTCCTTCCTCTCATCAACTACACTCCCAGAACTTGGCCCAGTGCTTGGCTGTGGAACTCTGCACCTGAGTCTTTCAGTTACTGAATGAAGGCTATCTGTTGACAATTAGGGTAGTCACCAATCTGATTACAGGAGAAGGCCAGATCAGGCATCCTCTCCACTATTGCTAGGAGTCTCAAATGAGGTCATCCTTATGGATTCCTAGGAGTTTCCCTTGCATCAGGTTTCTCCCTATCCCCCAAATGGCTTCCTCTATCAAGATACCTCTTTCGTTACTCTCCCCTCTGTCCCAATCCAAACTAGACCAACCTGATCCCTCATGTTACCATCCCTTCCCCTCCCCTCTTTTCCCCCACCTCCATTACCATTTGCCCCTAGTTTACCCAGAGATCTTATCTATTTCTCCTCCCTGGAGAAATCCATGTTTCATTCTTAGGGTCCTCTTTGTTACCTAACTTCTCTGGGGCTGGTGCTTGTAGTCTGGTTATCTTTGCTTTACATCTAATATTCAATTATGAGTGAAAACATACCATGTTTGTTATTCTAGATCTGGATTACCTCACTCATGATGATTTTTTTTCTAGGTCAATCCATTTGCCTGCAAATTTAATGATATCATTGTCTTTTACTGCTGAATAATAACCCATTGTGTAAATCTACCACATTTTTTTTATCCATTCTTCATTTGATGGACATCTAGATTGTGTCCAGGTTCTGGCTATTATGAATAATGCTGCTAGGAACATAGTTGAGCAAGCATCCTTGTGGTATGATTTAGCATCCTTTGGGTATATGCCCAAGATTGGTATTGCTGGATCATGAAGTAGATATATTCCCAATTTTCTGAGAAACTACCATACTCATTTCCAAACTGACTGTACAAGTTTGCACTCCTATCAGCAGTGGAGAAGTGTTCCCCTTACTACACATCCTCTGCAACATAGGCTGTCTTTAGCATTTTATGATCATAGCCACCTGAGAATGCATATAAATACAGAAATACACATGTTCACACAGAAGAATCCCAACAAAACACAAAACTGGAAGACATAATATATACAAAAAAGATTTCTAAGGGAAAATAAAAGTCTAGACAAAACATTATGAGACAAAGGACCTCCAAATATGCCATTGAATCAATTACCAGAGCAGAATAGTAAAAAACCAACCCAGCTATACACCTCTTTATCTATAATGGTGACCTGGCTGCAAAATTGTCTAGTGCAACAGTAGCACAAAGCTAGTAGGAGTAACCAAGATGGTTTTACTGAAGGCCCACTCCATGAGATGGAGCCCATCTTTAACACTGCCTAGGTGGTCAAATGAGTGAGATTAGATAGGCTAGAGACCTAGGAGAAAACCAAATACTACACTTCTATTGAAGGAATGTAGTAATAAAATGACTCCTAATGGCATTCGATTACACTCATAAATCAGTGACTACTTCAGCCATTATCAAAGAGGCTTCCTCTTGCAGGAGATGAGAACAAATACAGAGAGATACAGCCAGAGAGAATGAGAGACCTTGGAACACTCATCTCTAAGTGGGATGTCTCCATCAAATCCTTTCACTCAGGGCCCAGGGAAATCTGTGAAAGAGGAGGCAGAAAGAACGTAAGAGCCAGAGGGGATGCAGGACACTAAGCAGACTAGGCTTTCTGAACACAGAACTACCAAGACACATATGTACCCACAGAGATTGCAGTATCATGCACAGGGCCTCCATAGGTTTGCAACAGATATGGTTACATCACTGAGATATGTGGACACAAGCCCCCATCCCTAACCCATAAACCATCTCCAATTGATAACCACTTGCAATAAAAATTAGTTTTTCCAATAGAGTCACTGGGCATACAAATCACTCTACATTCAGGACTCATATCTGACAGTAGATGGCACACACACACACACACACACACACACACACACACATACACACACACACACATACGCACATGCACACACACACATACACACACCCCAAAACAGAACACTCAGAGCCATCTTTGGAAATTCTTTGTATTTTTAACTTTTTGAGGAGTCTCAATACTATTACTACATTAATTTTTGTACCTATTGGAAATGAATAATGTGGGGCCCAAATTACTCAGGGTCAGAGAATCTGAGCTTGCTTTACCCAGTAGGGTTGCATGATGGGATGATTTGGCCATGGGCACGGTTACAGGTGTTTTAAAGGGTCTATGCTTGGCTGTACATTGTGCTTTGATCTTGAAAGGGGGCAGTCTTTTGCCTCACCCCTTGGCATTGTACAAAAAGTCCTTTGGAATAAACCTCAAGGTGACTGGGTATTGACCCAGGGCCTTCCCAAAGCTGTCCTGTGTCTGTCTTTCTTATTCTTTCTTTCTATCTTTTTATCTACCATTTCCTTATTCCTCTTTCCTTCCCCCAAAAACTCTTTTACAAGTCAGAGCTGGACTTCAACAGACTCTCACAGAATAAAAGTTCTCCTTTCCCCACATGACAACACTTGTTGTCATTTGTTTTTGCTGTTGTTTTAAATTTAAACCATCTTAACTGTGATGAGTTGACATCTTGGAGAAGTTTCCTCTGTATTTCCCTGATGCCTAAGGAGGTTAAACATTTTCAAGTGTTCCTCAGCAATTTGTATTTCATCTTTTGAGAACTATCTTTTTTGGTCTATGTTCTATTTTTCAACTGGGTTATTTGATTTATTGCTTAATTTTATTTAGATTTTTATACATTCTAAATTACTACCCTTTTATGCATATATAGCTGGTAAACATTTATTTACCATTTTGAAGTCTGCCTCTTCACTCAAGTGATAGTGTTTTAGCTGCACAGGAATGTTCTAGTTTTGTGAGGGTCTATTTATTGCTGGTCTTGATGTCTGTGATATCAAAGTCCTGTTCAAAAAGTCCTGTCCTGTGAAAATGAATTTGAGGTTTTCTCACTTTCTCCTCTATAAGACTCACAGTATAAGTTCTTATTTTAATAACTTTTCCCCAATATGTATTGAGTTTTGTGTAGGGTGAGAGATGAAGATCTACTTTCATTCTTCTACATGTAGCTACCTAATGTGACCAATACCATTTATTAAAGATGTTATCTTTTCTCCAATTTTCATCATTGGCTTCTTTTTCATTAATTAGAGTACACAAGGAGTGTGGCTTTATATGTGGGTTCTCAAATATATTTCATTGATGAATGAGACTGCTTTCATCTCAATATTACATTCTTTTTCATTAATCAATGTATTTTACAAAATTAAATAGTATAACGTAAAATCTGAGATTGTGACAGTATTTGCTGCTGTTGTTCAGGATTGCTTTGACAATTTATATCTTTTGTATTAACATTTGAAATTTAAGATTTTCTTCTAAATTTTTATGAAGAATTGCATGGGAATTTTGATTTGGCTTACATTGAGTCCATAGATTGCTTTTCGCAGGATGCCTATTTTCATATTAGTCCTTCCTACCTGTGATAGTGGGAGGTCTTTCTATTTCTGATATCTTCTTCAGTATCTTTTTTCAGTATCTGACAGTTTTCATTGCTCAAGACTTTCACTAACTTGTTTAGATTTATTTATTTATACTTTATTTTCTCAGTCTCAATATTTTGCTTCCTTGATTTTTTTCTTGGTATGTTTGTCATTTGTGTATAGGAACATTACTGTTTTTATATGTTAATTTCATATCCTGGAGTTTTCTCATGGAGGAGGCTTAAAGGTCATTTACATATAGAACCTTGCCATCTGGAAATAAAAATGCTTTAAGTCTTTCCTTTCCTCTCTGTATCCTTTTTGTCTCTTTTACTTATGCTACAGTTAGCATATTCAAATGGCCTCCCTTTACCCCTGCCCAGTTTTTTTCACATCATAATCTGATTTATAATTGGTCAGTTGAAATATTGTGTGTGAGAAAAAAAATGTCCAGGAGGCACATATGCATGAGGGACCACAGGAAAACATGAAATTCATAGAGAATTTTTAAACTGTTAATATAGAAAAATGTACTCTTTTTATATTTCAGCTTCACCTAGACAAAAGGTAGTCCCAGTGATATTAGGCATGAGTGTTACTGCCATTGGGCAATATGATGAGAAAAGTGTGAATGTGACACAGCTTTGGGATTATTTTACTAAAAGTAATGTTAATAAAATGTTACATAAATAAAAATATATTGAATGTTACCAGTTACATAACAAAATTCTTGAAAGTTTTAAAAATAAAGTTGTGATTTGATTTTTATAAGCTATTGTAAGTTATATTTTTAGGGTTTGACCTAAGTTGCATATTCAATGGTAAATTTAAGAGTGTCAGATAGCCAGGTGGTGGTGGCACATGCCTTTAATCCTAGCACTTGGGAGACAGAGCCTGGCAGATCTCTGTGAGTTTGAGGTAGAGTGAGATCCAGGACAGGCACCAAAAGCTACACAGTGTAGCTGAAGATTTCCTGTGTCCCAGCCTACCAGCGGCTGGGATAAATCTCTCTCACTTGCATCCCAAAGTAAACACATGGAGGCTTATATTAATTATAATTGCATGGTCATGGCTCAAACCTTTTGCTAGCTAGCTCTTATATCTTAAATTAGCCCATAACTACTAATCTATGTATCGCCACATGTTCCGTGGCTTTACCTGTGTCCTATTACATGTTGCTCCTCGGGTGGCTTTCTGTCATCTCTCCTTGCCTTCTTCCTGGCTCTCTTTGAATTTCCTGCCTGCCTCTAAGCTGCCTTGCCATAGGCCAAACAGCTTTATTTATCAACCAGTCACAGCAACACATATTCACAGCATACAGAAAGACATTCCCCATCAACACAGAGAGAGACAGAGAATCCCTGTCTCGAAAAACCAAAAATTAAATAAATAAAAGTGTCAGATAACTGACTTCTAGTGAAGTGATTCATTCTCAAAAAAATAAGCCTATATCAGAGCCTTGCAGAATGGAATGGTGAGGACCAAAGAGACATTATAGATTTGTCAACTCCATCCTCCACACACTTGGTATCATCAAAGAAATGTTGAAAAGTGCTTCAAGAAAATACACGCAATGCCCTTGCTTGCTAAGGTTTTCAGGTTTTTCCTGTCCACTCATACTCATTTCCAAAGCTGATAATAAGCTCAAGACCTGAACCACTTTTCCAAAGGAAACATGCTTTCTTTTCAGTACAGAAATGAGACTTCTTCAAAATAAATGTTAATATAAATAAAACTAGTATTTAAAGTATCAAAAGTGATTTTCCAGTATTTTTAGATACTAGTGCAAAGTACTAAAAAATGTAAGTTAAAAAGTGGTACAGAATACATTTAGTCTCCTGTTTTATATAAGTAAACAAATATTAATAAGGTAAAATCAGATCATCAGGCTTGGCAGTCATCTTACTTGTCCCTAGATGCCAAGTTATTGCGTTAAGAGTAGGCATTCCTCATAACTGCAAACAAAAGATTAATTTCACACCAAGCAATTATTAAGCCAAAAATGTTAATGTCAGAAATTATCTTTAAAAATGTTTTTGGAAAATCAATTTTCAATTTTTACTTGTGTGAATGGACATTGCCATTTTAAGGTCTATTGTTGGAGATGAAGATCAGGTAGCACTGTATACTACTGAACAATCAACATTCAATTGTCTCACCCTGTGCCACAGCTATTGGGCCACACCTGTGTAGAGTTCAACTAATGCTTGCTTTTTACTGAAGTAACCATTTCACACATCTGAGAAAATGGCACACACATTACTATTTTCATGTTCTGACACTTGAACTCCAACTTTGTGATTTATCCTGACTGTAAAGTACAGAATTTATTGTAATTAATACTCAGTTGTTCATAATGTATATAGGAAACCATATAGGTACATACCAAGTTACTTATGTTTATATGTTTTTATTATTCTGTGAATATGCTGTTTCTAAATATATTGCTCTGTTTCTAGGTGATAATATTTATTGCATTTTGTACAGATTGATTGTGATCTCCATCCATTTCTATAGGGAGATCCATGACAGTTGAAAATGAAGACTATAGCAAAAACTCTAAAGACTAGAAAAATATAATTCTGCCCTTGTGTTTGAAAACCAATTCAGTTTTTCTGTGTATCTTTGAAATATAATACATATCTTCCAATGCCCCAATTAAGAACTTCCTTTTTAAGAGATCTTACAAACAATGTTGAAATGTTTTTGAAGTTAATATAGAAATGTTAAAGATTACAAAAATACATATGAGACACTTTATAACACATGGAAACATACAGAAACTACTTCCTATAATTAAAAACATTGGGAGCACATTAGCTTATATAATTCTAGTTATTTCTAGGTCATAGCCATTTCTTTTTTCCCCCAAACATAATACTTTTATTAATTATTTGGAAATTTCATACAATGCACCTCATCACCCTTACTTCTATTCCTTTCAGGTCCACCCTCCCACCCTTGTGGCCCCCCAACCCCCAATACACACACAAAACAACAACACCAAGTCCAATTTCTGTTGCCGATATGTTCATTGGTGCATGTTTACATTCCTAATGCCGAGCCCCTTAAAGAAAACTAAGTTCTTTGCCGTGCCTCCTGCCAGAAGCTATCAAATGTGAAGAGCTATGCTTCAGCATATCACAATTAGAACTCTATTCAATAGCCTCCTATTTGGATTTTTTTTGTCATGGGGAGAGTTGTCACAAAAGGCTTAAATGTCTCTCTTTCCCAGTGATAAGTGTGCAGTCATTCATACTATGCAAAAGAAGCTCCCTTGCCAATAGCAGTCAGTGGTAGCAGGGATCATGGACTTCCACATGGTTTCCAGTGGCAGTTTGGATCATGAACATCAATCAGGTCCCTGGAGACAGCCCAGACCACAGACATCAACATGATCTCCATTGGCAGGAAGCACTGACCGTAGAAGTCTTGCAAGGAGACTTAATCCAGAAGTCATTAACCATTCTGCATATCAAATATCTTGTTGCTCAGAGAAAGGGTGATCACCTAGTTGGCAGCATATCTGGGGGTAGGACCTGCATGAGCTTCAGGCTGCTGTATACCGCCCTAACCTCAGTACCCATACTTTGCTACTCTAGGCATGGCCATCCTATGGCCATTGCTGTGCCCTGTGCTTTCCTCCTCCCAGAAGAACTAAGAACATCATGAGTGGCCTAGCAGGCAGTGATGGGGCAAAGCAAGACTGGTGTTCACCCAAGCCTTCTGGTGGTCTGAGGACTTGCCCTACTAGGCAAGGACATCCTCCTTTGTCTGCTTAGGCCATGCTTCCTTAACTGTCGCTACCACCTGTGTCTCTAGTTATGTTTCTTTCTGCCGTGCACTGCTCAGTTCCACAAAACCACTTTTAAAAAGCATCTTCCCATAAGACCTGCCTTTTCTGTTGCCATTGTTCCAGAGATACTGTGTGCTCTGTGGACTCATCCTCTGCTGCTGTGTCTCCCTGTGAAGCCGTGCTCTATCTCTTAGGCTCCTAGGAGTGGCCCATGGCCCTACAAGTGCTGGGCAACTGCTGCCATCTTAAATCAACAGTCTTCCATAGCCATTTGTAATAAAATCATAATATCATTGTCTCTACTAAAGGAAATCAATCCTTCACAACTTTTGTTAGAGAAATATCTTTTTCATACAAATGGAGTTAGTGTGTGTCACTAGGTAATTTGGCTTTAATTTACTTACATTTAACTTCCTACATTATGTACAGATTAATATCATTGATATATTTAGATCATTTAATGACACAGTACAAGCAACTCTCAATAAGACATAAAAACAAATTAATTAGAATGCAACCTTAAAACTATTCCTAGGGACTTAATCTGGGGGAGAGGCTATAAATCCATATTTCCCTTCATAGACTGAATTTCTTTACCTTCTCTGCTCCTAATGATATCACTCTCCCCTGTCCCTGAAGCATCCTTAATCCTAACATTCCTACTAGACACAAAATCCAACACTGTCTCTTCATAAAACATTTGTACCTGAATTTTTCCTGTGTCCTGTCTGGTCCACAGCTACTCAGACCCAAGTAAACACACAGAGGCTTATATTAATTAAAACTGCTCAGCCATTAGCTCAGGTTTATGACTAACTAGCTCTTACACTTAAACTCAGCCCATTTCTGTTAATCTACATGTTGCCACATGTTCTATGGCTTTACCTGTGTGCCATTACATGCTGCTCCCTGGATGGCAGGCTGATGTCTCCTGACTCAGTCTTCCTGTTCCCAGAATTCTCCTTGTCTGTTTGGCCTGCCTATACTTCTTGCATGGCTACTGGCCAATCAGCTTTTTATTTATCAACAAATCAGAGCAGCACATATTCACAGCATACAAAACATCCCACAATACCCCCACTTTTTTGTCTAATCAAAAAGAAAGGGTTTAACTTTAACTTAGTAAAATTACATATAACAAAACAATAATCAAGCAAAAATTATAGTTATAATATCTAGTCTATTTGTATTTGGCAAAATTAAAGAAAATAGACTATCTATCCTATATTTTTGAGTCTAAAGTTTTATACCTAATTTATCTTTTATCATAACCAAGGAAATTATGACTATCTAGTCTTCACCTACATCAAAGACCTCAGAAGGATATAATATTATCTAAGTAAACAGGAAAAGCATTGTAAACAACTTCTAAAAATATAGAATGACAAAGACAGCTGGCTCCCTGGAAAGTCATCCAAAGTTCTTCTGTAATGTTGGGGCATCCATCTTCAGCCTACAGGCCTAGAGTCTCTCAGTCACTTTTTTTCTGTGTGGTGTAGAATGTCTAGCAGTTTCTGCTGTGAAGCAGGAACCCGAAGGACCATCTTGCCTTGTAAAGTTCAGTGGTCACCTTCCTATGTGTCCTGCATGTCCAGTCTATTCAACATTTTGTCAAGCAGTCCAGGCACTAACAGTTTCTTGCCCAAATGGCTATTTTTGTCAAGAAGAAGATAAACTCCATATGGAGTGTCTTCAATGCCCATCTTTCTCTCTGAAGTAAATCAGTGCTGCCAGGACCAGACGTTTCTCACTGTCCAGAAAGTCTGTTTTTAAAATATTTTAAATGGCATATTCTGTAGATCTTTGAAGTGTTTGAAGATTACCTATCTAACTGAATTATATTTATGTATATATAGAAAACTTAACTAACATGACTATAAGTTTGACTATCATACATGATTAACTATTAATCTGTATTGCTTCATGATACATTACAATTTTAAATGTATAAATATAATATCTTATACAAGAGTAATATAATATATATATATATAATAACAAAATCAACTCTAAATTTGTATCAATAAACCAAAATCTATAGCAATGTAAAACATTTTAAACAAGTTGCTCTTTAAAAGTAGGTTTATAAATTTTCCCTTTTATCCTAGCACTGTCTTTTCATGAATCATTTTTTTGCCATTTACAGGATTATAGCAAGACTATAGCAAATACTATGATAGAAAAGTTGAAAATATAAAATGCCTGAATTTCCTGCCAGGACTACTTCAGAGAGAAGTATTTAATATTCAGCTGCACCACATCACAGACTCGGCAGATAGCTGTGTGCTATATTTAGGTAGCAGTTCTTTAAAACTGCCCAACCTGTGCTCTAATTATACAATCAAGTACTAGAAGCTTCCTTATTGTGGCTGCTGAAATTCAACCACTGGAATGAAAATAGGTACTCTGATGAATGACAGAAAAGGTATGTTTATGCAGCTCTCTGGATGAATATAGACTGATAGGCAATGCATCTTTGCAAAAACTAACCAAGTCAACTACTACTCCTAGAGGAAATTATAACCTTTGCAACAGATTTAATTTCCAAATATTTGATAGAGGCCGGAGATACTAGATATGTTTTTGTTCATACTGACTTCTAAAACAGAACAGTGTGATAACAATGGTCAGTTCCTGAATGTAAGAGACAACATAGAGGACAATAATAAAAACTGGGAGATTAGAATATGAAATCATCCATCAAAGTTATCTTTCTACATTGTCCATTTTTCCAAGCAAAGATAGACATAACTATTTAATAGAACCTAAAGGCATTTTAGACTTTGTTGACTAATTGATTTTTAAACACAGATTTTACCATCATCCTTCCAGATAAACAAATGTTGAGGTCTTACTCGGGTGGGTGGGAAGTTTCTTTGTTAAGAAAAAGTGTAATTTCACACATCTACATGCAATACTATAGCCCTCTGGTACATTAGTCTGTACAGCACATGGAGTCCAATTTCCTCCATCACAAACACAAAATCCTTGCCAGCCCTTCTTGGATTTATGTAAGGTTGGAAATCATACCATATGGAGTATGAGGGCAGATGGGTGATGTAGTCTGACTGTTATAAACTTCCCAAAATGCCCAAAAAGTGTTGTTCAAGATGGATCATACTTTACTGGTATACAATTATTTCTGTGATAACCAGAATACTTACATTGCTTCCATCCTCTGAAACCATTTTCTTAATTGCCATTTTCAAATAGCATCTACTGCCCTTTCCTATCTTCTAAATGGTTGTTTGTGCCAATTAAACATTCTAATATATTTGAAGCATCTAAGCTGACAAGATATAATATGACAAATAGTACCCTTTTCACATCTCAATGCTGTGGGTAGGAGTTAGTTCAAATTATAAAGCTCTATTGCTGCATTTGATACACAGTTGAAAGTGCAGAGTATACTAGGAAATACAACTTTGAATAGTTTGAGTCATTCTTCCAAAATATACTCAGGTTAGAAAATGCTTCTTATGTTTCTAAAGACAAGAGACCCAGTGAAGGGATTTTCACAAGGTTTTTGCCTAAATGGGGCATACTTCTGTCAGCATAGGCAGATGCATGCTTACTTAGCAAAAGTCATGCATTCCTACAGTAAGTGCTATGCAGAGGTTCTGCTGCAGCATTTAAGGGCAGACATATGTGAAAGGCAAGGAGGGGTTCATTGTCAACACAAAGCATTACATAGTGTACATTGTATGTTTGTTTGTATTTAAGTTAATAATTGAATAAATTAATTATAGTTTGGTATTTTAAAATACCAAATAATAGATGTGGCTTCTCCCGTCAAGTCTGTTACTCATCTCTGCTTATGCATTATGTTAAAGAAGGGAATCCAGGTGTAAGCTATTCTGTATAAGCTGTCATTTTTCATGTTAAGGAACATCCATAAATGTGCACCATTTGGATAAACTAATAGACTATCCAGTGCTAGCATCATGGACAGTCTCTTGTACATAACAGATGCCAAATAAATTTTGCTAGGTTTTAATTTGTCTTACTGAGCAAAATTCCAAATATTTTTCATTACACAACTCTGATAAACTCTGAAGAGATTGTTCACCAGTTAAAAGTGTGTACTACTTGCTCTTGTTGGGGACGTAAGTTTGGTTCCCATCACCCAAATTTGGTGACCCAAATCTTCTGTAACTACAAATTCATTAGATACAATGGGTTCTCTGGTCTCCCCAGATAACCACATATATACATGCATAAGCATACACATATTAAAATAAAAAACAATCAAAAGAAATCTTTAAATATTTGATGAAGTACTCCCCCCTCCACTGTTCTGTCTAGCTAGCATCTTCTTAGTATTTGTTTAATGCATCCAGAGTTTTTGAAACCGGAGGATAATTTATGTTGTTATTTACAGTAGGGAAATGTCCAAATCCAAAATAGGAGAAGCTGTTCAACCTATCACTACAGGAGTTATCATTGTCTTGCACAGGTAATAGTCACGCTCTAGTGTGCTTCTTATATTTTCTAGATCCTGTATAATAATGTATCAATAATATATGTAGCAAATTTGTGAACAATTCTTTTTGAAGAATTTTTAAGTCTTGTATATCCTAAGAGATTACACTGAGGTATCTTCACAGAGGTAAAAAAGAGAACTGTCCCATGGTTTATTATTTTGTTTATCGTGAGTTTAATTTTCCTAAGGCCATCACGGAGAAACATGCTAACACTGAGCAAATGGTATTCCTTTGAGACTTTTGTAAGTCACTCAGTCCCAACATTTGAGGGTCCACTTAAGAAACTCACTGTGGGCCTCCATCTGTGCTGTGACATTTTCCTCAGTTGCCATCTTGCTGGTTCCTGACACTTCGACACTAGTGGGTTACAAAGTTCATGTCATCAAAAAGTCAAGACTTCTACAGATCTGTATGTTACTTCAGCTTTACAAATGGTGCTTGGGATTTAAAACTATTTCTGTTCCAGAATATTATATGTCTTTTTTTCAATAAAAAGCCTTTATTCCAACAAAATTACTTTATTTAGTAGTGCTTTGGTGCTAGTTGTTTGCTCTAATATTTGAGGAAGAGGTATAATATACAGAAAACTAATGCTAGCTTTGTCAAAGACATCTACAAAAATATGTCCCTTACACCTATACAAATAATATACAAAACTATAAAATATGCCAATGTGGAAATTCCATGGATTTTCTTAATGCACTGCAAAATAAACAAGGCAAAAGAAAGCATCATATATAAATAATGTTCAAACATTCTAGCATGTATGGTGTTTTTCTAACTAGAGTGCAACTTTATATATATACACACAAAAGATTGTTTCAGAAACACATGGAGGAAACAGAAGCATCTGATATTTAAGTTACAATTGATGACAAAGACAAGCAAGCCTCCATTATAGTTATAGTTCATCCTGCTTCACAGAAGCAACACTTGAATCATCAGACTCTGTCTGACCCCGTGGAAGCTCCATATTGAGATTAAGAATAACTTCATCTTCCATTTCCTGAGGCAACATATCCACTTGGTTCTCTCTTCAACTGGACACCCAGAGCTTTACCTGGTGCATGGTTATAGATCTCTGCCTCTGCTTCCATCAGTTATTGAATGAAGGCTTTATGATGACAGTTAGGGTATTCACCAATATGATTACCAGGGTAGGCCAGGTCAGGCACCCTCATCACTGTTGCTAGTAGTCTAATCTGGGATCATCCTTGTGGATTTCTGGGAATTTCCCTAGCACGAGTTTTCTCCCTATCCCCATAATGTCTCCTTCTATCAAGATATTTCTTTCATTGTTCTCCCACTCCATCCCACCCACAGTTTGACTATCCCATTCCCTCAAGTTCTCATTCCCTATCCCCTCTTCTCTACCATTCCGCCTCATCCCCAGTTTACTCATTGGGATTTCCTCTGTTTCTTTTTCCCAAGGTGATCCATACATCCCTCTTAGGGTTCTCCTTCCCTAGCTTCTCTGGAGCTCTGAGTTAATCTGGAGTCTGATTATCTTTTGCTTTACATCTGGTATCCACTTATGAGTGAGTACATACCATGTTTGTCTTTCTGAATCTGGGTCACCTCACTTAGGATGATATTTTCTAGATCCATACATTTGTCTGCAAATTTCGTGATATCATTGTTTTTACAGCTAAACAACATACCATTGTGCATATATACCACATTTTCTTTATCCATTCTTCAATTGAGGGGCATCTAGGTTGCTTCCAGGTTCTGGCTATTACAAATAACGATGCTATGAACATAGTTGAGCAAGTGTCCTTGTGGTATGCTTGAGAATTCCTTGGGTATATGCCCAAGAGTGGTATCACTGGATCTTGAGGTACATTCATTCCCAATTTTCTTAGAGGTCACCATTCTGATTACCAGAGTGGCTGTGAAAGTTTGCACTTCCACCAAAAGTGGAGAAGTGTTCTCCTTGTTCCACATCCTCTCCAATATAAGCTGTCATCGGTATTTTTTTTTTTTTAATCTAGGCTATTCTGACAGATGTACGATGGTATCTCAGAATTGTTTTGATTTGCATTTCCCTGATGACTAACTATCTTGAGCAATTCCTTAAATGTCTTTTGGCCACTTGGGATTCTTTTGTTGAGAATTCTATGTTTAATTCTGTAGCACATTTTTAATTGGATTGTTTGGTATTTTGGTGTCCAGTTTCATGAGTTCTTTATATACTTTGGAAATCAGCCCTCTGTCAAATGTGGGGTTGGTAAAGATCTTTTTACATTCTGTAGGTTGTCGTTTTGACTTATTGACCATGTCCTTTGCCTTACAGAAGCTTTTCAGATTCAGGAGATCCCATTTATTAATTGTTGCTTTCAGTGTCCGTGCTATTGATTTTATAATTAGGAAGTGGCCTCCTGAGCCAATTCTCTGAGTGGACCAAGAGCTCTCATTGGACCAAGAGTGGCTCCCTGAGACACAGACACCATTTATACCAATTGGAGGAAGAGATGGGTAGATGTCAGTACAATATGTTCAACATAAAGAACAGGATGGCACCACCAGAACCTCATGGTTCTGCATCAGCAAGATGTGAATATCCCAACACAGAAGAAGCAGAAGAAAATAACCTTAAAATTGTCTTTAAGAAGTTGATAAAGGTCTTTTTTTTTTTTTTTTCTTTTTTGGTTTTTCGAGACAGGGTTTCTCTGTGTAGCTTTGCGCCTTTTCCTGGAGCTCACTTGGTAGCCCAGGCTGGCCTCGAACTCACAGAGATCCGCCTGGCTCTGCCTCCCGAGTGCTGGGATTAAAGGCGTGCGCCACCACCGCCCGGCCGATAAAGGTCTTTAAAGAGGAAATAAATAATTCCCTTAAAGAAATTGAGGAAAATACAAATAAGAAATAGGAAGAAATCAATAAATATCTTAAATAAAGCCAAGGAAAAGCAATTAAACAAGTGAAGGAAACAGTTCATGACCTGAAAATTGAAATAGAAGCAATGAAGAAGACACAAACAGAGGGAGTGCTGGAAATAGAAAATCTGAGTAAATGAACAAGAACTAGAGACACACACATAACCAGCAGAATATAAGAGATGGAAATGAGAATCTCTGGTGTGGAGGATGCCGTAGAGGAAATAGATTCATCAGTCAAAGAAAATACTAAAGCAAAAAAAGTCATTAAACAAAATGTCCTGGAAATCTGAGAAATGATGAAAAAGCCAAACCTAAGAATAATAGGGACAGAAGAAGAAGAACACCAACTCAAAGGCACAGAAAATATATTCAACAAAATCACAGAAGAAAACTTTCCCGGGCGGTGGTGGCGCACGCCTTTAATCCCAGCACTCGGGAGGCAGAGCCAGGCGGATCTCTGTGAGTTCGAGGCCAGCCTGGGCTACCAAGTGAGTTCCAGGAAAGGCGCAAAGCTACACAAAGAAACCCTGTCTTGAAAAACAAAAAAAAAAAAAAAACAAAAACGAAAACAAAAACTTTCCCAACCTACAAAACAAAATGCCTATGTAGATACAAGAAGGTTACAGAACACCAAATAGATGGGACCTGAAAAAGAAGTCCCATCACCACATAATAATCAAAACAATAAACATACAGAATAAGAAAAAATATTAAGAGCTGCAAAGGAAAAATGCTAAGTAACATATAAAGGCAGACCCATCAGAATAACACCTGACTTCTCAATGGAGACTCTGAAAGTCAGAAGGTGCTGAACAGATGTTATGCAGACACTAAGAGACCATGGATGCCACCCCAGACTGATTCCTAGCAAGCCTCTAAATCACCATAGATGGAGTCAACAAAATATTCAATGATAAAACCAGATTTAAACAATATCTACAAATCCAGCCCTACAGAAAGCACTAGAAGGAAAACTTCAACCCAAGGAAGTTAGATGTACCCCTAAAAACACTGACATTAGATAATCCCACACCAACAAACCCCAAAACAGGGGAACATACAATATTACCACAAAAAATAGCAGGAATTAACAATCACTGGTCATTAATATGCCTGAATATCAAAATATCAATGGACTAAATTTGCTTCTAAAAAGACACAGGCTAAGAGAATGGATATAAAAACAGAATCCATACTTCTGCTGCATATAAGAAACATACCTCAACTTAAAAGACAGACAATACCTCAGAGTAAAGGGCTGGGAAAAGTGTTTCCACTCAAATGGACACAAGCTGATGTAGCTATCCTTATATCTAACAAAATAGACTTCAAACTAAAATTAATCAAAAGAGATCTAGAAGGATATTACATATTCATCAAAGGAAGAATCTATCATGATAAAGTCCCAATACTGAACATTTATGCCCTAAAAACAAGGGTACCCACATATGTAAAAGAAACATTACTCAAGCTTAAACTGCATCTCAAACACCACACATTAATAGTGGGAGACTTCAACTCCCCACTCTCACCAATGGACAGGTCTGCCAGACAGAAAATTAACAGAAAAATAAGGGAACTAACAGAGGTTATGACTTAAATGGATTTAATAGACATCCACAGAACATTCCACACAAAGACAAGAGAATATACCTTCTTCTCAGCAACCCATGGGACCTTCTCTAAAATTGACCACATACTCAGTCACAAAGCAAATCTCAACAGATATAAAAAAAAAATGGAATAACTTCCTGTATTTTATCAGACCACCATGGCTTAAATTTAAAATTCAACAACACCAACTACAGAAAGCCTACAAACTCATAGAAACTGAACAATGCTCAACTGAATCACCAATGAGTCAAGGAAGAATTAATGAAATTAAAGACTTCCTAGAATTCAATGAAAATGATTGTACTACACACCCAAACTTATGGGACACTATGAAAGCAGTACTAAGAGGAAAGTTTGTAGCACTAAATGCCTACATAAAGAAAGTGGAGAAATCTCACACTAGAGACTTAACAGCAACTGAAAGCTTTAGAAAAAAAAAGAAGCAAACTTACCCAGGAGGAGTAGACACCAGGAAATTTTCAAATTGAGTGCTGAAATCAATAAAATAGAAACAAAGAAAAGAGTATAAAGAATCAGTGAAGCAAAGAGTTGGTTCTTTGAGAAAATCAACAAGAGAGACAAACTCTTATGCAAACTAACTAAAAGGCAGAGAATATCCAAATCAGCAAAATCAGAAACAAAAAGAAAGACATAACAACTGACAATGAGAAAATCCAGGGAATCATCAGGTCATACTTCAAAAACCTGTACTGCACAAAACCAGAAAATCTAAAAGAAATGGAAAATTTTCTGAATAGGTATCATATACCCAAATTAAATCCAGCCCAGATGAACAAATTAAATAGATTTATAACTCCCATAGAAACAGAAGCAATCATTAAAAGTCTGCCAACCAAAAAAAAAAAAATGACCCAGAGCCTGATTGTTTAAATGCAGAGAAACTCAAAGCAATTCCACTAAAGTCAGGTACAAGACAAGGCTGTCCACTCTCCCCATATTTCTTCAACATAGTACTCGAAGTTCTAGTTAAAAAAGTAAGACAATAAAAGGAGATCAAGAAGATACAAATTGGAAAGGAAGAAGTCAAACTTTTGCTATTTGCAGATGATATAATAGTCTACATACTTGACTCCAAAAAATTCAACCAGGGAACTCCTAAAGGCTGATAAACACCTTCAGTAATGTGGCAAAATACAAAATTAACTCAAAAAATCAGTAGCCCTCTTGCACACAAGTGACAAATGTACTGAGAAAGAAATCAGAGAAACATCACCCTTTACAATAGCCACAAATAATATAAAATACCTTTGTGTAACTCTAACCAAACAAGTGAAAGACCTGTGTGATCAGAACTTTGAGTCCTTGAAGGAATAAATTGAAGAAGCTATCAGAAAATGGAAAGATCTCCCATACTCATGGATAGGTAGAAACAACATAATAAAAATGCCAATGTTACCAAAAGCAATCTACAGACTCAATGCAATCCCCATCAAAATCCCAGGATAATTCTTCACAGACCTCGAAAGAATACTAGTCAACTTCATGTGGAAAAAAAAGAAACCCTAGGATATCTAAAACAATGGAGGCATCACCATCCCTGACTTCAACTCTACTATAGAACTGTATTAATAAAAAAGCTTGGTATTTGCATAAAAACCCAACATGTGGACCAATGGAATAGAATTGAAGACCCTGACATTAATCCACACACTTATGAACACCTGATTTTTGACAAAGAAGACAAAACAATGGAAGAAAGAAAGCATCAAAAATGTTGCTGGCATAACTGGTTGTCAACATGTAGAAGAATGCAAATAATTCCATATCTATCACCATGCACAAAACTCAAATCCAAGTGGATCCAAAACCTCAACATAAATCCAACTACACTGAACCTGATAGAGGGGAAAGTAGGAAGTAGCCTGGAAAGCAGAATTTTATCTCTTACCCTGAAATTTTCCAACATGTTTAATCTTTGACTAACTGTCAAAAATTAAGATAAAAATCTTTTGTTACTGTGTGATTTCTTATGAAGTACAGAATAAGTTGAGTGAAATTCTTGTTGAATGATTAAAAAGCAAATAATCAAAAATTTTATCTTCTGGATTTCCTTTCCTTGCTTTCAATAAGATATTTACCATGAGCACAGAGTATTTTTGTATGAAATACTAATACTAATTGGATTTTTAGCATTCAGTACAGCAATTTTATCAAGGAAACACTTTCAATATTATCTACATTTAGAACTTTATTCTCTTCATTGATATAGATCAAGCAAAATTATTTCAAATTTTATTATACATAAATGATTTGTGCACACTGTAATTGAAGATCATTAGTTTCGGGCTTGAAAATCTAAAGTTCACTCTGTCTCCTTTCCATTTGGCATGATATTTAAAATGATTGAAAATATTACAATTTTGTGATATTACTAGGAAAAGAACAAAAATTATATTCTGTTTGTAGACAATACTAGCTTCCTACAACAAAGAGTCTGCAATTCCAAGCTTAGTTATAGAAGAAGAGTCATCCCATTGCATGGCAGGAATGAGAGAGTAATCTGTGACTCTGATGAAGCTTTAGCTGTGCAAGCTAAAGGATCTCCAGTTCAAATTCTGCCTTTTCTACGTGCCTTCATTTTGGACTTATACATATTAAGTGCTTAGTTCCAAATTTTACATCCTAGAAAACAAAGGTAACACACTTCCTTTAAGATTGAATAAGGATTAAGTAAGTTAATTGATACAATTCATTGAATATACTATTTTAAAGATAGCACATCTTCAACAATATAAATAGTGGAAGATAATACTTAGGGCAAGTTTTTGTTCTAATTTTCCACTCCTTCTGTTCTAAATTCTGGAAATATAAATTATATCTATCAGTATGTTTTCTTTTTAATGTTTTATTTATAATTTAAAATTTTTGATATTATAATAAATTACCCCATTCTCCCTTTTCCTCTCTCCAAGCCCTCCCATATACCTACCTTACTCTCTTTTGAATTCATAACCTGCTTTTACTTTTTTATTCATATTTGTTGTTGGTGGTGGTAGTGGTGGTGGTGGTGTGCATTTGCATATTCTTAAATACATACATACAATATGCTTAGTCAGTGTAATACAACTTGTATGTACATGTTTCCTGGGGTGACAATTGGTATTGAATAACCAATTGGTGTGTTCTTCCCCCTGAAAGACTGTTTATTCCCCCTCAGCATTCCTTACTTGACTTCAACAACCATGTTCATCATAAATATATGCTCTGTTCAGAAGTGGTAAGTGCAATCAGTAAATGATTCAGCCATAGATTGTAGAATAGGTATTCCTGACAGTGCTGTTTCTACATGCAATGGATTCTTAACTACACTAAAAAAAATCATACAACTTAAAAATATAAAAAAGAAAGTTTTTGGACAATTTGCATCTAAATATTTACCTTTAAATATTTAATTATGGATTCAGAATGTAGCTCAGAGAAAGAATATTTGTTAAACATTTGTTAGGCCCTAAGTGAGATCACTCCCCCCTTATTAAACTCCAAAAACTTTGAGTTAAGATTTGTCTTAAGCCTTTTATCTAGATAATTGGCACATTTCATAGTACATTTCTCTTTCTAGATACACCAGAATGTGTCTTAGATCAGTTTGATAACATATAATTTGTTTAACAGGAATCTTCATTTTGACATAGTACTAGGTGTCTTATCCAGAGGAATTAGAAAACAGAAAGAAAAAAATCAAATGCATTCAAATAGAGAGGAAGGAGTTAAATTTTCTTTGTTTTTAAATGAAATGATCTTATGTATAGAAAATCTGACATTCTGAAAAGCAACAAAAGTAATTAACTACTTGATTGAAGTTGTCAGGCAAGCAATCAGCACACAAAAATTACCATCATTTCTGTATGTACAGCACACTAGTGAAAATGTCAACAAGCAATGCAATTCATAGTAGCAATAAAATTAAATATTTATAATTTAATTACTGAAACAATGATTTTTATAAAACTTAGCAATATACTACTATAGGAAATTATGGCCTTTAAGACCACTGATTTTTGAATTTTTAATTTTGTTCACTCATTTTTAAGTCAAAAATTATACCAGGACTCTATTTGATAAATAAATGTAAAAAAGTAAAATGTAAAAAGATATCCAATGAGAACCATTTAAGCACTGATGAAAGAAACTGAAGAAGATATAACTTATTAGAAAGATATACCATGTTCATGGATTGGAAGATTTAATATTAAAATTACTTACTAGTTATTCTAGTTTCATTCTGTTGCTGTGGTAAAAATCATGACTAAAAACAACTTAGGGGATAAAGCATCATGTCTTGTACCTGGAACTTCAGCACTCAGAATGCTGTGATAGGAGGATTACAGCAGATTTTACCCCAGTCTGAGTTACATGGTGACATTGAGACCAGTCTCATGAAAACCAGAAGCAAAAAAAGTAAAACAAACAAACAGAACACAAATCTGTAGCATGAATCTTAAATGGTCTTACTAATAAAATCAAACCCAGGGCCAGGTAGTAGGGTGAATGCTGGAAGATCAGAGAAGCAGAATAAGCCACAGCCACCTCACCTCACCAGTTCCTCAGCTGATCCTGTTTCCTCAAATTGGAAGTCTCTGAGTTCTCATCCAGAATGAATCTCAGCTGAACTGCTGCTAGAAGCCTAAAAGCTTAACCAGCTCTAAGTTCCTAGTCCTCATGCCTTATATACCTTTCTGCCATCACTTCCTGGGATTAAAGGTGTGAGTCACCATGCCTGGCTGTTTCCAGTGTAGCCTTGAACTCACAGAGATCCAGGCAGATCTCTGCCTCTGGAATGCTAGGATTAAAGGGTTGTATGCCACCATTTTCTGGCCTCTATATCTAGTGGCTGTTCTGTTCTCTGACCCCAGATAAGTTTATTAGGGTGCACAATGTTTTGGGGAACACTATCACCACAAAAATCAAATACAAATCCTCCAATTGTGACTGTGGGTTTTCTTGATTCTTTTGTTATTTGAGAAACTTTTCTTGTAACTGATATTAGAGTTAATCATAGTAAAGATATTTGTATCACTTTTGCTTAATAGTAAATGTATATGAGTGGTGTATTTGTGGAATGTGTGCATAATACACCCTCACAGTACTAGGTTCATAGGCCAATCCTGGCTATTTATGTCCAACCTCAGGAATCAAATTCACTCCTTATGCTTTTCAATGAAAAACTTGACCTTCTGAGCTATCTTGTTAGCCAATGCTTCTCTAATACACTTCATACTTTGAATTTTAGACACTCAGTGTTGGTATTAGTTACTCATAACTAAATTTCATACCTCTGCATGTGTATAGGACACTATTATACCACCTTTTTACCTGAGACTATATTTGTCTTCATGTTTAGTGACTGTTGTTCATTGGTAATATGGAGTTTATTATTTACATTTATTTCTGAAATATCTGCCTTTTAATTAAAGAATGTAGCACCATCATGTTCAATATAATTGGTGTTATTACTTTAAATTCATTTATCTTGTATTCATTTTGAATTGACTTCATTACATTTTACTTTTGTTCCAAATTTCCTGGCATTATTTCAATTTGTTATTTACTTTGTATGCGTGTGTGTGTGTGTGTGTGTGTGTGTGTGTGTGTGTGTGTGTGTGTGCCTTAGTTTTACCCTTTTAAATAATTTTTAAAACCATACCTATTTATTTTACATCCTGGCCACAGCCTCCCCCCATCCTCTTCTCCCAATCCCTTTTCCCTATCCCCACCCCAAAACCACAATCCCCTCCTCTTCCCGTCTCTATCCAAGAAAGGGCAAATTTCCTATGAGTATCACTAAAACATGGCATATCAAGTTGCAGTAAGACTAAGCCTAAGCGCCTTCCCATGTACTAAAGCTGAACAAAGCCACCCAGTATGAGAAGTAGGGTCCCAAAAGCCAATACAAGAGTCAGAAACAGCTCCTGTTCACACTGTAACATATGTGCAGAGTGCCTAGGAAAATCTCACCCAGGCTCCCTGGTGGTTAGTTCAGTCTCTGCGCGCCCCTATGAGCCCAGGGTTAGTTGACTGTGTGAGCCTTGCCTTGGTGTCCTTCACCCTTCTGGCTCCTATCCTCCTTTCTCTTCCTCCTCAGCCGGTTTCTTGAACTTCTGCCTGTTTGGTTGTGGGTTTCTGCATCTGCCTCCATCAGTGGCTGGATGATGCCATTCTGATGACAGTTGAGCCAGGAACCAATCTGGTCACAGGAGACAGCCTTTCAGGCTACTTATCCCCTATTGCTAGGAGTCTACACTGTGGTCCTTCCCATAGTCTCCTGTGAGATCCCCGTGCCAGGGTTCCATCAGACCCTGAAATGCCCCTGCAGCAGCCCCCCTCAGCACTCTTCCCTCCATGCTCCCCAACCTGATCTCTCATGTTCCAGTCCCCACTTGTCCTCAGTCCACTCAAGATAGTTTTACTCTTTTATCATTAAATCTTGTTCATATCAAAATCGGTTATATAAAATATATTTCCACAGGAATAAACTTAATTACTTGCTCTATCACAGAGATGTTTTAGATAGAAAGAGAACATTGCTGTAATTGGCTTTCAGGTATCCTATAATCAGGAATCAACTTAAAATTCTAACTTTTTAAATTTTCTGAGTCTACTGGGCATTCATTAAAAGTCAGACAAATTCCATAGTTCAGGATCACATCACCCTTTACTAAGTAAAGTATAATTGCTTCTTCACTAGATTGTATTTTTGTTCTTTCATCACAAGTCCCTGAATTTTATATTAAACTTGTAGATACATAAGTTCCAGCTATAATTAAATAGAAATGTGTGTGGGCTTTGAAAAGGTCAGATAACTTTAAAGCTTCTGTGTCACCTGACATCTCAGAATTGGGAAGCAGAGGCAGTTCAAGGCCAGCCTGATCTACAGAGTGAGTTTCAGGACAGCCAGGGCTACACAAGGAAACTCTGTCTCAAAAAAGCCTCTGTGTCAAGTACATACGGATGTACTATGAATTAAAACAATATAACAGTGAGTAATTGTAAGCCTAATACCATTGTTTCAAAAGTATGCCTATATAAGTTGTTTTTCCGTAAGTAACATCAGCCTGAAGTTAATAAAACACATATACACACTAAGCACTATTACAGGGGCATCTTGAAATTTAATAGGAAATCAGGGAGCAAATTAAATAGAAAGCATTATGAATGTGTTATATAAAATGCATTATTGGGAGAGCTTTACTTGTGGGCAAAGAAAATATATAAAGCCCAATTCTTTTAGAAACTGCACATATTGAGGTTTCATGATATCCAGTAGCTTATCAGTCATACCTGAGGACCACAAGAAAAAAAAAAGGTAAACGATGAAAAAAGTGACACAGTTATCATTTTAAAGAAGACATTTAAAAACTCCTAGTGTGTACAAGAGATTATGGGACAGGGTTACACATAATATCAACAGGTAAAGGCTCTTAAGGTTCTTCCTTGGTCTGAAGAGGTACTGATCTCCAAGATAAAGAGGTTGTTAACCAGAGAAAACAGTTTTCAATGCTGTTCTTACATATTCAGATCTCTGATTTGTTTCATTTTGTGATTTGCATCGAGTGAGCACTCAAATGGTTTAGGGAGAAGGACATACAAATGAATACATGTTGGTGAATGGACCAGTTCCTCACTAGCTCAGGGAGGAACATTTACTTATTTCAAGTCACTATAGGTAAGGTGTAGTGCTGTGGGACGGTCTGTATGTCAAATTGCTTTGATTGGTCAATAAATAAAACACTGATTGGCCAGTGGCCAGGCAGGAAGTAGGTGGGACAAAGAGAGAGGAGAATTCTGGGAAGCAGAAGGCTGAGGCAGGGAGACACTGCCAGCTGCCGCCATGACCAGCAGCATGTGAAGACGCCGGTAAGCCACCAGCCACGTGGCAAGGTATAGATGTATGGAAATGGATTAATTTAAGCTGTAAGAACAGTTAGTAAGAAGCCTGCCACGGCCATACAGTTTGTATGCAATATAAGTCTCTGTGTTTACTTGGTTGGGTCTGAGCGGCTGTGGGACTGGCGGGTGACAAAGATTTGTCCTGACTGTGGGCAAGGCAGGAAAACTCTAGCTACAAATGGCGCCCAACGTGGGGCAAGAGTTTCCACCTAAAACCTGAGAAAAGATTCTAAAACAGAACTAAAAACAGCTTCCTAATTGTCTCTCTCAAATGAGCGGCAGCCTGCCGGTTTGAGCTACTGGCGGGTTCCTAGCATGCAAGCTCGATCTGCAGTATGGCGGGAATGAAGCCTCTGCAAGTGGCACATTAATCTGCATGGTGGATTTAGCCTTTGCTAGTACAAAAAAAGAGGTTTCTGGGCTACACACTGCTTGGATAAAAGCATAGACCCACGATGGCTCACAGAGCTGGCGGAAAACGTACCACTGCCATGTTGGGAAGCTGAAGTGGGCGGAGCCAGCAGCCACAGCGCCATTTCAGGCTTAGAAGGCTGCAGTTTAAAGCAATAGGCTCAAGGTAATATAAAACATAAGCCACATTAAGATGGCTACAACACAGAGAATCTGGATTATGTTCTCTTTGATATTCGTAACTGAAGAGAAACATTTGATTGCAAAAGCTGTTGAGTTATGCCAAAATGAGTGTTTTAAAGGTACCTTAACTTCAAAATTTGGATGTAAGGATATGTTGCTTTGGAAAGGAGGCTCTGCTTTTGTTCCCACAGAAAGCCAAAGGCTATGGATTTGTTCCAGATTAAGATACATCAGGTTTGACCAGCCAAGACCACCTGAAAGGTCTCTGATGACACCATGGCCCAGATTATCCAACATCCAAAATCGTTTCAAGGCAACTGGCTCAGACGATACGGTCTCATGGACTACTCCATGATCCTAAAATTTTCTTTGTATCCCCATAAGATACAGCGCCCCCCTCCAGCAGGAAGTAGTAAGAGAAGCTATGCCCAAATTCCCAAATATACCAAGCTGACTTTGGGGATGTGTAAAAGTTAAAACCTTCCTTTTTAAAAAAAAAGAAAGGGGAAGTGCTGTGGGACGGTCTGTATGTCAAATTGCTTTGATTGGTCAATAAATAAAACACTGATTGGCCAGTGGCCAGGCAGGAAGTAGGTGGGACAAAGAGAGAGGAGAATTCTGGGAAGCAGAAGGCTGAGGCAGGGAGACACTGCCAGCTGCCGCCATGACCAGCAGCATGTGAAGACGCCGGTAAGCCACCAGCCACGTGGCAAGGTATAGATGTATGGAAATGGATTAATTTAAGCTGTAAGAACAGTTAGTAAGAAGCCTGCCACGGTCATACAGTTTGTATGCAATATAAGTCTCTGTGTTTACTTGGTTGGGTCTGAGCGGCTGTGGGACTGGCGGGTGACAAAGATTTGTCCTGACTGTGGACAAGGCAGGAAAACTCTAGCTACAGTGTAGAGTCTGTTAATGTGGATAGCCTCTTGCAGCTGCTGTGAGGTTGTGACTGTGTTGCCTGTGTCACACCCAAAAGTCAGTCTTTCAAAGCCTTTCTCCATGTCTTCCTGCTCTTATACTCTTTCTGCCTTCATTTCTGCAATGATCCTTGAGCCTCAGAATGGGTGATATAAAAATGACCTCTTTAGGACTGAGAACTCAAATATTGCTTGTTCTTACCATTTTTGGTATCCACAAATCTCTGAATTCATAGAACTCTTCATTATTAAAATATGCTTCTATGAATAAAGCCAGGAGTCACATTTGACTATAAGTGTAAACATCAATATTTGGAAGGTACCATGATAATTTAGCTGGACAGTAGTAGAGGCCCACTGGGCCCTACCCTCCCTTCTGAAGTACTGTCTACTGATGAGTTACTGGGGAGGAACGGTCGCTGTCAGTACCTCTTTACTCATTGAGGTACTCACCAGGATCCAATGGGTAGTTCAAAATTCACAGGCACAGAGATGATTAAATACAAATGCCTCTAAATAAATAAGTAAATGGAATCCAGTGTTTGGAAGGAATTACAGAAAAGTTGGAGGTAAGTGAGGGTGTGGGTGAGTATACATGGGATGGGTACTACAGTAGTGAGAGTACATTTTATACATGTGCAAATTGGTAGGGAGCATGTTCAACTAAAAAGGAAAGATCTAAGGATTCTTTTACATGTAGAAAGGAAATTGAAATTCTCAATGGAAACTATTCTACACTAGGATTATTGAGTAACTTAAATTCATTTCATTGGACCTACATAAATGCCTTAATTGAAGTCTGGTAGGAAAAATGTTTAAATATTTGAAAGCATCTTGATTGGCATGACATTTGCACAGAGGTTATTTTTAATTTAAGTGGTTTGTCACAGGATTTGAGCAAGACAGAACATTTATCTTCAAATTGTTTCCTTCAAAAATATTTTATGCCTATTATGCTAAATATAGAAATTAAATGGTGATATTAGCAAATCTATTTTAATATGAATTAATTTACAGTGTCTTTAACAAAATTTCAAATTAAACTCAAGCATATTTATTCACTTACTAAATAGGATCTCTCTGTGATAGGCTGACATTTAAAACTTTCAGTTATGTTATCATATGTATTTACTCATACAATATTACTATTGTGTTGAGCCAATTATAAATTGGATATTGATTGAGAAATAGAACTTGATATTTCCAGGTAAAGTAGAAATAACCTTTTTAACTCAACCTGTTTTGATGCACATGAGTCTTCTTAGAATTGTTGTCCATAGAAAAAAAATATTACAATGACACAGATTCATATCTGCCCAATGATTTTTAATTTCTTAGGAGGGACTTTGTGATGGCATGTCTTTGGATAGCTTCAAAAGCATATTTCACATCTTATAAATTCCTTCATATTTTCTGTCATGTAAAAATTCCCATCTTCAAAACCAGTTCAAATTCACTTCTTCATAAGCTTGCCTTCAAATTCCTTGGAAAAATTAAGCATCAGTTCCTTGGTACTTTCTCATATACACCCACTGTGAACATTGTCATCAATAACTTAACAGATAGAAATTTCAGTAAGTCCCTAAATCATTTGGAGTAGGACAGATATGTTTACCATTGTCAATTCTTCTAATTCATGACCACATCTTTTTCCATCTTGAGCTCAAGCTTGTCAACATTTGGTAGCCGTTTAGCAAAAACAACTGTCATCCATTTTGCTAAGCCTATTGCTATGGTTTTATTTATGATTAGCAAGATGAATAGAATTGTTCTCTAAAATTGTTTGCAGATAATTCATTGTTGGCAGACAGACATGGAATTGTTGTTTATATATTGATTTTTAGCCTGAAATTGTTTAGTGTGTTGATTATAAAAGATTTTTTATATGTTTTTGTCATTAGAATCATGCAATGTGCAAAGACAATTTTCTCTTGTCTGAATCTTCAGGGTACTTTCATTAATGAAGATAACAAGTTGGATTTTACTTTATTAAAATAAATAAATAAATAAATAAATAAATAAATAAATAAATAAATAAATAAATAAATCTAAGCTGACTTGGGAAATCCTTCTTATGGATTGAGTATAAAAAGGCTTATATGTCCAAGGTTTGGACTGCAGCTGGTTATGCTCTTGAGAAATGGCTATACCCTAAGAGTATTGTTTCCATCAGTGGAATAGCCCTTTCATTGATTCATAGTCTCATGCTAATATTGCCAAGTGGTGGAACATAGAAGAGAGGCCATAGGTCACTGACTGTGTGACTTAATGCACGTGTTTTGTCCTCACACTCTCCATACTCCTTGTGTCAATACTTCTTAGCTACCATGAGATTAGAGGCTTTCCTGGACTCTAACCTACTACCATAATGCTTATTTTTATTTCAGACCCAAATCTGGGGCCACCTGATCACAGATTGAAACTCTGAAACAACATGATAAAATAGGTCATTCTTTAAGTTTATTTTCTCAGGTATTTTGTCACAGTGACAAACAGGCTAGAAAAGTTATCAGTTGATCTTCCTCAGAATTTGGCAACGTTTTCTATCAATCTCCTTTTCTACTTCAGAGTCACAGTTACTAGTAATCCTTACACTATCTTGAAAATCCTAACAGAACACTAGCAAATGCGTAAATAATTGTGAGTTAGCCACTGCTATAATTCTTCATTTTTTTACTTAAGAAAAACTTTTAAATTCATTTTATATACCAATCACAGATCCCCCTTTTTCCTCCTCTGGCCCCTCTTTCCTCCTCACCCCCAACCCACCCACCCCACTCCCTCCTACAAGAAGGTAAGCCATCCCATGGGGAGTCAGCAGAGCATGGTACATTAGGTAGAGGCAGATCCAAAACTCTCCCCGTGTCTCAAGGCTGTGTGAGGTATTCCCCCATAGATAGTGGGCTCCAAAAAGCCACCTCATGCACTGGGGATAGAACCTGATCCTACTACCAGGGGGCCCCTTAAGCAGATCAAGTTACACAACTGTCTCATTTTTGCAGAGGGCCTAGTCCAGTCCAGTGGAGGCTCCACAGGTGTTCGTTTAAATTTCATCAATTTCTACTAGGTTGGTTTGGTTGTCTCTGTAGGTTTCCCCATCATGATCTTGAAGCTCTTTGCTCACAGAATCCCTGTTCTCTCTCTTTGACTGGACTCGTGGAGCTCAGCTTGGTGTTTGGTTGTGGATCTCTGCATCTGCTTCTATCAGTTACTGAAGAAAGGCTCTGTGATAACAGTTAGGGTATTCATCGATCTGATTACTGGGGTAAGCCAGCTCACCACTAATTGCTAGTAGTCTAAACTGGGGTCATCCTTGGGAATTCCTGGGAACTTCCCTAGCACCCAGTTTCTTCCTATTCCAATGATGTCTCTTCTCTATCATGGTACCTCTTTCATTGCTCTCCCACTCCATCCATGCTCCAGCTTGACCATCCTGTTCGCTTATGTTCTCATCCCTCATCCCCTACACTCCATTGCCCACCACTCATCCCAAGTTTACTAATGGAGAGCTTATCTATTTCCCCTTCCCAAGGCGATCCATGCATCCCTCTTTGAATCCTCATTAGCTAGCTTTTCTGGAGCTGTGGGTTGTAGTCTGGTTAGCCTTTGCTTTACATCTGGTATCTACTTAAGAGTGAGTACATACCATATTAATTCTTCTTAAATCACAGATGATTGTGAGCTGTCCTTAATTATGGGAAATGCATTCAGATTATTTTGCTTTTAGGAATTCCTCATCTTGTCACATTTTATCTCAGAAAAAATTATATAATTACATTATATCTCAAATTTTTCTCTATCAAAATTAAAAACATTAAGTAATACAATCTCTCTGTTATATTAACCTTCTGTTCAGAAAGTTTCAAAGCCTTTATTAAAGACAATATGGCATCATTGTGTTTTCAGTAGCTTTTGAATGCAGTCATTCTATTACTAGCCTCTCCAGTAATATACTATTGTTCAATTTTTGTGACAAGAAAATAAAGGGAGTTAAGGAGTTAGTGGATTATGCCTCCATTATTCCATTCAATATATGATGATTAGAAAGTGTTTGAAATTTATTTATCATTTCTTGGCCACTGGATAAGATGCATGGATATGGAAAGTAAAATGCAGGCAAACAGCAACGCTTACTTATTGGCATCAAAAGGAAAAATATAGTTGGCCTTGACAAAAAGAAACAAGACACACTGGCAGAACAGTTTTGGAATATGAGGGACTAACAAAAAATCTACAAAGAACAAGAAACTCAAACCTGTTAGGAGTCAACACCTTTCTCTGCTCTAGGAGACACAGATATTAAGTGCTAGCTTAATGAAAAATTTCTGAATATGTTTTAATATGAGTATTTATATACTAATATAACAGAGGTAAACTGAACACATTCAACTCACTTGGATTTGTCTGATTTTGGGTGTGTTTTCAGTCACCAATACTACAGCTCCTTTTCTGTACTTGTTCTCATAAACAAAACAAAACAAAACCAAAACCAAAAACAAACAAAAAAAACCTGTTATTTTTTCCTTAATCATTTTAGTGTTAGATATTTTGTTCAACATTTACACTTTGTTACAAGCAGGGAGAAGATTCCTTTCTCATGGCAGGGTTTATAGCAGCCTCCCTCCTTTGTGTTTTATTAGCAACAGCAAACATCATTTGGTGTAATGGTGTCATCAGGAGTCTAGATTTCCTTTGCAAGCATTTGCTAATGAACCAACATGGTATGCAGTTTTCAAAAATAACTTAAATCTCTAATAAAATTAAACCCTTTCTTTGACTACCACTTATGAGTATTTAAAGATGGCCATAATGTAATTATTTTTACACCATATTTAAGCTAACCTAACTACCTATAATTTCATAAGATATTCATATACTTTTAATTAAACATATACTCATAGTATACACATTTAAGTATGTTTTAAAATTTTATTTTTTAATGAATATTGGAAATATAGATTTTGATGTCTGTAGTAAACAAGGTTTTAGAAAGTTGTTTTTTTTTCTTTATTAAGAAATTTTTTATTCATTTTACATACCAACCCCAGATTCCTCTCTCATCTCTCTTCCCACTCACCCACAGCCCTCCAGCCCTGGCCACCCCCACCCACTTCCCATCTCCTCCTCCATAAAGGTAAGGCCTCCCATGGGGAGTCAGCAAAGCATGATGCATTCAGTTGAGGCAGGTCCAAGCCCCTCCTCCCTGCATCAAGGCTGTGCAAGGTGTTCCACCATAGGTAATGAGCTCCAAACAGTCAGCTCATGCACCAGGGAGAGATCCTGATCCCACTGCCAGAGGCCCCTTAAAGAGGCCAAGCTACACAATTCTCATGAAGAAGGCCTAGTCCAGTCCCATGGAGGCTCCACAGCTGTTGGTCTAAAGTTCATGAATTCCCACTAGCTTGCTTCCATTGTCTATGTAGATTTCCCCATCATGATCTTGCTGTCCTTAGTTCATAGAATCCCTTTTCCCTCTCTTCGACTGGACTCCTAGGCCTGGTGCTTGGCTGTGGCTCTCTGCATCTGCTTCCATCAGTTACTGAATGAGGGCTCTATGGTGACAGGTTATTCACCAGTCTGATTACTGGGGTAGGCCAGCTCAGGCACCCTCTCCACTATTGCCAGTAGTCTAAGCTGTTGTCATCCTGGTGGATTTCTGGGAACTTCCCTAGCACCCGGGTTCTCCCTATCCTCATGATGTCTCCTTCTAATCAAGATGTCTCTTTCATTACCTTTTACCTATGAAGGGCAACAAAGGACAACAGCAATACCCTGTACTGTTTGGGAGTCTCTTGAGCAACCCTTACTAACGACCCAGGGTAGTGAAGTCATAGGATCTTGGAGGAGAACCTACAGGCACCACTTTACTAAACCACCATTTTCCCTAACTTCATTATAAAATAGCTGTCCTTACATCCACAGATAAGTGTAGTCCACATGCCTTATCAAGGAAACTTCTCTTTTCAACAGACAAAGACCGTTACAGAAAAGTAAACAATCAAGATACAGTGTTGTGGAGCTCAGTACCAAAGGACACATCTATAATAAAACTCATTCACCTAAGTCTCAGGTATTATTTCAGAAGAGGGGACAGAAAAGTTGTAAGAGCAAGAGACATGTAGTTTGCTGTTAAGATTTTATCTCCTAGGAATGTCAGAAGTATACCTGTGAAGTTTTACTAGTAAGACATCCTAAACATGAGCTGAACAAGACATTAATAGATATACTAACATGGACAAAAAAAAGCCCAGGATGCCTTAACCCTACATGAAGAACTATAGGCAACCAAGGAACTTGAGAAATAGTCTCTCCCAAGGAAAAGCATACCTATCAGGTACCAATACCGCATGGTCATCTCTGAAAGCATACATATAGTAATATTATAGGCACTGTGCATGTTACACTTATGTATTTAGAAATATACATATACATATACATCTATGTATAGAGCAACAATTAATGGATAAAGAGGCCATGAATTTTAGAGAAAGCAAAGACGCATACATAGAAGGGTTCGAATGGAGGAAAGAAACAAGGAAAACTATGTAATTATATTAAAATCTCAAAACAAAAATCAGAAAAAATAAAATGGAGGAAAGCCAGAATATATACATTTGAATAGTATCCCTCAAGGTGCATATTTGATCACATTTGAATTCTTCTCTCGTAGGCAGATATATTTGGACATTTTATATTTACTTTTAGTAAAAGAATACACATTTTCAAGGAAATATAGTTATGTAGAAATTTATCCAAAACCAATTAGCAAGCAAGATAAAAGCAGGAATATGCATGATATTTGTCATACAATAGGCTTAACATTTGGTAATGCATGGCCTTCATCATGAATTTCCCTTCTCTGCCAAGCAGCTATCCTTTCCCATCAACCATTAGACCTTTCTGCCTGTGAGGAAGCATTCATCTCCGTAGCAAAATTTGGCAAGTCAAGAAAGTCTGCATGTCCAACCGTCCTGTCCACATCTCCAACACTTAGTGCTCATTGTTTTCCATCATTTTACTCTATCTCTATTATCAATTATTAATGTACAGGGATTGGGATTGATTATTTTTCAACATACCTTTTGGTTTTAGTTTTGATGAAAACAAAATTTTTCACACTATCCTATTACTGCGGTCACCACTTATCACTCCTTTTGTGTTAGTATTCTTTGAGACATTCTGCTATTCTGACAGGCTTTTCCTCTACATCATTTTCTTTCTTTCATTTATTTATCTATTTTTATCTATTTACCTATCTATGTATCTATGTATCTATCTATCTATCTATCTATCTATCTATCTATCTATCTATCTATCTATCTATTGTTTGTTTATTTATGTATTTAGGTTTTTTGAGACAGGGTTTCTTTGTGCAGCTTTATGCCTTTCCTGGAACTCACTCTATAGCCCAGGCTGGCCTCCAACTCACAGAGAACTGCCTGCCTCTGCCTCCCAAGTGCTGGGATTAAAGGCGTGCACCACCACCACCCAGCATCCTCTACGCCATTTTCACATGCATTTCTAGATACAGAATTTATTGTAACTGTTTACATTCCCATCTCTAATTTTATATTCATAAATGTAAGGACTCTAACTTTAAGGTATATTATAATTATTTGTCATTCTTTGATAATTTTCTATCATTCCAAGCACTATGTTTTTCCAAGTACAAATGATACATATGGTAAGTGCTGGAGAAGGAGGGTTGGGCTGAACAATGCAAGTGTTTTGTTTGGCATGCTTACATTTCCTTATTGACCATTCTCAATAACTAGTAGATGATTTTCTTAATCAATACCTATGACTTTTGATGGGAAAACAAATTAAAATCACAATTTTAAGTAATGTAAGTATGGCATTTTCAGTAAGAGAATAATATGGATTTGTGAATAGTGCATTTGATTATCAGCTACTAGATTCTAGTTCACTTATTTGAATCACTTGTAATAATTAAAATTTTAGCCCTTGGCTATAATGTAAAGAGTTTAGATTAGTTGAAAGAAATTACCTTCATCAATCTCAGTGTTTTTAAAATTGAGGCTAATTATGTCTGCATATTGATGTGCTGTGAAATTTAAAAGTATGTATTATATAGTGTGATATTTTGTTTTATTTGATTTATAATTTGAATTAATCATTCTAAGAAAAACTCTGAAGACTCAAAATTGCATCATTATTAAGCTAATTGTTAGTAAAAGATAAGAGGTAGATTATCAATCTATTCTGAGAAAAGATATAAAAATTATAAAATAAAGGGTGGATTGTTGAATCCACTCTGAAACCAAAAAGAGAGAGGATATAGATATGATATAAATAAAAAAGTAGATTATTGAATCTACTTTTAGAAAGCAACTACAACTTTTAAATATTTTACATTGGATTGGATTTTTGCATATTGTATACAAATCATATATAGTGCTACAAATTTGAGATTGATTTATATTGATATGCTAAGATAAAAAGGTAGATTGTTGAATCTTTTGTACATAAATTATATATAATGATACAAATTTCAGTTTAATTTTGTTAGAAATGCTGTATGTATATTTCTAATCTTGTTTAGAATACTCTATATACAGTTCATTTAACAGTGTAATGAAATTTTCTAATCCTTGAGAGTTATTACCACCTATTAGGACATAAAGAAATGAAAGTTAGTAGTTAGACATTACAATCAAACATGTAGAAATATTAGGTATGTTTTCAAGGTCAGGCAGAGATATATTTTAGATAGACAGTTCATCTTCACACCTTTCAGAGATCTACAGAATATGGCATTTAAGATAATAACATAGATTTTTTTTTCTTTTTTGTGACTGTGAGACATGTCTGCTCCTGGCAGCACCAATCTACTTTAGAGAAGATATGGGCATTGAAGAACTTCCACATGGAGTTAACTTTCACTGTGGCAAAAGTTAGCCACTGGGCAAGAAAGTGCCCTAGCTTTGACTTCTGACAATATGCTGTTCAAAATGGACAGGCAGGACACACACACACACACACACACACACACACACACACACACACACACACACACAGAGAGAGAGAGAGAGAGAGACTGCTGATCCTTGACGAGACAAGTGTGGTTGCAGCTTTGGCAACAGGCATCCTCTGAGGCCAAGACAATATGAAACCATCGCTGAAGTGGCTTTGCAATCAGAAAAATGTATAGTGCCCCTTCCTTCAAAGGCAGCTGAGCAGGCAGTGAACAGATAGCTCCTGTTGTGCAGTGGAACAGTAGCTGGAACAGTTATTCTTGGAGGAGTAACTAGGCTGATAGAGTTTGGCCTCTCAATGGTAGACTGCCATTTAAATAAAGGAGATGAAGCCACCCTCAAGCTGAGAATAATGGGAAGGTGAATTCCAAAAACACCAGCAATTTCCAGAATTTAAAATCCTGAATCATGACAGGAAACTGGTGGAATTCAAGTTTATCTGGTACATGGAATATTTGCATCGAATATGGGGTCGAACAATAGGCCTTGCATAATCCTAGGTGATGTGAGTTTAGCTGTGGCTTTCCCTATTTCCCTGGTCTCTTAGGTTTTCACTCCTGTAATCTGGCTCCATGTTTTTTATTTAATAAGATCATTAAGGAATTCGTCTACAAGTAAACTCTTACACACTGAATCAATGTCTTAAATCTGTTTTGTATTGTCTATGGGAATCTAATTAGAAAGGATTCTTTCTGGTCATCAGCATCCTCATCTCTGTAATGGGAATGTTATGATTTGAATCTGAAGTGTTCCCCACAGCTTTACATATTAAAGACTTTGTGGACAGCCGATGGCCTTTGAGAACTGAGTGAATCATAAAGCCTCTGACCTAATTCCATTCATCCATTTATAGAGTCATAATTCAAATGCCTAACTAGGAAATGAGGGAAACATTTTGAGGAATCAGATTGGTGTCCCTGAGACCTTCACTTGGGAGCTGGTGTAGAATATTTCCCCTGGATCATTCATTTCTGTTTTTACTTCTTACCTGAGTTTTATGGCAGCCTCCCTGTTCCAGAATGTATATTTCCTTGAAAATATCTGGTTCCATAATTTGTAATAATATTTCCCCTCCCAACATTATTTCAAAATTTGAAATTACACTTGGATAGTTTGGATTTTCACCTTTTAATATACAAATTTTGGGGGATATTTTCAAATATTTTAGCTTTTTAGCAATGATTCATAAAGTTAACAACATTCTGATAGATACTTTTGGACAGCATTTGAAAGTCATTAGGATTTACTCACCTGAGATTGCAAATTGAACATTGTTCACCTTCCCAAATTACCATAGTCACCTGTTTTTATTATATTTGCTGTCTTTCAATAATATCAAAGCTTGTTGTTTGGCTTTTGCAAATAGAATCATGAAAGGTTAAGGAAATCCATTCTGAAATATATTAAAATGGGAGATATGGGGTTCTGTATTTCAGCATAGTGATTATTTGTTCACAGCCTGTGTATTTAATCTTTTCTGTTCTCTAGATATCTGCAAAAGGTATACATATATATGTCTAATTAAAACACAATGCTCCCCAAGTTAAGTTTATTTGACCAGGGATTTGCTTCCTTTGATTAGCCCTTGGTAATAATAACTTCATTTTTTTTCTCTCAATATCTTCTGGCAGTTTTTTTTTTGGCTTAACTAATTGAAATAGCATTCCCAAGTTGTCTTCTAGAGGATCTGCCAAGTTAATGGTTAGTTGCTTTTAAAATCTCCACAGCGTGCCCTTTGCAGAATATTGTATGAGTGTTGACAGAAAACTTTCTGAACAGCCATATGTAATGGTCTTTTTAAGTGAAAGTAATACTTTATCTAATATTGAGATATTCAACTTTGTCTGAAGCACTTGAAATTAATAGGTGACGAAAATTTAAGTTTTATATTCAAGTCATTAAATTATGTATGTGAATGTGTCTTTTGTAAACAGAGCTTTGAATAATTTGTGCTTCTGTGTGCATCAGGATATCACAGCAACACCAGTAAGGAACATGTGAAGGAAGGAAGGAAGCAACACTTGGAAAGTTTCTTTTTTCTTTTTTTTAAATGTTAATAAATAGGGCTCTTCTCTAGAATTTGATGTATTTTTTCATTTTGGAAGCTATATGGAACAAAACAATCTTGCAATAAGCAGTACTCCGAATGCAATGATTGAGTATGTTTCTTTCATGGATTTGTGACTTTATATCTAAGTTAATTCTGGTCTTAACAGTTAGCAAAATAAGGACATATTGTTTAACAGACTAGAGCCCTGTATTTCTTTAATGTCTCTCAATAACTCTGGACACTTTGACTGAATAAACCAGTAGTTTCTGATTAGAAAAAAAAATCATTTTGAAGGAGTCATCCAAATTGCTAAATTCATGAAATTATTAATGGAATAAAGGATTTTGATAAAAAGTAAAACAGTCCTCCCTCTGTCTTCCTGACCTTAGGTTCTTGTGATTAGAGTCATCAAATAGGGTAGCCAGAGTACTTCTTTCCCTTCTGTATTTATTTTTAATCATTTGACATGACAAAAAATTGTCAGTACTAGGATGTAGAGACAGGATAATAGTTTTCTACTTTTATAGGAAATGTCTCTAGAGCTTTGCCTGTGGGAGATCAAAGTGCTGTCAAAACATTCTGTGTCTGTAGAATTAATGTTTTAAATATATTAGACTACTTCCATTTATAGAACTCTCTTGTGACTTGCAAGGAGTGATATTCAGATCCCAATAAGTGGATTGATGAAATCTTTCCATGATTTAATGATACAAATTGAGCAATCCAAGGTAGTCATACTTTCTCAGAATCACATGAGAAAAAGTTAGATTTCAGGTGAACAAAACATTTTTTGGTCTTCCTTTGCATACCATGACTCTTTATGAAGTTCTAAAATATCGAAACTGTGATTATTGGAACAGGAATATTTATTATATGTACCGTGGGTAAGATCACATATATCATCTGTTTTAGGACAGTAACATCTGGAGCAAGATGCTGTTTTTTGCTATTTGGATTTCACTACACAAGATACTATAGAAGATAACATTTTATAATTCTAGTAGCATCTATATACTGCCTGAGTATTTTATGTTAATCTTGTGTTATGCAATTAACCACAATTGGCCCTATTTCTTTAAAAAGAGTTTTTTATAATCAACATATCACAATATTACATTTATAGTTTTAATTCAAATGGCAGTCTTTACAAAGATACTGACCAGCCTTAATGTCAATCTTAGATATGATATTAGAATGAATAGAAATTTCTAATGTAAAGAGAGTTAATGGACAATTACTCAATGAAATTTTAGATAATAAAACAATACAAATGTTTATATGCATACTTTGATTGATCACAATATTGCCTTCTCACTTAAATTAGTTACATTTTTGGAACAGTTAATAGGCAAAGAATAGGCACAAAACAAGTCTCTTCTGTTGTTATCCTTGCTGTTTGCCCAGGAGCACTTCTGAGACACCTCACAAGAGGAGCTCTGCTGCAGGATTTGTACAGAGCTGAGTCTGGTTCAGAATCATGGGGAACTGACCAAGGGATCTGTAGGAACGGCTGTAAAGCTGAGGGTGTTCCACAGAGTAAAAGCTTCAGAAGTCTGTGCAGATGCTGCTGCTAAGCAGCACACGTACATGCTGAAACTATATAGCAAGGTACTGACTTAGGGGATACCCGAGGTCTTAAACCAGAGAGTAGAGATATGTTAGTGAATCCTTCCCCATCCTGCTCCTCCTAAAGCCTTCCTCTCCATCATTCACATTTACTACTGTATCACCTGTGTTCTCTTATAAACATCTCTTAAGATCACTCTTTCCCATCTCCACCAATGTGTGTTTTCTAGTTTCTTGATTTCTACATGTACTCCAGGTAAAACACACAAATTTCAAGATTTGATGGTAAAAATCAATGTGATGACTTTTCCTGAGATTCTGGGATGACTGAATTCTGTTTCTGTTTGGTGAGATATTCTGTAGATGTCTGTTATGCCCATGATCTGTGGTGTATTTTAACTTTGAAGCTTATTGTTGGTTTATGATTTAGATGGCCTAACTAAATACAGAAGAGGGACTGAAGTTACCCACTATTATTACATTAAGATCTAATAGATTTTTTTTTTTTTTTATTTTATAACACCATTCAGTTCAACATAATAGCCACAGAAACCCCTGTTCTCCCCCTCTCGCCCACCCCTCCCCCCAGCCCACCCCCCATTCCCACCTCCTCCAGATCAAGGTCTCCCCCGAGGACCAGGGTTGACCTGGTAGACTCGGTCCAGGCAGGTCCATTCCCCCCTCCCAGACCGAGCCAAGTGTCCCTGCATAAGTCCCAGGATTCAAACAGCCAACTCATGCAACGAGCCCAGGACCTGGCACCAATGCACAGCTGCCTCCCAAACAGATCAAGCCAACTGACTGTCTCACCCGTTCAGGTGGCCTGATCCAGTTGGGGGCCCCTCAGCCTTTGGTTCATAGATCCTGTGCTTCCATTCATTTGGTTATTTGTCCCGGTGCTTTATCCAACCTTGGCTTCAACAATTCTCGCTCATATAAATCCTCTTCTTACTCACTAATTAGACTCCCAGTGCTCCACCAGGGGACCAGCCGTGGATGTCTGCCTTCAGATTCCTCAGTCCTTGGATGGGGTTTATGGCACCACTATTTGGGTGTCTGGCCATCCCATCACCAGAGTAGGTCAGTTCCTGCCGTCTCGCGACCATTGCCAGCAGTCTTTTGAGGGGGTATCTTTGTGGATCTTCGTGGGCCTCCCTAGCTCTCTGCTTCCTCCCCTTCTCACCTTCTCATGTGGTCTTCTTTTACCATGGTCTCCTATTCCTTGTTCTCCCTCTCTTTTCTTGATCCAGCTAGGATCTCCCACTCTTTCCCTCGACTGTCGCCCTTCATTGTTCCCACTCATGACCAGGCTATTCATGTAGATCTTGTCCATTTCTCCGTGTCTTTTTTTGGGGTCCCATTTTCCAGGTAGCCTCACTGGTGATGTGAGTAGCAGTCTAGTCATCCTTGTTCCACATCTAGCATCTTCCTATGAGTGAGTACATACCATATTTGTCTTTCTGAGTCTGGGTTACCTCACTCAGGATGATTTTTTCTAGATCCATCCATTTGCCTGCAAACCGTGTGATGTCGTTGTTTTTCTCTGCTGAGTAGTATTCCATTGTGTATATGTGCCACAATTTATTTATCCATTCTTCAGTTGAAGGGCATCTAGGTTGTTTCCAGGTTTTGGCTATTACAAACAATGCTGATATGAACATAGCTGAGCAAGTGCTCTTGTGGTATGATTGAGCATTTCTTGGGTATATGCCCAGGAGTGGTATAGCTGGATCTTGGGGGAGATTGATTCCCAATTTTCTAAGAAAGCGCCATATTGATTTCCAAAGTGGTTGTACAAGCTTGCATTCCCACCAGCAGTGGAGGAGAGTTCCCCTAGTTCCACATCCTCTCCAGCATAAAGTGTCTTCAGTGTTTTTGATCTTAGCCACTCTGACAGGTGTAAGGTGGTATCTCAGAGTTGTCTTGATTTGCATTTCCCTGATGATTAGGGAAGTCGAGCAATTCCTTAAATGTCTTTCAGCCATTTGGAATTCCTCTGTTGAGAATTCTCTGTTTAGTTCTAAAGCCCATTTCTCAATTGGACTGTTGGTCCTTTTGATGTCTAATTTCTTGAGTTCCTTATATATTCTGGATATCAGTCCTCTGTCAGATGTGGGGTTGGTGAAGATCTTTTCCCATTCTGTAAGCTGTCGCTTTGCCTTGTTGACCGTATCCTTTGCTCTACAAAAGCTTCTCAGTTTCAAGAGGTCCCATTGATTGATTGTTTGTCTCAGTGTCTGCGCTACTGGTGTTATATTTAGGAAGTGATCTCCTATGCCAAGGCGTTCAAGACTATTTCCTACTTTTTCTTCTAGCAGGTTCAGAGTAGCTGGATTTATGTTGAGGTCTTTGATCCACTTGGACTTAAGTTTTGTGCACGGTGACAGATATGGATCTATTTGCAGCCTTCTACACGCTGATATCCAGTTATGCCAGCACCATTTGTTGAAGATGCTTTCTTTTTTCCATTGTACACTTTTGGCTTCTTTGTCAAAAATTATATGTCCATAGGTGTGTGGGTTAATGTCAGGGTCTTCAATTCGATTCCATTGGTCCACATGTCGGTTTTTATGCCAATACCAGGCTGTTTTTATTACTGTAGCTCTATAGTAGAGCTTGAAGTCGGGGATTGTGATGCCTCCAGAAGTTGTTTTATTGTACAGGTTTCTTTTAGCTATCCTGGGTTTTTTGTTTTTCCATATGAAGTTGAGTATTGTTCTTTCCAGATCTGTGAAGAAATGTGTTGGTATTTTGATGGGGATTGCATTGAATCTGTAAATTGCTTTTGGTAAGATTGCCATTTTTACTATGTTAACCCTGCCTATCCATGAGCATGGAAGATCTTTCCATTTTCTGAGATCTTCTTCAATTTCTTTTTTCAGGGACTTAAAGTTCTTGTCATATAGGTCCTTCACTTGCTTGGTTAGTGTTACCCCAAGGTATTTTATGTCATTTTTGGCTATTGTAAAGGGTGATGTATCTCTAATTGCCTTCTCAGCTTCTTTGTCCATTGTATATAGGAGGGCTACTGATTTTTTTGAGTTGATCTTGTATCCTGCTATGTTGCTGAAGGTGTTTATAAGCTTTATCAATTCCTGGGTGGAATCTTTGGGGTCACTCAAGTATACTATCATGTCGTCTGCAAATAGGGAAAGCTTGACTTCTTCCTTTCCAATTTGAATCCCCTTAATCTCCTTATGTTGTCTTATTGCTCTGGCTAGAACTTCAAGTACTATATTGAATAAGTATGGGGAGAGTGGACAGCCTTGTCTCGTTCCTGATTTTAGTGGAATTGCTTTGAGTTTCTCTCCATTTAATTTGATGTTGGCTGTTGGTTTGCTATATATTGCCTTTATTATGTTTAGGTATGTTCCCTGTATTCCTGATCGCTCCAAGACTTTTATCATGAAGGGGTGTTGGATTTTGTCAAATGCCTTTTCTGCATCTAGTGAGACGATCATGTGGTTTTTTTCTTTGAGTTTGTTTATATGGTGTATTACATTGATGGACTTTCGTATGTTGAACCACCCTTGCATCCCTGGGATGAAGCCTACTTGATCATGGTGGATAATTGTTCTGATGTGTTCTTGGAGTCTGTTTGCCAGTATTTTATTGAGTATTTTTGCATCAATGTTCATGAGGGAGATCGGTCTGTAGTTCTCTTTCTTTGTTGCATCCTTGTTTGGTTTAGGAATCAGGGTAATTGTAGCCTCATAGAAGGAGTTGGGTAATGTTCCTTCTGTTTCTATTATGTGGAACAATTTAGAGAGTATTGGTATTAACTCTTCTTTGAAGATCTGGTAGAATTCTGCGCTGAAACCATCTGGTCCTGGGCTTTTTTTGGTTGGGAGACCTTTAATGACTGTTTCTATTTCCTTAGGGGTTATTGGACTATTTAAATAGTTTATCTGGTCTTGATTAAACTTAGGTATGTGGTATCTATCCAGAAAAATGTCCATTTCTTTTAGGTTTTCCAGTTTTGTGGAGTAGAGGTTTTTGAAATATGACCTTATAATTCTCTGGATTTCCTCAATGTCTGTTGTTATGTCCCCCTTTTCATTTCTGATTTTGTTGATTTGGATTCTCTCTCTCTGTCTTTTGGTTAGTTTGGATAAGGGCTTGTCTATCTTGTTGATTTTCTCAAAGAACCAACTCTTTGTTTCATTAATTTTTTGTATTATTCTCTTAGTTTCTAATTTATTAATTTCACCTCTCACTTTGATAATTTCCTGGCGTCTATTCTTCCTGGGAGACTTTGCTTCTTCTTGTTCTAGAGCTTTCAGATGTGCTGTTAATTCACTAGTGTGCGATTTCTCCAACTTCTTTATGTGGGCATTTAGTGCTATGAATTTCCCTCTTAGCACTGCTTTCATAGTGTCCCATAAGTTTGGGTATGTGGTGTCTTCATTTTCATTGATCTCTAGGAAGTCTTTAATTTCTTTCTTTATTTCTTCCTTAACCCATTGGTGATTCAGTTGAGCATTATTCAGTTTCCATGAGGCTGTAGGTTTTCTGTAGTTTTTGTTGTTGTTGAAATCTAGCTTTAAACCATGGTGATCTGATAGAACACAGGAGGTTATTCTGATTGTTTTGTATCTGTTGAGATTTGCTTTGTGGCCAAGTATGTGGTCGATTTTAGAGAAAGTTCCATGGGGTGCTGAGAAGAAAGTATATTCTTTCTTGTTAGGATGGAATGTTCTGTAGATATCTATTAGGTCCAATTGGGTCATGACATCGGTTAAGTCCTTTATTTCTCTGTTAAGTTTCGATTTGGGAGATCTGTCCAGTGGTGAAAGTGGGGTGTTGAGATCTCCCACTATTAATGTGTGGGGTTTTATATGTGGTTTAAGCTTTAGTAATGTTTCTTTTACATATGTGGGTGCCCTTATGTTTGGGGCATATATGTTCAGAATTGAAACTTCATCTTGGTCGATCTTTCCTGTGACGAGGATGTAATGTCCTTCTTGATCTCTTTTGATTGATTTTAGTTTGAAGTCTATTTTGTTGGATATCAGGATGGCTACCCCTGCTTGTTTCTTAAGACCATTTGATTGAAAAGACTTTTCCCAGCCTTTTATTCTTAGGTAGTGTCTATCTTTGAATTTGAGATGTGTTTCTTGTATGCAGCAGAAGGATGGGTCCTGCTTTCGTATCCATTCTGTAAGTCTATGTCTTTTTATAGGTGAATTAAGTCCGTTGATATTAAGGGATATTAATGACCAGTGATTCTTCATTTCTGTTATTTTTGGTGGTAGTGTGTGTGTACTTCTCTTCTTTGGGGTTTACTGTTGTGGCTTTATCTATTGCCTGTGTTTTCAAGTGTGTATCTGACTTCCCTCGGTTGGAATTTTCCTTCTAGTGCTTTCTGTAGGGCTGGGTTTGTGGATAGGTATTGTTTAAATCTGGCTTTGTCTTCGAATGTCTTGTTCCTTCCGTCTATGATGATTGAAAGTTTTGCTGGGTATATTAGTCTTGGCTGACATCCATGGTCTCTTAGTATCTGCATTACATCTGTCCAGGTCCTTCTGGCTTTCAAAGTCTCCATTGAGAAATCGGGTGTTATTCTGATGGGTTTACCTTTATAGGTCACTTGGCCTTTTTCCTTGGCTGCTCTTAATATTCTTTCTTTATTCTGTACATTTAGTTGTTTAATTATTATGTGTCGAGGGGACTTTTTTTGGGGGTCTAGTCTGTTTGGTGTTCTATAGGCTTCTTGTATCTTCATAGGCATTTCCTTCTTTAAGTTGGGAAAGTTTTCTTCTATAATTTTGTTGAATATATTTTCTGTGCCTTTGAGTTGGTATTCTTCACCTTCTTCTATCCCTATAATTCGTAAGTTTGGTCTTTTTATGGTGTCCCAGATTTCTTGGACATTTTGGTTCATGACTTTGTTGGCTTTAGTGTTTCCTTTGACTGATGGAACTATTTCTTCTACTGTATCTTCAATGCCAGAAATCCTCTCTTCCATCTCTTGCATTCTGTTGGTTATACTTGCATCCGAAGTTCCTGATCTTTTACTCAGGTTTTCTATTTCCAGCATTCCCTCTGTTTGTGTCTTTTTCATTTTTTCAAATTCCCTTTTCAGATCTTGGACTGTTTCCTTTGTTTGTTTCATTGCTTTTTCATGATTTTCTTTCAGTGCTTTATTGTTTTCTTCCAGTATTTTAATGTTTTCTTCCAGGACTTGATTGTTTTCTTGGAGGGCTTTATTGTTTTCTTCTAATTTGTTTGCCCTTTCCTCTAGTTGTTTACAGCGTTCTTCCAATTTTCTTGTCTTTTCCTCTACACAAGCCTCTACCTTCTTCATGAAGTTACTCATAAGGCTACTTTCTTCTGCTTCTTCCAATTTTTGGTGTTCAGGTCTAGATGTTGGAGGCGAGCTAGGTTCTGGTGATGCTGTATTGCTCTTCATTTTGCTGTATGTACTTCTGCTTTGACGTCTGCCCATCTCCTTGTGATTCCTTCTTGGTCTTATCAGTGGACTTGTTTCACAAAGAGCTGACAGACTCAGGAAGACTCTCTCTCTTGTCCAAAAGGGAGTTCTCTTGTCCAACTCTCTGGTCAAGAAGGGAAGTCGTCGGGGGCAGGCTGGGAGCTGGGGGCCGGTCTCTCAAGATCTAATAGATTTTTATGTCCATTGGTGTTTTATGATGTTGAGACTTCAAATACTCAGCAAATATATATTATTTGGACATACATATGATTACTAGGACATTTTTAGGACTTGAGCCCCTTATTAATATGTATTAGCCTTCCATATCTGTTTTGACTAAACTCAACTTAAAGTCTACTTTATTAAATGTCAGAATAGATATGACAATTTATTTTTTGGCCTTGATTCACTTGAAAATTTTTTGATCATATATGTAACATATAGCCCAGAAATTCTGCATCTAATCAGGCATGAAATTATGGTATATAAAGACATATGCATTCAGAAATATCATGTCAACAGTAAACTGGTTTTGCTGTAATTATTTTGAATTAGAACTCTAGAAGGGGAACTACTAGTAAATAGTTTAGTAAAACATGATGCATATATATAAAAGAACACTATTGAGCATCCAGGTGGCATATAGAAGTAGATATGGAAAATTGATTGAGTTCATTTACACCTAATTTCTAGAAAAATTACATGTAGAAAGAAATTTAATAATATCATAATACTGGGCTTTATACCTACTGGCCTGAGGGGATACTTAATAGCAGAATTATTATTATTATTATTATTATTATTATTATTATTATTATTATTATTGTTGTTGTTGTTGTTGTGTGGATTGACTCAAGCATTCCATAACCTTATTCAATTTTACCTAAATTGTGCTTGAACACGTGTATATATGCCCTATATGTTTGTGCATGTATATGCTTAACTATGTAACATTTTTAAATAAGGAAACTTACACAAATACACACACACACACACACACACACACACACACACACACACACACACATATATATATATATTATCTGAAGGCACCAAAACATTTTCAACAAGAGAGAATTTCATCTAAAAATATGTCACCTAAATAAATGGAAATCTGACCATCTTTGGAATTTTATCAGAAACCTGATGAAAAGGACGAAAGAATTCTTTTTAAACTTGGGAGATGGTACCTCACAGTATGTTTAATTGTGAGAGTGAGGAACCTGAAGCTCAGAAAGTATACCTACAAAGGCTATTTCTTTGAGAATTTACTTAGGCAAAATTTCCAGCAAAGATTAAGTGGTGTTTAAGCATACTATCTAACACAATAAGAAACAATATAATTCAATCTGGCAAATAATGAAAGTAAATTTGTCCTGATTAGAGAAAATATAAAATAAATTATGACTGTAAAATTACAGTTGTCTGTAGTTCTTTGTGTAGGGTTGAGGCCCTGGGGGATTTTTCCTGTGTAGCTTCACATGTCTGTTTGTGTCTTTCTTGTTCAGTTCATGGTGGGTGGTCTTGCTAGTGAGACTTTACAGGTATAGTTTCTGTTGTTCCTAGGAGACACAGCAAAGTCTCCAATCCTCTGACTCTTAAAATCTCTCTGTTGCCTTCTTATAATGTTCCTGGAGCCTTAGGTATAGGAGTCTTTTGGAGATGTATCCACTGAGACTGGACTTCACTAATTTTCATACTGAATAGTTATAGTTATCTGTAGTGGTCTTTGATGTAAAGTTTCCTTGATGAAGGCTAAAGACTACACTTAACTGTTACCCCTAGATGAAGACAGAAACCAAAGATGTGGCCCTTTCAGGAAAGAGCACACCAATTTATTTTGCAGTGCTAAAAGTTCTACTCCAAGAATGTACACACAAGTAACAAGATGTGCACTCAACAGGTTATGTTTAGGAATATGTATGTATATGTATATACATACATATACATACATATTCCTAAACATACAAACATATTCCTAAACATATATTATATATTATATATATATATATATATATATGCATGCAATAACAAATGATAAAAAAGGTTATGAACTTGAAAGAGAGCTGAGAGGGGGCATATAGGAGCATGAGGAAAGAGGAAAGGTGAAGGGAGAAATATAATTAAAATACAATCACAAAAATAAATAAAATATAAAATTTCAAAATCATCACAAAAAGACAAAAAAACTGAAATTCCAACAAATTTAAAGTATACACAGAATAGCAATTACAACCATAAACTGCAAAGAAAGTAAATTACCTGATGCATGAATAAAAAGTTATGATAGCCCGTATATTGTAAAACAACTCACAATCAAAGGAATTTAATGTCACAATCTTGATGACTTTTGATATTAATATGCTGAGAAAAAAAGAGTCTAAAAGATGTGCTATTTAAAAATACATTAGAAAAAAATTGGAATATTTAAACAAATTTATGGATACAGAGAGCATATCTGAGGTTGTACATATAGGGGAGCAGACCATCACTTGTTGGTAGGCATCTATAAATTCCAAGTTTTTAGAGATAAGATTAAAAAACAGGCTGGATTAGTACTCAGCATGAAGTGGCTGTACAGAATGATGGGGATGTTTTTTATGTTAATGTACTATTAATTTCATTATTGTACAATCACACATCCAAGAAGAACCAATTTTGTATTTTAAAAAAAGTGAAAGTTAATTTACCTCGCCCACAATTCAATCAAAGTGTAAACAACAAAATCAGATTTGTTAAGAACACATTTAAATATGTTTCTCCTCTATAACATTGTTTGTGTTAAAAAAAAAAAATCTTGCTTGTGGGCTACATAGATGGATCAGTGCATAGAAGTATGTACTTCCCTTACAGAGAGCTTGAGTTTGGTTTACAGTTCACAGATGCCTATAACTCTAGGTCCAGGGAATCTGACACCATCTTTTGACCTCCACAAACACCTATATGCATGTGCAAGTACCCACACAGACAAACCCACAAACATACAATTAAAAATAAAATACATTTTAAGAAAGTAAGAGAGAAGAGGATCTGGTTAGTTGTTCAGCCATATGAGAAGCTGTTGATTCTGCTGGCGGAGGAGTAGTGAAACACTATGTCCCATATTCTGCTGTCACAAAAGCATATTTGGAAAACATTTTAAAAGCACAGTAGAATAAACACACCTTAAATATCCCCATGTGTCAAGATCTGAAAACAGAACTCTTTGGGTAAAATAATGCTTAAAAATATACTTTAAAAATTTCAATTTTCTGTGGTTGGATCTGTGGCTAAACTCTTAGTTATAAATCAAGGACAATAAATGTACACAAATATTTTACACTCCGGAATCTTTCAGTTATTTATTGTTCCATAACAAATGACCTCCAATTTCCTGCCATAAACAGTGATAATCATTTGTTTTACTTACAAACTTACAACATGGATATAGCTTAGGGGAAACAAATCAAGTCTGTCTTGCAGAGTGTCACCTAGGGCAGTTAAGTAAACTACTGCATGATAAAATTGCTTGAATATTTGCTTGTTTATACTTTTGTAGTTGATGTTGTTCGTTTGATGAGTCTTCTGTTGGGTATGCCACTTAGAAAATCTGTGTATGGTAGTTATCACAATGAGTTTGTTCCCGATATACAGAACAATGATAAAAAAATAAGAACAATAAGACATAAATTGGTAAAGACCTGAAAAGGTGGTTCCCAGTCACACCAAACGTGTTACAATCCATGAAGCTCACACTATCTCACTATAGCAGTTTCAAAAGGCAAATTAAGATGGAGAAAAAGGAGATTCACTGCTGTCAGGGGCAAAAATTAAAAGAAGGGTCTCACTAAAGAGGCACAAGGAGTATGTTGGGACTATGAAATTTCATCTTTCTAGCCATGATGATGACACAGTTCACATATATCAATGTCAATGTATTATTAAATTGAATACTTTTAAAATGATTTTTATTTTTAAAGAACACAACAAAGAAAATTGAAGAAGTCACCAACTGAGATATGCCTGCCATGTCTTGCAGGCTGTTCTGTGTGTGACTACTAAACAAGAAACATTTTTCCTAAGCATATCATGTAAATCTTATTTTCAAAACATGCATATGTAAAATATATTTTACTACTTTATTGAAGAATGTTCCAGAGAGGTGTAAGGTTACAACAACTAAGAGAAATAAAATGTAACTGAAAGTGGAGGGGAGACGAAGTGAAAAATGCAATTGTAAATGTCTCCGTTGGAATACCATCTGAGTTTCTCACTAAGAGATCAAAATGACTTAAATCTATTTCTGAGTCAAAATTCTGTATTTTAAAAAAATAGGATATCAATAGTATGTCAATGATATCTATGAGGATCCTCGTAGTTCCAGGATATCTATGAGGATTAAATGAAATAATACAACTATGAAAATTCTAAACATTATCATTTAAATAACTTCAGAAATTATTCATATTCTTAAATTATTATTCATATTCATAGTAAAAACAAATATCTACTATTTTCTCTCAGATTTAAAGATGTGACACTACTTTCTCATTCAGGAGACACTGTCAAAACCATAAATTATCTTTAATAATATTCTATAGAAACATAACATACAACACATTTTGAAGCCAAAGAGAGTTATTTGTTTTTAATAGTGATATGTTAGAGAATTCTGAGTTTCCTTATTCATTTTGAGTTCCCCAGTTGACCTGATGAAAACATACCTGTAGCTTGTTATCATATTTAATTGATTTAAATTTTTATCACTAAGAAGAAGACATGGCTTAGAGTCTAAGAGTACATAATGCTCACATATATTTATGAACAAGATTATATATATATGTATGTATATGTACCATTGTTCATACACACACACACATAAAAATATTAAAGAAAAAAATGAGTCCATGAAATTGAGAGAGAGGTTATATGAGAGAAGTAGATTAAGCAAAGGAAAAGAGAAAATGATATATTATATATAGTTATGTATAAGTAAATTCCTGCAGCAAATAATTGTCTTGTATATACCAAAGAATATCTATATGTGTATATGTATTTACATACCATTAAATTTATATATAGCTACTGTTCATAAATGTATACATATGTGTATTTGTATATATATATATATATATGTGTGTATGTTTGTGGGTATGTATGTATGTGTGTGTATGTATTAATTCCATTCCCCCAACACGGATACATACACATCCCTATATTAAACAAACATTGCTTTGAAATTAAGAAAGCTTTGATGAGATTTACATAAACAGATTGATGAAATCTATATGCCCATGTACTGAATCATATACTTTAGAATATTGGTTCATGATTTTGTTGAAAAATGAACAGACTAGTTATAAAAAATGAGCTTTTAGAATTTACTGAATAATAACAGTTTCTGATGAAAATTACCTGAAGATCTAATGGCCTATAACCAACTACAGCAGTTCAGTATTGGACATCTAAGCATATTTTATAGTCCAGTGCAAATGAAATTGTCTTATTATATTAATACAAGCAAATTCCCATAAAGATGATGCTAAAGCATTTTCCTTAAGGAATTATAGTCCATTGCCTAATAGCCAGGATGAAGTAACTTGTACTTTCAGACATTACAACTTTGACTCAGAAAAGACAAGAGGAATTATGGATATGATAGGACACTCCTGATTCACTCTTTATATCTGTTTCTTGGCTAGCCTGAAGGGCATAATAGAAATGACATTCACTGTGGCTCTCAGATGGTCTCCTGTTTCCATGCCATGATAAGTCATGGTCACTGAAGATAAGCAGATTTCCTTGCTTTTCCTGTGACTTCAGCAAACAGTTATTTTTTAAATGACATTTATGCTATTTGGCAGCCATCAAAGTTATAACATATATTCACACTCAAGGTCTTACAGGCTGACTTAATCATTGATCAAATTAATTAAAAATACAAAATAAATATTAAGTCATTCCTTTAACTTGGGTTATGTTTTATATATGCCACTTGAAGATTTTTAGATTAACTTTAAGATGAGTCAAGGAGCTTAGTTCTGTCCACTACCATTTTAGTATGTAGATATACACTTAATCAAGCTTCCAACTTGACCAAATGGCCTTGCTTGCGTGTAGTACTCATGAAGTCTGAACTGATTTCAGAAAATGTTTCTTTCTCAAAGAGCAATTCCATCAAAAACTTTTTCCTTGTAGACAATGGATTAAAATCTCTGACTGTGAGATGAATAAAAGTGTAATTTGAAGAGTAGGCAATTCACATTATAGAACATCAGAGCAAAGAATTTTCTGATCCTTAATAATATAAACATCCAGATTTAAGTTCAAGACATGACTTTTAGTATACACAAGTACTTTTTTGTTGCAAGAAATAACTTTTCATGTAAAATTTTATGTATTTTCATGCTTATCTTGACTATAGTAAATCTTTTACTGAATGAGTCTTAATAGCAGAGTGAAAAACACAGAAAAAGTTAGAATATGTTGGAATTAGCACATCCTGTGAGGTATTTTATTGTTAAGGAGATTTATATTTTCCAAAATCTAGCTGAAATGACAATATTATTTGTTTTATTGAGGCTTTAAAAATAATAAAATAAACATGTTCAAAAATGTATCCCAATGTGGAGCATACACTATTGGTAAATAACTTTGACTTAAACATTGTATGAATATTTAAATGTTCTTCCATTTTCTTGACTTTGATAAAATAATTTAACCTTTCTGGACATCAATTATTGTATTTATAAAATGAAAATAGAATATCAACTCCAGAGCATATTTGGAAATATAACTGGCATGTGTAGGAAGTCTAGCTTAGAGCATGAGTATTGATATGGGAGCCACCAAAGATATAATGTTTCTTCTTAAGGTTTCTTGTCGATTTGATAGTTTGAATTATCTACTCACATTGCATTGTTATGGGAGTACTGCAAATTATTATACAGTGCATTATTTTTGTCAGTTGGATGAGCAAGTAAAGTCGATGACATAATTTCCAAGTAATTCTGATCCTTTTAGCTATAAAAATGAAAAAATAAAGAACTTCTATTACCACCTGAATACCTGAGAACTTTTGGGGAGTCCAGGCATGCCTATCTTGCATCACATAGTATCACTTTTATATTCTTCCTTTCCTCACCTTTCTTTGGTGTCCAATATACACTACAATGTTAGAGTGTCTACAGGGGTAGAAAAATATATAAAGATAAAACAGCACTGGCCTTGTCAAGTAATCCTTTTCACTATTGTTGGTTAAGATTCAAATACATAGAAGAAGCTGGGCTTCCCAAAAATCAGATCTATATTCAGAAGATTATTAGAATTCTTCTAAAAGACTCAGTAAAAGGAAGTATAAAAGGAGAAATGCAAATCATAAATATTTCTACCTATCCCATTCTGGGTTGATAAAATAGCTACTTTATAGGTATGTAATTATCAGTATTTGGTTGTAGCCTCTCCATCTTCTGGTGACTGTTGGCTTATCACTGCAGAAGTCCTAGGATCCCCAGAATGATGATTTATTCTCTTCAAAGAGAATAGATGTGGCTTATCTCTCAGGAAATTACTTAAACCTTAATATTGAAAGAGATGCTGGCTTAGGCCAAAAGCACCTCAGCAATGCAAATATATGCATGAACATAATACTTAATTGTACTATAACACTTAAATAACAAGTGTGAATGAATGCGTGTAAAAAGATCTTTTATCAGAGATTTTTTAAGTATTACATCATTGAAAACTTCAGGAGGTATGCATGAAAGTATTCATTTTTTTCAGTGTTATGTAAACATCAAATTTCACAAATACTCTTTTCCAAATTTAGTATTGCTTCAATATAGCAATATAGTATTTTCTTCTTTTACAATTGGATGGATGCATATAGAAATGAATGTGGGTTTTTTTGTAAGTTTTCTCTACTTTGTACAATAGTCATATTTGAATTTGCTGATCATCCTAGAATTTGGACCAGCTGAAACAGGTGATTTGTCTTTTTTTCTATGTCCTTTAATTTATAGGGATTCACTTGAAAATAATATTTCAATACAAAATAAAGAAGACCATGGAGGAACTGGGAAAAAGAAGCAGTTCATACTTCCCCTGATGTTTGGAAAAGAGTAATGAGTCCCAAGGGAGCACAGATGAGAGAAGATGGGTAAATGTGAAGGGATGGATGCTCGTGGCCGAGATAACAAGAAACTCTGTTACTGTCTCCTGTGCCTTCAGTTTCAGAACAGCAGGAAACTATTATTCTTCCTTCTGATTGATGAGAGAACATCCTACGTAATTTTGATCTGCTTATTCAGGACAGGTCTCTTCTCATAATAGAACATAATCTCATTGCAGAGTGAGCTCTTCTGAGTTCCTAAAAAGGCACAATGTTCAAACTTTTTTCACCATTGAGATGTTCAGTTACAAGTTAACTAAATACCATTTTGTGCTGTTGGATGGTCTGTATGTCAAATTGTTCTGATTGGTCAATAAATAAAACACTGATTGGCCAGTGGCCAGGCAGGAAGTAGGTGGCCAGGCAGGAAGTAGTTGGGACAAGGAGAGAAGAGAATTCTGGGAAGCAGAAGCAGAGAGACACTGCAGCCACCACCAGGACAAGCAACATGTAAAGACGCCGGTAAGCCACCAGCCATGTGGCAAGGTATAGATTTATAGAAATGGGTTAATTTAAGATATAAGAACAGTTAGCAAGAAGCCTGCCACGGCCATACAATTTGTAAGCAATATAAGTCTCTGTGTTTACTTGCTTGGGTCTGAGCGGCTGTGGGACTGGCAGGTGACAAAGATTTGTCCTGACTGTGGGCAAGGCAGGAAAACTCTAGCTACAATTTTGTCCATGAAAAAAAATACACATTCTGTTAATCTTTAACTTCAACCAGTACATTTTCAGTAATAGTTAATATTCTGAAGATAAGAGAATAGTGTCTATGTGCAATAAACAGAAGCATATACCACATGCCAAGCTTGGTGCTTTCTAGTGGGAATTTTTCAGTTTAGAAAAAGTCAGCAATTCCTACATTGTCAATGTTATCTGAAATAATTTGTGTTTATTAACTTTTCCTATAAAAATTTTTGTAAGTACTAACAGTCTAGCTTCCTTTATCTTAATGAGGCAGGGGATAGTACAGTGTTTTATTGTGACACTGGTTGACCCCAGATGTTAAAGAAAATTATGCTACATGGAAAAAAATTAGCAGTGTTCTCCTTGAGATTGCTGAGGGTGGTCATATTTTATGGCAGTAATATTTTGTTTTCCATGTTGTTGGTGTCTTAAAAAACTTCATTTTGCTCATATGGTTTTTTAATTATTTCATTAATTTCACCTATCAGTATGAAGGATAATGCTCATTCAGAGTCTGACATTTCTCCATTTGGCAAATGGTTGTGTAAAGTATATTATCAGTTTGATGTTGAATTTGATAAAATATCTTTCATATAGACTTTATACATGAGAACATTGCCTAATAAATTCAAACATATTTTATGTTATCAAGTATTAATAATAAAGAAAATTAGATGGAAGACTGGATGTGGGTGAGGCTGGAATGAATGAATTGAGATAAAAGCAGGAATTAATCTATATACAGAAAAATCTCTGCACCGAGATCATATGTATAAGTCAACACATGGAAAAACAGAATGTGTGATGCAGATATGTCAGATAACTAAAGAAATACTCAAGTATCTCTTTGAAAGGGGTTACCAGAAAAAACTAAAATATATTGTAGTAGAAAATGTGACATCCACAACTCAATTCCATGAAAGGAAAAATACTAAAATTCTAATTTTTTATATCAAGCCAGTTTATTTCCAGGATACCTGTCAGTTCTTAGAGCAATGCATCCAGATGATGATACTGTTAGACCCATTCTTCTCTGTGTATATGATGAAGGTGAATATCCCTTTATCAACAGAGTAGACTAGTAGTTTTCTCCTCAGTGGAAAATATACATGTGTCTTCTAGGGTTTTTTTGTTTATGTTTTTGTTTTTGTTTTTTTGGATGGGGAAAAGCAGGATAGAAAATGCAGAATGACTTTCATATTAAATAATATATTAGAATGGGAAAGGAAATTGGGAATTTCAAATGCTTTTTCAAGCCCTTTTATATAAATGAAGAAAAGTTATGGACACATTGAATGGAAATCGGTATGAATTTCTCCATCTATCCGTTATCTCAGAGAGGAAAATAAAACCAATATAAATATGTGGCCATATGAGCCCTGTATACTTTGTGAATGCACAGCTCTCTCAAATGTTTTGCAGTACAGAGTCGATGCATGCATCTGAAGTCCCCACCCCATTTTACATTAGAAGGCAAAGGGTGTCAAAGGAGAGACACAGAAGGCTGAAAAGTTCCATCAATGCACGTAAGCTTTTAAATTTGGACTTTAGGACCTAGGTGATAGGGATGTCATGCTGTATGCAAAGGAAAGGAAGATGCCTGTGGTTTTTATGTCCAGTGAAACTGCATTTCACTGGACATAAAAAACACATTTCAGGGGGGCCCCAGAACCAAAAGTAGATGGCCAACATAAAAAGAATTCAACGGTATTGTGTAGTCTTTTTTTTTTTTCTCATATTGCTTTGACTGGGCATTTTTTAATCTTAATAAAAATGATCTTTTTCTATATTGTTTTCTGATTTTGTATTCTTATGAGTTTTGGTTTTGTGTGTATGTATCTGTGTGTGTTTCCTGTTCTTTATTCCTTTCCTTCCCTCTTTCTTTCTTTCTTTTTTAATTTTCCCACTTGTTTTCTAATGAAAAAGATAAAGCCAGGAATTGGGTGAGTGGGAGGAAGGGAGGATCTAGGAAAAACTGGAGGAGGGAAGCAGTTATCAGAATATATCACTATTTCATTAGCTTTTCAATACCAACTCAAGATCAGGATCTGCTAGCACGATGAGCAACGATGATCACAATAGAATTTGAGAAATAAGGAAAAGGAAATATACCACATTTTCTTTTTGAATTCTTCTGTTGATGGAATTGGGGATTTCTTTTAATTGCAGACTATTATGAGTAGAACAGCAATAGACATGAATAAAATGTATCTCTGCAGTAGTATATAGAATCCTTTGGGTATGTGGCCAAGAGTGGTATAGCTGGATCTTGAGGTAGCTGCTGTGGATATTGCTCTATATAAATAAAACACTGATGGCCAGTGACCAGGCAGGAAGTAGGTTGCCAGACAGGAAGTAGGTGGGACAAGGAGAGAGGAGAATTCTGGGAAGCAGAAGGCTGAGGGGGGAGACACTGCAGCCGCCACCAGGAGAAGCAGCATGTGAAGACGCCGGTAAGCCACCAGCCACGTGGCAAGGTATAGATTTATAGAAATGGGTTAATTTAAGATAAAAGAACAGTTAGCAAGAAGCCTGCCACGGCCATACAGTTTATAAGTGATATAAGCATCTGAGTGATTATTTTATACATGGATTGTGGGACTGCGGGGCTTGGGGAACCTGGAGAGAAGCCCTCCAGCAACAAATGGCGCCCAACGGCTCGAGTTTCCACCTTAAACCTGAGAATATTTAATAACCAATTCTAAACAGAGCCAAATCCAGGTTCCTGCTTTTTGTCTCATACAGGCAGCTAGACGCCACAAAACACAGGTTTGAACACTGGCAGGTTGCTGGCGTGTGCCTTTGACCGGCAGTATGGCGGAAATGAGGCGTCTGCCAGCGGCACATTACACTGTGTGGTAGATTTAGTCTTTACTAATATTTTTTTTTTTTTTTTTAAAAAGAGGTTTCTGGGCTACACGCTGCTTTGATAAATGCTTAGACCCACTATTTCTGAGACTTGATGACTCCCAGAGCTGGTGGAAAACGTACCACTGCCATGTTGGGAAGCTGAAATGGGCGGAGCCAGCAGCCACAGTGCCTTTTCAGTCTTAGAATGGTACAGTTTAAAGCAATAGGCTCAAGGTAATATAAAAAATAAGCCACGTAAAGATGGCTATCACACAGAGAATCTGGATTATGTTGTCTTTGATATTCGTAACTGAAGAAAAACATTTGACTACAAAAGCTTTTGAGTTATGCCAAAATGTATATTTTAAAGGTACCTTGACTTCAAAATTTGGATTTAAGGATATGTTGCTTTGAAAAAGAGGTTCTGCTTTTGTTTCCACAGAAATCCAGAGGCTGTGGATTTGTTCCAGATTAAGATACATCAGGTTTCACCAGCCAAGACCCCCTGAAAGGTCTCTGATGACACCATGGCCCAGATGATCCAACATCCAAAGCGGTTTCAAGGCAACTGGTTCACACAATACAGCCTCACAGACTACCCCATAGGCCTAAAATTTTCTTTGCGTCCCCATAAGATACAGCGCCCCCCTCCAGCAGGAAGTAGTAAGAGATGCTACACCCAAATTCCCAAATATACCAAGCTGGCTTTAGAGGTGGAATTGGCTCACTCCCCCTCTAAACCCAGACATATTAAAAAAAAAAATGGTTAAGAGATTCTTGTGTCCCAAATCAAAAGAGCCCTCTGGTGCGGGACAGAGAAAAACCAATATTTTTATTTAAAACAGGTTGATTATAAATGTGATCTCTTTCTAAAAAAGAAAAGGGGATATGATATAGATATATAGGAGGATATAGAGATGATAAGATAAAAGGATAGATTAATGAACCTACTTTTAAAGAACAACTTGTTTAAAATGTTTTACATTGGTATAGATTTTAGTTTATGTTTAAAATGTTTTACATTGGTATAAATTTTAGTTTATTGATACAAACTTGAAGTTAATTTTGTTATACTGTATATATATATATATATATTTCTATTCTTATTTGAGGTATTATGTTTATGTAACTCATTTAAAATTGTAATGGATAATTAAAAAATAGATTAATAATTAGTCATCTATGATAATCATATTTGTAGCCGAGTTAGTTAAGTCTTCTGGGTATACATAGATATATTTCAGATAGATAGGTAATCTTCAAACACTTCATAGACCTAGAGAATATGGCATTTAAATAACTTAAAATTCTGTTGACGTGAGACACAATTGCTCCTGGCTGCACCAATTGATCCCGAGAGAATGTTGGGCTTCTAAGACATTTCCATTTTTTGGAAGTTTGTGTTTTTGGCACAAAATGGCCTACTGGGCAAAGAACTGCCCTTGCCTTGATGGCTGACAGTACAAATATAATGCTGTCCTTTCTGGACAAGCAGGACACAAGGAAAGCGACCACTGTACTCTGCCAAGACAGGGTAAGATGGTCTCTCAGAATTCCTGCTTCTAAAAATGGTCTGTCAGATACTCTAGGCCTGTAGCCAATTTAAACGCACCAACAATGCTGAGAAACATTAGGTGACTGTCCAGGCTGCCAGCTGTCTTGGTCTACTTTTGCAAGATTCCCGAAAGTTGCTTGCATCCATCTACCATTTCTCAGGTACCATTATGTTCCTTCTCAGGTCTTTGATGTGGTTGAAAACTAGATAGTTGTAATTTCCTCAGTTATGATAAAAGATAAGTTAGATATAAAACCTTAAACTCACAAATATATGATAGATAGGACATATTCTTTAATATTGTAACTATAATTCTTGCTCGGTAATTGTTTTGTTATATGTAATTTTACCATGTTAAAGTTAAAACCTTCCTTTTTAAAAAAAGAAAAAAAAGGGAAGTGCTGTGGATATTGCTCTATATAAATAAAACACTGATGGCCAGTGACCAGGCAGGAAGTAGGTTGCTAGACAGGAAGTAGATGGGACAAAGAGAGAGGAGAATTCTGGAAAGTGGAAGGCTGAGGGGGGAGACACTGCAGCCACCACCAGCAGAAGCAGCATGTGAAGACACCGGTAAGCCACCAGCCACGTGGCAAGGTATAGATTTATAGAAATGGGTTAATTTAAGATAAAAGAACAGTTAGCAAGAAGCCTGTCACAGCCATACAGATTATAAGTGATATGAGCATCTGAGTGATTATTTTATAAGTGGATTGTGGGACTGCGGGGCTTGGGGAACCTGGAGAGAAGCCCTCCTGCAACAGGTAGCTCTATTCCTACTTTTCTGAGAAACCAACAAATTAACTTCCACTGTAGCTACACAAGTTTGTAATCCCATAAGCCATGGATAAGAGTTCCTCATTTTCTACATCTCTGACAGCATTTGCTTTATTAATCTTTGCCGTTCTGACTGGTGTAAGATGAAGTATCAAAAGTTTTTTGATTTGCAATTCCCTGGTGATTAAGCATGTTGAACATTTCTTTAAATGTTTCTCAGCCACTTGTGATTCATTGTGGTGGTATTGTGTTCCCCAAAATAATGTGTACCCTAATAAACTTATCTGGGGTCAGAGAACAGAAAAGGCACTAGATACTTAGGCTAGAAAATGTTGGCACTCATGCCTTTAATCCTAGTATTCCAGAGGCAGAAATCCATCTGGGATCTCTGTGAGTTCAAGGCCACATTGGAAACAGCCAGGCATGGTGACACACAATTTAATCCCAGCGAGTGAACCTTTAATCCCAGGGAGTGATGGTAGAAGGCAGAAAGATACATAAGGCATGAGGACCAGGAACTAGAAGCATTTGGCTGGTTAAGTATTTGGCTGGTTAAGCTTTTAGGTTTTGAGCAGCACAGTTCAGCTGAGAGCCATTCGGATTTGAAGACACAGAGGCTTCCAGTCTTAGGAAACAAGATCAACTGAGAAGTTAGCCAGGTGAGGTTAGCTGTGGCTTGTTCTGTCTCTCTGACCTTCCAGTGTTCACCCCAATACCTGGCTCAGGTTTGTTTTATTAATAAAGACTCTTTAAGATTCATGCTACAATTCATTTTTTTGAGAACTCTGTGTTTAGTTATGCTTTCCATTGTTAATTGGGTTATCTGTAGTCCTAATATCCAGTGTTTTGAGTCCTTTATATATTTTAGATATTAACTCTCTACCAGTGTAGTAGGTAAAGATCTTTTCCCATTCTGTAGCCTGATATTTTGTACAACTGATGGTGTCCTTTGCCACAGAGAAACTTTTTAGTTTCATGATATTCCTTTTTTTAATTTTTAGTCTTCATGCTTCTGTTACTAGTGTACTATTCAGAAAGTATTTGTATGTGTGTGTGTGTGCCAATGAGTTCAAGATTTTTCAATACTTTCATTTTTATCAGATTTTAAGTATCTGATCTTGATCCATTTGGAGTTGAGTTTTATTCACAGTGATAAATATGAATCTATTTGCATTCTTCTACATGCAGTTATCCATTTTGATCAGCATCATATGTGGAATAGGTTATATTTTGTTTTAGTGTGCATTTTTGGCATCTTAGTCAAAAAATTTGGTGTCCACACGTATGTAGAACTATGTCTAGGTCTTTGTCTTAGTTACTGCTCTAATGCTGTAAGAAGATACCATAACCAAACCAACTTTTAAAAGGGCTTGCTTACAACTTCAGATGGGTAGTCCCCAGTCATCATGGTAGGAAGCATGGAGGCATGCAGGCAGGCATGACACTGGAGCTGGAGCTGAGAGATGTCATCTGATTCACCAGTTACAACAATGCCACACCTTCTAATCTTTTCTGAAAAGGTCCACTAGTTGAGGAACCATTATTCAAACATACTAGCTTATGTGGGATATTCACATTCACACAAGCACAAGCTTCAATTCTATTTCATTTTTGAATTTTTTTGCTGTCCACTCTTTTTTGTGTTATTAATTATATTTCTTCTAGAGCTTTTGGTTATGGGATTAATTTGATCTATGATATCTCTCCATTTTTTTTAAATATAGGAACCTTGTGCTATCATCTTGCCTCTTATATCTACATGAATTTGTGTCATATTTTCATTTACATTCAATCTAAAAAGTTTTTTCTTCTTAATTTTTGTCTTGACCCATTCTTCATTCACTAATGAGTTGTTCACTTTCTATATGTTTGTAAACTTTCTATTGTTTCTGTTTTTGTTGATATCAAGCTTTATACAATGGTGGTCAGATAGGATGCAGGATGATATTTCAATATACTTATGTTTGCTTTGTGTCCAAGTATATTTAGTTGAATAGTGTCACAAATCAACTGCACCTAGCAGATATTTAGAGAATACTTCATACAAACAAAAGTAAATATACTTTATTCTCAGCAGCTCCTGTAACTTTCTTCCAGATTGATCACATGCTTAGAAATAGAGTCTGTATTAATATGAAACAGCACAGATTCTTTCACATGATGGCATTGTAAAATGAAGGAAAACAAAAAGGACCCAAACTAGTCCCTAACTAGAGGAAAATAGGTCTAGAACAAGATATCACTTCATAAGCAATCAGCCCTGATACCGACAGCCAAACCAGTATCCCTATGACTCCTATGAAAATAGACAAAGCACAAACCCTGGAAGTTCTACTGAATCTGAGAAAGAGAGGGCAAAACAGACACGGGGAAGGGGTCATCTGGAGCAAAATTCCAGAAATCTCATAAGGAAATCGTCTGTTGGTTTGGCATGATATATAGTAAAGTCATGCCTACAAACTCAGCTCAGTCAAGTCTGATTTCAGAGTTTCTGTGAATGCAGGAAAGTATTCTATAATAATTCTAAGCATGATGAATGAAGAAACAGCTATGATGTTGTGGCAGCATCTTTTTTTGAATTTCTATATGACAAAAATAGCATAAAGGTATAATAGGAGGAAGATTAAATTTTGTAAATAAAGAAATAAGAATTGGACTATTGCCCATACCACACCTTCTGGAGAAGACAGAGATGAGGTTCAGTTTGTTGGAAACCAGAGTAATATGAAGCCAAATGAGTACAGGTCTACACATATAAGCCAACTCTAACAAGAAAGGTAACTGTCATTTATCTTTTAGCCAACAACCTGAGGCTGTTCAAATCTCAGAAGAAACTCAGTGACAGGAAGGGAAAGCAAATATGTCCAGAAAACCACTCTTTGTGAATCAACCGGCTGGTCCAGTGCAGTAAAAGTGACAAGTTAATTAAATTCTTTTCCAGTGTGACTGTGAAGTAACATCTAGTAATCTGTGTACTTCCTAATCCTAATTTGGACCCCGAAGAGACAGGGAGGCAGAAGTAGATGTAAAGCTGTATGAAAATAAGGAGGGTTGGGGTTGGGGATTTAGCTCAGTGATAGAGCGCTTGCATAGCAAGCGCGAGGCCCTGGGTTCAGTCCTCAGCTCTGTTAAAAAAGAAAGGAAAGAAAAGAAAAGGAGAGGAGAGGAGAGGAGAGGAGAGGAGAGGAGAGAAGAGAAAAGAAAAGAAGGAGGGCAATATTAAAGTATATATCTTATCTGAGCTGCCCTCCTCAGAAGGAACATCTATGACCCCCTTAGAGGGATTTTATTATATAAACCCATACATATTCATAAATTTTATGACCATGGCTATGAAGCAACCCATTGTGAAATGAGCTGCCCCGAGCAGTCACATCTCTTTGGATGTAGAGTTTTGGATGATGATTTAGATCCTGAGTTGTTTGAAGAAAAGGTTGATATTTATGTTCACAAAGTAAAGTATTTGGATGGCCATACTAGCAAAGATTTGATATACTCTACTCCCAAATAAAGATTTTATATTTCTACACCAACGAGTGCCAAAGACTATTGCTAAAGACAATGAAGTGATCCATACTGATATAGACATGTTCCTATTGCTTGTGATTCCAAGTTTGGTAGATAGTTGTAGCCTTAATAGGCTGAACATCATGCATCCTGAAGCATAGAAAAAATATGTTAGTAAAGTAAAACATACAAGGTACTAAAAATGCTGATGAATGTCAGATAGAAAGCCATTTCCAATAAATTAGTGAGAAAAGTCATTTGATTCTTCATGGAGTGGGGAGTGATCAAGATTAACAAAAGGATAAGTTTCTAGTCTGTGTCCTCACCCTCTCTACTTCTTAGAAATGCTGAAGAGAGGACAAGTTAGAGCATACCACATATTGTTGTAGCTTACATTGTGACACTGAAGGATAACTTTGAAACCACAAATGAGAAGCTTCAGAATAAACCCAGTGTGGTAACTCCAGTCCCAGGTAGTTTCTCCCTACTAGTTCCAATGCTAAGTTCAGTATACAAGTAAGAAATTGATAAATGCATGTGCCACAATGGAAAAGTTAATCTTTCTCCATTTGAAGAAACAAAATGCTAGTATAGAGTGAACAAGTTACGGGAAAAATTATAACAGGTGAAGCATGTCTGTAATAGCGCCTATCCTAAGGCTGAGATTGATGGCCACAGGAGTTCAAGAGTTTTAGATTAGTCTAAACAACAGAGAGGCTACATTCTGTTGAATGTAAATAAAATAAAAAAAATGGTTAGTTTCTTTACTGATGATAATGATCAGAATGAGAATAGGTGATGAATGGATAACTTTACTGGATTGTAGGATGCTTTCATGTTTTAATTTTTTTTTTATTTCTGAGATCATAATATAATTTCATCATTATCCTCTTTAATTTACTCCTTCCAAAATCTTAAAATCTTCCATATACCCCCAATAGCTCTCTTTCAAATTCATTAAATTTTCACATACAGGATTCAAAAATATTTTGAAAATTAGCTGGATGATAGGTAGATACATTGATGAATGAAAAAAATTATAGCCTGACAGGTAGATAGATTGATACATAAGAGGTAGATAGATAGATAGATAGATACATAGATAGATATGATAGGTAGATGGAAGCATGGATTTCTTTTTTAATTTTTTTATTCATTTTATATATCAACCACAGTTTCACCTCCCACTCCCACTCCCATCTACCTCCCCAACCTCCCCCACCCCACACCTATCTACTCCTCAGAAATGGTAAGGCCTTCCATGGGGAGTCAATAAGGCCTAGCACATTCAGTTGAGGCAGGACCAACAAAGCCCCCTGCCCCCCAAAATCAAGGCTGAGTAAGGCACCCCACCATATTGATAGGATTTAAAAGCTAGCTCATGCACCAGGGACAGATCCTGGTCCCAGTGCTGGGGTTCCACAAACAGAGCAGGCTACAAAATTGTTACCCACATGCAAAGGTCCTAGTTCATTCTCATGCAGGCTTCCCAGCTGTTGGTTTAGTGTCCCTGTGCTCCCACAAGTTACAGACATCTGTCTCAGTAGGTTTTCCATCATGATCTTGACCCACCTTGATCCTATAATCCCTCTTCCATTTCTTCAACTGAACCCCCCAAATCTTGGCCTGTTACTTGGATTTGAGTCTCTGTATCTGGGAAGCATGGATTTCTAATTGGTTACAGTTCTTTGGATAGCAGTGATTATTATAAATATAGTAACTTCTAAAATATTTAACCAATCCAAAGAATACTGTCATTGTGATAGTATAAACTCACATGAAGCCACATTTGTGCTTATTGGTCAATCACATATCAGGAATGACAGTCTGATGGGTGTGGAATGTGACTCAATTTTTTTTCTAATGTGAATTAGGAAATGGTGAGTTAGAAATGATAGGTAGAATTTTGTCTATCATCAGAGGTCAGTTATTAAAATAGAATGTGTATAAAACTTCAAGTTAGTGATATTTAATCTGGACTCAGAAATATGTTTTGGAACTAGGAGTTACTGCGACTTAGAGATATATTTCAATCAATTAAAATATAGATAGCAATAAAAATCTTGGGATTAGAAATTATTATTTTATTTTACTAAGAGAAAATAAGCACAAAACCAGGCCATAACACATTCCAACATATTAATAATCAAGAAAACATTGACAATAAAGAAAATCATTTAATAAAATACAACAATGGAGACCAAGAATGAAACAGTGTACCATGGCATGATGACAAAGAGACAGTTCTGTGAAGAAGCTGAGAGAGTAACTCCAGTCCTTCTGGACAAAGGACCACACAGGATTTACCTGCAGTCACAATACTGGGTTTAATTCAGCTACAACAATACCATTGAAGTGAGGCTTATAAATGATTCAAGCAAGTTATTGCATGAATGAAATTCAGGTATGTCAGACCTTATTTTAAAATCCCAGTTTTAAAGGAAATGATAGAGTTTGGAAGACATGTCAATAAAAATTTTAATCACGTATATTATTTTTGAAATTTATTTACTTTCATTTCATGTATTTGGATGTTTTGCCCATATGTATATCTCTGCACCACATAGGTGAAGTGCTCACAGAGGTCAGAAAAGGGTGTTGGATCCTCTTGGAATTTGATTTACAGATGCTTTTTAATCATTATGTGGGTTCTGGGAACTCCATCCAAGTCCTCTGGAGGAGAATTTAGTACTCTTAACCACTGACCCAATCCTCTAGCCTCAATCATATAATTTTTATTATATTTTTCAGACGTCAGACCTGTTTTGTTGTTATTTTGTGCCTTACAGCCTATCATAAAAAGGCATGATCTTAATTTCAGGAAAGGAAGGAAAATGAGTTTTGTCTGAGATTTAATATTAGTGTTGAAATGTATTTAATATTGACCTAAAAACTGACAATTTACGAAAGTCATTTCTAGATGTCTCTCAATATAAGACATGATCATGTTCTAATAAGGTCACCATAAACCTGAAAATACCATAAGCAGAAATTACACAAAATAGAACATAACGCATTAAACATAGATTAATAACAGAGTACATTGGAAAGCCATGATTATCCACCTCTTGACAGCAGTAATTTCGAATTTGCCTCTCTGCTACAAACCAAAACCATGAAAATATGTTTTTTTTATTACAAATAGGTATCATAAAACATACAACTATTCAAAACTCAAGGTAAGATTTTTTAATTACACTATCAGCCATGTGATCACAAGATAAAAATATAGAGCTATGTTGTGGTAATGAATGAGAACAATTATACTAAATGCGTTTTCTAAATAGATTATTTTGAACTGTGGCTAGTTCGTCCCCATCTGAAGTCAAAAAGAATCTGTGAAATGAACTCAGTAACTAAGGGAACAATGACTCACCCAATTCAGCTAATTAACAGAAAAACTGGAAATTTAATTTTCTAGAGTTCATATTTTTTTCTCCTTGTCAAACATTTTCTCTAAAACAACACAAAAAGAATTTGATAATGTATTGACCTTGATCAATCCTAAGTATGAAAAATCATTTAAGCTGTTTAAAGTTAGATAGATACTTATTTTAAATAGTTACTTGATGTTAGTAGTGTTGTTTTATTAAACATGATTTTATTTGAATCACATGGATAATCAATAGTTAAGTTTTTTTGGTGTAATTGTAATTTAAAAATCAGACTTTTAAAAAAAGGCAAACATTCTTTCTGTCTGTATTATGTATGCAAACATATAAATGTAATGCATCCATTTATTTTGTTCCCCATATTTTCTGCATTCTAACAATAACTCAGATACTCCATCTGCTCACTGTCATACTAAACTGAAATTGAGACAATTTGCCTGTGTACTGCTCCCTTTACTCTCTCTTCACTTGACCCGAAAATCTATTATCAAATCTGTACAAATCGAATCATTAGGCTGACTTTAACTGCATATTTTAGTTCAATGTTATATCTCCATTGCCTCTGAAAGCAGTTGAACTGAAAAGAAATCATGACTTAATAGTTTATGAACATGTAGACTTTCTGTCAAGCCAATGTGTTATCAACTTACTTCAAAGAAGGAAACCAAACGACCAGAACAGATTCATTCCTGTCTGTGAGCTTCACTTCAGTAGTCTGGCCAGAGTTCTGATTTCCAAAATGCTCCATCAAAATGACCTCCACCAGAGGTTATTCCATCTCTTCCAAGCGGTGACTGTTCAGTGACACTGAGAGTGAGTTCACTCTCAGCAGATGTCATTGATATTCTGCTACAATAGGCACTTCCTTTGACATTCTCTGTCTTAGTCCCTCACTCTGTCTTTCTCTCTGTGTTTCTCTGCCTCTTTCTGTCTCTCTGTCTCTGTCTCTGTCTCACTCTGCTTCTGTCTCTCTGTCTCTCTCTTTTTCTCTGTCTGTCTGCCTGTCTTTTTGTCTCTATCCCCCCCTCTCTTTGTGTGTGTGTGTGTGTGTGTGTGTGTGTGTATACTGATCATGTGCTTGTGGCTACAATCTGATGAACTTTCCCATTTTCAAACTCTGTTTATGTCAGCATTAGTTTTATTGCAGGTAAAACATAACATCATAACATCAAGTTGTTGTCAATACTATCTAAAAAAAAAAAAAACCCAAAACCTTAGCTTAGTGAATTCCACAAACTCCTCTCTTTCACTTCAAGCCCACTGCCTTCTCTATATCTCTCCCAGTTTATTTGTTGTGTGACAGAGCATTTTTTTTATCATATCATAAACTGAATTTCACTTGTTAAGGTATACTCAGTGCATTTCTGGAGATAATGGGCTATTTTTTTAGAATGAAATTTTTAGGGCCCTTCTTTGCATATTAAAAAATACTTGTTGTGAAGATTGTTGTCTCTAGCAAATTATAGAATTTTAGCAAAATAAATCTGAATCTCAAAAAAATCGACTGTACTTTTTAAATTGTGAAGGTCATTTTCTCTAATAAAGATACTGAGCTCAAGACAGCTTAAAAAAGTCATCACTATGGATAAAATGATATAAATCTGACCATTTATACTAATTTAAAATTGGCAGTGCCTTTGCTGCTGTTAACAGGGTATGACATAAAGTCTCAATTTGGGAGCCATAAAACATTAAGTCTCAGTTCAAGGACTTGAGTATTCTTAGTTCATAAGTTAAGTTTTGCAACTTTCCTGATCATAACAACCTTTGAATGACAGTTACTTAAAACCAAACCTATATAAACAGAGATTGCTTCCAAAGTTGTGGCGTATTCACTGAAATCATGTTGCAATGTCATAAGATCATTGTGCTCTTCTTTGCTCTCCATCAACTTCCTCATCCTTTTAGATTCTGGCATACCTCTCTTCTTGGCTCTCTGGCATTGAGAAAATGTGGCTGGGTCCTTGTGTTTACTACAGAACTGAAATGGACTAAGCCTCTCCTCTTGGAGACTAGGCCTTTTGTTAAAATTAGTTCACACGTTTTTCTGTTTGGTCATTAAGAAATATGCAGATACTTTTTAAATGAAAGGTTTCACAACCTTAGGTTTCACAGAATTTCTACAAATGCCCCTTTATCTCTTACCTTGCCTAAGTTTTAGTCATTTTCTTTTACAATCACTAGCTGTTTTCCTGTCCAGTTCCTCTTTCTGCCAATCTCTTCCCATCTGAACTGCTCTCCAACAGTTGGTGAATTATCAGTTTGCTATGTTATGTTTTCATTTAAAGTAGTTCAATAACTTGATTGGAACTAAACTTGGGTTACACAGCATCAAATTAGATAAAGCACTTATTGATAAGCATTACTATGTCACACATGCTACCTTTAGGTTTGCCATAACACAGGCACATTAGTATATGTCTGTGTTTAATTTTCTATGTCCTTAGTCAGAATTTTTTATTTTTAAAATTAATGAACTGTATTTTTAAAGTTGAATGTTATAGAAAAACTAGACAGAAATTACAGAGAATGCTTATAAACCCTTTAAAACTTCATGAGTCTTCCCATCTATAACTATTTGTATACCATTAAGAGGATGATGTTGATATCTTTGATATTATCAAATGGCTGGCCTGTCTGTGGGAATTAGCATTTACAGGATAACAAGTATCCATTATTGTGTTGCCATAGAGAAGAGTCCCACTATTCTCTATATTTCTCAATTCATTACTGCCTCTTCTCATTTCAAATGCTTGATAACTATTTGTTTTCTAATTATTTCTATAGTTCACAATTTTTGCAGGATGTCAAGTGGTTGGGATCACACATAGCTTTTATAGATAGCTTGTGTCCTGAGATTATATGTATGTATGTATGTATGTATATATATATATATATATATACTATATATATATCTTCAGTATGTTTTGCATATTAGTATGTCATTTCTTTTGATAATTGAATAATATGTTATCTATATATCATAGTTTGTTAATCCATTAAGGTATTGTAAGATATCTTACTTCTTCCAAGTTTTGGCAATTATGAATTACCTGCTACAAACATCCATGTACAAATTGTTTTGACTTTATAAATATAAACTTTTAGCTCTTTAGTGAATACCAATGATCATGAATTGTAGTTTAGAGACTCAGAGTACTATTATTCTCACATGCCTATGTGACAGTTTAGATGTATGTGGTCCTCAGCTCATTTAAAATTTCTGAATCCATATTATTCAAAGATAGACTTTTGAAATTATAGTTCATTTCACTTTTACCCTTTTATCAAAAATAGAGTCTTTTCTCATATAATATATCCTGATTATTGTTTCCTCTCCCTTACTCCTCCCAGTTCCTTCCCACATCCCGTCCAATCATCTGGATCCACTCCCTTTCTGTCCCTCACTAAAAACCAATGAACTTCTAAGAGGTAACAACCAAACATAACAGAATAAAATATGATAAGCTGAAATAAAGTCATCATATCAAAATTGGACAAGGTAAGTCAACAAAAGGAAAAGAATTCTAGAAGAAAACACAAGAATCAAAGACCTACTCATTCACACACTTAGGAGTCCCACAAAAATAATAAACTTTTTAGTGATGAAAAGTGATAAAAGTGATGACATGAACTCAGAGACCCTGGTATAAACACATCTCAGCCCTGTGCTTGCTGATTCAGTCTCTGTGAGTTCACATTACATCTGCTCAGTTAATTTATAGGGCCTTGTCTTCCTGGTGTTCTCCATCCCTTCTGGCTTTAACACTCTTTCTGCTTCTTTTTCTGTGGAGTTCCCTGCCCTCTGAAGGGTGGTCTCTGTATCTCTGTAGAGGTAATGTCTAGCTGTGGATCTCTGTATTTGTTCTCATCTGTGACAGGAGGAAGTTTCTCTGATGATGGTTGAATTAGGCACTGATCTAAGAGTATAGCAGAGTATCATTAGGTCATTATGAGACATTTTATTGTTTCTTTTTTTTTTTTTGACCAGTAGTATTTTGTTTTACCATAGAACTTTGGACTGTCTAGACTTTGGTTCTTTATCACCCAAGCAGTGTCAGGTATGCGTTCCATCTCATTCACAGAGTGGGCCTTAATTTGAATCAGATATTGGTTGATTATTCCCATAAGCTTTGTACCATCATTGCACCAGCATATTTTGCAGGCAGGGTAGATTGTAGATCATAGGTTTTGTGGTGGGGTTGGTGCTTCCATTTCTCTTTTGGTAGCTGGTGGAGTACCTTCCAGTTCCACAGACATTAGGGGTGAATGTTTCATGTAGGCAGAAGCTTGACCTCTCCATATTCAATGAGTTCTGTGGGTGTTGTCTTTAGCAGTAGGGTCTTTTGTTCAGTTCATGGTAGAACAACCTATTCTCTTGGCAATATCCAGGGTTATTTGGCAATTTCTATGGGACCATTTTGGCCAGCAATTCCATTGTATGTATTCCAGTTATTGCACTAAAAGTTTTGTTTGGTGACCAGAGTTCACCTTGGGACTTCTTTGCCTCATTTGTTTGGAGACTTTATTAGGATTATCTTCATATGATTTAGGAAGTTTCCATGGGTTAGGTTTCTATGCCACTCCCAAAATGTCCCTCAACTCTAGCTACTTTTCTCAAGCTATGTTCCTCCCTATATTCCCTCCTTCAACCCCACTTTTCATTCCTCTCCCCACCTGGTCCTTCCATTCCTGCCCCTTCACCTCAGTCTCCCCATAAAATCTATTCTATTTCCCCTCCAATGGAGGTCAATGTGCCCCCAGTCCCTTTCTCTCTATATAGCCTCTCTGCTTCTTTGGATTATAGCTTGGTTATCATTTATCGAATGACTAATATACACATATAAGTGAATATATACTGTTTTATCTTTGTGTGTGTGAATTTCCTCACTTGGGTGACTTTTTTTCTAGTTCCGTCCATTTGCCTGAAAATTCCATGACATCATTTTTTTTAATGTGCTGAGTAGTACAGGATTGTGTAAATGTACCACATTTTCTTCATCATTATTCTGTCAAGGGACTTCTAGGTTGTGAAACCATAGTTTCTAAAATAAATGAATAAACCAGAACAATTAAAATTTCATTCAAGTATTGAAGGCCACTGATGATTTGAGAGTTTTTGTTTGTTATTGTTATTTGTATTTCTTTTTATTTTTGGTATTGCAAACATATGCAGATCTCTGAGGCTAATGGGTTCATGGATCTTAGAGGAGAACCTACTACTGCCATTTTGCTAAACAATTCAAAACCCCATTCTGAAGAGTCTGATATATATTTAGATATAGATTTGAGAAAGATATAGAGCAATTTAGGAGAAATAATGGCTTTAAAATAGTTCCTCTACTTTTCTATATAGTTTTTGTTATTTTGTTCAATGTTTCCTTATATTTTGTAAATTATACTTGTCTTTACCTTCTGTGTGCTGATAAACTTGTCTTGTTTTAAAATTATTGAAAAATCCAATAATTCATACTTGTATTTAAAAGAAACAATCATCATAGTAAAAGTTGACAACTTTGACTTAAAGGGGAGTTGTTTGTTTGACTGATTGATCTTTCAATTGATTGATTCATTATTAAGCATTTATCTTATTCATATAGCTCTGGTTACAATGAAGACTTTTCTGGACGATAAAGTGTGTTTAAAGATGTTGTCCAAAGTGAACTGCACTTCTTTAGGAAATTATTAAATCTTTATGAAACAGTGCCAAAAGAGGAATTGAGTCCCTGAATATGAAATTCAAAGGTTTTATCACCTGGCACTGTGTCCTTCCTGTATCTTCTTCCTGACCTCTAAAAGATGTAGCAAGATGCTGAAGACTATCATCATCTTAATGTCACTCATCTCCTTCCTTCTGTACCATGATGGACCATTTCCCCTGACCTGTGCACCAGAGCAATCATATCCTTCTCTACGTTGTTTCTGTCTGTCCTTCTGAGTTATAAATGTGCAAAATACTTCAACAGACAACATCAGTCTGTGAACAATCATCTGTGAACATACACAATTTATATCTTTCTCATCAGACTGAGAGTCTGCTCATGTTTTCTTGTCTTGTGATTTTTTTTTCCTAGAAATTTTAACACAGTGCCTACTAGGAGTAAAGGGACATCTCTACCATCTTCATCTTACATGAAAACTGTCTTGCCTGTCATATATGATTTTAGATATACAGTTTTATAGGTGCTTTTTATTAAGTTGATGATGTTCTCTTCTATTTCCAAGTTTGTCATCAATTTTTGATATACTATGCCTGAATATTTCTGAATATGTTGAGAGAATTACATTATTTTTAATGGAAGAAAATATAAGAGCATAAAATTCAACCCATCTGTCATTTGTACCATTCCTTAAATATCTGATTCTCAAAATACAATCACATGAAATTTTATTACCCTCAGTTTTTTTCTAACTAGGTATATAAATATATTCTGAAAGATGAATGGATTCATGTTATATTCACTTATGCACAATTACCAGCACATCATAAGAGACAATGAGATAACTGAAGTTATATTCTTTCCAATTGAAAGATGTACTACAATTTCAGAACTACTAAAATTTGATGAGAATTCATATTATACCTAGAGTATCATAATATTGATGCTTAAAATCTCTATTTTATATGAAATTTTATGTACATGAATAAAATAAATGCGATTGCTTTTTAAAAATAATTAACACAATAAATTCTATAAATTTTCTAAGATAGTCATCTCCAGAAACTGTTCAAAAATAAAAGAAAGATATTGAACCCAAAATACCTAAGATGTTTCAGAATTATTTCTAAGGAAAATAAATTAATCTATACTAGCATTTAAAATCTTGAGTCAAATAAGAATTTTTGAAACCAAGGTTGGATAAAGCACAGGGACAAATAGCCAAACGAATGGAAACACATGAACTAGGAACCAGTGGCTGAGGGGTCCCCAACTGGATCAGGGCCTCTGAATGGGTGAGACAGTTGATTGACTGATCTGTTTGGAAGGCATCCAGGCAGTAGGACGGGGTCCTGTGCTCATTGCATGAGTTGGCTGTTTGAAACCTGGGGCTTATGCAGGGTTGCTAGGCTTGGCCTGGGAGGAGGGGACTGGACCTGCCCAGACTGAGTCTACCAGGTTGATCTCAGTCCTCAGGGGAGGCTTTGCTGTGGAGGAGGTGGGAATGGGAGGTGGGCTGGGGGAAGCGAGGCGGGCGGGAGGGGGGAGAACAAGGGAATCCGTGGCTGATATGTAGAACTGAATTGTACTGGAAATTAAATAAATAAATAAATAAATAAATAAATAAATAAATAAATAAATAAAATCTTGAGTCAAATCTTTACATGAAAATATTTCTAGTGTGTAAAAAGTAAAGTCAATAAAACTTCAATACTGAGTAATATGTGTATCATGTTCAAATGTAAACAATGTTTATTAGGATGGGTGAGATAAGTGATTTGAAAAGCAATGGAACTTTAGGCTTACTTCAGGATATTTCTTCATTTTTTATCAAATTAATATTTTTTCCATTAAATAAAACAAACTATAAGAAAACAAGGAAAAGAAATAAAAGTAATTAGAATAAATGTATGTGCATGTGTGTGTGCACATGCATGCGTGTGTGTGTGTGTGTGTGTGTGTGTGTGTTTGTGTGTTTAGTTTTAAGAAAGCACATGCACACTTCTGGAAGTTTTGTGAGCTAAGAATAGGATGTCTCTTTGAGGAAGATATTATCATGACCAGGAATGAAGGAAAGAACTAGTACTAAAGGATTTGCCTGATACTAGTGTATTTGGATGTAACGTAGAAAGATACACAATAAATCAAACTCTAGGACAGTGAATCCACCAATGCCAGGATGGAATCCATTGACACTATATTTATTGTACAGACAGAATGAAGAAATAAATGAAAGAAATCTGTCCTGGGAGTTCTTGGCCCTAATACTGAGCACAGTAATCTTTGGTGTAATTTGATCCAGTAAGTAGAGTGTACAATTGAAAATTTGAAAAATAAGCAAGCAGAGAAAGGATGACTGATGTTAAGTGCTTGAGAGATTTCTCTTCCCTTTTCTTTCAGATAGAATATTTAATTCAAAGAGATCATGTAGAGCTGCTAATTTGTAAGGAGAGATCTGGATGGCACAGGTGATAAAGAATTTTGTTTCCTATGTGGAGCAAAAGCACATTTCAAAACTTTGTGTAAAGGAGAATATGTGTGTATCTTGTGGAGAAGAAAACATTTCAATTCAGGACAATGTTAACCTAACAGCAATGTGCTGGTTTTCATGTATTTGGCTTACTGCCAAACATGCTTCTTATCCACCCCAACAATGTCCTGATCCCCAGAGCATTAATAAAACTACAGAAACATATTTCTTGAAACCCTTTTGTCATAAATAGGACAAAACCATTTTGAATACTATTTACTTATTCATTGATTCATTAATATTTCATTAAGAGCCATTATTGGAATGGTATATACAGTAGGCTTTGTGGATGAGAACATGAGTAAATGTCATTTAAATCCTGGCCAATTCGGTGATGCATATTTGTGTATGATGATCATGATGTTCTAATATCACTAGAAAGACAACCCTACCTGGTCTATACAAAGAAATTCTCTTTTGGAAGAGACCTGCACTTCACTGTGAATGACAGCTCATGGAAGAATATGAAGAGGATATTAGATGTAGACAGTGGCGTGTGAGCAATTATTAGAAAAGAAAGTAGGGATAATGTCATAATGGGCAAATATAATTCTGATACTTACAAAAATATGTTTTGCTGTGTTTGTGTTATCTGTAAAAGTATCCTCCAAATTTTCTTACTTACCCTTTATTTTCCCAAATTGTTTTTATCTATTCTTTTTGTTCCTGTGATGACAATTCACAATCGTCTAGGTATACTTAACCACTGTCATTATAAAGAGTTGTGATTTTTCAATTAGAGTGATCCATATGTGAAAATACTTGGGATTCAGAATTACAATTCTAGTGAATATTTTTAATATTTTTTACCAAAGTATCTCTATTTTGTTCATTTTTATTCTTATATTCTTGGCTTCTGTGCTATCAGTGTTTGTGAGAACAATACCATTTTCTCATACCAGACTATTTGTAACAATACAGCAGGGTTTCAATTTGCCTCACATAGAAAATTATGTCTCTACTATTTTAATAGAGGTTTATAGAAAAAAAGCCATTGAGGTTGAATTAAGGTCAAACAGGAAGAAGTTATGTCTAAATTTGGATGAGAAGATTTTGCTACTATCTCTAATATTCTAATATTATTTGTCCTGTGTAGTGGGTAGCAATATACTCTTGTGATCTCCATAGAGAAAAATAGCAAATCTGTACATCATTTCTTCCTCAATATGTCAACAATTAATCATAGTATTTGTTCTTCTTAATGAGTTTCTCTGTTCTGTGATGCTTTATTCCTAGGCAAAAACGTGGGGCACATGTGCTAAAATCTACCTCTTATCTACTCTACTACTCTAGTGTTTGAACAGTGCACACTAATTTCAATACTATTCACTTGATATTGTACTTATTTTATAATTGTCATTATTGTTGTCATGGCCTTGCATTTTTCTTGTTTTTTTTTTTCTGAAAATTCCCACTCAGTATTTTAACAGACATAATATTATTGAAATATTCTGATATTATTTACGTACATAGACATGAATCCTATATGTTCATATTTAACCACTCTTAAAAAATAGCCATATATTTGAAGGAGAGTGTGGAGGGATACATGGGACTGTTTGGAGGAAGGCAAAGGAAGGGAGAAATGTTGTAATTAAATTACAACCTTAAAAATAAACAAAAATTTATTTTGTGATGAACAGTTTTAAAGATGATAAAATTTATAGATTAATATAAAATACCCACTACTAAAATCAGTCTTCAGAGAAGTTCCATCACCATTTCCATCACATTCCCTTACTATTTGTTGCTAGCTCGTATCTCCTAAGCCCCAGAAACATTGGCCCATTCTCCAACAATGAAGTTTTTTATTTTCTAAAATTCTATAAAAATTATATAGAATATAGAATTTCTGTTCTAGCTTCAATCATTTAAGAAATTGCATTGCTAATTCATCTATATTTTTATACATGCCACTAGTTTATTGATTTTGAGCAGTATCCATTCACATATTTATATTGTCATTTACCTATTAATCTATTGATGGAAATTTAGATTATTTACAACTATGGATAATAATTAATAATATTATACCAAACATTTATATATTAGTTACTTTTCCCTTGATGTAATAAAATATCATTAGCTAATTGACTTACAGAAGAAGGGGGATTTTTGCTTACAATTCTAGATGGCTAAGAGTCCATCACGACCAGGAGAAATGGCTGCTAGTAGCTAGTATGGAAGCCACATCAGGAAGCTGAATACTCACATCCTCAACCATAAGCATGACATAGAAAGAGTGAATTGGGAATAGGGTAAGGTTGTAAATACTGAAAGCCCACCATCAGTTAAGAACTTCCTCCAGCAAGCCTCCACGCCCCCAAAGGTTGTCCAACCTCCCCAGATAGTGAAACTAACTAGGAAGCAAGAGTATTTCTAGTGAAAATTAGCATATTCTACTGTGAGATCCCATAGGCTTATGGTCATGTCATATGGTAAAATACACTTAGTCTAATTTCTCAAAAATGCTTGTACGGAGATTGCTTTGGCAGATATCTCCTGGCTTTGGCATCTCCAGTATCTGAGCATCTTCACTCCAATCCAGATTTCATTTCACAGCTTCACAAAAAAGACCTCTTACAGCTCCTTGTATGTTCAGAGTCTCCATACAGTAACCATCTTGAGTGTCACAAGTTTTCTGAAAACAGCATAATCCAAAAACCCTTTACTCTTTCATACTGTATGTTTTCAAGGTAAAATCATGTGGATTACATTGCCAAGTTCAACAGCTAGCTTAAAAGAGAACTCCCATTTAATAACATTAGCAGAAGTATTTTTATTAAGTTGCTTCTTACAAGTAGATGATGCCCCTGTGGTTATGTATAATGAATTATAACCATACCACAGACTCAATGTTATGCAACCTTGAAGTTTTCCTTGCAAAACAATTATTCCATTAATTTTTCATTTAGCCTAAGTTTCTAGGGAATGGGCAGAAGGCAGCCACATTTATTTCTTAAAATATCATAGGAGCAAAATCTATCCTAGTTGTTGATATTTTTCCCCTCTGAAACCTCTCGAACTGAAGCCACACAATTCAAATCACCCTCAGCACTACTGTTTGCCATGTTTTTACTAGTATGGCCCTTTGAGCAGTGCTTAAAGCATTCTACTGCTTTCCTAACCCAAAGTGCCAAATTCCAAATTCCTCCAAACAAAAACATGGTCAAGTTTATCACAGCAATATATATACTCTCAGTACCAACTTCTGTCATAGGGTTTCTGTTGCTATGAAGAAACACCATGACCATGGCAACTCTTATGAGGAAAACATTTAATCAGGGTTGGATTTACAGTTTCAGATGTTTGATCCGTTATCATCATGATGGGAAACAAGACGCCGTGCAGGCAGACATGATGCTGAAGAAGTCGCTGAGAGTTCAACATCCTGATCTGCAGGCAACAGGAAAGGAACTCATACTGGGTGTGGCTTGAGCATATATGAGACCTCAAAGCCTGTCTCCACAGTGACACACTTTGTCCAACAAAGCTACACCTACTCAACAAGGCCACACCTACTAATTGTGCCACTACCTACGGCAAAGTATTCAAACACATGAGTCTATGGGGGCCATATCTATTTAAACCACCACATAAGCCTACATAAAAACTTCCACTATTTTATCAGGCCAGTAGCAAGCTTCCAGGTCAGCAATGCCTGATTTCACTATACCTTTCATCAAATGTGTGTGTGATATCTTCAGTAATAATAACCATCTTAGTTATATTTTTATTGCTATGATAAAACCAAGTAAACCTTTAAAATAAATCATTTAATTTGAGACTGATGGTTCCAGAGGTCAGAGTCCATGACTATATTTGCATGGAGCAGGGCAACAGCACAGTCAGGCATGTTGCTAGAGTAGTAGCTGAGAGGTCATAACTTGGTTCACAAGCAAGATGCAGGGGAGCGGGGAAGGAGAGGGAGAAAATGCTAACAGGAAATAGCATAGGCATTTGCAATTTCAAGCCTTGTCCTCAGTGAAATACCTCCTCCAACAAGGTTCAAACCCTAACCCTTCCCAAACAGCTCCACCAAGTGGGGTCCAAGTATTTAAACATAGGAGTCTAGAGGGAGCATTCTCATGCAAACTACCACAAGTTCTTATCATCTAACATCTGACCAACTTATAAGGAGTTATTACACACTTGGCAGTGGAATTTTTGTTTGTTATTCCACGGCTTAGGAGAGTAACATTTACCATCCAAGTGGGATAACTGCCTCTTAGATTTTCTTTCTTTCTTTTTTTTGAAGCATATTGTTCAATCTGATTACAAAAGAGAACATTTCTATATACCTTTTGTCATAACCCTAATTTTCGAAACCATCCCATTATCCTAATCCTCCATTCTTACCTTGATTAAAACATTCCACCTCTGATATTCCCTCTCTCTAATTTTATGTCACCTATCTTGTACTGACTGCTTTTTTCCCTTGAGATATGCCCTAATGACTTCTTTCTAGTTCCCCGGCTTCCACAACTGCTACACATTTGTGGTGATATATTGTGTCCCCCCAATATATTTTGCACCCTAATAAACTTATCTGGGGTCAGAGGACAGGACAGCCACTAGATAGACAAAGGGGCCAGATAATGGTGGCACATACACCTTTAATCCTAGCATTCTGAAGGCAGACCATCTGGATCTCTGTAAGTTCAAAGCCACACTGGAAACAGCCAGGCATGATGACGCATGCCTTTAATTCCAGGAAGTGATGGCAGGAAGCAGAAAGGTATATAAGGCATGAAAACCAGGAACTAGAGCCTAGTTAAGCTTTTAGACTTTTAGCAGCAGTTCAGCTAAGATTCATTCTGGATGAGGACTCAGAGGCTTCCAGTTTGGGGAAAAAAGTATTGTCCTAGAAGTTGGCAAGGTGAGGTTAGCTGTGGCCTGTTCTGTCTCTCTGATCTTTCAGCGTTCACCCCAATGCCTGGCTCTGGGTTTGTTTTTACTAGTAAGTCTCTAAGATTCATGCTTCACAAGTTAAACACAGAATTGTAAATATTTGAGATCATGCTCTACATGTGGGAAAGAGCATGGAATATCTGTTGTTCTTTTCTGGATTACCTTATTCAGTATATTTTTTTCTCCAAATGTGAAATGTTGCTATTTTTTTTTTATTTTAACTTGTCATTTCTTTATATTCAACTCAATATGAACTTCAATGTTACAAAATATTTCAAATAAGAGCTTAATATTTTGAGTAAGAGTTTAGAATTTTAGGTAAATCACAATGTCTTTTTAAAGCAAATATTTCAGACATTTACCTATGTATATTTTGTTTATTCTTACCAATGTGATTATATTTTCTTTTTTATATTCTAACACAATTACATTATTTGTCCCTTCCCCTTTTTCCTTTCAAACTCTGCCATATACCCATTTTCACTCTCTTTCAGATTCATGGCTTCTGTTTCTTTCAGGGCTGATTTTTTGGAATTGGACGCCCAATTGGTATGCTCTTCCCTGGGGAAGACTCTGTCTGTGAATCTCTCTGTTAGTTGTCTCTAGTTATTTATGTGAAGTTACAGCCTCATGGTCTTTCCTCCATCCACTTTGGCATGTACATTGTTGTGGTACCCGTTCAGATCATGTTTGTGAAGTCATGTTAATCAGCCTTTATGGGTGTAGCTTCTTACAATTTTAGGAGATACTGTCTCACAGCATCCTCCTGTAGCTTCTTTTCCCACACAGATGGAAACCATTATGGAATGCCTATGTGTTTTAAAACTAAATGAAATCATTCTTTATCTTCAATGAATCCTCTTTGTAGAGTGACAGAAGTTTATGTAATTCCTAGAATCACTAGCACATCTAAATAAAGATCATTTCTTGGTTAACAGAGGTAATTTGAATTCATTGTACTTCTAAGATGACTGCTAGACATGGCTTTTTATTGACAGGTGATTAGTCAGTACATATCAAATTATGAAGAAACACTTCTTGCCAGTTCTTACTGGTTTGCACAGCCTCAGTGTATATCATGTGCTAATTTGTTTATGTAATTTGCTTTAGAGTGTTTTATATATCTATAATTTCAATGGAAGTATTCAAATGAAAAAGAGAAATTCAGAGTTAAATACACTCATTCGTAAGCCTGAATTCAGCAGTATGGTTAGGAAATTGCAGGCACTTTATAGCAAAACACTTAGCTGAGATCAATTGTGGCTTTCTCAGTAAAACCCCAGTGCTTCTCTAGGAAGAACTCGTGGTTAAAAAAAGGGGGTGGATGGGTGAAGAATGTTAAAAATTGCTTAGCTAAGTCTGACATTTTACCTTTTAAATATTAATTATACTGTGGGCTTCTTCCTATTTACATACCTAAGTGTTTGCTTGGGACATAAATGGTAGTAAATTGTCTTGAGAAAGCCATAGAGTAGCTTTGTTAGATAAAACTTCTTGCAGCTGGTAATTTTTGGCAATTAATATTATGAATGCTAATGCAATGGGGAGTGGGGAAGAGGCTTCCAGGATGCCACTTATCTTTGCAAAATGAAAGAAAATGTCAGAAGTGGGGAGCCTGCTGAGAATGTTACTTCTGGGAAGGAAATAGATGGCAAATGTTAAAATTACCATATTTATGGACAGGCTAGAACTTTAAGACCAGAGTGTCTAATAAATAGTCTAGTAAATAGAATTTACTGTAAATATTTTAAATGATTGTTTTGTATTGCTCATTACAACAATGAAGAACTTTGGAAAAATTGCTATGCTAAGTATATAGTGGGTATGAGGAAGAAAACGTTAAGAGCAGATTTACATAGTTCCATTCACTGGATTATATCAATAATTGCAGAGTTAATTAATAAAAGTTCCATAGATGCTTAGATAATCTTTGGAGTAAATATTAAAATGTGGTTTTATACTAAAATGTAATATTGGTGTAGAGAAAGATGTGAAGATTCAAACCATGAAGGAAAAAACTCATTGGAAACACAGATATCCACCACTTACAATTAGCACATAGTCCAAACTCATTACCATTCTCATATGCAATATGAGGGGACCATTTTAAAAGCATGCGGATAGCCACTACCCATTTGAAAATGTAATTTAAACCATACTAAGTTTTCATCAGAAACAGTGTAGGTAGACTGCAACAAGTCAAATATTGTTGACAAGTAATTCATTTATAAAGTAAAAATAAATATAGTATCCCTTTGTACATTTACGTTTTGGTGTGTGACTGGGAAAGTCTAAATTTTAGAATATTCTTTATAGTCTCATTAGTAATTCAGTAAGGAATTGTGAGATACATAAAATTATGTAGGATTTCATTTTTTACTGATGTGTCTGTTTAATTTATAAGACTCTGAAAATGCTCATTTGTTCACGTAGGTATGTCTTTATTTTATGTGAGTAATTAAGGTAGGGAGATGAAAATAAATGTATTCATTTTACTACTTACTGTGCTTGTTTGTAGGTAAAATATAATGATAAGACATAATACTTATATGAGATCAACATTCATAACTTTGTTGGGAAGACTGAATCTCCAGTTGTTTTAGTCATATCCTACAAAATTCTCAGTTCTCAATACAATGATCACAAAAGAAATAATATGAGAAAATGTACTCTGTCCTTTATACTTTTGATAATTGAGGTTTTTAGGATTTTGTTTTATTGCTTTGTGTTTTTGATTTTTAAATCATTTTCATCCTTTCTAATTTTGTTTTAAAAATATTATGTTCTTGGGTAACTTCATGTACTGTTTTTATTTTTATTTTGAGCCTACTGAGTCCACTCATTCTGTCTGTATGGGCATGGGTTTAGGATTATCTAATGGAGTGTAAGTATATCCTCTTGCATCCAAGAACGTGATTCTCCATCCATCAAATATTAATTGTCATAGGTACTTATCAAGGGATACAAATTTATAATCCATATCACATTGCAACATTCATGCTAGATTTATTCTCTGGCTTGATCTTGCACAGAATTTCTATGTGCTCTCACAACCACTTTGGGTTCATATGTATAAATGTCCTGTTGATTGTGGGGAGAGGAGAACACATATTCACTGCTGGTGGGAGTGTAAAATAGTTCCTACACTATGAAAATCAATAGTAAGTTCCTCAAAAAGTTAAAAACAATATAATTCAGCTAGACAGCTCTTGGGTAGAGTCTCCAAGGACATTTTGTGTCTTGCTATAGAGATATCTTCTCATCCATTTTCTCTGTGGCACTACTCACAATAGCCTTGATGTCCATCAAGTGATGATTGGAAATTAAAATATGGTATATTTATACAATGGAGTAGTTTTCAGCTCTTGAGACAGATCAAATTATGTAATTTGTGAGTATATGGATGGATAGGGAAATAGTCCTTCAGACTGAAGTAATACAGTTTTAAAAAGATAAAAATATATATCTTTCACATAGAAAAGGTAGCTTTAAGTATTTAAACATGTGTGATTAAAATGGAATAGTTTTTGGGTGTTCAGCATTTAGTTTTAACCTTTATAATAAATAATATGAAGTTGATGTAATAGTATAATAAAACACAGAATTATTTGCTGTTAGGTAATACTATGCATTGATATTAAATGGTAAATAATATGTACCAGCTTAAAATTTAACAGTAAATACTTGTTATTGTTTTGGAATGAAAAGATATAATTTGTGAAATATTAACAAGTAAGGAAATGGAAAGAATTACACATGGAGAGTAAAAACATAGGATTATAAACAAACTAACACAATTCAGAGACTTTTTAATGAATAATTTGTCCATTGTATATAAGAGAGCTACTGATTTTTTTTTGAGTTGATCTTGTATCCTGCTATGTTCCTGAAGGTGTTTATAAGCTTTATCAGTTCCTTGGTAGAATCCTTTCCAATTTGTATCCCCTTAATCTCCTTATGTTGTCTTATTGCTCTGGCTAGAACTTCAAGTACTATATTGAATAAGTATGGGGAGAGTGGACAGCCTTGCCTCATTCCTGATTTTAGTGGAATTGCTTTGAGTTTCTCTCCATTTAATTTGATGTTGGCTGTTGGCTTGCTGTAAATTGCCTTTATTATGTTTAGGTATGTTCCCTGTATTCCTGATCTCTCCAAGACTTTTATCATGAAGGGGTGTTGGATTTTGTCAAATGCCTTTTCTGCATCTAGTGAGATGATCATGTGGTTTTTTTCTTTGAGTTTGTTTATATGGTGTATTACATTGACGGACTTTCGTATGTTGAACCACCCTTGCATCCCTGGGATGAAGCTTACTTGATCATGGTGGATAATTGTTTTGATGTGTTCTTGGAGTCTGTTTGCCAGTATTTTATTGAATATTTTTGCATCAATGTTTATGAGGGAGATCGGTCTATAGTTCTCTTTCTTTGTTGTATCCTTGTTTGGTTTACGAATCAGGGTAATTGTAGCCTCAGAGAAGGAGTTTGGTAATGTTCCTTCTGTTTCTATTGTGTAGAACAATTTAGAGAGTATTGGTATTAAATGTTCTTTGAAAATCTGGTAGAATTCTGTGCTGAAACCATCTGGTCCTGGGCTTTTTTTGGTTGGGAGACTTTTAATGACTGTTTCTATTTCCTTAGGGGTTATTGGACTATTTAAATAGTTTATCTGGTCTTGATTTAACTTAGGTATGTGGTACCTATCCAGAAAATTATCCATTTCTTTTAGGTTTTCCAGTTTTGTGGAGTAGAGGTTTTTGAAATATGACCTGATGATCCACTGGATTTCCTCAATGTCTGTTATTATGTCCCCCTTTTCATTTCTGATTTTGTTGATTTGGATTCTCTCTCTCTATCTTTTGGTTAGTTTGGATAAGTACTTGTCTATCTTGTTGATTTTCTCAGAACCAACTCTTTGTTTCATTAATTTTTTGTATTGTTCTTTTGGTTTCTATTTTATTGATTTCACCTCTCACTTTGATAATTTCCTGGCGTCTATTCTTCCTGGGAGACTTTGCTTCTTCTTGTTCTAGAGCTTTCAGGTGTGCTGTTAAGTCACTAGTGTGAGATTTATCCAACTTTTTTATGTGGGCATTTAGTGCTATGAATTTCCCTCTTTGCACTGCTTTCATAGTGTCCCATTAGTTTGGGTATGTGGTGTCTTTATTTTCATTGATCTCTAGGAAGTCTTTAATTTCTTTCTTTATTTCTTCCTTAACCCATTGGTGTTTCAGTTGAGCATTATTCATCTTCCATGAGATTGTAGGTTTTCTGTAGTTTTTGTTGTTGTTGAAATCTAACTTTAAACCATGGTGGTCTGATAGAATACAGGAGGTTATTCCAATTGTTTTGTAACTGTTGAGATTTGCTTTGTGGCCAAGTATGTGGTCGATTTTAGAGAAAGTTCCATGGGGTGCTGAGAAGGAGGTATATTCCTTTTTGTTAAGATAGAATGTTCTGTAGCTATCTATTAGGTCCATTTGGGTCATGACATCAGTTAAGTCCTTTATTTCTCTGTTAAGTTTCGATTTGGGAGATCTGTCCAGTGGTGAAAGTGGGGTGTTGAGATCTCCACTATTAATGTGTGGGGTTTTATATGTGGTTTAAGCTTTAGTAATGTTTCTTTTACATATGTGGGGCCCTTGTATTGGGGCATAAATGTTCAGAATTGAAACTTCATCTTGGTGGATCTTTCCTGTGATGAGTATGTAATGCCCTTCTTGATCTCTTTTGATTGATTTTATTTTGAAGTCGATTTTGCTAGATAACGGGATGGCTACACCCACTTGTTTCTTAAGACTGTTTTATTGGAAAGTCTTTTCCCAGCCTTTTATTCTTAGGTAGTGTCTGTCTTTGAATTTGAGATGTGTTTATTGTATGCAGCAGAAAGATGGGTGCTGCTTTAGTATCCATTCTGTAAGCCTATGTCTTTTTATAGGTGAATTAAGTCCATTGATATTAAGGGATATTAATGACCAGTGATTGTTCATCCCTGTTTTTTTATGGTGGTAGTGTATGTGTACTTCTCTTCTTTGGGGTTTCCTGCTGTGGCTTTATCTATTGCCTGTGTTTTCGAGGGTGTATCTGACTTCCTTAGGTTGGAATTTTCCTTCTAGTGCTTCCTGTAGGGCTGGGTTTGTGGATAAGTATTGTTTAAATTTGTCTTTGTCTTGGAATGTCTTGTTCATTCCGTCTATGATGATTGAAAGTTTTGCTGGGTATATTAGTCTGGTCTGGCATCCATGGTCTCTTAGTGTCTGCATTATATCTGCCCGGGTTCTTCTGGCTTTCAAAGTCTCCATTGAGAAATCGGGTGTTATTCTGATGGGTTTGCCTTTATAGGTCACTTGGCATTTTTCCTTTGCTGCTCTTAATATTCTTTCTTTATTCTGTGCATTTAGTTGTTTAATTATTATGTGGCAAAGGGACTTTTTGGGGGATGTAGTCTGTTTGGTGTTCTATAGACTTCTTGTATCTTCATAGGCATTTCCTTCTTTAAGTTGGGAAAGTTTTCTTCTATGATTTTGTTGAATATATTTTCTGTGCCTTTGAGTTGGTATTCTTCTCCTTCTTCTATCCCTATTATTCATAGGTTTGGTCTTTTCATGGTGTCCCAAATTTCTTGGACACTTTGGCTCATGTCTTTGTTGGCTTTAGTGTTTTCTTTGACTGATGAATCTATTTTTTCTACTGTATCTCCAATGCCAGAGATCCTCTCTTCTATCTCTTGCATTCTGTTGGTTATGCTTGCATCTGAAGTTCCCGATAGTTTACTCAGATTTTCTATTTCCAGCATTCCCTCTGTTTGTGTCTTCTTCATTTTTTATATTTCCCTTTTCTTGGGCTGTTTCCTTTATTTGTTTCATTGCTTTTTCATGATTTTCTTCCAGGACTTTATTGTTTTCTTCTAATTTGTTTGCCCTTTCCTCTAGTTGTTTATAGTGTTCTTCCCATTTTTTTGTCTTTTCCTCTACACAAGCCTCTACCTTCTTCATGATGTTATTCATAAGGCTGTTTTCTTCTGCTTCTTCCAATTTTTGATGTTCAAGTCTAGATGTTGGAGGTGGACTAGGTTCTGGTGATGCTGTATTGCTCTTCATTTTGTTGTATGTACTTCTGCCTTGATGTCTGCCCATCTCCTTGTGGTTCGTTCTTGGTCTTATCAGCACACTTGGTTCAGACAGAGCTAACAGGTTCAGGAAGTCTCTCTCTCTCTTGTCCAGATGGGAGCTCTTTTGTCCAAATGGGAACTCCGGGGCAGGATGGGAGCTCTTGTCCAGACAGGAAGTCCGGGGCAGGATGGGCGCTCTGGTCCAGAAGGGAAGTCCGGGGTAGGATGAGAGCTGGGGGCCAGTCTCTAAGTCACAGGAAGTGGCTGGGGTCTCGGGCAGATGGGCATGGGAGCAGGGCTTGGAGATTGCAGGGTCTGCCAGGGGTATTGGAGAAGGGGAGCCCTCCAGGTGAGGCTAAAAGGGAACCTGCCCAGTGGCCAGAACCTGGGGCCAAGTTGGGCAGGTCTTCCCTGGAGTGGTTGATGCCCAGGGATGGGGTCCAGGCTGGGCCCAGATACTCACCTTTGGTCCAGAAGGGAAGTCAGGGGCAGGATGGGAGTGATGAATAATTTCATTTTAGGCCAATACCAGAGAATGGAAATGGAGATTTCCCTGCTTGCTAAAGAGAGTAAAATGGAATAGGAAAGAAAATATTAATTTAAAGGCACACTGCCGAAATACATCTCTAAATTTCAGAATGAAACATTCTTTTTTATAATTTCTCTTTTATGTTTTGTCTATAGGGGATTTTTTTTTCAAATGGAACCATGATAAAATTACAGTAAAGCTTGACAATATCCCTTGGAAACTGTAAGGCCTTCTGAAAACTCAACTACAAACCTCAAAAAATATGATATATTAAAATAATTTCAGGGACATTTAAGAAATATCTCTTCTAGCCACTTTGCTAAAATACCTTAATTTAACTTGTGTAGGTGGGTATAAGAATGGGTTCTAAAAGACTTTAAAGAATCAAAATAATCATCCAAGTTTGAGAATTACTGTTGACTGAGCATCCCGTGTATTAATTTGTAATATTTGACAAATAGTTATGCATGAGTAAGAGCTAGGGTCTGAAAAAAAATGCTGCCCTTAAGTATCCCATTTTTGTATTTTCAAAGGCAAGTTGGCTGAGTAAATCCATATTCTTTCTTTGGTTGGTACTCATGCAGACAATTGGAGAGACTGAAACAGTTCTCATCGAAAATTAAAAAAAAAATCTGGAGAGAATATGGAAGAGTATGCTCTATAATTTTGTGGTGGGCCGCATGACAAATCCTCCCTCATCCTTGGCATTTGAATCCTTGTCCCTCAGAGGATGGCACTGTTTGGGTAGATTTAGGAGGAGGTATGTCACTATAGTCAGGCCTTGAGGGTTTAAAGGCTAGCACAGTTTCTTCCTCCATCACTATCACTTCCTCCCTCCCTGCCACCTATTCTTCTGCGTGTGGTTATGAGTGCTTTCAGTTGCTGCTTACATTTCCTTGCTGGCTGGCTGATGTCCCCACAACACGTCCATGTACACTAATCTGTTTGGAAGAATAAAACCAAACCAACTAATTTTCTAAAGTTGTGCCAGCCATGGTATTTTATCACAGCAATACAAAAGTAACAAATACAATTTTGTTTTATGTTGTTGTTGTTGTTTTGTTATAAAATAAGTTCCAAGACCGATGAGTATAGCAGAATATCATTAGGAATCATTTCATTAATTTTTCTTTGTCAGTCCTGTTTGGATCTACCCTAGGTCTCTGGGCTGGTTCTCTATCAAGTCTCTGGTTGCTGGCCATGCAAGCAGTGTAGGGCACTGGCTACCTCTCCTGCTATGGGCATCAAGTTAAACCAAACATTGGTTGGCCACTTCCACAAATTCTGTGCCACTCTTGCTCCAGCACATCTTGCAGTCAGGACAGGATGTAGGTGGAAGGTTTTATGGCTGGGTTAGTGTCCAGGTTTTTCTTTCCATAGCCTGCAAAGAACCTTCTCAAGCTAAAAAGACTAGAATGTAGGTGAAGGTCCAAGCCTCCACCAGTTTGACCTCTACTTTCAATGAGCTGTGAGGAAGTTGTCTTTGACAATGGGGCCCAAATATCCGTTTTAAGTCCTGGCATCTTCTGTCCCAGCATTGACCAACAACTCAGTCAACAATTCAATTGAATGCAACACTGCTGTTATCTCATCTTTCCCACTTCCATCCCCACTTACCCCAGTCCACCCACAGAAACTAGAAACTAGTCTATTTCCTCTTCCCAGGGAGATCCATGCTTCCCCCCCTAAACACACACACACACACACACACACACACACACACACACACACACTATAGCTTTCCTCTTTATTCAACCTCTCTGGGTCTGTGGATTGTAGATTGGTTATCATTCACTTAAGAGCTCATATTCACTTATAAGTAAATACATACTATATTTGTCTTCCTGGGTTTGGATTATCTCACTCAAGATAAGTTTTTTTCTGTCTTCTAACACATGAGTGGAAGAGTTATATAACGTAAACTGTTTTAAGATCCAAGACAAATTAATGCTCTTTTAAACTTTAAAAATAAAACACAGAAAAAACTGTGAAACATAGTTGAGTGCATTGTAAACACTTACTTAATATTGATACTTTTGGTCCTCTCTGCCCATTTGCAAATATGTACTGAATACAGGATTTTAAACTACATCTTCACTGTGCTGTACCACTGTATCATTATATGTTTAGAATACCGTGTAGCGATGTGTCAGATGTACTTAGAGGAAAAAAAATCATTGTTTCAACATTCATAAATGATGAATTTAAAGTGAATTTGTGTACTCTAGCATGGCTACTTTAAAGCAATTTAAAACTTGACACTTAACTTTAGAGGAAAAAAGATTTGGAGGAATAATGTTATAGAGATAAAAAAATCAGGAAACTGATGCTGAGTTCTAGACATAAGAAGAAGACAGAATTACACAGAAGCACAACAGCTGTGACCAACAGATTGAGATGAATGCAAAATCAATGGAGGATTTTCATCTAATTGAGCATGGGATAATAGATATCCTCTTTAGCAGTAACCAAGGCTATAAGCTGGTGGAGGGTTAGGTCTCATCATCCTTCATGGTGTTTAAACCTATTTTAAATACATGCTTAAAATCAAACATTAATTCTAACAGCATAATAGCATAATGTGGACTCTTGGTTTTGAAAAAAAAGTTATTTATAGCTTATTTTTTTATTATTACCTAGACTTTCATATAAAAGTATGACTTCAGGTGACTCTCTTGAGAAGCAAGAACCCATTCTATGGACTGTGTTACTGTCCTCTTTTTAGATATATCTGTTTATTTTCTTGTGATCTTCATCTATATTTACATTGATCACAGTTACTTAATAACCTTCAAATTTTCATGACTAATGACATCAGAAATCTAACAGGGGCTATATATAATATTTTCCCACCTTTGGAGTAAATGTAAGAGACAATTCTTAGTTCTCAATGTCCAAATTTGGTTATTATCAACCACTGTTAACATTAGTCTGTCATTCATGCTTGTGAGCATAGAAATTCATGACACTTATGTGATCAAAAGCATATCAACCTGAGAATTTAGCTTGAGTAATATACCAACTACATTGCAGAAACAGAGACCTCACAGAAGGAAAAGATGAATCTTAAATGAAATATAATAAATGAGGCTCATAAAGAGGCATGGTTAAGTAGTTAAATATAAGCTGCAGAGTTTTTGAAAGTTAAAAAATAAGTTATAAGGTAGATAGGGATGGAAAGGTAGATGGATTGTCCATGATACATTATTGAGGCAACAGGTCTCACATCTAGGCTAGATATGGCAACAGGAGGAAAAGACTCCCAAGAGCTGGCAAAAGATTCAGAGATACAATGGCTCCCACTAGTAGTAATCCCACAAAATTACCAAGGTAACAGCCATAAAATATATGCAGAAGACCTGGTGCAGACTCATGCAGTTTCTGTGCTTATTGCATTAGTCTCTGTGAACCCATATGAGCCACCTTGATTGGTTGGGCCTTGTTCTCCTTGTGTCCTCCATCCCCTTCAACTCTTACAAACTTTCCTGTAGCTGGAGAGCTTCTCTCTGGGTCCTGCCGAGCCCCGGCAGTCCAACAGCCCACGTATAAAATAAACACACAGACGCTTATATTATTTAAACTGTATGGCCTAATGGCTCACGCTTCTAGCTATCTAGTTCTTACAACTTAAATTAATCCATTTCTATAAACCTATACCTTGCCATGTGGCTTGTGGCTTACCAGCATCTTCACATGCTGCTTGTCATGGCTTCGGCTGGCAGTGTCTCCCTCTGCCTTCCTGTTCTCCTAATTTTCCTCTCTGTTAGTCCCGCCTATACTTCCTGCCTGGCCACTGACCAATCAGTGTTTTATTTATTGACCAATCAGAGCCGTTTGACATACAGACCATCCCACAGCACTTTTCTCCCCATCTTCCACAGGGTCCCCTGAGCTCTGAAGTGAGGGACATGGTGGAGACCTCCCTCTGTATAATATATGGCTGTGGGTCTCTGTATCCTGTCCCATCTGATGCTGGAAGAAGCCTCTCTGATGATGATTAGACAAGGCATTGATCTATGAGTATAGCAGAATATCATTAGAAATAATTTCATTTCATTGCTCATTTTTTCCCCTTAGAATTGATTCTTTATACTATGAGTAATGGCAGTGAAACTAGCAACAACAACAGCAAAAAACAAAACAAAACAAAGAAATGAAAAATTACTCAGACACATTATTGCATCAATTTTCTCCTTGTCTTAATTACAAATTGTAAAATATTGAAACACCCTAGAAGAATATAACATAAATATCACAAGGTGCCTTTGAGGAGGATGTGGGTACAAAGATCTGATCAGTGGACTTTTGCCCTGAATCTGCAGCACCTACAAACATTTGTTGGTTTATCATTCTTTTTCAACCAGTGTTGTTTAGTTTTAATCTATGTCTCTGAGCCATCCAGTATCCAGTTCCTGGCTTTTCAGGGAGTGTAATACTTGGGATCACTCTCCTAATCTGGGCCTCAAGTTAAACTAGATGTTGATTGGCCACTCTATCTTGTTTTGCCTTAGTTGGTTGCTGTCCCTTGGGGGCCTGTTGTTTTCAGAAGGGAAATGGAAGGGGAGTTGATGTGGGGAAGAGAGGATGGGACTAGCTGGGAGGAGTGGAAGGAGAAAAAACTATGGTCAGGATGTACTGCATGAGAGAATAATCTATTTTCAATTAAAAAAAACTATTGAGGTAAAGAGGTTACTATATAATTATGAGCATTTCAATCAAGATGCAAGTTTAAATTTGCATACAACTAACAACATAGTCATAATATTATTAAACATAGCTTCACAGAACTCCAGAGAAAGCAACTAATCTATCATCCTTCAAAGGAATCTTGTAGCTTTTAATAATTGATAAATCAAGTAGGCAAAATCAGATACAAAATATAGATACCTTTAGTAATAGTGAAATGGAGTATTTTATTTCACTCTCCATTTATAAAAATAAAATTGAGAGTAAATGCTGAGGTTAGCATGTTATTTGTAAACATTCAGACATAATCTGTATTCTTATAATTGGAGAAAAAAGTCCTAAAGCGGTTTAGGAAAAAGGCATGTAAGCAACCACCCAGGAAACACATTGAGCATGGGGTAGATGTAAAGATTTGGCCTTTGTCAATTTATAGTCTGGTCTCTGAAACCTAGACCCTTAGTCTCAGAGCAAAACAGAAACAGATTGGATGAGCTTTATTAAATCTTTTCAGGTCTACTGAAAAATTCATTTTGCAAGTTTTGAAATAAATTAAACAACATTTTAACAGCTTTCACTCTATATTTGATGTGGCTGCTTCAAAGTAGTATAAGATATAGGAATTTGATGATCCATAAACATAGATCATTTCTTTTTACCCAAATGAGTTTCGATTTCCTCTCGTAAAAACTATATCTCTGTGCTTGTACACACACACACACACACACACACACACACACACACACACAGAGAGAGAGAGAGAGAGAGAGAGAGAGAGAGAGAGAGAGAGAGAGAGAGAGAGAGAGAGAGAAGTCTTGAGATTTGTGTGGCTTCATGGAATCATAGTAATTTCTATTTCTGCATTTCTAGCATAAACAAACTAAGAGTCTCTTAGCTTTTTGAACATATCTTCCTTGTGTCCCTTGTTCTTCAGACTAAAGTGTTTTAGCCTCTGTTTTTCGACTGATTCCATGGCTCTTAACAGAGAATTTTGTGATTTATTTCTGTATAGATGATTCCAGGAGGGCCTGAGCTTCATATCAAAACCCTGTATTAAACATATATCACACTGGAGGTGAGGGGGGCAATGGAAGGTAGGAGATGGGGGATGAGACATAAGGGAACAGGATGGTTGACCTAGAACAAGGATGGAATGGAAGAGTTATGAAAGAGATACCCTGATAGAGAGAGACACCATGGGGATAGAGAGAAACCGGGTTCCAGAGATGTTCCCAGGAATCCACAAGGATGACCTCAGCTTAGACTACTTGCAGTAGTGGAGAGGGTACTTGAACAGGCTTACCCCAGTAATCAGATCGGTGAATAACATAACTGTCATCCTACAGTTCTTCATCCAGTAACTGATGGAAGCAGATGCAGAGATCCATAGCCAAACACCAGACCAAGCTCCAGAAGGCCAGTAGAAAAGAGAGAAGAGGGATTCTATGAGCAAGGGGAATCAAGCATGATGAGGAAATGTACAGAGACAACCAAACCAAACTAGTGAGAACTCATTAACTATGGACCAATAGCTGAACTTGGCCCTCTGCATAGGTGAGAAAGTTATGTTCCTTGATCTATATAAAGGGGACCCTGGCAGTGGGATCAGGATCCATGTTTAGGGGCATTTTGTAGCCCACTGCCTATGGTGGAACACCTTACATAGCCTTGGTCCTTTGGAAGGGCTTGGAGTGTATCAGGCTCTGCTGACTCCCCATGGGAGGCCTTGCCTTGGAGGAGGTGGGAATGGGAGTCTGGATGCAGAGTAAGGGGAGAGACTGGGGAGTGGGAGGAAAGGGGATCTGTGGTTGGTATGTAAAATGAATAGAAAATTTCTTGATTAAAAAAAAGAAAAAAAGAAAATGAAATCCTAGACACACACAGACACAAAAACAAAACAACAAACCCAAACATATCACAGAAGAAGAAAAAAAGCAATTTCAGTTAAGCGTAAAAGAGTATCCAGAGAACAAAGCAAAAGAAGAAAACAAAATCTCAAAATAATGTACTTTAGTTTTAGTCGAAAATGTAGTATCTTTTATTATAAACAAAACAGAAAATTTAGAGGGCATGATGTAGAGAGTGAGGAAGAGAAGTGAAGTGAGGGATGGATGGAGAAAGACAGTGAGATGGACTGGGATGGCAGGAGAGACTGATTCAGCAAATGGATTTATAGAACTTGGAGAATGATAAAGCAGAGGTCAAGATCAGAGACAAAAAAAGAAAGATGCCCACAAAACACTGCTGATCTTGATCTCAAACAGAGGAGATCTGTCTTTGCCATCTAATCATTAGTGAACCACAGTCCACATTGTATATATGCACTGTGAAAGTTGGACAGTTGGCAGGCAGCAATTTACAAAGAACCCTGTATCTAGCTTTAGGATGTTCTGCATTGTCCTGTAAGAAAGGGCCCTATAGCAAATGTCATATAGTCATCCATGGAACAATGTCCTAAACAGTTGATATAGATACAAGGCAAATTCTGAGTTAGAAGTGATGGACTATTGGGGGGGGGGGCATGGAAGTCAATTATAGGGAAGGGAATCATTGGCTTAGATAAAACCAAGTGCTCCTCAATCATAGAGTTAAAATATAGCCAGAAGTAAACATATGCAAGAATTCTATCATATCTTATGAGGGTTGACAATAACATACAGAGTGGGATGTCACAGAGGACTGAGGTTATAGGAAGAGAATCTGAAGGTGTTGACTACAAAGAATAAATGTGTGACATAATTTAATGTCTTTTCCATCAGTGTGAAATAATGTCTGAAGTGTTTATGAGTTCAAATCAACAAATAATAAAGAACTCAGTTAAGCTTCTTTATATATTTTGTGTATGTACTTATGGAGGAACAAAGAATTGTTATCTGAAACAAGACTAAGAATATATGCTGTCCTATACTCTACCAGAGTCTTTAGAATGTTGAGGGGAAAATGGAGAAGTATTTGTTTCAGGCATAGGGAATCACACCTCTGCATCATTCCTCCAGTCAAATTTAGACATTATCTAGAGATAGAAAAACCACATATAGAATGTGACATGTGTCCCTGCTCAGTTAAAATACTATTATCATAAAAAATACTATTATTATTTACTTCAGATAACAATCCTGGAGATTCGTATTCTTACACACAGACACACACACCACAGATACTAATGTCTTTATAACACACTTTTGCTATATTAGAATAAATACTTTTAATTTTCATTTTAATATTATTAATTAAAATACTAATTAATCAAATACTTTATCTTTCCCATAAAGAATCAAGTCTGGTTTTACTATGTGTTCTCTGAAAACTAGTTTCTAAATTATGAAGCAGACATTAATCCTCAGGAAAACTCAGTCCTGGATCATTATGAAAAGTAGTATACCAAGAACTGAAAAAAATCGGTGGTCAAGTCCCAGAGTTTTATGTAAATTACTGTACCAACAAGAGTTTTATTACTATGATTTAAGCTGTGATTGTAAAGTTGTGATTGGAGTGCTTGGAGAACCAATAAACAATACCAGGGGACTAAGTAAGAATATTCAAAATACTTTTTGACATCAGGAAGAGAATCATACCTAGTACTTGAAACCTAGCCAATTGCTCAGGGCTAGTGAAGTCATGGGTCTTGGAGAAGAACGTACAACTACCACTTTACTAAAAGAGCATAATTCTTAATATGAGTCCTTTTACCCACAGATAAGTGTAGTCCTCAGCCAAGCCCCAGAAGTCCAGTGGAAAAGAGGGAGGGGGGAATCTATGAGCAATGGACATCAAGATCATGATGGGGAAACTTACAGATACAACCGAAACAAGCTAGTGGGAACTTGTGAACTCCAACAGCTGTGGAGTCTGGATGGGGCTGGACTAGGCCCTCCACATAAGTGAGACAGTTACGTAGCTTGGTGTGTTTAATAGGCCCTTGGCAGAGGGAATAGGATCTATCCCTGGTGCATGAACAGGCTTTTTGGAGCCCATTACCTATGGAGGGACACCTTGCTCACCCTTGATGCAGGGGGGAGGGGCTTGGACTTGCCTCAACTTAATGTACCAGGCTTTGCTGCTTCCCCATTGGAAGACCTTGCCTGACCTTGTCAGAGGAGGGAATGGAGGATGGGCTGGAGGAGGGAAGGCTTGAGGGGAGCAGGAGGAGAGATGAGAGGGGGGTTTGTGGTTGGTATGTAAAATGAATAAACACTTTCTTAATTAAAAATAAGTGTAGTCCACATGGATCATCAAGGAAATGTCTCTTTGCAACAAATAGAGACCATTCCAGAAAACAACTGATCAAAATACAGAGGTAGGTAGTCTAGTCTGTACTGATATGTATACAACTCCCACACCTAAACTCAGAGATCAGTGGGGAAGAAAGGGCAGAAAGATGTTAATAGACAGAGTAATGGAGAATTTGTTATGAGATTGTGTCTCCTAGAAGCTCTATGCATAAAATCTCAACAACTTGATTGCCTAAATATGGGCAAGGACAACAATACTAGACATGCTAAAGTGGATGGATGGGGAAAGGCCCATGAGACCTCAATTCTACACAAAGAACTACAGATACCAAAAATACGGAGTGTAGGAGAAATAGATTTCCCCAGGGGAGATCCCACCAATTAGTTATACAGTTCTAAATGGTCATCTTTGAAAGAATATACATACAAGTAATATACAGAGTGAGAAGGTGTATCCATGTATTTAGGAATATATGTATATACACATACATATATGTACATAGTAACCATTGATGAAAATAGAGCCCAAGGATTTGAAAGAAAGTAAGGTGGGGTATATGGGAGGATTTGGAAGGATGAGAGAGAAGGGAAAATGATATAATTAAATTCTCAAAGAATATTAGAAATAATTTAAAAAGAAATCAAAGGGCTGGTATGAAATACAAAGGAATAAAATGATTTACCCAGGATGGACAACACTAATGAAAAACTTCTACTGTACTTCGTATTTTGAAATTGTTGCTGTAGTTTTAGTGTTTCCTTTCTCTGTGTTATACATTTTTCCTATTAAGACTTTTGTACAATTTTAGTACTAAATTTCACTTATGACATTGTGCTCCACTGTGACAATTCAACATTCCACCATGACGTCAGAATATCCCACTTTTACACAGAGTGTTTAGCTCAGCTATCATACTGTTGCTTTGTACCATCACATTTTTTAATTGTGATATTTTCATATTCTATTTTCACCTAGGAGCCCGACAAGTTATCAAATACGCAGTGGTGGTATGGCCTAACAGCTCTATCGTGAGCTCACAATGCTATTTGTGCACAATAATTCTCTGTTGTGCCACCAAATACTTTATTTTCACATGGCACTGCTTAAGTGTGTCAACAAAGGGGCTAATTACCACATCACAGCCCCCATAACAAGGCAAATGAAATAATTTCACAACACTTAATTCCAGTGTTTTTCTATACTGAAATGCAATAGTTTAATTGTGACATTTCAATACATATTTAGTTCTAACTCATGCCCCATATCCACTGCCCTTCTTCACCCAGCTACCCCTCTGACTGGTCTCCTTTATTCTTCAAAATAGCCCCTATTCTTCTTTCATGTCACACAAATTCAATTGCCTGCTATTTTTCTCTCTCTTGTTCCTTAAAAATTATTCTTTGCATCTTGTGGTAGTCTTTCTAAATTCATGACTACAAACACACACAGAAATTTTTATAAAATTGTTTTTCTGTACCTGTCTTATGTCTCTGAACATGTTGATATCCAATAATTTATATATATATATATATATATATATATATATATATATATATATTTCTGTACATGCTATCGTTTCATTTTTTGTTTCAACAAAGTACTATGATAACTGTGTACCATATTTTCCTTATCCACTACTCTGCTGATTGACATTAAGGCTTGTTCTACTACTTGCCTGTTATAGACACTCATAAAATGAACAAGAATGTGAATTATCTCTATGGCAGTACTTAGAGTCATTTGGATATAGACTCACTCACTGTGGAATAGCTGGATCATATGGTAATTCCATTCTTAGTTTGGGACAACATAATCTATGCTTATGTCCCTAGTGACTGTACCAGATTACACTTTGGCCAACACTGAATAAAGTTTCCTCATTTTACACATTCTTCCCATCATTTGTTTCCTTTTTGTCATGTTTTTATAACCATATATTAATTACACATTGTAATTCATATGTGTTTATACACATACATACATGTGCATAGCAACAATTTATGAAAAAAAAGGCCATGAATTTGAAAGAGAGCAAGGAGGAATACATGAGGGGTCTGAGTCAAGCTCAGAACATTTGTACATTAATGCATGCCCAGCAAATTGTGGATGTGGAGCCTTCTCAGGTTATAGTCTCTGTGACATGCTCAGTGGATCTCAGTTCCAGGTACCAATGTTGTACTTGTGATACACTCTCCACAGCTGGTGCTACTCTGGTATCTCTCCACTCACTTTGTGTGATGCCCATAGTTGTATTCCTTGCAACCTTGTCAATCTCTCTCTAGCTTACAATTGATTATTTTATTTATTTTTTCTTTCACTGAAAATAGAGTATTTTCTCATGCAGTATAGCCTGATTATAGTTTCACCTCCCTCTATTCCTCCCAGTTTTTCTCCCTTATGTTACAATCAGGATCTACTCTCTTCCTGTCTATAGACAGGAAAAAACAAAATTCTAAATGATAAAAATTAAACATAATAAAATAAAATATAATTGAACAAAAACATCACATCCCAGTTGGACATGGCAAACCAACAAATGGAAAAGAGGCCAAGAAAAGGGAGGAGAATCAGAGACCCACTCATTCATACATTCATGAGTCTTGTAAAAACACTAAACTGAAAGCCATAATATATATACAGAGGACTTGGTGCAGACCCATGTCACAGAGACTTACTGCTTCAGTCTCTGTGAGTTCATAAGAGTTTTGTTCAGTTTATTTAGGGAGACTTGTTCTCCTGGTATCCTCCATCCCATCTGGCATTTACACTCTTTCCTCCTCTTCTGCAGGCTTCTCTGAGCTCTGAAGGGTAGGATTGATGTAGACATTCTATGCAGAGCTGTATGTTCTAAGCTCTCTCTCTCTCTCTCTCTCTCTCTCTCTCTCTCTCTCTCTCTTTCTGTGTAATATATGCTTGTGGTTCTCTGCATTTGTTTCCATCTGCTGCAGGAGGAAGTTACTCTGATGATTCTGAATAAAGCACTTATCTCTAGGTATTACTGAATATCATTTGGAGTCATTTTATCACTACTTTTCTTTTCTTTATTTCATTTTTTGACCAATATTTGGTTCTACCCTAGGTCTTGGGGCTATCTAGTCTCTGATTCTTGGTCACCAAGCAGTGCCCAGTATGAATTCCTCCTCACAGAGTGTGTCTTAAGTCAAATCACACATTGGTTGGTTACTCCAACGAGCTTTGTGCCACCATTATCCTGGCATATTTTGCAAGCAGGACAGCATCCTAGATCAAAAGTTTTGTGGCTGAGTTGGTTTTATGTTTCTCTTTTGGTAGCCTGCAGTACCTTCTGGACCAAATACACTAGAACTAAGGGGTTAAAGTTGCATGTAGGCATTAGCTCTACATGTTTGAGGAATTGTGCGTGTTGTCTTCAGCAGTTAGGGCCTTGCTGTCAGTTGGTTAAGAGCAAATTATTGTCTTGGCAAAAGCCTGAGTTATTTAGAAATTTCCATGGGACCCCTTTGGCAATGAACTAATTGTAACCAAGTACTGGTACTGGAAGCTTCATCTGATGATAAGAGATGGCAGGTTGGGAGTCTGTCTCCCTCATTATTTGGAGATGCTTTTGTACATTTTAGGAAATTTCCTCTGTGCTAGCTTTCCATATCATACATCAATCCAGCTGTCTCTCCCTGCATTGCCTCCCTTAAACCCCTGTCCTCTTCCTTACCCCACCTGATTCTCCCATTCCTATCCTTACCCCCAGTCCTCCCATAAAATCTATTCTATTTCAGCCTTCCAGGGAGATCCATGTGTCCCTCAAGTCCCTTCCTCTATACATCGCCTCTTTGAATCTAAGGATTTCAGCTTGGTTATCATTTACTAAATAGCTTATATCCACATGTAAGCAAATACAGAGCATATTTGTGGTGGTATTCTAATTGTACTGAAATGTGATTTTGATTGTATGTTAATAAATAAAGTTGCCCAGGGGTCAGAGCTATTAGAGCCATAGACAGAGTGTGGCAGTGGTGGCACACACCTTTAATCCCAACACTTGGTAGAAGAGCTAGATAGATCTCTGTGTGTTCAGGGATACAGCCAGCATTGGAGACCTGGGGGGCTGTACATACAGACAGTGACGAGGCAGTCACGTGTTTGGGTTTACAACCAATGAGAAGGCAGAACAAAAGACTATGAAAAGATTTACACACAGGAAATAGGTCTCTTTCAGGAAGCTAGGAGCTCGCATGAGGAAGGGTAAGATTTTAGCTCTGAGCTCTGACCTCTCGGCTTTCTCTTTTACATTGGTTCTGTGTTTCTTATTTAATAAGACAGTTGGATACATCTACACATATTTATCTTTCTGTGTCTAAGTTTTCTCACTCAGGGTGATTTTTTTCTTTTCCTGCAAATTTCATGACACATTTTTTTTTTAATGAGCTGAGTAATATTCCATTGTGTAAATGTACAACATTCTCTTGATCTGTTCTTCCTTAGAGGACCATCTTAGTTATTTCCAATTTCTGGATATTATGTATAGAGCAGCAAAAAAATATGGTTGAACAAATGTCCTTTGGTAGGAGGAATTATCCCTTATGTATAGGTCCCAAGCCTAGATCTTGAGGTAGATTGACTCCCATTTTCTGAGGAAACACCACACCACCATAGTGGCTGTATAACTTTGCACTACCACCAGCAATGGAAGAGTAGCTTCTTCCACATCCTCACCAGCATGAGTAGTCATGTTTGCTATTGATGATAGGCATTCTGATAGGTGTAAGATGAAATCTCAAAATAATATTGAATTGCATTTCCCTGAAGGCTAAGGAAGTTGAATATTTCTTTAAGTGTTTCTTAGCCATGTGAGTTTCCTCTTTTCAGAACTCCCTATTCATATTTGTATCCCATTTTTAATATAGTTTTCTGAGTTCTTTATATATTTTGTTATTAGGACTCTATTGGATGTGGAGTTGGTAAAAAAATTTTTCCCCATTCTGTAGGCTATCACTCTATCAGAATGACAGTGTCCTTTGTCATGTAGAAGCTTCTCAGTTTCATGGGGTCTTATTTATTAATTGCTGATTTTAGTGCCTAGCTAACAGTTTTTTGTTCAGAAAATATTCCCTTACAGCTCCCATGTTGAGAACTGGACACTACAACTGTGGTCATTACTGCATATTCGTATATGGTATAAGCAGCATGATTGTGTCTGGCCACCAACTGGCAGCACCTCCAGTTTTTTTCATGTGCAGAGCCAACATCTCCAGTTCCTATTTGAATTCCTGAACAATGATTATAAATGTAAGAAGCAAGATTATAGCCATTAAGTGGCTACTTTGGAACTCACACAACATACTGTGGAAGTATAGGGACATTTACTTAGGAGACTAGAAGCATCCACTCTATGAAATACTTATTTTTCATCCTATGATATATCATTTTTAGACCTATTTCAATGTAATTCTTCAGAATATCAAATAAAGTTGAATGTCCTTTTTTGTTTATTTGTAACACTACTGTCAATAGGGAATAAAGAAGCACCCCTCCTTCTATTTCCAGTGAAGATGGAAATACATTTTTAAATAAATGTATATGATTGGAAAAAGTACAGAGACAATTAGCCAAACTAGTGGAAACACATGAACTGTGGACCACTAGCTGAGGAGCCCGCATGGAACTAGACTAGGCTCTCTGGATAAGTGAGAGAGTTGTTTAGCTTGAACTGTTTTGGGCCCCCCAGGCAGTGGGACCCGGACCTATCCCTAGTGCATGAGCTGGCTTTTTGGAGCCTAGTGCCTATGGTAAGACACTTTGCACAGCCTTGGTGCAGGGAGGAGGGATTTGGACCTGCCTCAACTGAATGTACCAGGCTCTACTGACTCCCTATGGGAGACCTTGCTTTGGAGGAAGTGGGAATTGGGGTGGGGGGGTTGGGGGAGAAGGCTGGTATGTGGGAGGATGGAGGACAGGGGAATCTGAGGTTGATTTGTAAAGTGAATAGAAAATCTCTTAAGAAAAAAAGAAAAAAACAAAATAAATATATTTCGTGCAGTATATTTAAAAAGCATAAAAGCATATGGTAAGTTTATATCATTATTTAAACTCAAGTAATGAAATACAGGACAAAACTTTAGGTAAAGATGATTTTAAAAGACTTCCAAAGTGCTCAACCCTTAATGGGAGATTCAAGTCACACTACTTTTCTATCAGTCTAAAAGATGAGGTAGAGGGATTACAAGATTCAGAGGTCATGGAGTATTGTTATTGAAATAATGTCTTCTGGAAAGACACTGCCACAAATGTGATTTGCTGGTACAAGGCCTGGACAGAATCAAGGCAGTCAACACTCAAACATGAACTGGAGAGGAGCTCATGAAGTCCCACCCTATCCTAGGATACACTGAATGTTAATGACCACTGGTGAGGAGCAATCAGTTTTCTTCATTTATGTGGTCCATGGTAATTATCCCATGCTTCAGTGGATAGTCTCACACCAATGAGCATATAGTCAGCATTACTTAGAGGAAATGGAAGCAAACAAAAGGAGGAGGAGGAAAAAGTAGTCATCACGGGGTTAAGTAGAAGGGTATTGGTATGTAGGGGGCATTCCTGGAGAAGTTGGTGAAGATGGCATGGGGTGTATATGGATATTATCTAAATACACTGTATTTCTATATGAAATTAATGAAGAATAAATCATTTTAATATATTTCATAGTTATTTTAAATATCTTCCCCTTTCATTAGCAGTAACTGATTTATGTAGTAATGGAAAATTATAAAGTCATTTTTAGCTTTAATCAAGCATTTTCTAGTATTTTGCCATGTCATGGACCACATTTTTTTTTTTGTTTGTTTGTTTTTTTTGAGACAGGATTTCTCTGTGTAGCTTTGTGCCTTTCCTGGATGGAACTCACTCTCCAGCCTAGTTGGCCTTGAACTCACAGTTATCCACCTGTCTCTGCCTCCCTAGTGCTGGAATTAAAGGCATGTGCCACCACCACCTGTAACCATATTGGTTTTTCACACACATGGAAACATTATGATATCTATCAAGCTTCTCATGAGAAATAATTTTTCAAAACAGTTAAGATCTAATTTCACTTCAAACTTGGGAGGCAGAGGCAGGTGGATCTCTTGGTTCAAGGCCAGACTGGTCTACAGGGTAGGTTTCAGGAGAGCAAGGGCCACACAGAGAAACCCTTTCTCAAAAAACCAAGCAATCAACCAACCAACCAAACAAACAAAAAAAGGTCTAACCTTAAATCCTGCAGGAATAGAGTAAATAGGTACTAAACCAATGAGGGGAGAAATATTTTCATACTATTGTAATGTACTCAGTTTCAAATGTAAAACCTGCTCAGGAGAAAAATGGAAATATGCTTTCTATCTGTTTCTTACTAACTGCAGGACAGGAAGTATTAGAGAAGTTTGTTTAACCTTAAAGTTCATTTACTTATTTATAATTTAGTCTAAAATTTTACTAGATGAGAAAGGATGGTTGAAGACTCTTAACATAACTAAAAATGATATATTTTAATTTTGTAATTAGGCATTACCTTAAAATATATAAACTTTAATATGTTATCATGTTCTATTCATGATTTACAAATGAAAATAGAATAAATTGATGGATTAAGAACTAACTCTGTATGACCAAATGGAGACAAGTTAAGACTAAAAGCATTGATCTTTTTCTATAATGGAAAGAAAGGAATGAAGTATCCAGCCTTGCCATGCTGCCTTGGGTCACAGGTAGCTTCTAGGGAGGTCCTCTGTTCTTTGAAAAACTGGTTCCAGGGGCCAAGAAGCTATTTTAATTATCTCTGGCCTGTGGAGTTAGTGTTAGGGGGTAGATACATAGGAGCAGAACAGATTTAGAGATGGAGGCTGAAGGGTGTCACTAGAGTCTAAAATTTCAATTGTTCATGAGCACCTGGGAATTAATTGATTGAGGGTCATCACCATCACCGCTGCTTAGGCAAGCTTCAGCAGAATGTGGCTCATAAGCAATGCCTTGTTTGGGAAGAGAGCTCCTAGTAACAAAAGTTAACAGACTTTGCCTTATCTTCACCCCTCCATCCTCTCCTCCAAACCCAATTCCCTAGGCCCATCTCTAGCACTGTAACAAAACACCTGTTGTAGCCTTGCTTCCTCCTTTGCCCATATAGCCTGTGAATCCCACAGAACTTCCCCTCCTAACCTCCCTCACCCAACTTTTTCCTTTATCCCAGCCATCAACTCTAGCAGTCACTCCCTGCTAACTCACAGACCACTTCTGCCAGGGAAGTAGGTAGAGTGCCTGTAGATCTCCCCGTCTCCTGATTCTCTAGATTCAACTCCCCAGTCTCATCCCTGGTACTATAGCAGACATTCTGGGTGACTGTCTTCACTGTCTCACCCAATTTCAAGAAGAAGCAAGCATATTCTGGTTGAACACTCTGCTACCCTCTGCCTGTGAACTCCTTCAGACCCATAGCCTATCCCCATTTCTAGGTGTCAGTTAACAATACCCAGACACACAATTAATCTGGATCCCTCCAGTGGACACAACTATCAGGTCCAGAGAAAATTTCCTACCAGGCAACAGACAGTCATCATACTCTCTGAAAATCCAGAAAGGAAATGGGAACCAGGGAATAAAACACATACCAAACAAAGCAAACCCAGAAATCAGTGTCTAGACCTATAATATCAAAATCTCAGATGCCTAGATACTGGTATAAAAACACAGTAAATAACAGCCTGTGAACTATGTCTCCACTAAAGCTCAGCTATCCTACTATAGTAGGCCCAAAATAATCCAACATAGTTGAAGCACAAGAAATACCCCAAAACCACCTATATGAAGATGACAGCATCCTTAAAGAGGAAATGAATAAATCCCTTAAAGAATCCAAAAAATACTAGCAAACAGTGGTAAGAAACAAATAAAACTGTTTGAAAATGGAAATAGAATTAATAAAAGAAACCTAAACTGAAGGAAATATGAAAAAGGAAGATATAGAAGTTTTAACAGAAACATCAGGGGCAAGCTACAGCAACAGAATACAGAAGGTGGAAGAGAAAAACTCAAGCTTTGAAGATACTATAGACAAAATGGATACATTAGTCAAAAAGTGTCAAATCTAAAAACATCATGACTCAAAATATGCAGGAAATTCAGGACACCATGAAAATAGCCAAACTAGGGGAAACATGAACTATGAACCAATAACTGAGGAGTGCCCAACTGGATCAGGCCCTCTGGATAAGTGAGACAGTTGATTAGCTTGAACTGTTTGGGAGGCCCCCAGGCAGTGGGACCAGGACCTGCCCTTAGTGCATGAGCTAGCTGTTTGGAGCCTGGGGCCCATGTAGGGACACTTTGCTCTGCCTGGGTGAAGGGAGGAGGGGACTGGACCTGCCTCAACTGAATCTACCAGGCTGAGCTGAATCCCCAGGGGAGTCCTTGCCCTGGAGGAGAAGGGAATGGGGGGTGGGCTGGGGGGATAGGGGGGGGCAGGAGGAGGGAGGACACTGGAATCTGTGGCTGATATGTAAAATTAAATTAAATTATAAAAGAAAAAAAAAAGACCAAACCTAAGAAAAATGGGAATAGGGGAATGAGAAGAATCTAAGCTCAAAGGCCCACAAAATATTTTCAATGAACTCATAGAAGAAAATTTTCCTAACCCAAGGAAAGAGAAACCTATAAAGATACAAGAAGCATACAGAACACCAAAGTGAATGAACCAGAAAAGAAAGCCCCTCAGCACATATTAATAAAAACACTAAACATCCAGAACAAAGAGAGAATATTAGAAGCTACAAAAGAAAAAGACCAATTAACATATAATGGCAGACCTATGAGAATTACATCTTACTACTCAATGGAGACTCTAAAACAAGAAGGACCTGGACAAATGCCCTATAGATTCTAAGAGAACACAGATACCAGCCTAGCCCATACTACTACACCCCAAAAAAGCTTTTAATCACCATAGATACAGAAAATATGATAGTCTGTAATAAAGTCAAATTAAAACAATATCTATTTTAAAATTAGCCATAGAGAAGGTGATAGAAGAAAACTCCAACCTAAGAAGTTTAACTACACCCATGAAAACACAGAGAATAAATTATCTCAGACCAGCAAAATCTAAAGAAGACACAAACACACACACACACACACACACACACACACACACACACACACACACACTCCACACATGCACACACACACTCACACTCACACTCCACCAGCAGTATCAACAATAACAAAATAACATGAATCAACAATCATTGGTCATTGATATCTCTCATTATTGAGGCTTTCAAGTCCCCAATAAAAAGGCATAGACAAACACTGTGGTTCATAATCTTCCTAATGCTGCAACTCTTTAATACAGTTCCTCATTTATAGTGACCCCAACTAAAAAATTATTTCATTGCTACTTCATAACTATAACTTTGCTTCAGTTATGCATCATAACATTAATATCTTGATAGTCAGGAGATATCATATGTAATCCCCAAATGCATGGTGACCCTTATGTTGAAAACTGCTGGACTAACAGACTGAATGCAAAAACAGGATCCATCATTCTGCTGCATTAAAAAGAAACACACCTCAACATCAAGGATAGACATTGCCTCAGGATAAATGGTTGGAAAAATATATTTTAGGCAAATGAGCATAACAAGTAATCTGATATTTAAAGCAAGTCAATTTTAATATATAACAAAATAGACTTGCAACCCAAGCTATTAAAGCAAAGTTAGTGATACACACTGCATACTCATCTATTGAAAAAGCAATCAAGATGACATTTCATTTCTTAGCATCTATTCCCCAAACCCAAGGGTATGGACTTTTGTAAAAGAAACACTTATGCAACTTAAATTACATTTTGACCCTCACACCCTGTTAGTGGGAGACGTTATTATCTTAGTCTCACCAATGGACAGGTCTTCCAGATAAAAACTGAACAGAGAAATACTGGAGCTAACAGATATTATAAACCAAATGGACATAAATGATATTCACAGAATATTTCTTCCAAACACAGAAGAATATATATTCTTCTCAGGGCTTCGTGGAACTTTCTCCAAAATTGACCACATACTCAGACACAAAGCAAATCTCAACAGATAAATGAAATCTGAAATAACTCCCTACATCCTGTTGACTACCATAAACTAATGTTGGCTACCAACAACAATAGAAAGCTCATCATGGAAAATGGACTACTCTCTACTAAATGAAAAATCAGTCAAGACAGAAATAAAGAAAAATTTAAAGACTTCCTTGAGTTCAACTGAAAAGAATACACAGCATTCCCAAACTATGAGATATAATGAAAGCAGTTCTAAGATGAAAGTTCATAGCATTAAGTACCTGTATTAAAACAACAATGAAAACTAGAGAGATCTCATACTAGCAACTTAAAAGCACACCTAGAAGGGTTAGAACAGAAAGAAGTAATCATACCTAAGAGGAGTAGACAGAAAAAAATAACCAAATTCAGGGCTAAAGTCAATAAAATAGAAACAAAAATACAATACAAAAATTAATTAAGCAAAAAGTTAGTTCTTTGAGAAACTCAACAAGATAGACAAACCTGTATCCACACTAATTAAAGGGCAGAAGGAGAATATCCAAATTAACAAAATGAGAAAGGAAAAGGAGGGCATAACAACAAACACTGAGGAAATCCAGAGAATCATAGGACACTCTTTAAAAACCTGTACCCACCAAATTGGGAAATCTAAAAGGAATCAGTAATTTCCTCAAAAGGTACTACTTGCCAAAGTTAAATTGAGCTCAGATAAGCAATTTAAATAAACCTACAGCACCTAGTACAATAAAGGCAGTCATTAAGGTTTTCTGACAAAAAAAAAAAAAAAAAACCCTCAGGTCCAACGGTTTTAGTGCAGAATACTACCAGATCTTCAAGGAAGAGTTAACACCAATAATACTTAAATTATGTCACAAAGTAGAAGCAGAAGGAACATTGTCCAATTCATTTTATGAGGTTACAGTTACCCTCATATTCAAACCTCAAAAGTATCTAATAAAGAAAGAGAATTATAGGACAATAAAGCAAACATAGATGCAAAAGAATTCAATAAAATACTTTCAAATCAAATCCAAAAACAGATCAAAAAGACCATCCCCCATGATTAATTATCCTTCATCCCAGAGATGCAGGGATGGTTATGAACATAATAATAGTTCTGCAGAGATTAGTCATTCAAGGGACATACCTAAACTTAGTAAACGGAGTTTACAGCAAGCACATAGCCAACATCAAGTTAAATGAAGACAAAAATCAAAGCAATTCTACTAAAATTAGGAACAAGACAAAGCTGTCTATTCTTTTTATATCTATTCAATATAGAATTGAATTGTTGTACTTGAAGTCACAGCTAGAATAATAAGCCAACTGAAGGAGATCAAAGGGATGCAAAATGGAAAGGTAGAAATCAATATATCCTTATTTGTAGATTATGTGTATTGTGTATTAGGCCTAAACTACTTATATGATGGTAGGTTAATAGACTACATAGATTGATATATGATTTATATACATATATATATAGTATGTATAATTTTCTAGCTACACATGTACATTCATATACATATGTTTATATGTATATATACATATATATGAATAAACATACATACAGCTAAATAATTTGAAACAGAAGATTGAATAAAGATGATAAATCATAAAGAGCTCGTAGATGTAGAGATAGAAGATTGTTAGATATACAGATACAGAGATTATATATCCAGCTCTTGCATGGTCTCAATAACACTTGGAGGTAAAAATATAGCATCTATTTACTATGCATTTTCCTCAAGATGCAATACACCCATTGAGTGTTAAATGCTTCTTCAAATCATAATTGAAGAGATGAGTGAAACTGCTTGTTTCAGAATAGGCTTGGCTTTTTTTGATAAATTCAGATTATATGATTACATAGTCTTCTATTTGAAATAATTTACTGGTGTCCCTCCCATTGCTTCCATATTTTTCTTTTATGTTCCCACTATCCTAATCCTTAATTTTTCCCTTCCTTTGAAAGTTTTTATTGTGAAAACTTCTGTGTCAGATTGGTAACTTATTAAGTAGTTCCTTTAACTATGTTCTCAATATGACTTGTTTAATCAGGAAGAAGCTAGAAGACTGTTTTCTGTGTCTGAGATGCCCTAACACACAATGACTAATGTGAAGCCAGCAGCTAATCTGGTGGCTTGTGAGATTCTCTTCTCTTTTACACAGAATGGTTTAATTAAATTGTCCAGCCCTCAAGAATCTATTGCCCTTAAACCTCTGCCTCATTCTCTCAGCACTCAAGCAAATATTGGATGTTCTTGAGTTATTTGTGATAAGAGAAATTTAATTCCTTGGTGGTAAACTGTGCTTAAAATCTTTTGAAACCAAATACAGTTGAAAACAGTCATATCATTTTAAACTTCAAATTGTTTCTCTTTTATCTGCATTAATTTCACATTGTAAGTAGGCATTGGGCATAGGAGAGGCCCTGCTCCTCCCATGGTGTTTCCATACCCTAGTAAACAGAAAGAAACTTTCAAACCATTCTCTTTCTGGTCTGTTGTCATTCTCCTGAATGGACTAAACAGTGAAATGTGGCCTCATGAAATAAACCGCATATTTATTTTTAAAAACAATAATATTGATGTATTCCTCAGCAAACAGCAGTGTGTGATAATATTGGTGAGTAACACAGCAAGTGACCAGTTGCAGTTTCTGATCCTGACTTCCCTTCAAGGCCCTATTTATTGGGCCTTGGAGTATTTGTTGATTGTTTATTGAAGTGTATTAATGTTCTGCTACCTCTCAAATCCAATTCTAATTATATTGTATTTAAGGGCTAAAAACATACAATTCTATTAAGATTAATCTGATTTTTAGAATATTCACTGTATATATGTATTTTCTCTCTCTCTTTCTTTGTTCCTTCTTTCACATTTGGGTTTCACTGTGTCTCCTGACTTGCCTGTAATTCACAATATAGTTCAGGTAGAATTCTAATTCTGAGCATTCCTTTTGTGTCAGCATCTAAGCGTGCACCATCCTATCTTTCTGTTATATAGTATCTTAAGTGAAATTGATAGTAAAGGAAACCATTCAAAGATGGTGTTGGTAGTTATTTGACTTCAGTATGTAATGTTGCTACAAATGAACAGAAATAAGCATAACAGCATCTGAGAAATTTGAAGTCCCAGTATCTGTCATGAGAGAGTCAACTAAGATATATAAAACAGAGGTTGAGGAAATCAAGGAAAAAAAGATACATTATTGGTTGTTCTTCTCTCTTGGTAGTTTGCAGAGAACCCGAGAGCCAGTTCTCAGAGAGTTTTCTAGGTCAATTACTGCTTGATTGCTACAAGTTCTGTGTTCTAAGTTTGTGGTATCTTTAGCAATATGATTTTACTTTATAGAAGGTGATCAAAACAAACATCAATAACCCATGTTGTTTTGGGAGTCTCCTGTACTCCTCTAAACAGCCCAGAAGGATGCTTTCCATGCCTGGTAGTGGGTTTTTATCAGATAGTCTATGGCTTTTACTGGAATTGGCACTCCATATTTATACATATTATATATGTTTTACTTAAACACAAAAGATTTCCCTGTGGTTTGTTAAATCGTGTTTGTTATTCTTTATCCCTCCTCACTCTCTTTCTGTCAGTGATTACCTCCATTCCCACTGCACAAAAGCAAGCTCTCTCAGCGTTTCAACCCAGTCCCCCTTCACAGTATTTGTGTCTTACTATCACCCACCACACCACTGCAGCTCCTTCTCCCTGAACACCGTAGTCCATTTTTACTCTCCGGGTCTCTGTATTTCTCCAGGTTATTTATTCACATCTGAAGATTTAAAACTGGGATCCACAAATAAGAAAGAAACTGCAACATACATCTTTCTGTGTCTGGGTTACTTCATTAGTACATTATCTTCTAGTTCTATACATTTCCCTTCAAATATCATGATTTCCTTTTGTTTATAGCTGAATGACTGGAGCAGCAAAGTATCCACAACAATGCAACCAGGGCACTTTTATCTGCAATGTAACCCACAGCTGCCCAATTGAACTTAAGATGCTCTCAACAGGAGGAAATTCATGTCTAGAAATATAACTTAAGTCAGCTTCCATAGTTGAGGAGGTACAGACTCAAGAGAATATACCACTATTGCCATTTTCCTAAACTAATATAATTTCCACTTATTTTCTAAACATTTATCCTTCTACCCTCAGACCCATGTAGCTTTGACCCTTTATCAAAAACAGACACACACACACACACACACACAAAAAAATTTTTTTTTGAAAGAGGAGATTATTACTGAGATACAAAGCCAGTAAAATACAGAAAATAAGTTTCTATGGTGTTCCCAGCTGCAACTGATACATCTGGAACATAGCCTCTACAGTTCAGGTTTGGGGAAAACTGTAGAACAGACTGTGGGAAAATTCTAAGAGCCAGAGGAACAGGATGTTTCTGGGAGATAGTGTTTCTTTATATGACAGGGAAGTTTCAATCATGAAATCTCAACAAAATGCTTGCATGAACAAGGCTAGCATAATGACAAAAGCAGTTTGAATGTCAATAAAGACAGGGTAAATTCTATTTGGTCCCAGGCCTCAATGAAGAAATACAGGTGGTGAATGCTTTCTGAGAAAGGATCAATTTTTTCCAGGAATGAGATCCCACATACGTTGTCCAGTCCCAAGTGTTCAGTTCTGGGCACTTGTATATAAAGAAAAGCTAAGTTGTCTCAGTAGGCTATAAATGTGTGTGTGTGTGTGTGTGTGTGTGTGTGTGTGTGTGTGTGTGTGTGCATGTAGCAATAGTAATTAAAGGAGAGATCATAAATTTGGGATGGGGACATGGCATGAGTTATAAGGGGGAGGGAAGAAGAACAATGATATAGATGTAGTGCTTGTATATGAAATTCTCAAAGAAATAAAATTATTTAACAGAAAAAGAAAATGGTTATTTTAGGATATCTGATATATATGAGGTTTCAGTGAGAAAGGGTGAAAGAATTATTCTGGACACACAAAATTTCCCCTTATGCTACTAGACTAACAAAATGAAGTAATGTTTGTTTAAGCATTCTTGTGTGTGTCTAAAGTATCAAAATTTCCTTGAATATATGGTTTCATTTCTATTGGCATATAATATAACAGATATTCATCAATATTAGGGTATTACTTGATATAGTTGCCTCTGATCAGAGACACTTATTTTCTTCTGTCAGATTCCAAGCTGTGGTTACAAAATCCCCAAAGACAGTAATAGAAGGAGAATGAGTGAACAGTTCCTTAATTAAAGAGCATGCTTCTTCTGAAAGCACATCAAACATCATCACAGAGTTGTGGAGGTCAAAGCAGGGAAAGAACTACATCTATTCATGGCTGCCCTTTAGGGCTCAGTGACGTTCCCTTACCATTTCCCTCACAGCTGGATAAGAGTGGAGTAATGATAAAAAGGTCTATGTTCCCTCGCTGCAGCCTCCTGGCTAAATAAAGCTAATGAAGTAGAAAAATGATATTGATAAAACTGGTCTTGTTTTGTAATACATCCCATCAGCTGGAAACTGTTCAGTGTTTGTGTTTAATCGCATCTGACCTCAATCATTTTTTCTTGGCTTCCAAATACTAAATGGGTGACTTGTTATTTAGCTTCGGTAAGCTTAAAAAATAATCCCACTCTGAGTTCCCCAACATTTCAATGCAATGTACAAAGGCAAAATCAACAATATTCATGTTTTTTTTTCTTTTAGGAGATAAAAGGATTACATGGATTTTTCAAGACTGATGCTAGAATTAAGTGGTTTATATGATAGATTTAGTATTATAAATATTTAACTACATCACTAAAATAAAAAATGGAGTTTTACAAAACTATACAAATGAATAAAAATAAAAAATTCCAATTCTATGGTTACCATTATTTGGATTTAAGTTACTTGAGATGAAAACATCTTGTTTTTCACTATATCTGGACAAAACTGACAGAATGCAAACAGTCACTTGGTTCATAGAGCTATCCACATAGTTTCAAGAATGTAAACATTTTACTACTTAGTTATTAGTTTCACAAAGTATCCATACACTCATTTCTTTAAATGTTTTGCTTCTATTTCAAGTTTTATTTGAATATCTGTGTTATTTGCAAACTAGAGATGGGTTTTTGAACCATCTTCTCTCAACGATGGGAAAGGGAAGGTGACCAAAATGAATCACCTTCAAGAGACAGGATACACACTGGCTCTGAACCTCTTAACATGGGGGAATTGACTCAACCCACAAAAATACCAGAGTAACCTCCCAAGTTAACTGCAGAAATGAGGGCCACATCAGTTAAATCTGTCCATTTCTATTGGTCTTATGCCAGCTAAGTCTCAAAAACCTAGTAAGTAATGGAAATATTGCCAACTAAAGTATGACATAGAAATCTCTTAATATGCATAAAATCCATACAGAGAAATACAGTGTTTACACTCATTAAAAAAAACCACAAAAATATATAATTTCTTTTGTGTTTTGAATATAAAATAGGCCAATATGGTTAATGTTTCTGAACATTTGATGGATAGCTCATGGCCTGTTTTGTAAGGTTGTGGGATCTTTACAAATTTGCATCAGGAAGTAAGTCACTGAGAACAGGTCTTATGATTGTATAAACAAGACACACTTCCTGTCTGTCTGTCTTTCCTGACTGCGGATATAATGTAACCAGAGTGACTATATTCCTCCTGCCATGCCTTCCCAATCATAAAATGTGGTATCCACTTTGTACTATAAACCAGAATAAGCCCTTCCTTCCTTCCTTCAGTTGCTTTGTAGGGGTATTTTGTCACAGCAATAAGGAAGTCACTAATGCAATTTTCAAGGACTTTAGAAGCAATGACGACTACAGCCGTGGCAGTTTCATTGAAACTTATACAGAACTGCTAAGGTTTCACTAATGTACCTGTCATCAGCAATTCAGATGCTTATTTGTGAACATTTAACTTAAGCAGATAAGTCTATTTTGGGCCAAATTTTAAGTTTTGTTTTTGTTTTGTTTTGTTTTTGTTTTTTCGAGACAGGGTTTCTGTGTGTAGCTTTGCGCCTTTTCTGGAGCTCACTTGGTAGCCCAGGCTGGCCTTGAACTCACAGAGATCCGCCTGGCTCTGCATCCCGAGTGCTGGGATTAAAGGCGTACGCCACCACCGCCCGGTTCAATTTTTAAGTTTTAAAAACACCTAAATACGCCGGGCGGTGGTGGCACACGCCTTTAATCCCAGCATTCGGGAGGCAGAGCCAGGCAGATCTCTATGAGTTCAAGGCCAGCCTGGGCTACCAAGTGAGCTCCAGAAAAGGCGCAAAGCTACGCAGAGAAACCCTGTCTCGGAAAAAAACAAAACAAAACAAAACAAAAAAACACCTAAATACAGAAAATTATTTTCATGATCTCTTATTTGACTTTTGAGAAGAAAGAAATTTCACTCAAGTATCTGGTACTCTTCAGAAATGTCTTTGGTTCTAACTCTCTTCAAAGATTACAGACTGGGGGGCTGGAGAGATGGCTCGGAAGTTAAGAGCACTGACTTCTCTTCTAGAGCTCCTGAGTTCAATTCCCAGCAACCACATGGTGGCTTACAACCATCTGTAATGAGATCTGGTGCCCTCTTCTGGCCTGCAGTCATACGTGCTGTATACATAATAAATAAATAAATCTTTTTTTTAAAAAAAAAAAAAAAAGATTACAGACTGACATTCAGGTTTCTCATTAGCTCTACTGTGGTGCATCATAACTACAGTCCCTAGATGTTAGTGAATTCCCTCAAAACGTTATTGTAGTAAGTTACTGGACATACAATGCGAAGTTATGGTAAAAACTGAACAAAACTTACATCTAAAATGGTGTGACAATACAAATATTTTCCTCCATAAGAGTTATTATTGACAGAACTGAAGGCAGCAGCCACAGAAGCAGTAGAAAATAAAGCATTTCCTTTACGGAAGAGTCTTTTAAGGTAGTTTATTTTCAATCTGTCAAATGGATTTGCTACTTAAAGTATTGTTTTGTTTTTGTTTTTCAGCTTCAAATACCAGACACTAGTCAGCAGTAATATCAACTAACAGGGGCTGCAGAAATGACTGGACAGTTTCAAACACTGGTTGTCCTTGGTTCAATGCCAACAATCATCTCAAACTCCAATTTCAGGGAATCTGACACTCCCTTCTCACCTCTTCAGACACAAAGCACACATGTAGTACCCATATATGCATAGAGGCAGAACATTCATACACACATTAAATTAATAAATCTTAAAAATGAATATTTACCTAGATTCTGTTGTAGACCTCAGAGCAAACACATTTTTATTTCACAGAACAGTCATCAGCTCCATGTCATTATTTGTTCAAGTTCATAAAGACTGAATCAATGGATCTTAAACAAAACTAGGGTCTGTCTTATTTTGTAGCTTAGTCTTTTAGTTTATGTGTTAAAAGTAGATATAAAGACTAACATGAGATGGCCAAGAAAATGCTGTTTATCAGCACTGGAAAGTCAGTCATAAAAAAAAAAAAAAAAGCCAAAATGTAAGGAAGAGTAATTATCAAATCACCTTCTCTCAAATTGCCTTTCTCTCTAATATAAATGAGGTTTATGAGAAAACCCCTAAGTTGTAGCAATGGAAATTTAAATAGTTTATCATTAATATAAAAACAGCAATTTTAGTAGTTGTCATTTCTTAGTAATATATTTCTCTATGAATTATTATGTTTTGCCTGTTCTGATAAAATGCTGCTTTACAAAAGCCTAGAGGAGTTAGAGGTAGAGTGCATGGTCCAGGCAGGAAAGGAAGTGTTGTGAATAAGATGCTCACAAGGTTGTGTTAAGGACAGTGAAGGATAGCGCATGAAGAATTTCAGGAAATGGACAAGCTGGGTTAAATGAATGCTAGGAAAATATAATTTTATTTCTATATTTACAGCAGTCTTAATCAGACTTGAATTGTATAATTAAAGCAACTGCAATACATCTAAATCTCATAGAAGAAAAGGACTACATGGAATGAAAAGTTCAAATGTAAGTTTTGGAAACGTGTAAAAAATAATGAATAAACATATACATTTTACTGTAAAAAATAATGAATAAACATATACTGGCTCTATACTCTTCTAAAAAGGTTTATTTAACTTATTTAAAATTAATGTATTTTTGTTTTATGGATTAGTATGATTTTTTTTGTCAAACAAAAAAAGAGATGTATGGTGAACTGAATAGGAAACAATATTGCTGTTTCCTAGATTTCCTCATAAAATATACAATCAAATTTATGGGTAATCACCCAGATTGTTTGCTTCCTTAGTTTCCTTATTGTCTATTGATAAATGACTGTCACTTCCTGGTGTTATTCCATCAGTGTCAATTTTTGCATTGCAGGCTTTACTCATTCGATGACATCTGATTTTTGGCATGGCCAACTTCTGAACTATTATCCTCTTTAAACTGTAGTTTTCATGGAATGTCATGTTCACATTCTTTCCTCTTAATAATAGGCTAAATTGGATTAACTCTTGTGGAGTTTTGGAATTTGTGCATTGTAGTAAAGTGTGTAACTCGTGATTCAATTATATTTCTGTGGTCCGGGTGTTCTTATTTTAGAAGTTCGATGTGCCTGCCTTGGATTCTTACATCAGCACATTCTATCTTTCTTTTTTTTTCTGTTCTGTGATCTGTGTTTAGTTTAATTTGCTCTGTTATGTATCAGGTAGCCAAAAATTTGAGCTAAGTCAATACAGAAAATGAAAGGTTATACATTTTGACTATATTTTTGAGGAATCTACCATTTAACTCAAGTATCTGCTTGCCTCAATTATTCTTAAAATAAAGAATTTGCCACTGAAAACATATGACCTTCCAGGCAAACACTGCTAGACCAGAGACATTATTCTACAGGTTCTGTTCAACAAAGTCTGCATTTCTTCTCCAAACTAAAGTATAACTCAAGTTTATTTTTCATGCTTTAGTTTACTTTCCTTTTTTTTTTTTTTTTTTTTTTTTGGTTTTTTCGAGACAGGGTTTCTCTGTGTAGCTTTGCGCCTTTCCTGGAGCTCACTTGGTAGCCCAGGCTGGCCTCGAACTCACAGAGATCCGCCTGGCTCTGCCTCCCGAGTGCTGGGATTAAAGGCGTGCGCCACCACGCCCGGCTAGTTTACTTTTCTTTATCCAGTGTTTATATGTCATTGACAAGAGGACCAACTTCATTAATACTAACTAACCCACATAATTTTGTTGTGCTGTTTATCTTTACTATCATTTTTATTTTCAAGCTTTATGAATCTCTGTCCCATGAAGATATCTTTTAATGAATCTTTTGCTCCAGTTTCCTTCTCATTCATGATATTAGATGAGGTCTAAAATGTGTGAAATTTGCAAATAGGTATTTATTTATAATTTGCTGTTATCCAAATAATGACTTGAACCATCAAATCCTAAAAGACATTCAAGATGAAGATTAAATACAGTAGTGAACAGTAAATATTTTTATGCTAAAAGAAGAGATGGAGAAGAGGCTGTTGAAGAACTAAATCTTATTCAAATATGGACATGGCATTAAGATTTGACACTAAAACAATACGTGCTTGAAAAACTCATGAGTTATGCCCTCCTCTTCTTATTAATAACTATTTTTTGCTTATGTGGAACTAATTACAAATTAAATATTATTTAATTGTGTGACTACTGTGTTGTTTTTCTCTTTCTTTTCATTTCAGGTGAATTTGTAAAGAGTTTTTCCATATTATTAACTCTGTGTTATTTTTCCTACTCTCTGGGAGCACTTCTAGAATACAGAATACACTTGTCATTTAATTACAACTTGTTTCCTGGATTCATACAGTCTTTCAAAATAACATAATTATTTTTCTTCTTCAAATAATTATATCTTACCTTTCATAAACATTCTTACTTTAATTCCTTTGAATGAACAGAAAGACATCTATGTTAAAATCTGCTGAGTCATTTAGTGACCCCCTAATATGATACATGCTAGTAATCTGCTTAGTTATTTTGTTATGCAGTTCTTTCTTTACTATTTATTTATTTATTTATTTTTTATTTTTTATTTTTTTGAGATAGGGTTTCTCTGTGTAGTTTTGGTTGCCTGTCCTAGATCTTGCTCTATAGACCAGGCAGGCCTTGAACTCACAGAGATCTGCCTGGCTCTGCCTCCTGAGTGCTGAGATTAAAGGCATGTGTCACCACTGCCTGGAGTAGTTCTATATTTTTATTTCATTTACTTATGCTTCATTTCTCCACCCAGGAGTCTAAATTTATGACTCAGTTTTGAATAGTCTCAATTACTCTGGGTCTGATATCTATGTAGTCATAAAACCTCCAGTAAAAGATATTTGCTTTAGGGTGGCTTATTAAATGTTGACAAGCATAGGATAGTTAGGGATTGTATTTAAAATGGCTTATAATCTCTTTTCTTACTTTACCTATGAAGTTAGCAGTTGTAATGACCACAACGTCCTTAAATCCCTAGAATTCTTCATCAAAATGACGTAGAAAATGTCAAAAATTAATATTTAAACTATTTCTTTTGCATTCTTTATTTTTTATTTTAGGACCTTACATAATATGTTCATCAATAACAATATTTAAATCCTTACTATGGCTATGTAAATTAGTTTTAAATTCTCCACTTGTAAATTAAATTGCTGAGTAATTGTTGTAAGTTCTACCCAAATCTCAAGTAGAAAGTGATAAGAACTAAAACAATGACTAATACATAAAATCTGGCTCAACTACCCATATATTCTAACTCTAAACAATGAATAATTCATTTTGAATGAAAATATGTAACACCATTAATCTGTTTCTGAAGACTAATCATGACTGTGTCCTTTTGCTTTGTGGCATATTTAAAAGATTGCCTTTACCTTTTGTTTTGCACACATAAAACAGGTTGGCCTTTGGGATGCTGATATTTCTTAGCTTACTACTAAATTTTCCCAGTCTATGAAAACTAACCACCATGCCAAGTAACCTTTAGAAAGTTCTTGAAAGTTTCCATTACATTAATTTATTCTGTGGCAAAGTCACTTACTGTTGACTGGTTATCTGTATGCTCTTGCATTCACCGGGCCTCCTGCAATTGATCAGGACATTGGACTGCATTGGAAAGTGAACTGTGAATAAAATGATGTGGACTTATTGTAAATAAAATCTCTAGACACATTCCATTGCAATATTCAATTTTCCTTTCTCTATGCAAATGTCCTGCTGCCTCTTTTGATATATCAAGTATTCTCAGTCCACCCAAATCTATCATTGCTTGTTGCCTGCTGTTACTGGATCATCTTTAAAGGATCATAGCAGTTGCATTTGACAAATACATATAAGTTGTGCATTTTAATGATTTTTTTATCAAAATAAAATATAGCATACTTTATATTAAAGTTATCTATCATTCATTTCTATACCCATTCATGTATTCACCCATCAATCAACCATCCATCCATCCATCAATCCATCCATCTATCCATGATTCCATCCATCCATCTATCTATCTATCTATCTATCTGTTCTGAAACCAATATGGCAAGGATTTCCATTAACAAAAGTATTGTGGGCATTAACTATTACAATTAAATTTGCTATTGAAAGAATTATGAGAAGCTATTTTTCAATATGTAATGTCTCAGTGGTTTGTAAGTACATTTGCTGGATAATTTTATTGTAAGTGTATCATGGATTTGCAAATAATCATTTATAACCTTAAATACCTTTGAGTTCTTTCACTTTAAGTATATACCTAAGACCCTGATCCATAACGCACATTGGTTATCACTGAACTAGTCTAATTTTCAAGTCACAATATTAATGTTATACTGCTCAAAGATATTTCTTTTTTTTGTAAATGTGTTTTATTTGCAGTTATAATATCTATAGTTAAATCAGTTCATTAAAAATAGAGTTGTGTAAACTATCTCCCAAACTGCCATATTTGAGTGTTTAAAACAAAAATTATTTAAATTATATTTTTTTTGATTTCTAAAGGGTTTTATTTTTTTTAAGTAAATTTATTTTACAGCATCATTTAGTTCAACATATTAGCCACAGATTCCCCTATTCTCCCACTCTCGCCCCCTCCCCCTCCCCCCACCCCACCCCCCATTCCCACCTCCTCCAGATCAAGGTCTCCCCCGAGGACCGGGATCGACCTGGTAGACTCAGTCCAGCCAGGTCCAGTCCCCCTCTCCCAGACCGAGCCAAGCGTCCCTGCATAGGTCCCAGGATTCAAACAGCCAACTCATGCAACTAGCCCAGGACCCGGCACCAACACTCGTCAAAGATATTTCTTAAACCAACCTATTAAACACCATACAATAATCAAATTATTAAAACCAGGAAAGTACAGAGAACAGAGAAGATAGTTCTGTCAATGGTAAGTAGGTCTATAAATGACAATATCTTGATCTTTTATAGTCTTTAAAGTATTGATCACTTTGTAAATTTTATTTAAATTGTTTTGATTATTTCTATGAAAACAATTTTTTTAAGATAAATGACCCATATTCATGGATTTGCTGTATCATATGGTTTAGAGATACAAAGTGCTGGTGAACCAAATTAAGGGAGTAGACTCAATAAAGTGTATATTATTATTTGGTATTTGTGCCTTTTAAATCATTATCTTCCTTTTTATTGTATAAACAATATTTAGTTTTCATTAAAAGAAGATTTCATTAGGAAAGGGAAAGTAATAGATATTTATGGATGGAAGTGGGGAGCTGGAGTGGGAGGATCAAGTTTGGAAGTGATGAGAGGCTTGTGTGAGGGAACACAGGGAGAGATAGCTAAAAGTAAGGGACATTTGAAGGGTAAAGCTGTGGGGTGTTCTGTATGTTAAATGTGTTCCTCTGATTGGTTAATAAATAAAACACTGATTGGCCAGTAGCCAGGAGAAAGTATAGGTGGAACAAGGAGAGAGGAGAAGTCTGGGAAGTTGAAGGCTGAGGCAGAGAGATGCTGCCAGCCTCCGCCATGAAAATCCAGATGTAAGGTACTGGTAAGCCACGAGCCACGTGGTAACTTATAGACTAATAGATATGGGTTAGTTTAAGATATAAGAACTAGATAACAAGAAGCCTGCTGCGGCCATACAGTTTGTAAGCAATATAAGTCTCTGTGTGTTTACTCTGTTGGTTTTGAGCAGCTGTAGGACTGGCGGGTGAGAGAGATTTGTTCTGACTGTGGGCCAGGCAGGACCAGGAAAACTCTAGCTACAAATGGCACCCAATGGGTTGGCAAGAGTTTCCACCTAAAACTTGAGAAAAAAGATTCTAAAATGGAGCTTAAAAACAGCTTCCTAGTTAGCTCTCTCAAGTTACCGGCAGCCTGCGGGTTTGAGCTACTATGGCAGGTTCATGCCTTGTGAGCTTCATCTGCAGTATGGCAGGAATGAGGCATCTGCAAGTGGCACATTATGCTGCTGCTGTGTGATGGATTTAGCCTTTACTAGTTTAAAAAACAAAAGAGGTTTCTGGGCTACACACTGCTTTGATATAAGCATAGACCCACTGTTTCTGAGAGTTAATGGCTCCCAGAGCTGGCGGTAAATGTGCCACCTTCATGTTGGGAAGCTGAGGCAGGCAGAGCCACCAGCCAAAGCTGCTATTTTAGCCCTGGTAATGCTGCATTTTAAAACAATAGATTCACAATAAGTCAGATTCAGATACAATAGTTTACTATGTGTGTAAAAATGAACGTAGGCTTGGAAGAGAGGAAAAAAAGGAATATATGCAGTTATATAACAAAATAGTTTTTAAAAAATAAAGTCTTTTAAGAGATAGTAAAATTAATATAAAAAATAAGCCACATAAGGATAGATATCACACAGAGAATCTGGATTATGTTGTCTTTGATATTCTTAACTGCAGAAAGACATTTGATTATAAAAGGGTTGTGGTCACACAAAGCTTGTGGAAATAATCAACCACTTTGACTTAAGATGTAACTGATACCTGACAATTCTTGGGTGACCAAGTCCTTGAGACTAGGTTTGCAGGAACTAGAAGAAAGCCAAGTATTTGTCTAACAAAAAGAAGGAAATAAAGAAAAGAAGAAAGAAAGAGCAAAAGAAATTAATAGAATGACTCCTAGTGATATTCTACTATACTCATAGATCAGTGCCTTGTTCAGCTATAATCAGAGAAGTTTCCTCCCACAGCCGATGGGTACAAATACAGAAACCCACAGCCAGACATTACACAGAGTGAGAGGCCTTGGAATACTCAGCCTGAAATGGGATGTCTCCATCAAATCCCTCCCTTTGAAGTTGAAACATTAACTCTCAGAGGCTGAGACAACATGCACAGGGCCTGCTCAGGTCTGCACAAGGTCCTCTGCACAGATATTATGGCTTTCAGTTGTGGCTATTATCTTAATATTTTGTGCAACTCCTAACAGTAGAAATCGGTATCTTTGACTTTTTTGCCAGCTCCTAAGACACTTCTTCTCCTGTCGGCTTTCTTTGTCCAGCCTCAGTGTGAGGGCTTTGCCTTGTCTGTGGTGTTTTCTTTTGTTGTATTTAGGTGTTCTCTTGGAGGCCTTCTCTTTTCTGAAGGGAGATTCATGGGTAGTGTATCTGAGGGAGAGGGCAGATGGGTGTGGGGCCAGTTGGAGAGGAAACCATAGTTGGGATATAGTATATGAGAGAAGAATATTTTCAATTAAAAAAAGAGGAATGAATGAATACCCAGCCACTGGGGAAAAGGTTAACAACTGAACTGTCACTTACACCTGCTGGGAGAGGGAAAATCAGTGTTCTCCAATGGAGTGACACTGGGTATATCAACCAGTCTAAGTCAGGCCTCATGTTCAGAAGTAGTTGACCAATATATAATGGATGCCACAGATTTTTGTGTGCTTTTATTTGGTTGCAGTTTGGTGACTTGGGGTTTGTTTGTTTGTTTGTTAGGTTGGTTGGTTGATTTTGGGGGTCTAGTTCTATTTTGTTTACTTGATTTGGGGGGTTTTGTTGTATCAGGTTTTTGTTTGTTTTTTGAGAAAGTACTTAAATTTGGGTGGACAAAGAAGAGACAAGGATCTGGAAGGACTTGGGGAGGGGAAGAATGTGATCAAAATATACTTAAATTTAAAAACTGTTTTGAATAATAAAAAAATTAATACACTTTTTAAAAATAATGGAAATTTATGAAGGAGCAGTGAGATAGGATATAGTTTATATACTGTTAGGAAGACTCAAGAAAAACTAATACTATTATTTTTATTATATTAAGAGTTAAAAATGAGAGAAAAGTAGTGAAGTGATCAAAATGAGTGAAGATCTCCCCACCATCACTCTGTTAGGAGAAAACCAAAATATATTAGCTATAGAGACAGTATAGAAACAAGGTCAAAATGAAGTGAGATTGCAGACAGAGAGCTATAGAAAGCATATGATTGTGAGAGCACATTCTAAAGCACACAGCAGCAGGATATCTGTGCTGTTTCAATGTCTCTTTCCAGTCTCAGGAGCTGCCAGCACTGGCAAAGTGTCTCTGGAAAACAAAGCACTTCCACACCCCAGTCTACCATAACCTCTGGACTATTTATAGTTGTCATTCGGAAACTGCGTCTGATGACTTCTCTCTTTTTGTTTTCCCATCTCTGAAACTCTCCAGTCAACTTGCTGATGTAAAAGTCTGTGTAGTTTCTAATGTAATAAAAAGTGTAACACAAAGCCCACAGCCTGTAAATATCATCCTTGTCTCTGATGCATGGCAGGAAATTGAAGTAAATAGATTTAAAACTCTGCCATCACAGACGATGAGATTAAAGCCATTAGCAATCATAAACCCATTAGAACTCTGGGCACCAAAAGACTATTATAGAGATATTTCTTGACCACATTAAAAAAAAAACATATTGATATCATCCTACTTTCATTATTTAATAAAAAAGGTTTTGTATAGGCCCTTGCTGTGGGTATTCTATTCTTTTCTGTAATGGTTGCTTTTAAACAGGAAAAAAAAAATTCAGTGTTCCACATCCTTAACTCTTTAAAGACACAACGGATGTGTTAGAGAGATGTCTTATTGGTTTTGAGAGTCTGGTGCTCTTCCAGAGAACCAAAGTTCAATTCTCAACACCCTTGGGAGCTCACAATGTCCTCTAACTCCAAATTCCCAGGCGATCTGATTGTCTAACGGCCTCCATAGGCACTGAACAGACACGTCATATATACACCCTGAAAGAACATATGTACACATATATTAAAAACCTCTTTGAGAAATGAATAAATAAGGAAAACAGAGGGTACAGATTCACTGGCATCCCAAGTGAGGCCTCATCACTCTGTGGGTTGAATAGACGGGCCAGAGGGGCCACCTGCATTTCCTCTGGCAGCATTCTCAGTCTCCCCCCTGCTGTACTGTAACCTTCCCAAATCAGTCAGAATTAACTGGGGTAGCTAGTGCAATGGCAGTCATTTATAGCCCTGAAAGCAGAACTACCCACTCTAGAGCACCGAGAGGAAAGATTGTGCTTTATTTCCCCTTCGGGGTTTTAGTTAAAAAAGTTAAAAAGAAAATGACCCTACATCTATGTTCTCAGAACAAAGCGAGGTCTATGTACATGCTTATTAAATTAAAACTGATTTCCCCTTTCCCAGAAGCTACGAATTGTAGCTCATCCACTATATGTGAGATTTTTTTTTTTCCCAACTCCCCTCTTCATGCTGGGATTTGGTCTGGCTTGGTCTTGCACAGGTCTTGTTATGCTGTCACTTCTGTGAGTTCATATGTGCCATTGCTCTGTTCTGCCTGGAAGACACTTCCCTTGTATCCATCCACTACCTCTCACTCATACTCTTTTTTTTTTTTTTCCAAGACAGGGTTTCTTTGTGTAGCTTTGTGCATTTCCTAGAACTCACTCTGTAGCCCAGGCTGGCCTTGAATTCACAGAGATCCGCCTGTCTCTGCCTCTCAAGTGCTGGGATTAAAGGTGTATGCCACCACTGCCCAGCATCACTCTTACTCCTTTTCTGTGACTTCTTTCACGATGAACCCTGAGCCTGTAGAGGAGGGCATGTGTTATAGCTGCTACATATCTCTCATTCTCTGTATTTTAACCAGTGTTGCTCTCAGTGTTGATAAGCACATGCTGCAAATAGATGCTTTTCTGATAAAACTTTTGAGATGAACTGATCTAAGAATATTACTGTAAGTCATTGAGTCAGTTTTAATACTGTGTCCATTGTAGAGATGTAGCATGAATCTTAAAAGGTCTTATTAATAAAAACAAAGTTGGATGACAGTTATTGGGGTGAATGCTGGAAGATCAGAGAAGCAGAACAAGCCAAAGATACCTCACCTCATCAATTCCTCAGCTGAACCTGTTTCCTCAGACTGGAAACCTCTATCTTCATCCAAATGGATCTCAGCTGAACTGCTGTTAAAGCCTAAAAGCTTAACCAGCCTAATTCCTGGTCCTCACACCTTATATGTCTTCTGCTTCCTGCCACCACTTCCTGGGATTAAAGGCTCATGTATCCATGCCTGGCTGTTTCCAATGTGGCTTTAAACTCACGAGGATCTCTGCCTCTGGAATGCTAGGATTAAAGGCATGTGTGCCACTATTTTCTGGCCTCTATATCTAGTGGCTCTTCTGTTCTCTGACCCCAGATAAGTTTATTAGGGTGCACAATATTTTGGGGAACACAAAATCACCACATAGAATAATGGTGGTAGATGTTCCCCTAGAGTTTACTTGTCCAGACACAGATTCTTGACAGTGATAAAATCATGAGTTTCATCTCATGAAATGGGAATTTCATCCAATCAGAAAGTAGTCGGTGATTCACATGATCATGATATTTATGCCAATCTTGCACCAGTGGGCATGTCTGGCCAGGATAGTTATTATTACAGATCAAAAGGTTTATAGTTGTTTATGATTGATGATTATCTTTTTGCTTCTGGGGCATGTATGTCACTTTCAAGCACTATGGAAAGTAGGGAGTTAGGTGGATCTTCCAGGTTACTTCCAGCTCCCTTTCCCCATGTTTGGTGACTGGAACGGGTGGTATCTTCAGCAATGCAGTCTAACCATCAAGTTCTGGAGGGCAACCAATTGCATTAACAAAATCCAGTAATGTCTGTGAGTCTATGGAATCTCAGTGGCTTACAAGTCCATAAAAAGTAATCAGTTTCTGGAATTATGCTTTTTATTTGTTAGTTTCTGATGTTTGGTTGTAGTATTGTCATCCCATTATAAAATAACTCCATTTTAAACTCTTTTTATACATGTGTGTATATATTTTAGGAAAATTCCATGGTAATAGGTAAGGTTCCATATAAATTTATGGAAAGTTTTTATTGTTATTTATCCCTGCACAAGATACAGCTATGCCACTCTTGGGAATGCACTCAAAGGTCTCCATATCCTACAATAGAGATACCTGATCATCATCAGAAATGAAAAAAGTAATAACTGATGAATGGATAATAAAAATAATATGCAATATCTACACAACACACTATAATTATTAAACTTACATTTTAATGGATACAGCTTTAAGCCATCTTGGTTATGTAACCCAGACCCAGAAAGACAAATGTCATATGTTGTCTCCCATTTATGGATGTTAGCTTTGAATCTTTACATATGTATCTCATCTGAAATATATACAGAGATATGGAAACTAATAAGGGATCATGGAAAGGGGAACTTTCAAGGAAAAGGGGAGCTAAAGTGATCCAAACGATTAGAGGAGAACAATGGAATGGTAAGTATTAAATTGGTGTGGGGGATGGAAGAACAGTATAGAGGCAGGAATAGAAGAAGGGATAAATAACACTAAATATCTCATTTTTAAAAAATTCAAATGTGATATATTATGTAAAAGACAATGAAGCTTAAATTACAAGAGCAATATTGAATTTGGGGGAAAGTGCTTTGAATAGTATTGCAATAATAATTTACTGCTTAAAAATTGAAATTCAGTGTCTGAACAACCCAAGTCAAAATTATTATTAAAGCAGTACAAACTTGACCTCAATTAAATATTTCTCCAGCTAGCACATGAGTATATATTGATAATAAAAAAGATTGAAAAGAGCTCAGAATGTAGCTTAAAAGTGACTATACTAAACTAATAGTCATTTAAAATTGGACTTTTATAAATTTACTAGTCGCTAGTAAAACTAACATACATTATTTTAAAAGGTATTGAATAGTTATACATCATAATAATGGGAGTTCATTTATTTTTTTCAAAGAAAAAAAAAGCAGTTTAATCTGTAACCTATATCCAGTATAGCTTTCTAGAGGGGCCTAATATGATAGCAGTTGTTGGGCAGTCTGAGTTGGGGAATAGTCAAAGGAAGTATTTAGTTATCAGTGAGCATCAAGCAGACTGGCTTGTCTTCTGGATCTAGTTCTGGCTTAACGTAAGTCTCAGAAACTGTGTGCCTATCTCTTGTCTGTGGAAGACTCAGTCCCTTGGTCCTATAATAGTATTCAACCAACACATTACAAATGTGCTGAGCACACACAGGGTGTTAATTGGAGTTTGGAATCCCCTGGTGCATGACAAATTAGTTCTCCACCAGTTAGAAATAAACAAAACCCCAAAGGGTTCCCATTAACCAGTAAGAATTTGGCATTATTTAACCCTTTTTTAACAACTTCATACACTTGCCATGGGTTTAAGCACAATCAGTTCTCCACATATACCTGTGTCTATGCTTCTGATGAAAAGTATTTTAGAGTAAATTTCTACTTAACATGAGAATTGTCTAACATGCCATAAATATTGCATAATGTGCTTTTTTATTTAACTTGAAGCCACTCCAAAGTTGTTTTATGTTGAGAACTGAATGACAGTATTTGTTAAGAGAATATCCAAAATGGAAGATAGATCTCCAGTCTTCCCAAAGGTGAAAACAAGCTATGCCAATTATTCTATACGTGCTCTCAAGGAACTCTGGCTAACTCTGCTGTTGTTTGCAAAGTGAGGGTTCAAAAACGCTTTAGCATTGCTGTGAAGATTAGCTGCAAACCAGCATATAGTATTAATAATATATTTTATTTTATAAATTATATAAAATATCAATAATAAAACCTCTGAATATGGATCATAACGATTTGTGTGTATAAGTCATATATTACATTCAGTGAAGAAAATTACATATTCTGGTTTTGAGCAAATTTTACAACATGAATTTTTTTAATAAAAACTCCTTTGGATACTAGGCAAGGCTATAACTTTGAATTGGGTAGACTTGGCTGTCAAAATTCCCACAGTAAACAAGTCCAGCTACATCACGTTATGCATGAAATTCTTCTCAGCAATGTTTTATAACAAGGTAAAGGTTTTTCACTTAGTACTCTCCTACCATCCGAGGATTTCTTCTTCCTAGTACTCTCTCTATCCTCCGTTCTGGTCCTGGAACACAGAGTTGCTTTCAGATCCTCCACATTCTTATAAGGAAAAGCTCTTATTGCTAATACTTTATTTTTCCTTCTCCAGGTTTCTGAATGATTCACTCATACATTTTCTTATAATTTTATGCAACTTCTACCTAATCAGAGAACGTCACTAGCCTCACTATGTAAAAGGAAGCATCCTTCACCCAGGATCGTTATTATTTCAGAGATTTCCAATCTGGAGACCACAGGCCAAAAGTGTTTCAAGACAGCTATGAGTGTAGCCCAAAACATTCAGAAATGACAATTTAATGCCATAAAATCAAATTTTTGGACATTTAATTCTGTGAATCCAATCCTTATTTTATAAACCCATTTGAGAATCCATGGAATCAGAAAATTTCCCCCATTATAACCTATGATAGCCAGATAATATATGTAAAGAAAAATATGGTTTGCCTGGTAGTTTATTGCCTTCAAAATATTGAGTTTCAGGATAGCTATTTCTGCTTGGGATCAAGCCTTCCAGGACTATGCCCATTTAAGGGCATTTACACTTTAATTTATTTTAATTTTATTTTAAATATAAGCATGCACATTTAAAGCAATTAAAGGCTATTAGGGCTGAAATATTAGCTTTGACAGACAGAGAATGATGTCCACTAAGTAACATTACACTTCAATTTTATTTTGATCAAATTAAAAAGAATGGAGATTGGTTAGGTCACTCTGAAAGCCTAGAGTCAATGCATCCTGTTCTAATCTGTCCTATTACATTCTGTATTTTGACATTCTTAGTGGTGTAAGTCTCCTGATAAACAAAGAGCAAAAAAAAATTTTGCTAAAAGCAAACTTGCTTTCTCTTTAAAAAGTAGAGTTTGGTGTTTTTCCCCTGTCAATGGCATTTTCTGCCTCTGAGCTTTCTCTGAGCTATTTCCCTGATCTGTGAGGCAAGGGATTCTGCCTGCCAGCTTCCTGAGTAGATCTAGGGGAAAATTAACACATCCACCGCTGAGCTCAAGCCTTGCTGACATCTGGTTTACTCACTTCCACAGCACACTTGCGTTGCACCCTATTGCCTTCTTCTTATGCACTGTTTTATCCTGTGGCCCATTTCAAGAAAATGCATTTAACTTTTAGGTACTACTCTGTGGTATGAAGTGTGGCAAATAGGAAATAAAACACCCTTGAAAGCACATTTCCACATAGATGCTGTTATGGTAATCACCGAATATCAAACCTCAGAACGTATGCTCGTTTTCATAGAAGCTTATGAAACCACAGACAACGGAGTGAGCCAAAGAAACTGATCTCACCCATCAGGGCATGTCTCTTTGCATGGATTGGAGCTTATTGCTGTCCTAGAAAGAAAATAAGTGACAGTTCTTACAAATCTATTTGTTTAATATCTTTTTTTCTATAGCAGCCAAAAAAATGAAATCAGAATTCAAGACTGGGTTTCATTTTAGATTACAACTTGGAAAATTATGTCTTCTTTGCTTTGCTAGTAGAATAAAATATAATAAAATAAAAATTAAAAAGCGATATATCCCTAGTGATGATCCCCATCCCATCTAGATATCATGAAGAAAATTATACTAAAGAAGCTTTTCATCTTAGATAAAGGTTATGGTAAAGAATTTGTGTTATAAACAAGATTTGCAATAAGTTTTATTAACAAATACATATTTAATATAACTTGCCCAATGGGAGATAAAGTGAAGATACTATGTTCAGAACTAATAGCACATCAACAAAAACCTTTGTTGCCAACAGTAAATTTAGAATAAAATGTTTTGTAAATTTAATATTATTAAAACCACACATAAAAGTGTTTTTATTTCACATTTTATTAATTATGGCTTGCTATTTTGATGAACAGTGTGTGTGTGTGTGTGTGTGTGTGTGTGTGTGTCTGTGTGTCTGTGTGCATGCGTGTGTGGGTTTACCTGTACATGTTCTTGTGGGTATAGGCGTGTGAGCACCTGTGGGGGCCTTGGATTGTGTTTCGGTATATATAAAGGTGGGCATGCTTACTAGAGTCATTTTAATTTATTCTGAAAATAGGAGAGACAGTCTAGACATTCAATATACCTTAATTTCATAATATCCTTAGGGTAATTCCCACAGGTGTCACCTTTATCCGTTATTTTTGTGGTACCAGACAAAATCAGACAGATAGATAATTTTTAACAGAAATTTACTTATTTCCAGTATTGGGGACTTAAGAATCAGCAGCTATATTATTTGGTAACACCATTCCTTCCTCTAACAAGATGTCTTCCCATGCTGCATTGTCTTTATCTGTGAAACACTGTGTTCTCACATGCCAGATGGTAAAAAAGGCAATGGGAAAAAAACTGGCCAAATTTGTCTTTTAATAATAATGTTAATTCTACCCATGGAGAAGAAGCCCTTCTCCTCCAGTCATCTAGTAATATTATGACAACAAAAAATGAATTTCAACTAAAGTTTTGATCCCTGGCAAGGCCCAAATTTGACTGGTTAGATGGTGGAACAAATATTATTGGAAATTATAGTGAGCTAACAGTGGTGCAGTCTTACATATATATGAGAAACTAAAACTTAACAGCAATGAGGTAAAGAAGAAAGGAGAATTCTAACAAAGTTACTGTCGTTCCATTATAACTATGTGTGTTTGGGCCTGAGTATCTGCAAAGCAACATTGAGTTTTCAATTGTGTAAAAATTAGACTTAACAAAAAATTTAAATAATTATTTTAAATAAACTAACTTGAGAAATGGATGACATTTAGTAACCAGCATGACTAAAATGTGTTATAATGTTTAGATTTCCCTTAAACCACATACAAAGTACAGATATATGGGATAGAGAGTGGGTAACAGAAATATAATATCTGAAAGGTCCAAAATGCATGATTTAATATCATAGAGGATAAAGTTTAATATAAAAATTGGTACTATAAAAATAACTGGAATGTTCTCTAGTGATCAAAGAGCCAAATATCAAGAAAATATCACAAATTATATATCACCCAATGAAAGGATTATCAGTTACAAGAAACACCAATTTATGCATTGAAAAGAGAAGCAAATCTGTGCATTGAAATGTGGTGTGCAATGTAGATCAGAAATAGACTAACAATTCTATAGAGGAGCCTTGGATCCTATCAGGTTCAATTCTGATGAGTCAATTTATGTGAAAATTAGAATCATGAGAGATCTTTGAGGCAGATTACATGCTTATGATAGACATTTTAATATGATCCTGGGAGATGCTAAAGAAACTGTGAAGCCAATAGAGATAGATGAAGAGATATATAAATCAACAAAATACAATATTCCATGCTCTTCATCCAAAAGATACTGCTGTTCTAGTCACCACTTCATAGACAGTTGCCTGAGACAGGAGGTCTACATTTTCCTGTAGGAAAGAGAAGACTTGCAGCTTGAGATATACAGATCACTCACAGATAGAAGCAAGCATTCATTCTGACAGTCAGAAATGACCCTAGGATCTCTCCCACCTCAAAGAAATGTATCTGCAAGTAACTTACAACCTCTCCAGCTAAACGGCAGGATCCCTTCCACCCGCCCTCAAGTTGGTGTAACTGCCTTGCTCTTCTCAGTTGGTTTGCCTCATTGATCGTATAGCTACTTTCATGTTTTTTGTCTTTAAATTAAATTTGATGTTTCCTTTAAAAAAAGAAAAAAATAAAAGAAGAGAAGCAAATACTTGAAAAATAATAGTTGGAGACTTTGCTGGTTACTTTAATAAAGGATTGATTTATCAGGTAAATGATAGACCAAAATAATCCTAATATCACTATAAAGCAAATAGACTTGCAGGTTATCAAGAATAGTAGGACATATTTCTTAGGTACAAAGAGTCTCCTCGGCAAAAGATAGGCAGTAAAGTAAAACTCAATGAACTTAATTTGCGATTAAATCTTGCAAAGTATCCTTTTTGATAAATTTGACTAGATAAAAACTAAAATAGAAATCTGGAGAATGAATATGTACAAATTAAATATATTCCCAAATAGCATTGAGGTAGAAAAGAAGTCACAGGGGAGTTACAAAACATATGTAGAACTCTTAGTAAGAAGGCACTTAATGAGATATGTAGAATGTAGGTATAGCTGAAAAGAATAAACTTTGAAGACATGGAAAAGAAAAGGCCTAGAAAATCAACATTCCTTTAGTTGACTCATGTAGATGAATTTCTAAACAGTCTTATTAAATGAGAAACACAGAGCCAAATACAGAGGTAGTAGCCAAAGAGATCAGAGAACTATTGAAGAGTCACAACTACCTTATCTTACCACCTCACCGCCGTTGCTTCCCCAGAGAGAGCTTCTTCCTTTTTGACTAGTGCTTTTATTGCTTTCCTGTTCTGCCTTCTCATTGGCTCTAAGTCTAGCCTCATGACTTCCTCGTCACTGCCTGTCTATACAGACCTCCAGGTTTCTATGGTTGGTCCTGGAATTAAAGGCTTGTCTCACCATGCTTGGCTGTGTCTTTGGCCACACTGAGACTCTGCCTTCCATGTGATTGGATTAAGGGTGTGTGCTACCAGCTCTTGACTTCTGCTTATGGCTCTCTATGTGACCTCTGATCTCTAGTCAAACTTAATTTATTAACATACAAATAAAACCAAATTTTAGTACAAACAAAATATTACCACAGACTCAGAAGAAACAGATAATCTAAAAAGGTCTATAACAAGTAAAGAGACTGACAAATAAAATAATACAACTCAGAAAGCCAGGAGTATAAATGCCTTTACAGTTAAATTACATCAAATATTTAAAAAGAAATCAATAAACCATTTATTTTCAGATATTATGAGGAAAGGGTTACCTCTGGATAAACTCTTTATTTAAAAAAGGGAGACACTGTAGTGGATAGTGATTGAAGTTCTGGAAGCTCTACAAAAAATTAAACCAATTTTAACTATATTGATAAAAAATAGATGCACATGTAAAAGTTACTGGATGTTAGGGTGTTCTGGTTGGGAGGCCCTGCTGGTCAAAGGTTGCAGTCTACCATGGTCTGGCAGCTCTCTCCAAAGCTCAACAACATAGAGGATGTTTTCTACCTGCCCTTATCTGGAGAATGTTTCTACTGACCTGATTTTATTTTTGTTTTATGTAAATTGTTATTAAATGTTAATATAAAACACTTTAAATACTGGATGATAGTGTGCAGAATGAAATGTGCCTCTATCATATACCATATGTAAATGTTAAATCAAATTGTATGTGTTATTTAAACATAAATGGTAGAACTTTTACATGCATAGAAATAAATAGCTCTTGAAACTAGATTTATATATAAATATATAAATAAAACAGATAATCTCCTCATTTAAATTATTACTAGGCTTGCCGGGCGGTGGTGGCGCACGCCTTTAATCCCAGCACTCGGGAGGCAGAGCCAGGCGGATCTCTGTGAGTTCGAGGCCAGCCTGGACTACCAAGTGAGTCCCAGGAAAGGAGCAAAGCTACACAGAGAAACCCTGTCTTGAAAAACTCCAAAAAAAAAAAATTATTACTAGGCTGCACAAATAGTCATTGTCAACACTTTGAGAAACAGAGGAATATGATTCCATATCACAAGCTACTATTACATACCAATTCAGATGTGTATAACTAAAAGATTCATAATAGCAAGTATTGGTAAGAATGAGGGACTAGAATACTCATACTTTGATGTTGGAATGAGAAATGTTCTATCACTTGGGAAAACACTCTATCAGGTAAACACATTTACACACACACACACACACACACACACACACACACACACACACACACAATTCTTTTGAATATATAGTCCAAGCAAATGAATGTATATATGCTCCCAAAATATTTAGATACAAATGTTCCTATCAGGATTATTATCTATGAACAAACACATGGAAACAATTCAATGCCAATAAATTAAGACTTGAGTATACAAACTGTGGCATATCAACTAATGATACTATTATTTAGAAGTAGAAGGATAAAGTTTTGGCAAATGATACATGACCTATAACAATCATTAATATACCTACTGGATTATTTTATTAATATAGAATACCTACAACTGAAAATCTATTTCCTTTATTGCTTGAAAAAGGAAATGTGTGGTAGAATGGAAGTTAAAGACAGAGAGTAACTTCCAGTATGTATGAGATTTCATTCTGATGAAAATATCCTGGAATTGATGGAGATAAATAACTACACAATGTTTGAATATATAGAAAACTATTGAATTATACATTTTAAATGGGTGAATATGGGGAAATTACATTTATTAAAAAAGTTATTTAGAATTCATTTATTTTAGTCAGTATCCTTATATATTTTTTGCAACCCATGTTTATATATGTGAGCAAAAGTAAATGAATTCATATATTTATGTATGGCACAGAAAGTGCAGAGTGTGTATGTGTTTACCTGGTGTTTGGGAGCGGAGTGAATGAGCCTGCTATTTTCTGAAGAACATTCTTATTACTCTAGTTCACTGTGGAGTTGGTAAATAAAAAAGAGGGTATACTTACTCTTCCAAATGTTTCCTTATGTTTACCCATGAAAAACCTAACTACCTAGTTCACATCGTGAAATCTGACAAATCTGTGGAAAAGAACAATAAGACATAAGTGAAATCCCAGGATCCTTCAGAATTTCCTCAAAGAGATTCTTACTTTGAATAAAAGATAAACATGTTGGTTTCTTTTTTTTTAAAAGTTTTTAGTTGACAATGTGTCCCAAAGCATAATCCTGATCATTTTTCTTCCATCTGATCCAGATGCCGCACCACGCATATGCATGCAGATACGTATTTTGACATTTTTCATTGTGCATATGTTACATATTAAGATGGCAGAAAATGTCTGGCTTAAAAATAGCATATTCCTCCATGGACTGCAAAATAAACAACTTCACAAGTATGTTCATTGAGAGATAATATAGTATGTACATATGTATTTAAAATCTGTGTTTATTTATAGTATTGATATTTGAGAGCCATACGTTTGCCATTAGAAATGTATGAATATTTCTCATTTTTATTGTTAGATGTTAAATTAATCACTGTATCCCAAATGACACAATTATGAGTTGTATTTTGAAAATATATTACCTATAGACAAAATTTACAGGATTTCTTGAAATTTCAGCCCTAAAGTTTATGATAATGGAATATAATATTTCAATATTTTTCATTCTACTGCAGTATTATATTTTAGCAACCATTTATCTAGCTTTATATCATGGAATAGATTCAAATCTGAATCAGTATTATAATTATTCATCAGAGTAATTTTTTTTTTTTTTTTGGTTTTTTCGAGACAGGGTTTCTCTGCGTAGCTTTGCGCCTTTCCTGGAGCTCACTTGGTAGCCCAGGCTGGCCTCGAACTCATAGAGATCCGCCTGGCTCTGCCTCCCAAGTGCTGGGATTAAAGGCGTGCACCACCACTGCCCGGCCATCAGAGTAATTTTTAAAATTTGCTTCTCAACCTCTTTGCTTCTGTGACTACCTCTTAAATTCAGACCAGTTAAGATTTAAAAAAAATAGCAAAACTAAACAAAACAAACAAGAAAAACAAAAAAACCCAGCTGCATTTTCTACTCTTTGGAGATAAGTTGAATTCAGACATTTCCTGTGTAAGAATATTTTAATATACAATGTTTTAAGCGTGTGATATTAAAGAATGACTCTAAACCACCTCAAATATTGCTCACAATATTCCACCTCAGCGCCACTGGAAATAATAGATACTTTATTTTGTAAAGTATTTAACTCTGTCATGGACAAAGTCAGCCTAATACAGCGCTGCTGAGTTTTGTCAGTTCCCTTCCTGTTGAGGAATAACTGTAGAGGATTTGGTCAACAGTGGAGACATCTTAATAGGACAAACAAGAGAACGATCAAATAAAACTAATGGGCTGGAGAGATGGCTCAAGACATTAAAGACTAGGCTCGCAACCCAATTTATAAAAGTAGCGGGAAGGAGAACAAAGATTTCAGAAAGCATTATAATGAGATTTTTAACATGCCCTCAAAGCAACAGAAGATCGGATTTGAGGAAATTCACAATTGTGAACCTAACATTTAATCACTGTGTTTAACATAAGCAAATTCAAGTAGACATCTCTGAAAGGTGATGATATATGCTTTTAATCCCAGCACACATAGGCAGAGGCAGCCAGGTCTCTGTGAGTTTGATCTAGAGCACAAGTGCAGAACAGCCTGGACTACACAGAGAAACCCTGTATTCTAAAACAAAAGTAAAAGCAAAAAAAAAAAAAAAAATTCAAGTAGACATAACTATCAGGAGAATATCTAGGTTAAATTCTATAGAATATTATGCTAAGGAAAACAATAAAAGGAGCATTTAAGCTTGTCACAAATATGTTTTAAGGATTATTTTGAATTTTAATTATGTGCATATGTGAGCACCCATATGAGGGTGTATGCATGTGTCAGTGCAGGTGACCATGGAGACCAGATGATGGTGTCAGATTCCCTAGAACTGAAGCTGCAGGTATAAGTCAGGTGCCTGATATGGGTGCTGGAAACTGAATGCAATTGCAAAAGCACTGTGTGGTCTTCATCATCTCTCTAGCCTAAAAATGTCACATATTTTAATTATGTTATTAAAACAATGATTACAAGACTGGAACATACTATTTCAAAAATATCTTAAATACTAAGAAACATATTAAAATAATTTGTTGAAAAATACAACAGAAAAGCAGACCACAAAATGATGGAATGCATGAAAAAGTAAAAACATATTAACAAATATTTAAAGTATTAAACAGGAACATATGCACACATTATTGATAAAAGTTGAAAATTTCTTATACGTAGTTCTCAAAAATAATAATTTTTTTTAGCAAAACATGTACCAATAACCAAAGCTTTAGAGTAATTAGGAAGGAATATTGAATTCAAGAACTTCGCTATGTAGTGCAATTCTCTCTTAAAAGTAAAACTGCTCTGCTCCTGATCCAGGTGGTACCTACCGCTCCCCTAAGCTCTCTTTCCCCCGACCCTTGCCCTCCATTACCTGACTTTTTGGAGCCTGGGCCCTATGCTGGGACACTTTATTCAGCCTTGGTGTAGGGAGGAGGGGACTGGACCTGCCATGACTGAGTCTACCAGGCTGGGCTGATTCCCCAGGGGAGACCTTGCCTTGGAGGAGGTGGGAATTGAGGGTGGATTGGTGGAAGGGCTGGGTGGTGGGAGGAGGGAGGATGGGGGAAACTGTGGCTGATATGTGAAATCAAGTTATATATATATATGTATAGTAAAACTAAAACTAAAGCTAAATTTGAAATAAAACCAAACATTAAATAAAAATAAAAATATAAAGGTGGCTAAAAGAGAAAACAATGGGCATTAAGGATGAAGAAGATTGAGTGTGCTGACTCTATAGTACTTTTTTATCCTAAGTATCATAGGAATCATAAAGATTCGTGGGAAACGAAAAAAAATCTTTCAAATGAAACTAAAGTTCATAGTAGGTATATTTGCCAAAATGGTCAAAAAAAGAAGTCCTAAAAAATACTACCATTGAATGAAAAAATAAAGGGAGCAAACATGAAAGGACATGAAATTAGATTATCATCACTTCCAAAAGTTACTTTTATATAAAAATAACATAACACAACTAAGATCTGCGAGGAGCAAACCTGTGAACCACAGTTCCACATCCAGAAAAGCTTGCATTCTGCCATAAAGCACTAATTATCCATCAAAAAGATGAGTCTACCAGGCTCTGAAGAGACAGTTCCAATCCACTGGTCACACAGATGTCCCTTGGAAAATTAAATGGATCACCTTAACTCTAAATACCGTAAATCTGGAAAAGAAACTTAAAGAAATAAAGATGAACATTGATAGGGATACAAGGAAGATAAGAGAGAATGTGTGTATAAAATTATGGAATAAGAAAATTAGTCAATAACAAGCAAAAACAATATCATAAAAATTAAAAATAGAGATGACCATGTGATTCCTTCCTAAAGGGTTTATTAAAATTTTGGGATACAGAGTTAACAGAGAGGTGTATATATAAAACTAAATATATAATCCTTATAGAAGCAAGAAGTAATGAGTCAGACACTGAACAGAAAGTGTTCACTGTCTTTCTGATCCGCTAATTTCCATATAACTGCCAAAAGATGAGACAACAAGGAAAATGGAATGTCAGCAACATTAAAATATTTGAATAGAAATAGTACTTGTGTAAAGAAACTACAAAAACATGTAATTATGGATTATCCCTATTTTATTAGCCCTTCACTATTCTTGAACACCACGATTCTATGTGAAATTTTGCGTATTTAGTTGTAATATGCAGTTTAAATAAACAATGCCTAAGGTTGCATGTGAATAGAAATATCATCATGCTAACATGACAGATTTGCCTATAAAATGTATACATATATATGTATATTCCCTAGCTCTATCAATTAAAATATGATGGAAACAATGCTCATTGTAGAAATAATCTACTTCTCTGTTGTCAACAATAGTTCCGATATGTCGTTCTCTATTAGAATGAATAGGGAGGTTCTAATAAATGTGTAAAAAAATTACAAAGAAAATTTTGGATATCTTTACATAAATTATCAATATTTTCCCAGGCTATAAAAAACTTTGGGGAACCTATATCTAAATTAAGACCATTTTATTTAACAAAAGTAATAGAAAATACTCATTTTGTCATGATATTGGTTTAAATCAAAAATATACAAAGAAAGATTTATAAGACAAGAATAAATATCCACAATAATTAATAATTCATTTGTTGGAAGATCTTTGACAATGGACTCTGATAAATATTCCTGAATCTCAAAATATAAAAAATGGAGTACCGTTTATGGAGTGCCTAAATATTTTGGAGACAAAGTCACGGTTCACACACTTTATGTTCTACGAACATAAATTGACTTTCATTCTGGCTACAAATAAGTTGGTTATAAAACTAAGCTGAAAAGGTCAGTGTTTCTGTTTATTTTGAATTTGCATTATGCATCAAAGAAGTAGCTTTGTGTTATAGGCAATAACACTGATTTTCTTAAGGCAGGTTTTGTTTTAATTTTCTAATGAGGCATGACAAAACATTTCAGGTAGATGTCAGTGATTTATGAGATTATGCAAAATGACTGATGCCCCATATAATGAGAACTCCGGCATTTTTAAAAAGATTTATTTTATGTGTATATAAATACATGTGTGTATGTATGTCTGTGTTAACATGAACTTAGTAAATACTTACTAAGCTATTAATGCAGTTTAGAAATATGCATATTATAATATTTACAAATCTTAGGTCTAAATTTTAACTGTTCCTTAGAGGGAAATGAATCACTGTTACATTTTTACCATTTTTACTTTACTGAAAAGGAAATCAGCAACTGTTAATATCTCATCTAATTAACGAGTAAGTATACTTTCTAAATATTAGAATTATGTGGGAAGTAAAAGAAACCTGTTTTATTGTTGTTCCCATGAACAAATCCTGATTGCTCTAAAGACTCACTTCATTACAAAGAATTGATATCTGCTTAAAGAGTTTTATTAAATGATACTCATATTTATAATATTTATTATAACTGCACCTGTATCCATTCACTTTGTATGAACAGAAGGGCTTTGAAATTTAAATGCTTAACCCTTCCCCTGTTTTCACAATGTTACAGTGAAAGCTTTTTCCTTCAAGGGTTCTTTAGAAGTTACTGTATATGGTACCAATTAGATAAATACTCAACCTGCTGCCTCCTTTCAAGTAATAGAACTCTCCCTTGTTTGTTTTGAAGCATCTAAGGAAGAAGTGTTTCCTTATTGATACTGAATTATTGCCAAACACCTCTTATTTTCTACAACTATTGGAAAACAACACTTGCTGGAAAGCTCATAAGACATCATCTCAAACTGCAACTTGTCTTCTAGCATCCTCAGAGTTTCTCTCTCTCTCTCTGTCTCTCTCTGTCTCTCTCTGTCTCTCTCTCTCTCTCTCTCTCTCTCTCTCTCTCTCTCACACACACACACACACACACACACATATATATGTATAAGTTTTAAAAATCGGACACTCTTTCCCTACAACTAATCCTCCTGCATTCTCTATATTGAAAACAGATATAGAAGGGATTCTCCTAGGCCAAATGTAAAACAGTTCCTGTAAGCAAAAGCCAATCATGCCCATGACCTTTGGAGATTGGATATCCTGAACTTAAGAAAGTTGGGCAGATTCAGGGCTTAAAATGGTACTGTTCATCTTTGATTATGAAGAAGTAGGGTACACTAGTATGGACACTTGTCTCTATATAGAAGTATCTGTATATGCTTTTCCTGCAAATCATATTCTAATTCTGAGCTTCCACTGTTGTTTATAACAAACATAAAATCTGTGGTGTTAAAACCAAATTCCAGAAAACTATGATAAAAATTTAATTACCAAACAGTTTTATTTACACATGCAACAGATGTTTATCCCTAAATATTATGTGAAAATAAGGTATAACTGGGGACTAAAGAGATAACTCAGCTCTGAAAAACAACTGATGTTTTTCAGAACACAGAGTTCAGTTACCAGTACCATCAGTTGTGGTACAGCTGCCTATAACTCCAGGTTCAGTGCACACCATGCCCAATTCCATTCTCTATGAGCACCTTCACTTATATGATATATATATATATATATATGCATAAATAAATAAAAAATAAATATTTTAAAGGCAAAAGTAACATATAGTTTTTAATACTTTAGCCTGAAAGATTTGTTGTTGTAGCAACAAATTAGACAAGGCATTAGGACTTGAGATGTGTGTGTGAGATCATTGGCTTGGTGTAATTGTTTTGATCCTTGTATTTTTTTCTGTCTCTTTATAATTAAAAAGTTATACAAATATATAAATGAAACTTCCTGAAATGAAGTCATATAAAGATTTAAAGTTTGAATTCAGCCCTTGTGTTCCCGAAAGGTTTAATTCCTTTATAATACTGTTTAGTACAAAGAGAAGAAAGAATATTTCTTTGCTCAAGAATGTCAACCCAAGCACTTTAATTTATTTAATTTTCACAGAAATACTTCATGTGACCTACTGGGATCACTCACTTGGGTTACACGTGAGCCGTGTCTTAACATTTCTAACACTCCTGCCTTGTGACTTCCTGTTAGGTTCCTCTGTGGTTGAGACTCTTTGGCCCCTCTGGACTAATTATGCTTTATTCATTTCTGGTCTTTGGTTGTAAAACTGTTAAGTAGACTCTTACTATTTCAGTGTTTTACTTGAAATTAATACCAGGTTTTTTAAAATATCCTCCAACTGTGTCTACTTCCCATTCCCAGGCAGTTATAGGAACCTATAGACCTATAGAGACTACACCAGTTTTACTCAAATGGTAAAGAATAGTCTAATTGACTCACCTGGGTTTGTTTCCTCTGAAGATGCTTGCTTATTTTTGGTCCTATGTTTTCTTTTCTTTTCTTTTCTTTTTTTTTTTTTTTTTTTTTTTTTGGATCCTATTGTATAATGCTAGTTTTCTGTATATTTTTAAATAAAAAAAATAAGCAAACAAAAAGCCAATAATCCTTCTGTTAATCCTATCAGAAAAAGATCATTTGTTAGTATGATATTTTAACTGTACTTTTCAAATAATCTTTCTGAGTTCATATACGGATATGCACATATATTACCAAAGTGTGGTGGTATTGTGTTCCCCAAAATATTGTGCACCCTAATAAACTTATCTGGGGTCAGAGACAGAACAGCCACTAGATACAAAGGCTAGAAAATGGTGGCACTCACACCTTTAATCCTAGCATTCCAGAGGCAGAAATCTATGTGTCCAAAGATACAACCAAGCATGGTGACTCATGCCTTTAATCCCAGAAAGTGAGCCTTTAATCCCAGGGAGTGGTGGTAGAAATCAGAAAGGTATATAAGGGGTGAGGACCAGAAACTAGCAGCATTTGGCTGGTTAAGCTTTTAGGTATTGAGCAGCACAGTTCAGTTGAGAACCATTCAGATATGAGGACACAGAGGCTTCCAGTATGAGGAGACAAGATCAGCTGAGAAGTTGGCCAGGTGAGGTTAGCTGTGGCTTGTTCTGTCTCTCTGATCCAATGTTCACCCCAATAACTGGTACAGGTTTGATTTTATTAATAAGAATTTTTAAGATTCATGCTACACCAATACATTGCATATTTTATATAAATACTTATAATTATATATATATATATATATATATATATATATATATATATAGTATTTATGCTTACTGAAAATAAACAAGTTGACTATAAGGGAATGAAAGATACAAATAGTATAAAAACATGACCATTTGTTTCATTCTATTACAAAACATAGAAGTTATGTGGCTTATATAATAATTATATGAAATGGAAAATGATATTATTTTTCTATTACCCTAATGTAAAAAGTTTGTGTGTGTGTGTGTGTGTGTGTGTGTGTGTGTATGTGTGTGTGTATGATTATGTTCCTACTGTTTTAAAATTTGATACAGTGGTTGCAACATGAAGGCATCTTGGAGGAAGCTAGGTAGAAGATACTAATGGACAACAATACACAGCATCTGGTTTTAAAACATGAATCAAATTTAAGAGAGTAAAGACTAAGTAAAAGATAAATATTAAATACAAATATGGCAGACAGACAATATAGATTTGCACTAAAAATAATAAAATCATGTTTTCTAACATAAAAGTGGAATAAAAATGTTGAAAATAGAGAATAAAATGCAGATATGGGGAGCTGACTTCAGGAGGCTTTCTGCAAGAGAAACCTCTGCTTACTGCCCAGGAAACAAGAGCTTAGGGTAATCATACTTTCTTTCAATCAGCAGGAAAATATATTATGGAAGTGGCCTAAATAAACTTTGCTTTAGCTTTGTGCAACACATGTCTTGTGACAGATCACTAGCTAGATAACCACTGATGGATATCTGGCCTCTTCCTCAGCACTCCACCATGTAGGTAAAAATTTAAGCTAGAAAATAAGGCTTTTGGAAGAACCAATTACTTCATTCACATTTTTCATTATATATTGTGCATTAGCCACTGTCTTCCTATTATAAAACATAGGGACCAGGCAACTTATAGAAAAGTTTATTTGGGCTTATGTCTGCAGTTTGAAAAGAGTCCAATATGATGGGGGTTTGTGGCAGTAAGCACTGGACTTGGTAGCAGCAGCCAGAAGCTGAGAGTTTACAACTTGAATGCAAGCCCAAAGCCAAGACAGAGCACCCTAGGATTGGTGTTTGAAAATGCCAAAGTCCATCCACAGTAATGTGCTTCTTCTAGCAATGTCACACTGGGGACCAAGTATTGAAATACCTGAGCCTATCAAGGACATTTCCCATTTCAAACCAGTACATGATGTTTAGTTATCAGTTGGAAAATAAAAGAGAACAGGTGATGCCTATTTACTTGGATATTAAAATTGATAGGCCCAAGGACAAGGGATGTAAATAGAGGAAATGAAAAATTCCAAATGGGTGTAGAAAAGGTTAAAACTAGATTCATGAAGGTCACTTAGATTTTGAACTACTTTCTTCAACAGTAAAATGGTGAAAATTATATTTTGCAAGGTTATTGTGAAGATAACACTGAAATATACTGTAACAGTTCCCTGAAAAACAGAAAATGTTCTTCAATACAATTTTAGAAAAATCCGGAGAAAAATAATTCTGTTTCCTTGTACATGATCAGGTCAGTCCTAAGGCAAATAGGTTAATGTAGGAATGATGGCAGCCTTCCATTATTTCATTTTCCTAATTTGATATGTAATGTTTACTGTGTTGTTTGAAAATGTGTATTTATTCACACATAGATTTGGATGTTCTATTAACTGTCACCAGGCAATCAACTTTATTGACCTGTGGAGAGAAGTAGATATCACTGAGTTCTCTAAAAAGGGTACAATAAATCTAGTAGCTCTGTAATTAACTCACAATTATATAAGCAATAAAGGCTTAATTATAAAATTATTAATATGTTCAAATTATGAGGAATTTTCTGGCATTTAATTAACATTTACCAAGGCAAACTACAGCAAATTAAATATCAATTAATAAAAATAGTGACATTTATTTAAATACTCTATTAGTTGTTACAATTATTAACTTGTTATCTCTGGCTTTTAAATTTTCGATTAAGTTCATAAATATTCCCTATAAATTTTGTGTGTTAAAAATCTAATTATATCAGTGTCCTGCAGTTTTAAATTGATGACACAGCATTGCCCATAATCAGCTTCAAGACTCTCGTGTCAGTTGATGTTTAATTGACATACACTAGTTAATAAAGCCAAATAAACATTTTCACGGTAGCTATGCAATCTTAACTATCCTTCCTTTAATGTTCCCACTTAAAAAAAATAACTATCATACTTGTTATTATGTTAATCCTATGGAGGTATCTCTGTTTTTAGTCAAAATATTGATACTATTCCTCTATGTCTATTTTGTTATTTTGACTTGTAGTCATGACTCAGAAAATATATGCTAAGATACATAGCTAGCTAGTTATATATCTACATAAATTCTAGTTGACCTGTCTTAATCACCTCAGTATACTTTGCAAATTTTGATATGATATCAGAATCTAATAAATCACTGATTCCTATTGCCAAAAGATTTGAAAATATATACAATGACTAAATTAAAAATGAGATATACCTTTACTCATGTATCCACTGTCAATATCAAACACAATATGTCAAAGATGAGTTCTTGCTGGGCGGTGGTGGCGCATGCACTTGGGAGGCAGAGCCAGGCGGATCTCTGTGAGTTCGAGGCCAGCCTGCACTACCAAGTGAGTTCCAGGAAAGGCACAAAGCTACACAGAGAAACCCTGTCTCAAAAAAAAACAAAACAAAAAAAAATGAGTTCTTACATCCATAACTTTTGTATTAGTTATGGATTTTATTGCTGCAATGAAATACCATGAACAAAGAGAAAGTTGGGGACAAAACAGTTTTGTCTTATACTTCCATATTGTTTATAATCAAAGGAAGTCAGGAGCGGAAATCAAACAGGGTAGGAAGCTGAAGACAGAAGCTGATATAGAGTCCACAGAGAGGTGCTGCTTGCTTGCTTGCTTGCTTCCCATGACTTGCTCAGCCTATCTTCTTATAGAATTCAAGACCACCAACCCAGGGATCGAACCATGCACAATAAGCTGGGTCCTTCTCCCAACAATTACTAATCAGGAAAATGCCTTACAGTCAGATTGTATGGAGAAATTTTCTCAGTTAAGGTTCCTACCTTTCAGATAACTCTTAGTTTGTGTGTCAAGTTGACAAGACAAGCAGCACAACTTTCTAGTACCAACCATGGTATAAGAAATTTTAGAAGTGTATAACAGAAAAGACAAGAGTCTTCTGAAAGGTAAATTGTTTCATTCAAGTAAAGGTACAGAAAAAGTTATGTTAGAAAAGCTACCCCATGTTGTAGGGGTCCTCTTTCCCTCTTTGCCTGTTGGCCACCAGGCTGAGAGGAGGAAATGGCAGGAGTGACAGAAAGTTTTGTATACTGCCCATGAGCATGAATGGAGATAGCCCTCTGGGAGATAGATTTCAGTGAATCAGCTAAATTTAATTCCATAGTATAAGGACTATATAGGATTGGGAAGCCTGGGGACAAACCCTAATTTGCATTAAATGGCATGCTCCTATAACAAGGCTTAGTATGTGACAGTAGAGTCCTGTAGCAGAGCTCCTAGTACAAGTCTTCTTAAAAGGGATCTGTGCCAAGGGTCAAGCTAAAGATGAAGCAGGTATCTGGTTCACAGACAGGCATCAGGTTCAGAGACAGCCTTTAGATAAGGTTGTGGTGGTATTGTGTTCCTCAAAATATTGTGTACCTTAATAAACTTATCGGGGGTCAGAGAACAGAAAAGCCACTAGTTAGGCAGTGATAGCACACACCTTTAACATTCCAGAGATAGAAATCAATTTGGGATCTCTGTGAGTTCAAGGCCACATTGGAAACAGCCAGGCATGGTGACTCACGCCTTTAATCCCAGGAAGCAAGCCTTTAATCCTAGGGAGTGATGGTAAAAAGCAGAACGATATATAAGGCATGAGGACCAGAAACTAGAAGCATTTGACTGGTTAAGCATTTGGCTGGTTAAGCTTTCAGGCTTTGAAGCAACACAGTTCAGCTGAGATTCATTCTGGATGAGGACTCAGAGGCCTCCAGTCTGAGGAGACAAGACCAGCTGAGGATCCGGCGAGGTGAGGTAGCTGTGGCTTGTTCTGTATCTCTGATCTTCCAGCTTCACCCCAATACCTGGCTCACAGGTTTGATTTTATTAATAAGAACTTTTAAGATTCCTTCTACATAAGGTCAGTCCTCCAGAGCCAGGGACATCCTCCAGATAAGGGCAGGTAAAGAACAGGAAGCTTTGCTGGAGGGAGGGAGCTACTACATATTGCTGAGCTTAGAGAAAAAGCTACTAGGCTTATGGCAGACTGTGACCGCTAATTAGCCAGCAATGTATTCCAACACCTGACTGAGTTAAATAACCTACTTGTTTGTTTGTTTGTTTGTTTGTTTGTTTTTGAGATGTTAATTTTTTTTCTTTCCTTTCCTTTCTGCAAACCTTTCCATATGCTCCTTCCTGCTCTCCTTCAAATTCATGTCCTCTTTGTCTTCAATTGCTAGTGCATGAATGCATCTTGTTCAGTCAGTATAATGTTGCTTGTATGTAAGTTTTCATGGCTGACCATTTGGCACTGGGCAAACAGTTGATGTGCTTTTTTTTGGGTACAGTCTCCTCAACTCCCAGTTTTACTCATTGCCTATAGTTCTTTGCCTGTATTAAAGACTCCCGTTTTGTTTTGTTTTGTTTCCTATCCAGTTTGGCATCTTCATTGGTATTACCCTTGTTCAGCTAATCAAGTTTTGGATGACAAATGGTGAGATTTTTATGGGTGTAACTTCTGATGCTAGTAGAAGATACAATCTCATCTCAAACTTCCTGATCCTTTGTTCTTATAATCTTTCAACCCCCTCTTCAGCAATGTTCCTGAGCCATAGGTGTTTGAGTGTTTTGTAGATAATTCCGTTCACACTGGGCTCCATGAGTTTACTTACTGATTGGTTTTGTTTTACATAGTGGTCTCTTTATCTTACATAGAGAAGTTTCCTGATTGAAGTGTGGGGCTATGCTTATTTGTGTGTATAAGGACAAATGTTTATAGATTATTGTTAGAGATTATGATAGTTTTATAAATTAGTGGTTGTTGATTGTCCTCCAATAGCCACGATTTCATTAACACTGAGTAGTAGCTAGGTTTCTAGTACCAGACACGATACCGTTCTTGTTGATCAGGTCTTAAGTCTCATCAGAGAGCAGTTTCTACAGCCGAAATATGTACACCATGCTGGTAGTTGTTGTGGTGGATAATCATCATAGCTGGTTAGGCCTGTTGGTTGCCGCCCTCCTTTGGAAGCTTGCATGGCACCTTCTGGTACCAGGGAAGCTAGTCCTCATGTTGGGGGGACATTCAAGACAGTTCCAGCTCAGAGGTCTTGACTCTGTTTCTAAAGTACTTAGACACTTTGCTCAGCCTGGGTGAAGGCAGAAGGGTACTGGACCTGCCTCTACTGAATCTACCAGGCTGAGCTGAATCCCCAGGGGAGTCCTTGCCCTGGAGGAGATGGGAATGAGGGGAGGGAGGGCAGGGTGTGTGTGGGAGGAGGGAGGACAGGGTAATCTGTGGCTGATATGTAAAATTAAATTATATTATAAAATAAAAAATAAAGTACTTAGTAGCTTCAGCAGTAGGGGCTTAACTTCCACATCTGGTGGGTAACCAAGGACAACAGCAATAGGGTAAATGTCTTTTAGACAACCCTGGCCAGCAAATCAAAAGAGGTTTTCTCATATGTGGTATTATGGGTTTTGCTAGGGGAATGTTGACTCTTGAAGGGAGTAAAAATGTCAGTCCAGATGAGAAAAGTGGAAGTATGTATGTATGTATGTATGTATGTATGTATGTATGTATGTATATTTAACATCAAATTCTGTGCATTACAGTTTTGAGGTAAATAGTTAACAACATGATTCTTTGTGGATTTTTCAGACATTCTTGTTGATATTTTACCCAATTCCTTTCTCCTGTATTTACCTCAATACCCTCTCCGTAAGAAGTCTCCCTTTTCCATTTTTCTCATCGAATTACTTGTATCTTGCTATCCCCCTGACCCCTCTCCAACCTCTTTCTGTATTTACCACCTTCTATCTTAGAACCCATACTTTTCCATTTCCACTATCAGATCACTTGGATCCAGGGGTTCCCTTTACCTTCCTCTTACCTTCATCTGTACTTACCTCTCTTCCCCTTTTTAAGGAGAGCTTCATTTCCCCACTTACCTTATTAGATTAATTGCACCCCACTATTGCACCCTCTATTTCTCCCCAACTCCATATGCTGACAATGGTCCTCTTTTACTTTCCTGGTTTCTGTGGTTACTATTGGCTATGGCCTCACACCTAAAGGGTTTGTAGGTAGGAGCCTCCAATAAGAAAGAACATGTAACATTTGACATTCTGGGACTGGATCACCTCATTCAGCACGATCTTTTCTAGTTCCATCCATTTATCTGCAAACTTTATGGTTTCATTTTTCACTTTTTTCTTCGAAGCTGGATATTATTCCTCAGTATATATGTGCCTCATTTTCATTATCCATTAATTGGTTATAGGACATTTAAGTTGTTTCCATTTTCTAGCTATTGTGAATAGAACAGCAACGGACATGACTAAGAAATGTATCAAAGCTGTTCATCATCATTAGCAATAAGAAAAAAGTTAATCAACTTTGGGATTTTATCTTACCCAAATCATAATGGCAAATATCTAAGGAGTAACTGACAACAAAATTGGGAGGGAATGTGAGAAATGGAAAAGTCTTATTCACTGATTGTGGGACTTCAAACTTGTTTAGCCGCTATGGAATTAGGTGTAGAAAATTCGTTAAAACTAAAAATAGATCTACCATGTGACTCAGATATATCACCACTCAGCAAATGACTCCACATTCTATCCCACAGAAAACTTTCTTTTTTGACACTCTTTCTTCCATGATTTATATATTACTAATTTTTACCTGGAACCAAGTTCATTTTACCATACAGATTGAAATCTCAGACACATAAAATTTATAAATAGAAAAAAAAGACACTCTTATAATTAACATCATGGAAGAAGGAATGGAAAGACTCTAAGAACTGCAGGATGGGGAGCAGTGCTGGGACACGCTGTTCGAGAAGCTGGCGTAGCTGCTGCACACATGTACTAACAATAACTGAGTCCAGCCTGAATAAGTCTCACATAAGAACAAGCTAATCAAAATGCCATTGTGTATTTATATGGGCTCCAAAGGCTCCACCACTGGATAAGAAGCTATATGTAATGGATGGACTCTGGGAGGAAGAGTCACTTTTTTGTAGAAGTGTGGAAAATGGTAGGTTCCCAAGGTCCAAGTGCACAGCTCCATTATCATATGCATATAGGAAGCATTAATGTTAATAGGACTCAACTGGCTAAAAATAAAAAAAACAATGTTCTCATTCTATCATTTTATTCTGAAAGTTCGAGAGAACATAATAATAAGTTGTTAGTTAGCAACAATTAAAGTGGTCAAGTTTCCTGGGTAACATGAAATTAAGGCTGAGTGTTTATTATTTAAAAAATTTTTGACAAGGTGATATGCACCAAATTGTTGTGGGGAAAAGGATGTTTGTTGTTTTGCATTTTATCAAACAATAGCATATACTGACCCCATTGATGAAAAGTATTAAAAATTAGTAGGTATCCGGCTATGAAAATTACTGAAATATTACAAATATAACAGTCATTGAACAAACTCCTACCATATTAAGAAAACCACAGCTTCTTTTAATATGGTTGTACTTTAACAATACAAATGATATTTAAATACCATCTAGATATATCATGATATGCACAAATGTGTGGAAACTATAATAGAATTTTAAATTCCCAAGAAAACAATAGGTAAAAGACAACTAAGCAGAGAATACAATCATGGTATCTAAGACATATTTTTCAAACCGTGTCTTTACTTCTATTTATTATACTTGAAATTTGTAGTTTTCTGTTTCCTATCAAGTATAATCTTGATTCCTTTCTCAATATATTTTTAACTAATTTTAAATCAATATTTCAAACTAAAATTATATTTACCCCATTCAATGTTGTGTCATTCCTACAGTGCCAGTGATTTTTATTCAACATTTTGACCACATAACTTGAAATATCACTTAATGAATCATATATATTAAATATTGTTTAAAAATAAATTTAAAATATGCACACATAAACTAAAGTACACATTATGTTATATATCATCCAACATGTTATTTGAAAATATGCTCACATAATGACTACAAGGGCAAAATGATATATGTTGCTAGAATTTTACGTAGATCCTAATGATTCTGCAAATCAAGTTCCTTGTCATCTCACTGCATATAGCAATTGTTTTGAAGAAATACATTCTTACTGTTTTGTATAGTTACATTGACTGGACATGCATTTTGAAACTATGGATTTTACTTATAAAACTTCATATAAATCATAATATATGTTCTTTTGTCTATACTTACTTATCCATCCATTTGTCTGCTGCATCGCTTTTCAATACTCTATGTCTATGCAGTTCACTAATCTGTTCTACTATTTGTGATGATTTTGTTTTGCATTATTTTGTTATTGTAAGCATTGCTTTCTGAAAACACTATCATGCATGTTCATGTGCAAGCATTTCTGGAGTAAAGAGGCATTACTGGGTCAGTGGGCATATGTTCTATGTTAATAGATTTTGCAGTGCAATCCCCTTAAGTGACTTGACCAATTTATACAACAAATAGAAATGCATGGAAATTTCCATTGATCTACATCTGCAGCAAACTGTGGTATTGCGTGTTGTTTTTATTTTTCCTATTCTCTATTAACTGTGCAATTGTAGGTGATGTTCATTTTTTTAATGAATAGACATTTGAGCATCCTTCGTGAACCCTGTCCATTGGAGAATTCTAACTTGCGATGAGCTTGTACAAGACTTGATACACCTTTTCTTGTCTCATTTACTTAATATTTTAAAGATGCATTAAGCAATCTAGTTGTGCAACATTATTAGATAAACACATTCTAAAGTATCTTACAGTATCTAGCTTATATTTTAACTTAATAGCCATGTTAAGTAATATTATATCTGACAGTTAATCATCAAATAACACTTGTTCATGATTAGTATATTTTCACCTGTAATCTTTTTGTTTTACTTTTCTTCTTTAAATATATAGGGTAATCATAAATGACTTTAATCTGTGGCATTAAAATATACACAACCTCCTCATATACATATACTAATACAGGCTCATACACTAGAACACAAACATACACACAAACATGCTCATATATATATATGTGCTCATGCACTTAAGGGTACATAATACATACATACACACACACATATATATATATGTATGTGTGTGTGTGTGTGTGTGTGTGTGTGTGTGTGTGGACTCATACACCAGAGCACACACAGAGAAACACAACACACACACAAATATCCCCCAAATCTTTTCCTAAATTTAGTAATTACAAAAAATTATGATTGTCTTGCTTAATTAGAGTGAGGTTGGCAATTTATGCAAGTAGATCTTTTAAATTCCAGTTTTCAAATACATTATAGAAACTTCATTTAGTTTTTGGAAACAGACTCTTAATTTTATTTTATATTTAATAAAATTAAAATGCTGTAGACACTTTGTCATCTAAACATATATTTTCTCTGTGCAGCATTGTGCCTTTCCTAGAATTCATTCAGTAGCCCAGGCTAGCCTTGAACTCAGAGAGATCCACCTGCCTCTGCCTCCCGAGTGCTGGGATTAAAGGCATGTGCCACCACCGCCCAGCAAAATTAAATTTTTAAAGGCTATGACTACTACTGCATTTCTAAATTTTCTATTCTTTTTTGACATGTGACTTGTAACAAATGAACTGCGTAGATTCACTTTTAGTGTGAAAAATATGTCATGGAATTTAGATTTTCTATATTTTCAAGTTTGTCTTGAAAATAATGGTAAATTCATATATTTTTCTACACTTCATTAATGTAGTTTTCTTTATCTTAATCTGTAACACAAACACACACAGACACACAGACACACAGACACACACACACACACACACACACACACACACACACACACACACACACACACACAAACATTGAGAACATTTCTTCCCAAATTAGAATGAGACAAGTATGTGAACTCTCCTGCTTTATTTAATATGGTGCTAGAAACCTTAGCAATAGCAATTTGACAAGAGCAAAATATGAAAGATATAAAACTAAGAAAAGATGGATCAAATGGTCTTTATTTTCACACATTTCTATAGTTAGAAGACATCATAAAACATTAGAAAACTCTAAGATCTCCACTATAGAAATGTTGAAGAATAAACAAACAATATAAATAAACAGTATATCCCTCACATATACCATTAAGAAATTTTCATGGAAAGAAATTTTTTTTAAAAACCCTCATTCATACGAGCCCAGAAAAACAAAATAAAATAAGGCACATACAAATAATTTAATTTAATTTTGTTATGTTTTGTTATTATCTCTTAGTTGCCTATTCTTTTCTAATGAGGGACAGAAAGAAAGTGGATCTAGATGTAAAGGGAGGTGGGGAGTACTTGAGAGGAGTAGAGGGAGGGGATCCTTTAATCTGGACATAGTATATGAGAAAAGATGTTTTTAATAAAAGGGGAAAATGAGTATCAACTAATCAAAAAATAAACATAATAAAGGAAGCAAAATAATCTACAGTGTGAACTTCAAGACACTTAAAAGCAAATGAAGCAAAGTATTAGGAAATGGAAATATCTTTAATGTTCTGATATAGACTCAATTAATATCATAAATATGGCCATACTACCAAAATTAGTCTAGAGATTCAATGAAATACCCATCAAAATTCTAGTGTCATACACAGATCCAAGACTTCATATGGAAAAAGAAATAGAAGACCATGAGTATTCAAAGGAATTATGAGAAAAAATAACAGAACTAGAGGTATCACAATACCTGATTTCATTTTATACTACAGAACTTTAATGACAAAGCCAGTCTAAATGGCAGAAAAATAGATAATATGGTGGTTTGAAAGAGAAGGGCATCCATAAGACTCATGCATTTGAATATTTAGTCCCCAATTGGTGGGGGAAAAAAGGAAGGAAGGAGCAGGAGGCATGACCTTGTTGAAAGACACCTCACTAGGGGCCAGCTTTGAGGTCTCCAAAGTCCATGAAATCCCCAATTAGCTTTGCTCTCTTTACCTTATGCTTATGAAGCAGACCCAGCAACTGCTCCTGTGCCATGCCTGCTGTCCTAGTTAGGCCTTTTATTTCTGTGAAGAGACACCATGACCACAGCAGCTCTGGTAAACTGAGAACATTTAATTGAGGTATCTTACTTGTAGTTTCAGAGGGTCAGTCTATTATCATCATGGTGGGGAGCATGGCAGCTTGCAGGCAGACATGGTGCTGGAGGAGTAGCTGAGAGTCCTACAGCTTGCAGGCAGGAGCAAGTCAGATGAGACACAGGACAGTATCTTGAGCACAAGAAAGCTCAAAGCCCACTCCCACAGTGACACACTTCCCCCAACAAGACCATACCCATTAAAGAAAGCCACACCTCCTAATAGTGCCACTCTCTATGAGATTATGGAGGCCAATAACATTCAAAGTACCACACCTACTTACCGACTGCTGTGCTCCCTGCCTGATGGTCATGGACTCTAATCCTCTAGAAAGGTGATCCTCCAAAATAAATGCTTTCTTTTATGAGTTGACTAGGTATTTTGTCAAAGCAATAGAAAATTAACTAAAACATGTAGTTAGATCAACAGAGGGCAGGGAAATAACGTGACATAGCTATAGCCATCTAAATTTTGACAACCTGACAGAAATAAGCAGGACATAAAAGATAGCTTCTTCAACAGATAGTGTTGCCAAAATTGAACTTACATCTGCAGAAGAATGAAAATAGATCTTTGTCTTCCACTGTGTATAAAAATCAACTTGAAGCAGTTCAAAAGCCATAACTGAAACTTGAAGTTGCTAAAGTGTAGAGAATATTCTTCAAGATATTGGGATAATCAAGAATTTTCTGCAAAGAACTCATGTAGCATAAGAAATAGGACTTATGGCTCAATGGATAGGACTATAAAAACCAAAAAAATAGTTGTTGCATAGAAAAGGAAACTGCAAAGTAAACAAGTGGCCATAAAGTAAGATAAAATCTCTACCAGCTTTATCTCAGAAAGAAGGCTAATATCCAGAATTGACAAAGAACTTCCAAAATTAAATACCAACCATCACAAATTCAAAATGCCAATCAACAAACCATGTAGTAAAATGAACAGACTGATCTCAAAAGAAGAAATACAAATTTCCAACAAGTATTTTGAAAAGGAGTTCCACATCCCTAGTCATCAGGGAAATGCAAATTAAAATTACTTTGATGTATCACGTAGCCCAGTTGGAATGGCTATCATCAAGAAACTGACAGCAAACTGGAGAGGATCCAGGGGAAATAGAATTATCATTCCTTGCTGGTAGGAGTGGAAATTAATACATCCATTATGTAAATTAGTTTGGGGTATCTCAAAAAAATTAAAAGTTGAAATACCATATGATCCAATTATACTATTCCCAGATACATACTCAAAGCATTCTATATTCTACCACAGAGATACTTGCACATATCTCTACATTTAATGTTGCTTTATTCAGGAGAGCAAAGAAATGGGAACAGCCTCTGTCTATCAACAAATGGATGATGGATGAGAATATGAGATATAGATAGATAGATAGATAGATAGATAGATATGCAATATGATTAGTCACAACAAAAAGCTCTTCTTCAGAACTTATTTTAAAATCTAATTTGTTTCTTTAATAGTGAAACACTTTACAGGAGAGTAAAAAATATGTTTTAAATTATTAAAGAAAAAACTATTTCAAATAAGGACAAGAGCCAGAGAAGAGGCTCCATGGGTAAAGGCTCTCTCCACCAAGCCTGATGGCCTGAATCTTCTCTCAGGGACCCACAGGATAAGAGAGAACTGACTCCTGCAAACTGTCCTATGACCTCCACAGATATAACACAGCATGATAGAAAGCATACATTCATGTGCATGCACATACACAAGAAAAAATAAATTCCAAAAACTTAATTAAAATTGACTAAAGAAAATTTAATCTGCATCATTATGTTTTTCTCACACAATAATATGTTTTTATAGATAAAATTGTACACAATATAATTGAAGTAAAGAGGTTAAATATTTTTTGTTTTTCTTTTGCTGTTCGCTAAATTGTATTAAGAAAAGGAAAGTTTAAAAGGTTGCATAGATAAAATCATTTTTCCAAAGCATTTTAAGCTAAATATGTGACAACAAACTCTTAACTGTGAGTCTTTTTGCTTCTCAGAAGCTGACCATCAACTCTGAGGTCACCATGCATACTTCTTTACTGAGGAAACTGATCCCTAACTGGAAACTTTAATGTACTGAACAGAAAACAGCTATCTTTTGTAATTTATACCTGTGCCATTCCGGAGGCCACAGTCCTCACTTGTGTACAAAGGCACTGGCCCCTCAGGACTGGACATTTATACAACAAAATGAGCAGCTGTGCAGCACACTGGCTTCTAAGGCTCATATTAGCCCCATGCTAATCCCTGTGTATTTGCAAATTTTTATGATCATTGCTCAGAAATGGCATCAGTTGCAGCTGCAGCATCTGAAAATATTTCAGACTTGTGATGGCTTGAACAACTCAGAAATTATAATCGTCTAACATCCAGAGCTGTTGTTGCTTTCCTTGATTGCACCAGTCAAACACCGGGCAGGATGAAGGAGAATAAGGCACAACTTGAACCTCAGCGACTCAGGAAACATTTGTTCTCTTGTTTTCAACATTACAAATTCCTACTGTCTTCTTTTTGCATTTTAAATACTAACCAGTGAGCAAACAGGATTGTGAAAATACATTAAAAATAGCTTCTAAATTCTCAATAATATGCTACTTCTTTAAACAAACCAACAGAAATCTTTCCCCAAAGATTTCCCTTCCATGTGATGTCATGTTGCTACTAAATATTATGCTGAATATGATTTTGAGTAGTAACACACTTCAATAATTCTTTGTGTTTTTATTCTTCTCATTGCTCTGCCACTTTGTCTTGACCATGCTGTTTTCTACGCAGTAAAAGACTAGAGACTGCCAGTGTCCAGAACCTCTTTCTCAGCACTGCAGTGTTCTCCCCACTCTCTTACTTCAGAGAGTGTCTGGCAACTTTTCTTTACTGAATGCTATTCTGATGCCTAATGAATTTACTATCAATAATCCAGGAAACAATCATTACTTTTCTCTATTTTTTATTAATATTTTATTGATTACTTGAGAATTCTATGCTTTATATTTTGATCATATTCACTCCCTACCCAAACCCCGTATTTACCTTATGTTGTGCCCTTGAATTTTTTTTTAATCTATTGAATCCAGTTTGTATTTTCCATATACACTTGGGTCTGTCATCATTTCACCACTGCCTGCAACCCTGGCTGCAAGGAATCCAACAACTTCTGGCTTCTGCAGACACATGTTGTTTACATATGGAGACACATGGGCACACAAATACACATACATAAAATTATTTTATGTTTATTTTTATTTTATGTGTGTGGTTGTTTTGCCTGCATATATGTCTGTGCACCATGTACATATCTGGTGTTGGCAGAAACCAGAAGAAGGTGTTTAATATTGTGGAATTGGAGTTACAGATGGTTGTGAGCACTCATGTGGGTGCTGGGAATCCAACCCAGCTCCTCTGGAGGAGCATCCACCACTCTTAAGTGTGAGCCTTCATTCCAGCACCAATGAAAAGTTAATTGTAAATACTATTAAATTTGATTAATTTTTTTTTCTGTGTTCAAATATACTGTTGTCTTATTGTGTGTTTCATTATGGTTACTTTTCAATTGTCTTAATATTATGTTCCTATTTCATTACCAATATCTGCCAAACAGTGTCATCATAATTTTCTATAATTCAAATATTCTCTTTGCTTGCTCATTTTTTTCAATTATGGGACAAAATTAACATTGTATAATTTGTGATCCTTACAAAGTCCAAAACTTTGGTCATATATTAATAGTTTATACTGCCTGGCTGATTTTTTTGTTTCCCTTGCTACAAAGCATATGCTCTATAACTTTTTATGTCTCATCATTTCATCCCTGAGAATTCTGTCTTGATGTGTGTTGTGAGTTAAAAAAAAGTATTAGCTTGATTTTGATAACTATGTTAGACTATGTATATGCATATACATATATGCATGTCACATAATATAATAAAATATAATATATAAACACAAAGCTGATTATTTTAAATAGAGGTCAATTTTGTTAATCCCTCAATAGTGCTAGAAAAATATAATCATCTCACAATTTGAAAGAATATAGATTCCCGAAACTATGGATCTTGAGCATGAATCCTAAACACACACACACAATCAGAGATAATTATGTGTTTTATCTGTCTAATGACTCATTTTAACTCATTATTTGATATTTATTTTCCCTGTTCTGCAAAATTTTTTCATCCCTGCTAGAATGTTTTCCTTATTTATATATTTTACTATGACAATCAAGATTTTCTCATTGGTCAGTGTAGACCATTCACAACCAACAAGTGTGTTCCAACCCCTCTTGTTAACTAGTATTGCATTCTTCAGCTATGGGCATATGTGTAACTTGCAGAATGTTACATGGGCAACAGGAGTTTGCACTGCAGTGTCATGGAACACATCTAGAATGTTCCCAGAGGCTCATGTATTGAAGGGTTGGTCTCAAATAATGGTGCTATTTTTGAAGGTAGAGAAAATTTTAGTAGATGTCGTTTCTCTGGAAGAAGTTGGCTGTTGAAGATATCTTATCACTGTACTCTCCTTGCTTCTTCTATGCTTCCTGCTCACCATAGGGCAGAAATGTTGCTCTGCTATGTCTACCAACCATTATAGCCTACCCAGAAAAGATGTAACCAGAAAATCATGGAATATGAAGTGCTGCCTCTGGAGGAAGCTAAATAAACCTTTCATGTTTCTCAGTGTTTCCCTAAGATATTTGTTACATGAGTGAAACATCTAATCTATGCATATTATGCAGGACAGAGTAGCATAGAAGCTTCCACTTCAGTAATGTCTGAAAGCCTAACCTTCATTGTACACATGACTTTCCAGAGTTCCAGAGGAGGATATAATTATTTAAACAAGTAAGCATTCTAGCTTAAAGCTAGTCAGCATGTGGATTAAGGTTTGTATTTAATCCCCTTTGCCTATTGATTTTTAACTTCCTTTAATGGATATGTATATGGCTGTGAGGTGGTTTTCAGGTATAGCCTATCATCTGCTTTAGAATAGATGCAACTTTGTAAATGGGCAGAATCTTTCTGACCCCAACAGTAGAGTATGATCCCGGGCATAATCTGAGCTATTTCTTTCCCTACTGGCTCCTGTTAATTACAAGTGATATGGTAATTAAGTAAAGGGGTTGCAAACAATGCTGGTGAAGTAGAAAAATTAATAATGTAATTTTTCAAACAAGCCAAAAATAAGAAAATACTTTGTATTCAATCAGAAATGTGCAAGATATGTATGGAAAATATTTGAATGCTTCAAGAGTTTACAAGAGTGCACAAAATGAGCATAAAAAGACATGATTATTAGGGGTGAAGTTACCTAGCTTTATATAGTGGGTGATTTTCAATTAAATATCTGTCCCATGGTAGCCAGATATTTTCTGACCAATAATGAACATTTGCCCTGAGAACTCTACATCACACTAACAGGACATTAGATTTCAGAACAAATGTGACTAGTTTATTTATTTATTTATTTAAAAAATATGTGACAAAACAAGTGAACTGCACCTGTATGGCTATAATACTCTCCAACAACCATGCATCCTCTACTAAGAGCAAGAACGCATATAGGAAAGTAAGAATGCCCTTTCCATAACTTCTGGGGGGAAACAAGCAGCTCAGAGGCACTGGACTGTCTTCTGGGATAAGCAAAGTATGTGCAGCCTAATTTTACAAATCTATTTAGTGTACTCTATCACGGATGTAAAAATAAAAAATATTGACATTTGCTTGCAAGGTTAATTAACTGTATCTTACGAAGATATTCATCTTTTTGTACAAATAATGTCTGAAAATAGAGGCTGCATGTTTGGGTAATGCTAATGTAGCATTTTCTTTTTCTGGAGTCCTGGATAGAAATGTTTCTGTGGTTCTGCTTTTACAGGGGAATTTATGGTATTAGGCCACAGCTGTAAATTTTTTCCCTCCAATCCTATAAATTTCTTCTAAATGTTTAATGGTTTATAACTGTAATTATTCTTGTGTGCCAACATTAAACTTTAAAAAGTTTAATTTGGAGACTATTCGGAGAAACTCATCTTTTTTACAGCCTCATAAATAGTTCTTTGATGAAATGAGCAGAGGCTCTGTGTCTGCCCGAGGTGAATACAAATGACACCACATAGCCTCTACTGAAGGAGAGGGAGCACATGTGTTGATGTCTGCAGTCATCAGCCAGTACCAGAGACAGAGTGATGCATTCAACCATGGGAGGGGGAGTGATTAACATGCTTTATGGCCTTTGCCTTCTTTTCCCTGTTGTCTTTATCCCCATCCTTCCTTTTCTCAATGTACTTAAAAATATTTGAATTTTTTTAACCAGTTCTTACAAACAGAAAAATGTAGATGAAGTTCCTATGGAATATAAAAATTACTACTTCAGAAACTATAAATAATGGCTTACATTTAGTCAACTTAAAGCACAACTTTGAATACCAACCACATAATGGAGAGTGTATATTTCTGTATAAATTGATGAGATCAAATTGAGTGCTTGCATCATTCTGCTTCAGAGATTGGAGAATTTAACATTTTATTTTCAATACCAATTATGGAGATAAAACAAGCATTAAATTCTCTCATATGAACAATATCACACAAAGAGTGCTTCCCACTGGAAACCCACAAAGAATATTTACTTAGGTCAATTTATGACAGATTGGCCATTCACTTATTCACATTTTAATCAATGGAAAAACGTTGAACATTACCTGTCTTCAGGTACATGGAATGATCCAGACATATCCTCAGAAAGATTAATGGATTTGTATACATATTTAAATTCATTATAATGTTACATATAAACCCATATTTTACCGCTAAGCAAGGTCCTTTCCTTTTGCATAATTGCTATATAAAATATTTCTAATTAATTTAAAATATATTTGCATTTTACCTGAATTTGAGAATTATTAATTTTATAACCAATAAAATATATAACGTAAACCTTATTTATATATACAGAAATATAATATTATATAGTTTATAAGTTTTCTCTAATTTTAAAGGTAAAACACAACTAAATGAAATAATGTAAAAATATTTGCAGATAAACAAATAAACTTCACATGAATCAAATCACAAATCTTCCTGAACAGAATATTCTGCTTGTTTTGTGTCATTCAAACATTGTGGAAATTGCCTCTTCTGCTGAGATTCCCCAGTGACACTCCTGCTGTTCTCTGATTTACAGAAATATAAGGTAATGAATTTAAGCTGTTTTAAGGCCTTGACTTTGTGGTCATTAACTATAGCAAAAAAAAAAAAAAGATAACATAATAGAAATTCAACCTAAGTGTAATAAAGGTAAGTATCTGACACATGTAAGACTTAGAGTAGAAAGAATATTGATGTGTACTTCTTATACATTAAACATTATAAAACTACTTAAAAGTAGAATATAAAAAATTAGGTTTCTGTTATAAATATTCAAGGAACCACTGAAATAGCAGAACAAGAGATAAAGGTAACAAAGTTGCAAAGTAAATGAATCAGAGACACAAAATGATGGACAGGTACAGCACTGACATGATCAAGATGGTGGAAAATGAGGAGTTCACGCTTTTCTCCCTAAGAAACAACTGAACAACCATACCTGAGCTAGAAGACCTGTGAACTTTCGACTAAACACCAGAATCCAGGAGTACCACAGAGTGACACAAGAGCAAGTTTGTTCCTCGTTATTCCTTCACCTACACACTTTGTTTTTTTTGGGTTGCCTCCCTAACTTCTCCTCCACCACCCCTTTTCACATATGTGTACACATTCTTAAACACACAAACACAAACTCCCACGGTCTAATCTCATGTAAGTCTTAGTTCAATCATATAAAATGTTTCTATAATTCATTCACATGTTCTTAAAAGTGTTATTATGTGATTCATTTTATATTAATTACATGTCTCTATGTTTTGTTCACTTTGTTGAACAGTTTTAGCTTTATTAATCCATTTGTATAAAAAAATTATGTATTAACATCCACTTCTCTAGCGAGTGAAATGGCTCTTCAGTGGTTAAGTGTGACATCCTGAGTTCAATCCCCAGGAACCATGAAGTGATAGAAGAGAACTGAATTCTTAATTTTGTCCTCTGACCTCTACACAATGTACCATACACCACACAACTAAATAGAATGAATGAATTAATAAATAACTAAATATGTAAAATTACTTTTGTTACAAAAACTAAAAAGGGGAATATTTTATTATCTCTAGCATTCTATGCTAAAGTATGATAATATATAAAATATTTATATTATTAGTGATCATAACAGCCAGTTTGCATGACTTTTTTTCCATTTCTGTGATAAAATACCCTGACCCAAAACATCTTAAAGAATGGAGAGTTAAATTGGCTTATGGTTCTATAGCATGAATCCATAATGGAAAGGAAGGCATGACCTCAGATGGCTGGAGCTGGTAGGTGACTGGTAATAGTTCCTTATTGAGATCACCTCTCAACAACGTATAGGTAATAGAAAGTGCACAGAAAATTAAGGGATGGCATAACTATCTAATTCCACTCTCAGTAATGTAAATCTTCCAGCCAGACCACGCCTCCTAAATATTCCATAACCTCTCCTAAAAGAACTACTCAATAAGTATCCAAATGTATGATCCTGTTTAGGATATTCCTTATTCAAAACACAGAATAGTTCTATAGAAGTAGATAAAGGAAACAATGTCAAACAGAATTGTAAACAGAATAGACAAATCTTTGGAAGGGTTTATGAAAAAATGATGCCTTTTATTTTTCATTTAGGTTTATTTTTCATTTTAGAATATAATTTCAACATTTTTCCCTTCCTTTTCCTCTCTCCAAGCTTTCCCATATGCCCATTCTCACTCTCTTTCAAATTCATGGTCTCTTTATTCATTAATTGTTATTATATACACACGTAATTGTTATTATATGCACATATATTCCTAAATATAACCTGATCAGCCTACATAACATTACTTGTATGTAGGTTTTCAGGGTTGATTATTTGGCATTGGCATTTTCATCATCTCTGTCTATAGTGTTTCATTTAGCTTTGAAGAGTCATGCAAGTAGAAATAATAAATTCTTAGGTTCATAAATATAAATGTAAACAATACTTATCATCACATTAAATGCTCATATTATTTGATCTGTGGGACTGGGAATTCCAGAGTCTACCTAGTGTAGATCAAAATTAATTTTTGAAAAATACTTACGTGATGATTTTCTATAGTTAGATCAACACTCCAATGCCTGTGTTTGGTAATTACAAGTATTTAATATATATCAGCCTGTTTGACTTGGTGTTTATCAGTTCACATGGGTAGCTTCAAAATCTGGGTCATATTTTCAGTAACACCTCTGTGTTTCTTTTCAGAACCATTGCTACTTCATGTGATTTTATGATATAAATTTATCTGTTTAATTTTTTCTTTACAAAATGCCATTAAGATATGTTGATGTGAGAATTCTTCATTTATTGCATGCCTACTTAGTGAAATTTTAAAGAATTTACATCAATTGTCAATAAAGAGAAAAATCTATCATTTTAATATGGTTACATTACTTTAATTGTGTTACATCTTAATTTTCTATTAATTCAAGTTTTTTTAAATCTATTTCCTGAATAATTTTTTTATAATACTGATTATTACAGAATACTGTTACAGAATTTCTAAATGTTTTGTAATTTTCAGGTCTCTTAATAATTAGGGTCTTTATATATTCATATTTATTCATAAATTACTGATATTATTTGTCACTTTATTTTATTATGAAGTAATGTTATCAGTTTTCCTTGAGAACATGTTCTGTAACACACATAGTACAGGAGCAGAAAAAGCATCAAAGTCCAGTCCATTTTATATAATAGTATAATATTTACATACAAATATTTGTTGAAATACAAACCTCTATGATCTAATCATATACATTCACTAGAGAATTAATTTAGGTTTGCATCACAATTATTATTTTAAGTTCACACAGCACTCATTACAGAAAATTGATCAGTAAATATGTCAATCTTTAGTTAGTAAACAGCTCAGGCCCCAAATTATGTTTTAATGATGATAGATGATATTTACCTATTTACACAATGGGATCATTTTGACATTCATGATATTGATTTTATATCATATTATTAACATAAGCCATTTATTGAGGATTTATAGCTCTATAGTGAATGTATATAGGAATATGTGTCTTTGAAGAAATCATTAAAGTATCTATTTAACCTCAATAATGATCCTCTTAAATTTCAATTTAATGCCTAGTTAAATGTGTTTGGAGCAAATCATTTGAGTTGTAACCATATATAAATAAGTGAAATTAAAGAGTAAAGATAGATCTGAATTGGGTTTTGTCAAGAGTAAATTTTAAAGTCTCAATTAACTTCCTCAAATGCTATATCTGATCTAAAACACTAAAATTATCTAAAATTATTGAACAAGCTTTTATTTAAAGAATGAACTTTATATATTGCTAAAACTATAATGGGAGCACTAAAGGAGGTAAACAACCTAAACAGAATAATTCCATTAATCAGGATATCTAGAGGTGACACACATTATCTTCTTAAAACAACTATTTAACCAGATAATAACTCTTAATAGTATCTGTAAAACACCAGTTCCCAAAGGATAGGTAATCTTATAGTCTTTATCAGAAATTTTATCAAATATTGTGGCAGTTTCTCAAGTGTTCTTATGATCAGCAATACTGGGGTGTTAGAAGGTCTCTGGCATTGTCCATGGCTGTGTAAAAAAATGGAGATTTTAATACTAAATGTGCAATGTGATTTCAGTAATATGGCAAAGCAAAAATTTTGTTATTTACTTATTTACAACAAATAATGATATAGTAGTTATCCAGTGCTTATATACAAGCTACTCTTTTGTTTATTAAACCATATTTTAAGATTACAAGATCATCAAAAGTTTTCATTTCTATATTAATGAGTAAGTGCACATGAAAACAAAGAATAGAATAGAGGCAATATACTGAAATTTCTGGAGTATTGAGATGTTCAAATGAAGAATTAAAAACATCCTAACAAAGCAAAAGTGCAGCCATGGAAATAATTGTTATCAAACTAGAAAGTAACAGAATTTGTGTTTAGATAATCCAAGAAGGAAAACACTGAGAAAAATGTTCAAATTTCAGCACTGACGATTGCAGTGAGTGAATTGAATGTCATGCTTTTGTGAGCTGTTGAGACTTTTAAAAATGGATATTATTTACATATTTTGGAGATCAGCCTTCTGTCAGATGTGAGGTTGGTGAAGATCTTTTCCCATTCTGTAGGCTGTCGTTTTGTCTTATTGACTGTGTCCTTTGCTCTACAAAAGCTTCTCAGTTTCAGGAGATCCCATTTATTAATTGTCGTTCTCAGGGTCTGTGCTCCTGGTGTTATATTTAGGAAGTGGTCTCCTGGGCCAATGTGTTCCAGACTACTTCCTACTTTCTCTTCTATCAAGTTCAGTGTAACTGGATTTATGTTGAGGTCTTTGATCCATTTGGACTTGAGTTTTGTGCATGGCGACAGATATGGATCTATTTGCAATCTTCTGCATGTTGACATCCAATTATGCCAGCACCATTTGTTGAAGATGCTTTCTTTTTTCCATGGTACAGTTTTGGCTTCTTTGTCAAAAATCGTATGTTCATAGGTGTGTGGATTAATGTCAGGTTCTTCAATTCGACATCATTGGAATAGGAAGAGGTAGGGTGCTGGGGAGGTTCTCAGGAATCCACAAAGATGACCCCACCTTGGTCTGCTGGCAGTGATCCAGAGGGTGCCTGGACTGGTCTACTCTAGTGACTGGTCTAGAAAATAACCTAGCTGTCATCATAGAACCTTTGTCCAGTGACTGATGGAGGCAGATGCAGAGATCCACAGCCAGGCACCATGCTGAGCTCTGGGAATCCAATTGATGAGAGAGAGGAGGGATTTTGCAGGCGAAGGACGTCTATATCATGATGGGAGGACATGCAGAGATCACCGGCCACACTAGTGGAAGCCCATGAACTGTGGACTGGTGGCTGTGGAGCCCCCATGGGACTAGACTAGGCCCTCTGGATATGGAAGATGGTTGATTGACTCGAACTGTTTGGGGGGCACCCAGACAGGGGGATCAGGATCTGTCCCTGGTGTATGGGCATGCTTCTGGAATCTGGTGCCTGTGGTTTGACACTTTACATAGCTTTGGTGCAATGGGAAGGGGCTTGGACCTGCCTAGGTTCAGTGTGCTGGGCTCTGCTGACTCCTCATGACAAACCTCTATTTGGGGGATGTGGAAATGCTGGGTGGCTTGGGAAAGAGGGCTGGGTGGGTGGGAGGATGGAGGAGGCGGGAATCTGTGGATGGTATGTGGAGTGAGCAGAAAATTTCTTAATAAAGAAAAATGAAAAAAATGGATATTATTATAATTGAAGAACAAAATTAGATTAGTCCAATTTTTATGCATAACATATACCGTTCAAATTTAATATGTTTAGTAGGAAAATAAAGAAAAATCAAGCCTTTTCTTAAAAAACTAAGTCTAATTAAAATGAGCAACCACCTGAGATCAATACTCAGGAACCAAATTTTAGTCCATGACCTTTTCAATACATACTGTGTTAAGAACCATTTGTGTGCCCTTCGATGCAAAATAATGCAATTTCTATTTGCATAACACCTGTTACTATAATATATCAACAGTGTCTTTAATCTTCTGTTGGTTTTATGGTAACAGTTGTCTTAGATCTTCCATTCTATAAAAAGTGATCTGAAATCCTGTTACAGTTTCTGTTAGTGACTTCATGTGTTAGACATCATCTTAGAGAAAAAACAGAAAGAGTGTAGTAGTCTCAAGACAGTTAAGTACTAATGCTTAATGTTAGGCAGATATTTACTTGTCAGTTATGATTCTGGATTATGAATGATGTAACATTCAGTTTAAACTAGCATGAGTCATTTTTATGCAACTTAATAGTAAGTGCAGTGGTAGCACTGGAGGTGCAGAGACACAGCATCTTAATGGCAACAGTATTTCCCGCCTCATATATTTGTCAGCTGCACTTATCCTTATTTTTTCCATAGCCAGAAAGGCTTCCCTGACCTTTCCAAGACATTCAACTGCTTTGAAATGACAATGTGCATTGAAACAGGGTGCTAGAATGCAGCTATCTTTCCCAGGGGTTCCACTGACAATGTCACCCTGTTTCATTGATACATATAAATTTAAGTGCATCCTCTCTGTTAACAATGAAATGCTCACATGGCCGCTAAGATAACTCTATCTATGACTATGGGTGGAAATGACTCCAAATGAGAAAAAGCTGTTTCCCAGACAGCTGTAATAAGTGAGATAGTTATTACAGAAGGAAAAAAAATGCTCAGCAATAGACACACAACAAAACCAAACATAACCCCTAATAGCACCTAGCTTGGCAAGTTCAAATGTATTGTGGAATATTAGTTTAAGATGTGTTAGAATTAATTTATGCTTTGTAACATTTGTTTAATGATGTAAAGATGCATTGCATTCTTTTATGCTGCATTTGTTTAACTCTGTAAAGCTGTGTTACTTTGCCTATCTAAAACACCTGAATGGTATAATAAAGAGCTGAATGGTCACTAGCTAAGCAGGAGAGAGGGATAGGTGGGGCTGCCAGGCAGAAAGAATATATTTGAGAAGAAATCTAGGCTAGCTGAGTCCAGCCAGCACCACCACCATCCCAGCCCCACGGTTCCACTCACCATGCATAGACTTTCCCCCTGCATCTGACTGCTGAGTCCACCTCGCACCACCACAGGAGCCTGCCTGATTCAGCTGAGTCCAGCTCACTGCTGCATCCCACATGCCATACACACACCAGTCAGATTTGCTCTGTAGCTCTTTAAGCCCAAGACAGGTCAAGGTCTTTGGAACACACTTCAGGACCTGCTTTAGCACTACATCTGCAACACCTACTGGCCAAACAATGCTACCACACTCAAAGACCATCACAAGAACTGAGACACCAGCACTCCAAGATTTCTTCTAAGGTAAAATTACTCGATGATTTACATGTTAAAACTGATTAATAAATAAACAAATTAAATTTTTTCTTTACAAACTTTGAATATTCTTTAAAATATGGTAGAAAATATTAGTTCCCAGGATTTTAAAAATCTTTTTGTTTGTATTATGAATGAAAAATTTCAAGACATATATGACCTTCCTGGGATGTATATAATGTTAAATATAATGTCAATTATCATAGTCATCCACATCATATCATTAAAAAATTGGCATAATAATAACAGCAAAAAATAGGCATTAATGAGACTGATACAGGCTTTACAAGGTAGTAATGAAGACTTAAATAAAAGGATTCTTTCTTTGGAATCTGCTCACTTACCAAAACAACTTCAGCCCATTAATAACTTACAACCAGGTTTAATTCTATTGATAACAAATGTGAACACTTGCGGCTAAAATAATAACTCTTCAGAGCAATGTTAATGCTATTCAAATAATTCATAAGGAGGAAAGATCATTGCTAATTAATAAAATAAATTATATGGAATTGTATGTTTCAGAAGAACATAAAAATGTGTATGATTCCATGAAATCTCTAGAATCCCTTAAAACACAGGAGGTTCAATCACTGCAACAGGCAGTAGTTAATCAATTTCAAACTCTGGAAGAATCTCTCAGTAAAGATAAAAAAGAAACTAATAAGCAGTAGGGAATGGTCATTCAAGCCATAACATTGACAGGTGGCTCTTATACAATGGCTTATCCTGTTAACATCTATGAGAAGCTAGCAGATGATAAACATCCTTCGCCAATGTAGAATATATCTTGCAACCTCTTCATATGAGGGATTTAAAAACATTTAAGGAGTGGGTAGTCACCTACGGTATGCACTGAACATATGTAAAATAGATGTTAAATAGATGGTATTCCACAAATAGAATCATATTAGATAACTGGAATCAGTTAATCTCAGCTGTTTTAGAATATAACCAGCAGTTACAATGGAAAAACTGGTTGAGAGAAGAAGCTAGAACCCTAAACAACAGGGTAAGATCAGAGGTTTTGAGATCTCCCGAGATCAAATTAATGGTGAGGGTCATTTTGCTGATAGAAATGTACAAGATACTTTTCATAAGCATACAATATGCTTATGCCATACAGCAGCTTTAAATGCTTGGGGAAAATTGCAAAACCAGGGAAAACAACTGAGCTATATATGGAGATTTTCCAACAGCCACAAGAATCATTTTTTTAAATTTTTTTTACAAAGGCTGTTCACGGGTATAAACAAGGCAGTATCAGGCCAAGAACTAAGACAAGTATTAACTGAATCCTTCACTTTTAACAATACTAATACAGAATGCAAAAGAATACTTACACCTTTAAATATTGGGTCACCACCTTTGGAAGAATGGATTGAATATACAAAAGGTGTTGAGTCTCTTAACTATGGTAATGAGGTTTGGATAAAAGAGTCAGTTTCCAGTGGTGGAAGGAGGCCTCAAGGTGCAAATGTTTTAACTGAGAAGAAATTGTAAATATTGTGCTCCTAGAAGCAATACAACTTACAGAAATAACCCAAAGGAGAGATCCCAACCTTCTGGATTATGCAGAAGATGTGACAAAGGCTGACATTGGGCCAATGAATGCAGATCAACAATAGAAATACAAAGCAACCCATTATCCATGGAAAATGCCTTGGGAGACCTCTTGCAGGCCCCCAAATCCAGTATGGTGCAAACATTTTCCACCACTATGGAGGAAATTCCTCTTCAGGGCAAATAAATAACCCAGTGTCTAATGTAAAAAAACAATACTGCACTGGATGATAGAACAGCTTTGATAGATCAAAAACTCCACATAACACCATAAAACAAATATTTTGGCAGACTTCTATAAATGAACAAAGATAAAAGCTTGGAGTACATTGTTGTGGAGGGCCTCATAAACACAGATGTGGATGTGACTATAATTACACCAAAATTATGACATCAGAATTGGCCTCTTCAAGAGGTAAATATCCAATTTCTAGGAATTGGAATTTCAGGTAAAACAAAGTTTGAGATGGGTTGAATGTATAAGGCCAGAATGTCAGAGAGGAAGGCTGAAGCCATATGTGGAAATACAGCAGTGAATCTTTGGGGCTGAGATCTGCTACAGCAATGCACTACTCAGATTAAAAATACCTCCAATCTCAAAAGTGGAGTAGAGATCAATTCATGTTTCTGGGAGTAATAGTATAAGATACTATAAAAAAAAGAAAAAGAAAAACCACCAACCATTCAGACTGTATTTAGGTAGATAAAACTTACAGATTTATATTCACCCATGTTTGTCATTTCTATTTTTATGTTAGTTAGGCGGTCCAGATCTATGGATACATAGGTCAGATGGATATGTAATATTCAAACACTTCATAAACCTAGAGAATATAGCATTTAACTGTTTTGATAGCTTATAATTCTGTTGATATGCAACACAATTGCTGCTGGCATCACTGGCCTAATCCTGAGAGAATGTTGGGCTTCTAAGACACTCCATATGGAAGTTAGTCTTCTTCTTGGTGTATAATGGCCTGCTAGACAAAGAACTGCCCTTGCCTTGATTGCTGACAGTATGAATGCCGTCCTTTCTGGATGAGTGGGACATAAGGAAAAGTAGCTACTGAACTCTGCCAAGACAGGGTAAGATAGTCTTTCAAAATTCCTGCTTCTGAAAATGGCCTGTCAGATACTCTAGGCATGTAACTAAATTGGATGCTCCAAAGGTGCTAAGAAACTTTAGGTGACTGTCCTGACTGCCAGCTATCTTTGTCTATTCTCAAAAGATTTTTGAAAATTGCTTGCATACATTTCCCATTTTTCAGGTGTTATTATATTCCTTCTTAGGTCTTTGATGGGGTTGAAGGCTAATAGGTACAGTTACAATGTTCTCATATCTTAGCTAGGACATATTAATTACTAGATTCATATTCTTCAGCATAGGGCATCTTTTGGAATAATCTCTGTAATATGCCACTTACCTATGTTCTGGACAGCTCTGGATTTTAGTATGTGTCTCTTGTTTGATGTTGTTCTTGTTGGTTGTAGTTCTGTTTTGTTTAGGTCATTACCCTTTATTTCTCCTGGATAATAATAATCATTCACAATTATACATAATATCATTCCTATTGTATATAGTTTTGTGTTAGGTTAGAACTTTCTTATTTAGACAAAAAGGGATGATATAGTGGGTAGCTGTTCTAGATATGACCTTGAAGCACTACCCCTAGTGAGGTAGCAGATAACTGTTACACCTTGAAGTACATGCCCCTGGGGCATGGCCACTTGAAATCCTTAAGATCTGCAATGCATGTATGTTGCTCTCTTCATTTCCTTGTGGTATTGGATGCTAAAATTTTGGACTAGACAAATGAGCATAGGACATATCTTAGCTTTACTGGACTATAAGACAGATCTTCCATTAAATAGACTCCGTGATTTCTCACATTAAGAGAAAAGAGAGAAGTATGAAAAAAGGAGGAGAGAAGTATGCCAGGTGCCAGCCATGCAGCCACACAGCCAGTCATGGAGTATGAAGAAAAGAAAAATATATACAATATAAAAGGTGAAAAGCCTGGAGGCAAAATGTTGTTTAAAAGAAATGGAATAATTTAAGTTAGAAAAATTGGCTAGAAACAAGCCAAGGTAAGGAAGAACATTCATAACTAAGAATAAGTCTTTATTTATATGTATTTCTTTGGGATCTAGGTGGTGGGCTCCCAGGGAGGAAAAAAAGCCACAAATGTTTTCATATAAATTTCAGATCATTTGTAATGAAATTATTTTTGTCTAAATAGACAAGTTTAATTAACCTTCAGCTTGTGTAAATTTTTACCATTTTCTATATGATTTGGCAGACTGTCAAGATGGCACTATAGGTAAAGGCAAGTACCATGAACTCTGATGACCTGTGTTCTATCCACAGAACCCACATAGTGGAAAAGAGAACTGATTCCCACCAATTATCTTTTTACCGATACATCGGACCATGGAATAGGTACACATGCCTACACACACATCCACATCCACAACAAATAAGTAACAAATGAATAAATATGGTTTAGGTGTGGAAAGTATATGCTGTGTTATAAAATATTCCCAATGATTTCCTTTCAATGTCTGAAATGCCATTCAATATATTCTGAAGGCAAACAGAGCAGCTATGAGGTCATACATTTAACAGCCGGGTCATGCTCAGACACCAGGCTTTCACGGCACTACCCCTCACCTTCCAGCTCTTACATTACGTTTCACCATCCTCTATCCTCAACATTCCCTGAGCCTTATGAGTGGCTTGAAAGATGCTCCATCTATGTATGAGCGCTCACAGTTACTTATCCTCAGGACTTTGAACTATGTGACTATCTACAAGCACACTCTGCAATGTTAAGCTAAATTGACAAGGCTTTACAATAGCACAAACCTATGAATATAAACATACTATTTATTTTGAAGACAGTGAGAACATTTTAGCCAAACACATCCCATGTGGCCTAGGGCTTCTCTGGCCTAGGTTTTTACTTTTTTAATTTTTTTTTATTTTTACTCTCCAGTTTGAATTCCTTCCACTGGATCAAGCCTTTGATCTAATCAAGAGAGAACAAATTTCCCCTATAAACAATCTTGTTAGAATTGCACCATGACTGTATTTTTCTGGTAGGTCAGTGTTATAGCATATAGGGTCTAAAATTGGATAAAAGCTTTCATGTCCTTTTGACCTAATCTTTCTCCACCTTTATTTTTTGAGATAGTGTCTCTCACTGGTCTGATCTCCTGAACTGTGCAATGAACTTTAGGAATAAAAGCACAAAGATTACATGGCTAACTGCTATACCTAGCTTTTGACATTGTTTGTGGGAATTCAAACTCACATTTATTTATTAGTATTATTAATTAAATGTATTCATTAATTTTACATCTTGACAGCAGTTTCCCTCCTCCCTCATCTCCCATTTTGTCCTCCCACCTCAATTCAGCCACTTCCAAATCCATTTACCCTGTTTCTGTTCAGAAAGGGACAGGCCTCCCATGGGTGTCACCAAAGCTTAGCATATCAAGTTGAGGTAGGAATAAGCTCCTCCTCTTGTATTAAGGCTTGGTAAGACAACCCTTTATAAAGAATAGTCTTCCAAAAGTCTGTCAAAGCATCAGGGACAGGCCCCACTCCCACTGCTGGGAGTCCCATAGGTAGACCAAGCTATACAACTGTCACACATTTGTAGAGGGCCTAGCTCAGTCCTATGGGGGCTCCTTAGCTACTGGTACAGTGTCTGTGAGCTCCTATGAGCTTAGGTTAGTTGGGTTCTTTTAGATGATCTTGATCTCCCCAGCTCATACAATCCTTCCTTCTCTTCAACAGGATTCCTGGAGCTTGGACTGATGCTTGGATATGGATCTCTGCATCTGCTTAAATCAATTCCTAGACAAAGGCTCTCTGATGAAAATTAAGCTAGTCACCAATCTTATCACAGGAGACAGCCAGTTCTCCACTGTTGCTAGGAGTCTTAGCTGGGGTCATTCTTATAGATTTGTGGGAGTATGCCCTGTACCAGGTTTCTACCTGACCCTGAAATGCCCCCCATCAAGACATTTCTTTGATTATTCTCCCCCTTTATCTCCACCAACCCAACCCCCATATTCCCATACCCACCCACCCCCCAGTTTACCCAAGATATCTATTTCCCTTTCTCAGAAAAATTCATGTGTCCCTCTCTGGGCCCTCCTTGTTACCTAGCTTCTCTGGGCCTGTGAATTATGGCGTGGTTATCCTTTACAGCTAATATCGACTTGTGAGTGAGTACACACCACATTTGTCTTTCTGGATCTGGGTTACCTCACTGAGGAATTTTTTTTCTAGTTCCATCAATTTTTCTTCAAATTTTCTGATGTGATTTTTTTAATACAATTGTACTTTTAATAGTACTCCATTGTGTAAATGTATCAACACATTTAATGCCATATCTATCCATATCTATTGCCATATTGCCTCAAATCCAAGTGGATCAAAGACCTCAACATAAATTCAGTTACACTTAATCTGATAGAAGAGAAAGTAGGAAGTAGACTTGAACACATTGGCACAGGAGGAATTTCCTGAATAGAACATCAGTGCACACACTTAAATTGACAATTAATAAATGGGACCTCATGAAACTGAAAAACTTCTGTAAGACAAAGGACACTGTCAATAAGACAAAATGACAGCCTACATGTGGTGGTATTGTGTCTCCCGAAATATTGTGCATGCTAATAATCTTATCTGGGGTCAGAGAACAGAAGAGCCACAATATTAAACATAGAGGATAGGCAGTAGTAGCACACACCTTTAATCCTAGCATTCCAGAAGCAGAGATCTACCTGGATCTCTGTGTGTTCAAGGATACAGCCAAGCATGGTGACTCAAGCTTTTAATCCCAGAAAGTGAGCCTTTAATCCCAGGGAATGATGGCAGAAAGCAGAAAGGTATATAAGGTATGGGGACCAGAAACTAGAAGCTTTTAGCTGGTTAAGCTTTTAGGCTTTTGAGCAACAGTTCTGCTGAGAGCCATTTGGATGAGGACTCAGAAGCTTGCAGTCTGAGGAAACAGAATCAGCTGAGGAATTGGCAAGGTGAGGTTGCTGTGGCTTGTTCTGCTTATCTTCTAGCATTCACCCCAATAACTGGCCTCAGGTTTGATTTTATTAATAAGGTCATTTAAGATTCATGCTATACCTACAAAATAGGAAAAGATCTTCAAAAACCCCCACATCTGACAGAGGGCTGATCTCCAAAATATCAAAATATATAAAGAACTTGAGAAACTAGACATCAAAACACACACACACACACACACACACACACACACACACACACACACACACAAATAATCCAATTTAAAAGTAGGGTATAGATCTAAACAGAATTCTCAACAGAAGAATCTCAAATGGACAAAAGGCAAAGAATTGTTCAACATCCTTAGCCATTATGGAAATGCAAATCAAAATGAATGTGAGATTTCATCTTACACCTATCAGAATGGCTAAAATTAAAAACACTAATGACAACTTATGCTGGAGAAAATATGGAGCAAGGGGAACACTCCTCCACTGTTGGTGGGAGTGCAAACTTGTACAGCCACTTTGGAAATCACTATGGTGGTTTCTTAGACAATTGAGAACCAATCTATCTCAAAACCCAGTAACACCACTCTTGGGCATATATCCAAAAATGCTTAATCATTCTACAAGGACACTTGCTCAACAATGTTCAGAGTAGCATTAGTTGTAATTGCCAGAACCTAGAAACAACCTATATGTCCCTCAACCAAATTCCTATTCTTATTGTTACAAAACTGGCATTCTTATGACTACGCCATTTCCCTATCTCCAGCTAAGGTATTTATAAGAAAAATGTTTGTATGTACATGGGCCTAGATTAAAAAATATTGAAACAGTGTTAATCAATAATTTTTAGTGCATTTATCCTAATGTACTATAGACAGAAAAGGCTAATCTAAAAGCAGTAGATATGAATAAATTAGAGCAGGAGTTAGCAAAATTGATTTTAAAATTATAGAGACAAACAATGCAACAAATAAGTGGATCTGTGAAAATATACACAAGTTTGACAAACTCACAGAAAACTTCCTATGCCTTTAGCATGTACTTGTCCATTTATTTTCCTAGACAGGAGAAGTTTTTATCATAACTTAATTTCCCCTGCATAGATTGTTGATCTTAATGAGCAGCCTGTTTTCTAGGGCTCAATTTTCAGTACTACTAAGAGAGGATAAGTATGGTATATTCTGAAAACATATACTCTAAAATACTTGAAAATCTAGTAGTCATTTATTTTCTTGTTATTAGCAATTTTGACTGGAATAAAACAAAATTTCAAAGTAGTTTTATTTTTTATTTCTATGATGGTTATGGATGTTGAACTCATTTTAAAGTATTTTGTGTCCTCTTACATCTCTTCATTTGCTCACACTGTTATATCCCAAAGTCTAGATTTTTAAATTGAGTTGCTTTTTTATTAGTAGTTTTTATGTCTCGTGTCTAAAATAGAAAAACGTCTTCTCTCAGATGTATAAGTGGCAGAGCTTTTCCCATGCTGTAGGCTGCCTCAGTTTCCTTTTTAGTTAAGATGTATTCTAATCAGTTTAATTTCAATAGGTCCTATGCACTGATTGATGGCTAATCTTTTCTAACTTCACATTAGACAGGGGGATTAAAGTCTAGAATATACAAACAACTACAAAATTTAAACATGGAAAAAATGAAATCACCCATCTGTAAGTGAATGAAAGAAAGTGGGTATGAGTTTCTCAAAAGAAGAAATACAAATTACCAGCAAATGTTTAAAGATGTTCAATGTCCTTAGGTATTTGGGTGTGGCTGTGTCCTTGAGGTAATTTAAATTGAAAGCTGGACTTTCCTCTTCTCTCTGTGTCTTCCCTCCAACCCTTTCTCTTTTGTTTCTCTGTTCCTTGTCTGACCCAATGAAAGGACTTTAACCTTTAATTCCTCAACAACATATATAAAAACTGAAATGAGAAGGAAGTGGGGGTTTTGTTCTACAAAAATTTATAAGAGTTCTACAAGTGAAAAGGTTACCTCATTGCCCCCTGAAGACCCAGAATAGCACTCATAACTACAGACAGATGTTACCAAGCTGTATCTACAAGTTGCAGCCAATATTCATAGAAGATATTTAATTTTAAAGTTTTTTTACTGCTTTCAGGGAAATATTAACACACACACACACACACACACACACAAGCACATACACATTGTATGTACAAACACACGATTTTGAGTCAGAGGCTTGGAAAATATATAGTTTAAGATTAAAGTTATGCAATTACTTTAACTTGTAAAAGCAGATTATGAGGAGAACCAAGGGTACAATAATGGTTACATTGTTCTTTGAAGGACGGGTTGCATTTAAATAGGCTGAGTAAAGGGTAGGAAGGCAAATTAAGTATATATTTTTAAATAGACTCAAAAAATATTATCAACTTAGTGATAAAGTCAGGAATAAAACACTGAATTTCTGAAAAATAAGTCATTACCACATCAGGGAAATTGGCAAGTAAAGCTGTTTTGAGATTCCATCATATCTCTGTCAGAATGGCTCTCATGAAGGAAAACAAAAGGATATTAAATCCTGGTTAGGATGTGGGGAAAGAGGGGCCCACATACACAGCTGCATGCAGCCACAGTAGAATTCGGCATGAAAATTGCTGAAAAAGCTACAATAGTTCTAGTCCTTAGCCCAGCTATTCAGCTGTTTTTTTTTTTTAACCCAAATGGAGCCACAAGAGCATGCCATAGAAATATTTTCATACACATGTTTATTTCCACTTTATTACTAATAGTCAAGACATCCCTCTTCAATGTACATTAAGAAATTAATGTATATATTAAAACATGCTACACAAATACAATAGAATTTTATTGAGCCAGAAAAATGAAATTACCTCATTTTAAGGAAAACTGATGGAACTGAATAGTAGCATGTTAAGGAAAATAAATTGGCAAACTAAGGAAGACAAATATTGACCATGTCCTGTCTCATCTAGATTCAGAATTCAGTGTGTATTTATGACATTAAAATACAAGAGGTACTATGGAAAGACAGGAGGGGACAAGAAAATACCAATTTTTTCTTATCTTTTTTTCTTTTTCAGCTTCTAGAAACTTTATTTTCCTTCCACCTTTTTTCCTTTTGCTCAGGTGTCTGCAGAGGAGCTCAGGACCACTCAGTGGTGATGCCAACCCACTCGGTAGTCTGAACTGTGGGAGCTGCTGACCAGTCCTCAGTGGTTGGCTGGGCACTCCAGTCTTCAGTAGGGAACTGCTGGATGGGTACAGAGGGCACCTGTCCACCCTCAGACCAGTCTGCCACCTCTGGCTGAGCAGCAGTGAACTCAGGAGCTGGTGAGATGACGCTGACATCAGCAGGTTTCTCAATGGCAACAATAGCATGGGCTGCAAGCAACAGCTTCTCCCAGGTCCTCTTCAGATTTATGATGTAGATACCATCACTTTTCCTTTTGTAGATATACTGCTCCATCTGAAAGTCCAGGATGGTGCCACCTAAGTGGGTTCCTACAGAAAGGAATTTGAGGACATCCTCCTCCTTCATCTGCAGGACATCAAGGGCTCCGGACATTGTGTAAGTTTCCCTTTAAGTTACCATAGGAATCAAGAACAATGCCATATGGACCCATCCCAGAGTAGTGCGGAAAGACTTTTTTCTCTTCTTTTCAGTCTAAATCTAATCATATTTATACATGAAAAGGTAATGAAACACTGTGTTCTTGATAACTTAAAATTTAAGTGAAAAAGAAAGCAATTTTTAAAAGAGCACTACAAAATTGTTGAATATTTATTTGAAAAATATCAGACGTAAATAGAAGATCATACCCATCCATCAAATTTGGATCTCTTTTTCCACTCAGCACTGGAATGAGAAGATGCAATTCCAGTACGATTGGACTGACTTACTATCAGGTGGTACTTCAGAGTTTTAGGGAAGTCGAGTTTGTCTGCACTGATGTGACAATTCAGGCTTCTTTGTTTGGTAATGTTGTTCACTCTGTGTTTGCCTCATACATAGCAGCAATACAGATTCGGAATGATCCATTAAGTTTTTCAGAATCATGAGTTAACTTATAGTTGAACTTGTACATCTTGAAAATAACAGTTGGTTTTGGTGGAGGAATTTCAAATGTCACAGAAACTGTCCCTCTTTCCTCACTGGGATTTGAAATCTCTAATTCCAGCAGTTTTAGGTTCTGAAATCTATTGTTTCTGTAATATGGCTTAAAGAAAGTTCTTTGCATGTTGACAGTCATGCTTTGCTGAACATCTTTCCTAGTCTGGCATTATTTTTAGCCTAAGCTTTATCAATGAGTCTAAGGAAAATGTGGCAAATCTAATATTTAATTGGATTAACGGCCTCTTCTTTCCAGGATGTTTTTTTCTTTTTATTCTGATTACCTTTGGAATCTACTAGAACTCTATATTTTCCTCTATATATCATTCATCTTCTTATAAATAACCTTTAATATAATCTAAGATGACAATATATTCAAAACTACTTCATATGTCTACTTGTGGTGGTATTGTGTTCCCCAAAATATTGTGCACCCTAATAAACTTATCTGGGGTCAGAGACAGAACAGCCACTAGATACAAAGGCTAGAAAATAGTGACAATCACACCTTTAATCTTAGCATTCCAGAGACAGAAATCCTTCTGGATCTCTGTGAGTTCAAGGCCACATTGGAAACAGCAAGGCACGGTGACACAGGCCTCTAATCCCAGAAAGTGAGCCTCTAATCCCAGGGAATGATGGCAAAAATAGAAAGATATATAAGGCATGAAGACCAGAAACTAGAAGCATTTGGCTGGTTAAGTTTTTAGGCTTCTAGCAACAGCTCAGCTGAGAGCCATTCTGGATGAGGACTCAGAGACTTCCAGTCTGAGGAAACAGGATCAGTTGAGGAACTGGCAAGGTGAGGTAGCCATGGCTTATTCTGGTTGTTTCATCTTCTAGCGTTCACCCCAATAACTGACCTCAGGTTTGATTTTATTAATAAGACCTACTAAGATTCCTGCTACATCATAGATTATTTTTAATTTTTTATTGGAAATAGATTCTTCTCTTATACAATATATCCTAAACCACAGTCCCCCCACTTCACTCCTTGAAGCTACCCCACACCTTCCCTTTCCCATAGATCTACTCCTTTTCCATTTCATCTTCAGAAAAGAACATTCCTCCATGACACAAAAGCCAAACAGGAAAAAACAAAATAAAATAAGACAAGGCAAAAAATGTTTATACCAAGGCTCAACAATACAACTGAACAGGTGGAAAAGACTCCTAAGAGCAAGAAAAAGAGTCAGAGACACACTCACTCAACAGCTAGGTGTCCCAAAAAGCACCAAACTAACAGTCATAACTTATATGCATAGGACCTGATGCAGACACATACAGGCCCTATGCTTGCTGCTTAAGTCTCTACGAACCCATGTGAGTCCTGCTTAGTTGATTCAGTGGGCCATGTTCTCTCATTTAAGAGGGGGAAAAAGATTGTAGAAGTCAGAGAGTTTGAGACACTACAGATTTATTTTAAATATACCCTTTTATATAATTTTTGTACATGTATGACAAGTGAACAAGCCAATGTGTCTAGAATTTTTTTCTTTTGACCTAATTAAATTTAAGTAGAAAATACATAATTTGAGAAATAGGTAGAACTTTTGGATTGCATAGATGAATAAAACAAGCTTTTATTATTGGAAACACTGGCTATATTTCCAATAAGTACAAAGTTTAAAGACAGTGGAGTAAGGTCTATAATTAGGTGATAAAACTATTTTGTCTCCTAATGGAGACTCTTGATGACTAAGTAAGTGAACTCCTCTGAACCCTGGTTTCAAGTAGATCTCAAACTTAAAAATATCTAAACATGCATAACAATTTCTAACAACCCATGGATAAAGGGACCTTAAGCACCCTTGACCCCACACAAAGGTGCCCAGTGGGGGGTTAGGGTGGGTGGGGTGTGGGGGTGTGGGGGGAGGAGACACAACTCAAGACCAAAAGATTCTTCTTGATTGATCAGAACACTGGAGAATAAATATCTTAATGTTACTGAGTGGATGCTATTAGAAGCAAAGTAATCTTAACTCCATTAAACTGGCTGACCCTTGTTACTTTTTTTGTTTTACTATTTTCTGTAGAAGCAGCTATTTGTATCTTTCTGAAGCTACTCCTTACATATTTTCTACTCATTCACTTTTGCTATAAATCAAGCCATTCTGATCTTAAAATCAAAAGTTCACATTTTCCTAGAACCACCCTCTAATAATACTGGTCAAAATATATCCTCATTATTTTCACTTGTATCTATCTTTGTATTTTATCTTTGATAAAACCCCAAAACTACCTCTCACACACTCACCCCAGAAGAAACACAAACATCCAGTTTTGACCAATATTCAGTGTCCTTGTACGACATAAGCCTGGTACTCCCGATTTGAATGAGTAAGACCTCTTTGTTTTCAGGTACACACTGGTTTTCAGGCTGGCCTCAAATGTCGGCTTCAAGCATGAGAATTGCTGGCTTGCACTGCCACTCAGCTCAACCTTTATAGTTTGCCTTAAATTCCATTTCTGGTTATATTACTTATTATCAAAAAAGAAATATGTCTATTATGAAATCTTTGAGAAGTGAAAGTTTCTTATTCAGCACTGAACCCAAGGCCTTAATCCATGGTAGTTGTCTAATAAGTATTTATTAAAGGGTATGTGTGGCTCACACCTTCAATCCTAGTACTAGGTAGGCAGAGATAGTTCTCTGAGAGGTCCAGGCTGGCCAGAACTACACCATGAGACTCTATCTCAAATAAACCAAGCAAGCAAGCAAGCAAACAACTACAAAGTATTTATTGAAGAGATAATATTCCAGAGTTGAGTTAAAAGGGGAGATTTTCTTTCCAACACTCTCTTCAGCTCTTTACTCAAGAAAATTTAATCTTGCAGGTAGGTTTCTTTGAGAATACTTACCCCTTTGGAGCCAATTAATGTTTAATATACACTTGTAAGAATAGTCTTAGAAGGAGTCTGGGGTATGAGAATTAACTCCTGACCAAAAAAAAATATTTCTTCCTAGAAAGAAACAGAAACATTAACTGGAATTAACATTCTTAATTCCTCTCATAGCAAGACATAAAGATATGCTGGATAAACTTTGAGGATTAACATGCTAGCAGTTCATCAAAACATTGTTCAGTACTCCATGGATGGATTTAAATATAGTTCAGAAACTACATGAAAGAGCTTGGTTTCTTAAAAATAAGTATAAAGATATCAAAGATGAGGATGCAAAATAATATTCATTGTCAGACAGTATTTTCTGAATTTAATCTTTCTTCACGCAAATACTTTCTAACCTACCAGTCTTTCTGCTCCTAGTCATAAGTATTTGAATTTCCTTGTATATACTGAGAGTTTAGTCTTCTAATTTAGAGGTGAGAAGTATATCTCTAGGAAGTCCTTTTAAAGCTACCTTTATCCCCTCTAAGATAAACATCTTTGAGATCTAACATCTTGATCTTCTTTAACAGAAATACATAGAATTAAAACCACCTGGAATCTGAGATGAAATATGTGTCAAGAGCTTTCCAGTGTTTGCATTGGCGTCCCAATCTCTGACATTGAGGCCTTGTCATGTCCCCTGTTACTAGGAGTCTTTGCTAGGGTTGCTCTCATAGAATCCATGGAGTTTCCATTGCCCTATGTTTTTACCTCCTCCACCAAATGCTCCTCAATTTCAGTCTTTTCTCCCAGTATTTTCTCACCCTACCTACCTGAACCCTTCTGTTCCCAACCCCACCTGCCCTGCCCAGTCCACATGTAAAATCTTTTCCATTTCCTTTCCCAAAGAGATCGTTGCATCTTTCCTTGAGCCTTATTATTTAGCCTCTCTTGGTCTGTGGACAATAGTATGGTTATCATTTACTTTATAGCTAATATCCACTTGTAAGTGAGTACATAACATATTTGTCTTTCTTGGTCTGGGTTACCTCACTCAGGATGATTTTTTCTAGTTCCATCCACTTGCCAAAACACTTTGTGATGTCTTTGTAACAGCTGAGTAATACTCCATTGTATAAATGTACCACAATTTCTTTACCCATTATTTCATTGAGGGATATCTAAGTTGTTTCTAGCTTGTGGCTATTGGGAATAAAGCTGCTATGAACATAATTGAGAAAGTGTCCTTGTGGTATGATGGAGCATCCTTTGGGTATATGCCCAGGAAGGGTATACCTGGTCTTGAGGTAGATCAATTCCCAATTTTCTGAGAATCCTCCATCTTAATTTCAAAATGGAAAAGCTTTTCAGTTTCATGAGGTCCCATTTATTAACTATTGATCTTAATGCCTGTGCTACTGGTGTTCTGTTCAGTAACTTATCTTCTGAGCCAATTTTTTCAAAACTATCTCCTGCTTTCTCTTCTATATTAGCATATCTGATTTTATATTGAGGTCTTCGGGCCACTTGGATTTGAGTTTTGTGCAAGGTCATAGATACAAATCTAATTGCATTTTTCTGACATCCAGTTAGACCAGCACCATTTGTTGAAGATGCTTTCTTTTATCTATTATTTATTTCTGGGTTGTTTATCAAAAATCAGGTGTCCATAAGTGTGTGGATTAATGCCTGTGTCAATGATTCCATTGACCAACATGTCTGTTGTTATGCCAATACCATGCAGTTTTTATTACTATAGCTCTGTAATACAGCTTGAAATTAGGGATGGTGATGCCACCAGAAGATTTTTTTATTGTATAGGATTGTTTTAGCTATCCTATTTTGTCTTGTTTTGTTTTCCATATTGTGGTGGTAATCTAATTGTATTGAAATATTATTTTGATTTGTACTGAAATATTAATTTGATTGTATGTTAATAAAGTTGTCTGGGGGTCAGAGCTATTAGAGCCATAGCAAGAGTGTGGCGGTGGTGGCACACGCCTTTAATCCCATAGATATCTGTGTGTTCAGGGTCAGAGCTATTAGAGCCATAGCAAGAGTGTGGCGGTGGTGGCACACGCCTTTAATCCCATAAGATCTCTGTGTGTTCAGGGATACAGCCAGCATTGGAGACATATGCCTTTAAGACCTAGGGGGCTGTACATTCAGACAGTGACGAGGCAGTCATGTGTTTGGGTTTACAACCAATGAGAAGGCAGAACAACATACTTTAAAAATACGAACCGAGAGGAAGTAGGTCTCTTTTCGCGAAGCTGGGACAGCAGGAGGAAGGGTGAGATTTTAGCTCTGAGCTCTGACCTCTCGGCTTTCTCTTTTACATTGTTTCTGTGTTTCTTATTTAATAAGACGGTTGGTTACATCTACATCTGGCGCCCAACGTGACAAGAATCCATTAAAAACTGCTTGGCTTGGCGGCAGGTCCACTTTCCCGCAAGGGCGGCAGGCGGTCCGCGGCAGCGGCGGCGGCGGCGGCGGCGGCTGCGGCAGCGGCGGCACACGGCGGCCGGCGGCGATCGGCTTCTTAGTCCGAGCTGCTGGCGTCCTAGTCCGGGTAGCAACTTCTAGCCCGGGCCTAGGTCTGTGAGCAGCTTGCCTAAAGCCGGTGCTACAAACAACTCAGACCTGCCCTACCGAACAGGGCCCTGCCTGTAAAGCCAACGCACGTGGTCGGAGCTTAAGGAAGCCAGACCCAAGCCTTGACTCGGCACAAGAGGGAACACGTGGCTGCATTTAAGCTTTAGCCGGCTATGCTTTCTTGTGCGTTCTCTCTTTCCTCTCTCTCTCTCTCTCTCTCTCTCTCTCTCTCTCTCTCTCTCTCTCTGGATTTACACCTGGGACACTAGGTGGCTGCTTTGAAAATCCCCTCGGATTTCTACTGTTCTACGCAGATTTGGTAAGTCATAATATATCAGATATTTTAAAGGAAACTATCTAAAAGAGAATTTTTTTCCACATTAAAAAACAAATGGGTTTTATGTGTACATTGGAAGAAAATTGGTTTTTGTTCGAAATTTTAGGCAGTCTGGCAATGGAACAACTATATAATATTAGTATTGGTGGAATTATGCACCTCATCACTATAATAATCCACATTTTAATATTTAAAAAGATAGTCAATTTAAGTGCCAGGATAACAGCGTTAGAAGAACTTGTTAAACCTGTAAAAATTCAGACAGAAGAAATTAACAGTGAAGTTGTTTCAAGTCGGGATCATAAGGTTGCAGAAAGAAAGCCTGTTTTCACACAGTCACCCTTAATTTATCCTGTAACAGTACAGCAGATGCCTGATCAAATGGCTACACAAAATACTTGGGCTCCAATTGAAATGTTGGATTTAAAAAGGTTTAAGGAGGCAATAGTATCTTATGGCATGCATTCCCCATATGTAAAGCAAATGTTAAACACTTGGTCAACATATAATAGGATAGTACCACAGGACTGGCGGGACCTCGCACAAGGTGTTCTGGAACCCAGCCAGAGACTTCAATTTCTGACTTGGTTTAAGGAGGAGGCTAAAAACATAGAAAAACAATGGAGGGATAAAGGAGTACAAGTTTGCCAGGATCAGCTTATGGGCGAAGGCCAATATGCTTCAGCACAAGCACAATGTTTATATGATGTCCAAACCCTAATTTTATGTCGAACGGCAGCCTTGAATGCATGGGACAAAGTTGAGGAACCAGGAAAAAAATCTGAGTCATTTACAAAGGTGAAGCAAGGCCCAAAAGAGTCTTTTACAGATTTTTTACAAAGACTGGCTTCAGCAGTAAAGAGAACGGTCTCGGATTCAGAAGCTGGTAAGGCAATAATTGAATCTTTGGCCTTTGAGAATGCGAATGCAGCATGCAAAAGAATAATCAGGCCATTAAGGGCAAGATCTGCACCTATGGAAGATTGGATTAGAGAAACAATTAATATTGAAGCTGATGAGCATGATGATACATGGGTAGGAGAAGTAATTTCAAAAGGTTTGAGGAGTGTTAGATGTTTTGGATGTGGAAAGCAAGGACATTTGAAAAGGGACTGTAGACAGGTCATTTCCAGAAACAATGTTTCTTCAAGGAACAATGGCAACAGAATGCCCCTTCCTTCTGGAGTATGCAGAAGGTGTGGTAAGGGAAAACACTGGACCAACGAATGTAGATCAACAAAGGACAGACAGGGTAATCCTTTGCCTCAGTCTTCGGGAAACTCCCAGAGGGGCCTCAGGCAGGCCCCCAGTGCAACTCCAGTTCAAACCTTTCCGGCAGCCATAGAGGAAATGCCTGCTCTGGAGAGCGATTAAATAACCAAATGCCTATTGGAATAAATCATGCTGATCAGGATGATGAAACAGAGAGAATAGAAAATTCAGGAGAAAACATAAAGAAAATTTTTTGGCAAACTTCTATTAATGAACAAAGACCAAAATTAACAATAAAAATAAATGGTGTTTTGTTGTCTGGTCTGGTAGACACAGGTGCGGACGTTACCATAATTGCACCAGAATTTTGGCATCCAACTTGGCCTCTTCAGGAGGTAAACGTTCAACTGTTAGGAATTGGGACATTATCTCAGGTGAAACAGAGTGCAAGATGGCTCGAATGTATAGGTCCAGAAGGACAGAGAGGAAAATTAAAACCATATGTGGCTAACATAACTATGAACCTGTGGGGTCGAGACTTGTTGCAACAATGGAATACTCAGATTAACATCCCTCCAATCTCAGAAACAAATCATAAACTAGCACATGTTACTGAGAGAAATATTAGAAGATATTGTTCTAATGAGTGGTCACCAGCCATCCATATTATACAAGAACAGGGCACAATAACTGATGATCTTCCAAAGATACCAACAGCTCTACCTTTAAAATGGTTAACAGACAAGCCTGTATGGGTCCAGCAATGGCCTTTAACAACAGAGAAACTCCAGGCTTTAGAAGAGCTGGTAGAAGAACAGTTAAATGCTCAGCATATTGAAGAATCAACCAGCCCTTGGAATTCTCCTGTATTTGTTATTAAAAAGAAATCTGGTAAATGGAGAATGGTAACAGACCTTAGGGCAATTAACAAAGTAATTCAGCCAATGGGCTCTCTACAATCTGGGATGCCTTTGCCTACTCTGTTACCAAAAGGATGGCCTCTCATAGTTATTGATTTAAAAGACTGTTTCTTTTCAATACCCTTACAAGAAAAAGACAGAGAAAGATTTGCTTTTACAGTGCCTACTTATAATAATTCTCAACCGGTTAAAAGATTTCAATGGAGGGTCCTCCCACAGGGAATGTTGAATAGCCCAACTCTGTGCCAATATTTTGTACAACAGCCATTGGAAGTGATACGTAAAAAATTTCCTAAATCTATAATTTATCATTATATGGACGATATTTTACTAGCTGACTCAAATGCAGATACTTTAGAAATAATGTTTGAAGAAGTAAAGAAAATTTTGCCTCGCTGGGGATTACAAATTGCTCCTGAAAAGATACAAAGAGGAGATTCTATTAATTATTTAGGATATAAAATAGAGCTACAAAAAATTAGACCCCAAAAGGTGCAAATTCGGAGAGATAGACTACAGACTCTTAATGACTTTCAAAGATTATTTGGAGATATTTCTCATCTACGAACTATTGTTGGGGTAAAAAATGATGAACTGACTAATTTGTTCAAAACCTTAGAAGGTGACAAGGACTTAAATAGTCCAAGAGAATTATCACCTGAAGCTGAGAAAGAATTAGCCTTGGTAGAAAAGAAAGTGCATGAAGGACACGTGAATCGTATTGATCCAAAGCTGGATTGCATTTTGGTTATCTTACCTTCTAGGCGTTCTCCTACTGGAATATTAATGCAGAGGGAAGATATTATATTGGAATGGATATTTTTACCAAATAAACCAAATAAAAAATTAAAAACTTATGTGGAAAAAATCTCTGACTTGATTTACAAAGGAAAATTGAGACTTCGTCAATTAGCAGGCATAGACCCAGCAGAAATTGTCGTACCATTAACTAAGGAGGACATTGAAAAATTATGGACAGAAAGTGAACCTTGGCAAAGAGCTTGCAGTAATTTTTTGGGAGAAATTAACAGCAAATATCCCAAAAGCAATAGAATTGATCTTATAAAGAGAGCTGAATGGATCTTGCCTCGAATTGTACGGCAAAAACCCATATCTGGAGTTCGTACATTTTATACAGATGCCAACAAAGAAGGAAAGGCAGGTTACAAATCAGAAAATTTAAGTAAAGTGGTTCAAAGTCCGTATAATTCAGTGCAAAAATCAGAATTGTATGCTATTCTGTTGGTATTAATGGATTTTTCAGAACCTCTCAACATAGTAACTGACTCTCAGTATGCTGAAAGAGTGGTGTTACATATTGAGACTGCAGAATTTATCCCTGATGCTTCAGAATTAACTTCACTATTTATTCAATTACAAGATACAATCAGGAAAAGGAATCATCCTTTATATATAACTCACATTCGATCCCATACTGGTCTGCCAGGCCCTCTAGCACAAGGCAATGAAGAGATTGATAAATTATTGATAGGAAATGTGCTGGAGGCCTCAGAATTTCATAAAAAACATCACGTTAATAGTAAAGGTTTAAAAAAGGATTTTTCCATAACCTGGCAACAAGCCAAAGAAATAATAAAGAAATGTCCTACTTGTTCCTTCTACAATCAGACGCCATTACCAGCAGGATGTAACCCAAAGGGTACTCAGAGAAATGAAATCTGGCAGATGGACGTGTTTCACTTTGCAGAATTTGGAAAATTGAAATATGTACACCACACTATCGATACTTATTCAGGATTTCAATGGGCAACTGCTTTGAGTTCTGAAAAAGCTGATTCTGTAATCACTCATTTGCTAGAAGTTATGGCCATCATGGGTATACCTGCACAAATCAAAACTGACAATGCTCCATCATATGTCTCTGTTAAAATGAAACAGTTTTTTGCTTATTACAATATAAAGCATATTACAGGCATACCACATAATCCTACAGGTCAAGCAGTTATAGAAAGATCAAACAGAACTCTAAAGGATATGCTAAATAAACAGAAATGGGTAACAAAAACCCCCAGAAATAGACTCCATAATGCTCTTCTAACTTTGAATTTTCTGAATGCCAATGAGAAAGGAACAACAGCTGCAGAGAGACATTGGATAATAGAAAAAACTACAGAATTAAATCAGCCTATATACTTTAAGGATGTGCTGACCTCAGAATGGAAACCAGGGTATGTATTACATTGGGGACGTGGTTTTGCTTTTGTTTCTACAGGAGAAGATAAGCTGTGGGTACCATCAAAATTGATAAAGGTTCGATTTGAACAAGAGAGACCTCTTAATTAGAGGAGGTGATAGTTCATCAACCAGCATGAACATCCAATTTAAACTAACTTGTATCAATAAAACATGCCTTTTCATTTCATCAGATAATAACTTGCCAAAAAGGAACATCCCCAAAATTAGTCTTGGGGAAAAGTTTTTGTTTTTGTCTTTTAGGAGAATGAAGGTTAAGGAATCTGAAGAACACTGAACAAATGAGACAACTGAAGAAAAGGGACAAATCATCTATCCCAAGAAACAGAGTGAAACGGTGTATGGGTATATATTATCTAAAAAAAAAAAATTTTATGTCTTCCTAAATGTTTGTTTCTGCTTTTCTCTAAAGATTTAACACTATTGGTCTTCTAACAGTCCCAGTTCAATTAAAATTTAAAGCTGACTTTGGAGTTGGAGAATGGCTCTCTCCTTCTTTAAAATCAAGCATGTTGTTAAAAGGAAAATGCAAACTCCCTGTATCATGCCAGAATAAGAGCCATTTCTGCTATGGTACAGGACAAAAGCAAAATTAATTAAGGGACTATTCTATTACTAAAATCAACTCTTTGATTCTATTCTGATTCTTTAAACTGTTCTCAAAGTATAAATTTTATATCAAAATTTACAAGATTAATATATATATATACATTTTAAACTTTGTTAAGATATGAATGGTCACATAGAGTACTAACTAATTCTAGAAAAAAGGCTAGCTGCATATATATGTTTTTGTGTTCGAGTCTCTTATCAGTTTTCTGCAGGAAATCACGGCCAGGCCTAATATCAACTGAAGTCTCCAGAAAGAAGATGGGGCCCCACAACAACAACAATTCCACGTGGACAATAATAATATCATTAAGCTGACAAACATCATCCACAGATCAGAAGGAAAGAAAGAAAGAAAGAAAGAAAGAAAGAAAGAAAGAAAGAAAGAAAGAAAGAAAGAAAGAAAGAAAGAAAAAAAGAAAGAAAGAAAGAAAGAAAGAAAGAAAGAAAGAAAGAAGGAAAGAAAGAAAGAAAGAAAGAAAAAAAGAAAAAAAAGAAAGAAAAGAGAAAGACAATTACTAGTTTTAAATACTTTACATTGGATTGAATTGTTTTATATTGTACACAAATTTGAAACTGATATTGTTAGAAAATGCTATATGTATATTTCTAATTGTATTTATTCCATCCATTTAACAATGGAATGCAAATTTCTGATCCTTGAATGTTATTATTATCAACTATTAGGATATAAAGAAATGAAAGCTAGTAGTTAGACATTATCATAGAACTTGTAGTCATATTGGATATGTTTTAAAAATTGAGCAGAGATGTTTTAGACAGGTCATCTTCAAACCCTTCAGAGATCTACAGAATATGGCATTTAAAATGTTTTAATAACTTAGAAAATTTTTCTTTTTTGAGACATGTCGGCTCCTGGCAGTACCAATCTACTTTAGAGAAAATATGGGCATTGAAGAAACTGCATATGGAGTCAACTTTCATTCTGGCAAAAGTTAGCCACTGGACAACAAAGTATCCTCGAATCAACAGGACAAAATGGACAGACAGATCACGAAACAAGGGACTACTGATTCTTGCCAAAACAAGTGTGGTTATGGCTTTATCAAAAGGCATCTTCTGAGGCCAGGACAATATGGCCCCATCCCTGAAGTGGCCTTCGCATCCGGAAAAGGTACGGTGCCCTTTTCTTCGAAGGCAGCTTAACAGGCAGAGGGCCGATGGATTCTGTTGTACAATGGAACAGCAGCTGAAAGCTCATGTCTCTCAAAAGTAGACTGGCATTTAATAGAGGGATGTGGAGAAGAAGGGGATGCTGAGATGAAGCTATATATACACAGCCAAGAAGAATGGACAGCTGAATTAAAAACTGTCAACAATTTCCAGAATTTAAAATCCTGAATCATGACAGGACACTAGTGGAATTCAGGTGTTTCTGGTACGTGGACTGCTCTCACCCAATGTGAGGTTGAACTGTTGACCTTGTGTACATCCTACTTCACAAATGAGTTTGTCAGATACACTAAGCCTATAGGCTGAAGATGATGCCCCAACACTGCGGAGAAACCTCAGGTGACTGCCCAGGCAGCTGGCTGTTTCTGTCAACTCACAAAATTTTTTTGGAAATTGCTTGCATGCACTTCCTGTTTTTATTTTTGTTAGCTAATATTATTCCCTTCTTGGGTCTCTGAGGGAGTTGAAGATTAGTTAGTTATGGTTGAAGATTAGTTAGTTATAGTTGAAAATTAATTAGGATAGAAAGTACATTAGATACATCTTGGAATTATCAAAATAGGATAGATAATGGAATTATTTTCTCTGATTCGTCAAATACCTGTTTAGGTATTTATTACTTGTATATATTGTATATAGTTATTGTACTTTTGTATATAGTTTTTCTTTTGTTAGTCATAACCTTTTGCTTTTTTTCTTTTTATTAAAATAGAAAAGGGGAAATGTGGTGGTAATCTAATTGTATTGAAATATTATTTTGATTTGTACTGAAATATTAATTTGATTGTATGTTAATAAAGTTGTCTGGGGGTCAGAGCTATTAGAGCCATAGCAAGAGTGTGGCGGTGGTGGCACACGCCTTTAATCCCATAGATATCTGTGTGTTCAGGGATACAGCCAGCATTGGAGACATATGCCTTTAAGACCTAGGGGGCTGTACATTCAGACAGTGACGAGGCAGTCATGTGTTTGGGTTTACAACCAATGAGAAGGCAGAACAACATACTTTAAAAATACGAACCGAGAGGAAGTAGGTCTCTTTTCGCGAAGCTGGGACAGCAGGAGGAAGGGTGAGATTTTAGCTCTGAGCTCTGACCTCTCGGCTTTCTCTTTTACATTGTTTCTGTGTTTCTTATTTAATAAGACGGTTGGTTACATCTACACCATATGAAGTTCAGTATTGTTCTTTCAAGGTCTGTAAAGAATTGTGTTAAGATTTTGATTGGGATTGTATTGAATCTGTAGATTGCTTTTGGTAGGGTGCAGATTTTTATTATGTTAGTCCTACCAATCTACAAGCATGGGAGATCGTTCTATCATCTTGAATTATAAGACTTGAAATTTTTATCATACAGGCCTTTCACTTGCTTGGCTAGAGTTACCCAAAGATATTTTATATTATTTGTGACTATTGTGAAAGGTGTTGTTTCCCTGTTTTCTTTCTCAACCTATTTGTCATTTGTAACTGACTTTATTTTTTAGTTAATCTTCTATCTAGGCACTTTGCAGAAGGTATCAGCCATAGGAGTTCCAAGGTAGAACTTTTGAGAATGATTCTGTGTAATATCATATCATCTGCAAATAATGATACTTGGTCTTCTTCCTTTTATAATTTGTATCCTCTATTATAATTAAATACTAGTATCATTATCACTATACTAATTCCCTACTATAATGATATACTAGTATCATTCTGAAAGCCCAGTATTGCTCTGGCCTAACAACCATTAGTCATCAAAGTTTGGATATTTGAAAATAGTATACCTAATCAGTTCATAGTCATGATTTGTAAGAATGTCTTAATTTGATAAAAAAAAAGAATTCTTCAATATGAAATCTGTGAAGAAAAATTTTAAGTCGTGAATTAATCAACCGACAATAACATTGTCACATAATTTTATGTTTTGAAACACTCTTCCTCTTTCAACCCACTTAAAAATCCCAGAAAATTTTAACCCAATGTTCCTTTTAAAAATACTGTTTCTGCTCTAGGTTTCTTTTCTATTTGATTTTTGTGACCTGATATCTTTACTCTCTGAGACTTTATTACATTTTATTACCTCTTTACTTATTGCTGGATTAAATACATCTTCTTTTGCTCAAAGATGGACTTATTACAAGAAATTAACAAAACATCATATACATATGTTTATTTTAACATATATTGTGATTAAAAAAACTTAAGTAGCCTATTCTTTTGTTTAAAATCTTAACATATATAATTATCTGAAAAATATTGAACTTTAATTTCTAGGATAATCACAAAAGATATATTTGAATGACATCACACAAGTTTCTTAGTTTCTTATTTTAAATATTTACTTACTCTTATTTGGTCCATATCTACTTGTGGACTGCATTAGTGTCAGAGACATTTCTTATTGCTGGTTTACTTGACACTTTTATCAAGTAAAAACCATTGAGATCCATGTGTGTTCTGCTTATCTAGAAACATATATTTAATAGTGTTTTGAGTCCATGAACAACTTACACTTGAAGAGGCTGAACACTATTCTACCAGAAGGGTGAGTCTACCACATAATTAGAGTGAAAATATTGAAACTGTCTACTGATTTAATGACATAATAAACATGCATTCATTATTCAATGTTTATAGCTGAATGACCTGTTAATACATTAAAAATATTGTCTAGTTTGTTGTTTATATACTCTCACTCTATATTAACTACAGCCTTTTCCCTCATGTTAGAAGCCTCATTTTGTTTTAATTTTAAGATTAATGTAATACTTCATCAAATAAGGTCATATATTTAGAAAATTTAAAAAATAGCAAATAATAATGTTATGTTGCTGAATTGTATGAACTGTGCTCATTTTAAGGATTCCTAGAAATTGTAGATAACCTTCAAATTACTCAGGTATCATCTGGAAATGGTGGACTTATTTATTTCTTTTGTGAATGTGAGCCTAGGAAGAAGAATATTTATGTCCATTTGCACTGAGAGAGCAACTTCGAAGAATCAGACTTCCATGAATATTTCCTTCATTATCCATTTCACTCATCACCATTTTACATACAATAACATTTTTATGTGAATATGAGTCAATTAATTTTGGTACATTCTACTAAATATTGAAATATTAATCTTAATTTACATATGTACAAGTTTTGTAGCAAAATGATTTATTCTGTATTATTGTTTAAAGCATATCCATTATTATGTTTCCATCTAGGTTAATTGCTTTCTATAGTGAAAGACGGTAGTTTTTTAATTTACAATTTCTGATTGCAAACATAATTAGTGTAAATGTTCACTTTCTGAACTTAGCAGAAATGGGAGAAAGAAGGGTGGATGATAGGGAATCCACAGAGAAAGGTAGATAGATAGATAAAGAGGTTGAGAGAGAGAAATAAGCAAGTCATTTATTCTTACATTTTTATTGAATTTGATTAAGTATTAGTCTTCTGTCTCCAGCTGGCATTGTGATAGAGTTCTGTTTGAACAATAAAAAAATGATAACCAATTTTTAGAAAGGTTCTTTTAATTTTTATTTTTTACTTTCTTTTTATTTATTCTTTGTATCTTTTACATCATGCCTCCAGATCCCATCCATTTTTGTACCCGATCAGAATAAAAGTAAATAAAATTTAAGAGAAAAAAGAGGGGAAATGGAGAAAGAGAAAATCTCATCATGGAAGCTGCAGTGTGACACAGTGAGTCACACAGTAAACCCCTTTATCCATACATTTTACATGCAGGCATTCATCACACACACACACACACACACACACACACACACACACACACACACACACACAAAATCATTGATCTGGCTTGAGGCCTTGGGTCTTGGCTATATCTTCTATGCTCACTGGAACTTTTCCTGGAGATCCCATTGCTGCCCTGTGTTATGGAGATTCTGAAGCCCTGGGGTTGCAGCACAGCCCCCACATTCTGCAGCACATCACAGATGGGGTGGATGTTGGGGTAAGCCAACACATAACCCTGGTTTTGGGCCGGGGTTGTTGCAAGCCAAGCTCTCTCCTGACTTCACCTTCAGGGTGAGCTCTCCAACATTGTCAAGGCTAGTTCACCCCTTGCAGTTTTGAGCAAGAACAGGGCCTGGTCTCCTGTTTTTGCATCTTCAGGGTCAGTTCTCCCATACCTACACCTTCAGGGACAGCTCTACTTCATTATCCAGGCTAGTTTTAGTAGACACTCTCCTGAGTTCTAGAACATTCTAGAACATGCTTACATTCTCAGGGTAAGCTCTTTCTCCTGCCTCAGGTGTTGATGGGCAGAGGGGCAGGAAAGCATCTCTTCACTGCTCATGTCACCACATGACAAATGGGTAACAACGGGGACAGCTCTCCCATGCTCACAACATCGGGGCTGGCTCACCCACATCTCTGACAACAGTGTCAGCTCTACTGTGCTGCCTAGGCAAGGAGCAGGGCCCACTTTATTGAGTGCTGCAGCAGGTAAGGGTGAGGGTCAGCTGTTTGTCTATTGCAGGTGGTAAGGGGGCAGGGGTTAGGAAGGACATCTCTTCCCCACCCAAACTCTTGCATGACAGACAAGCAGCGGGGACAGATCTCCCATGCTCACAACTTCAGCGCTGGCTCACCCGCACATCCACCAACAGGATTGACTCTGTTGTGCTGCCCAGGCTAGGTACAGGGCCTGCTCTCCCTAGTATTGCAGCTGATGGTGGGTGGGGGCAGGGACATCTCTCTAGCTCTTATGACCTGAAAGCCAGCTCTCCCACCTGTCTGAGACATTGATAGGTTGAGGGGGAGGGCATCTCTCTCCCATCCGTGCTGCCACAAGACAAATGAGTAATGGAGACAGCTCTCCTATAGTAACAACTCTAGGCAGACTTTTTTTTTTCCCACCTGCCAGTTCCCAAATATTTGACACAGAGACTTAAGTTAGAGGATTTTTTTTCCATCTGAATCTGTCTTTACTGAGCATCTGTATTGTTTTTTGATTGCATGAGGTTAATCTAAAAATGCAATGTCACTGTCCGCCAGTGTAGCTTAGCTTATTGCATGAAGGTAGTACATGGCAGCTGGCTACTGGCTTCTCCTTCAGGCAGCTGCTGAAAGTCATGTCTTGGTAGTGCGGCTGGCATGATGGACATAAGACTAAAAAAGCCACATTTGGCTCCATTTTTGTGTGTTTAGAACCTTGTAAAAGCTTTCTCAAATTTTATGTGTGTGTAGGTGCCCCACATTGGGTGACATTTGTAGGTGGACTTTTCTTTTTCCCATCTGCCAGTTCCCAAATAACCAACACAGAGACTAATACAAATTATAAATACTCAGCTGATAATTTAGGCTTATTACTAACTAGCTCTTATAACTTAAATTAACTCATTTCTACTAATCTATGTATTTCCATGTGGCTCGTAAATTTACCTGTCTTCCAACATGTCTTGCTCCCTCTGCATCTCCAGATGACTGCTGAGACTTTAGTCCTTCTTCTTCCAAGTGTCCTTAGTCTGATTTTTCCACCTAACCTTGTCCTGTCCAGCTATTGGCCAGTCAGCTTCTTTATTAGACCAATCACAGTGTAATTTATACAACATACAGAAGGATTTTTTTTATAGCACACAACTTCTGGGCTGGCTCATCCACACCTATTTCAACAAGGTCAGCTCTCTCTCTATATATATATGGAGAGAGAGAGAGAGAGAGAGAGAGAGAGAGAGAGAGAGAGAGATCCTATTATGGTGTGATTCTGATATGAGACACATGTTCTGTGTTCTTTCTCATTAACCTCTTTTGACCTCTCATAAAGGTCAGCATGTAGCTCTTCAAATGTTTTTTTTTTTTAGATTATAATATAATTACAACATTTCTTTCTTTCCTAACCCCCCTCCAAGTCCTTCCATGTAAACTTTCACACTCTCCTTTAAATTCATGACCTCCCTTTTCACTAATTATTATTGCATGCACATATAAATGCATAAACAGGTATATATTTAAATATAAATTGTCCAACATTTTAAAGAGGTTATGACATTGAAAATAAGTGTAAGCTGTTAGTTTTGCTTTTAGGACTATGTATATGCTAAGTCCAAGATGTTACATGAAATACCAAGTCAGTCACTGACATCATTTTCATTATAAATACAATGTTAAAAAATACTCTTAAGGTTTGTACAGAGGATTTGGACATTTGTCTCCTTCCATAATGCACATCTCCCAAATATATGTGTGAATTCACAGTCCCTAAGGTTAGAATAAAGGAGCTGTATGTTGAGATTGATGCAAGTGAAGCAGGAAAACCTGGGTACTCCCACCTAGCAGAACTCTTTCTACACCTCTCTGCTGTCAGAAGATAAAGAATGAGTGCTCTGTGCAAACCTTTTGCAAATTAGAATTTGCTTTGAATGGAATGTTTATTAATGGTTTTTGTTTTCTTGTCCTGAGGCACACATCTCTGTCTGTTTATGCCTTTGGTAAATGAGTTCATTTTTTGCCATTATTTATTATTGGTACTTGTCAGATTTTTAATTATATAATTAAGATGCAATTGTTCTTCACTAATAAAAAATCATTAAAAGTGTTGTAATATGGCTGTTCCAAAATCATTCTGCATTTCTGGAAAATAAAATAAAATTTAAAGATTCCAAACTATATAACATGTAACCTATTTTCTTCAAGGGTACGTTTGATTTGTTTAATAAATTAAAGTTTGTACAATATCTGCAGACACATACAAAGAAAATCAACTCTAGATGAATTAACAACATTGCCAAAGGTAATGTTTGAAATACAAAATTTAGGAAAATGAAAATGAGGACAAGCAAGTAGATTTTCCTATTGCATTTGATGAAAATAATAAGATGGAGAAAGACTCCCACATGATTCGGGTTTATACTGAGATTCCTTGCGACAACAAAACTGACACTCAGAAAATATATGCCATCTGCCCAGGGTTATTCATTGTCTATGCTCTCCCTGTCCTGTGGCATTCCAGGCCAACTCAGTGCTGTTTACTTTACATCAAGGTAACAAATTAATAGCTTTCATTATGTCAGCTTCATAAAGAATTGGGTTGTTTGTCTCTCTTTTCCCTGCTTCTCTTCCTTCCTCCTGTGCCCTTTGTGCCCTTCTGCCCCAGGCTGTCACCATTTCCCTTTTATGTCATGTGTGGTTTATTTCCTGTCCCCCCTTCCTCAATCACCTATACTTTTCTTTTAATGTTCTTTCTTCATACACTTTGTCGATTTCATTGCTTTGCCTAGTGGAAATATCCATAGCCAAGTTACCCAAATCTTTAGGACACTGTTCGGAGAAGCATAAATGTGGTGATATTGTGTCCTCCAATATATTGTACACCCTAATAAACTTATCTGGGGGTCAGAGAACAGAATAGCTACTATATTATACATAGAGGTTAGGCAGTGGTAGCACACGCCTTTAATCCTAGCATTCTCGAGGCAGAGATCCATTCGGATCTCTGTGAGTTCAAGGTCACACTGGAAACAGCCAGGCATGGTGACATACCTTTAATCCTAGTACTTGAGATCTCATGTCTTCCTTGGGAAAGACACATGCCTTTAATCCCCAGAAATTATGGCAGGAAGCAGGTATATTAAGGCGTGAGGACCAAGAACTAGAAGCTTTTAAGCTTTTAGGTTTTTAGCAGCAGTTCAGCTGAGATCTGTTCAGATAAGGAGTCAGAGGCTTTCAATCCAATCTGAGGAAACACAATCAGCTGAGGAACTGGCAAGGTGAGGTTTAATGTGGCTTGTTCTTTTTCTCTGATCTTTCAGCGTTCACCCCAATACCTGGCTCCGGGTTTGTTTTTATTAATAAGACCTTTTAAGATTTGTGTTACATCTAAATATAAATATTTATAGCAAATTCCATACAGCTATATTGAGTTCTTTTCCCATTAATGCAGATTTCTTTCAAATGTATACTGTTTTACTTGAATCTGGATTGCTTAATAACAAAACATGTAATTGATATAGGTGAACAATACATTCATGCCCAAATCAGGTAATATAAATATGGTTTACTAGACAATGATTTTTCATTTCTTTTAAATATTCAAGATAAACTTTTTATTACTTTATTAGAGAATAATGCGAGTCTTATCACTTATACCTAGTGCTATTAAATAACTTATTTTTTTTAATAAACTTCCCTTGTGTTTCTTCTTATTCATGAGCTGTGTCTTGTAAACAGATTTGTAGCCTTCCCCCTTTCATGTGAATAAGTCTGAGGCAGACACTTGCTGGAACAAAGCATTCCCAGTGCTCTCTGTGAAGAATCTGCTGACACCTGAACTGGCTTCTATTGGAATTTGTTTTTGGCTGATCTTTACATGACCTTTGAAATCCTGGCATCTGACCTGCTTTGGACTTGGATCCACGGCTCTAAGCCTGTCTGCTGCAGGGACTTTGTCCTTTCCATCTAGTATTTTCTGGACCTCTCCATCTGTCTTAACCCTCTGGAAGCCAAGATGTGAGAAGATAACACATTTCGAGACAGACCTCCTTGTTAGTCTTCTCTTTCTGAGAGACAATATATGGGGAAATACACACACCTCTTTCTAGTTGCAATTTTTTCCAATAAACATCCTTGCTGAGAGGTGTATATATTGAGGCAGAATGATTGAATAAAATAGAAAATATCAGAAACTGTGAGATCTTCGACATTTGTGAACAAAAACAAACTCCGCCAAGAAGCCTATTACTTAAAGAATTATTTTTAAAGAGGAAGAGCTACATTGGTGGGCAGGCAGATGCATACCCAAGATCCTAAGTCTAAAAAGTACTATATTATAGCACATTCTTTTCCATTTGGATTCACTTTTTGATTCTGGCTTTGGCTATTGACAGATGTGCCAACATCCTCTGAGGAAAAAACATGGAGTCCTTACAGGGCTTCTGCCCAACTGGAAAAGGGAAGCTCATACCATCTTCTAATATAGACTGTGCTCCAGAGACTGGTGACTCAATTTTGTGGACCTAATTAGTTTCGAGATGATTGAAATAAACACTGAAACGTTGGTAACAGCTTAGTGGAATTCTGGCTAATTTCTATGTCCTATGTGATTTGCCCTTCACAAATTTAAACTCCTTGTAGTTACTGCTTACCAAAATTATTAGAACCCTACAAAGCCAAGCAAAAGCAAGTCGAGTGACATTCCTCATTGTGTATTTTTAATTTACAAAGGGGAATTCTCTGGACAATTTTATTTAGCCACTAGCATGTTTAATTGGATGAAAACATTGTTTTCATGATCTTTGATACCATGTGTTAGTTTAAATTAGATCATAGCAGTTTCTAGTCACAGAATTTTGCTTCACAAATGCCTCCAAAGAGTTAGGATAGACAAAAAACAGCCCTTAACAGAATTATTGACAATATCCAAGGGTGCAAATTGTTACTTGTAAATATCAAGATTCATTATCAGACAAAAGAACAAAGGTTACATGAACAACATACATTGCCTAATATTTACAAGAAACCAACATGAGTTCAAGGTAGAAGCTGTGTTTCTGAATCCTTTATCCTTTATTAGATGAGACAATGGTGAGTCCTTTAGTCAACACACGCTCACATTGTATATATATATATATATATATATATATATATATATATATATATGTGATATCGCATATATATATATATGTATATATATATATATATGAGTGTGTGTGTATGTATTTTTAAACATGTCACAGTATAGGAATCTTGTCTTTGTAGTATAACACATGTAAAGTTTTCAGATCAATTTGAGTTTGTATAATTGCTGATGGTCTATTAACTCAATTTGGTCAATAGGAAACATTTGATACTGGCTCTATGGGGTGCAATTACATTGATCACCCTGATGAATTAATCTTTTGGCTTGAAAAATACTTAGAAAAAAGTTAGAATCAGGCAAAGAGATGAGGAGACAGTGCCTTATAGTTTAAAATGCCTTCCTAATGGACATCACTGGAGTTGAGGAGTTCCACTGTATTGATATTGCTGAGTGCTCTGCCTTTGGAACACAGAGCTTCACAAAACAAAACCACAAATCCCAAAATCAGTAAGTAATTAGGATGTGTACCTGCTCTTATAGACCAAGTACTAGAATTGGCTTTAAAGATTTTTACTCCCTAAAGGGAGAATACTCAGTGCTTGGAAAAAGAACAGAAGAAATAAAAGGAAATCCTTACAAAAGTGCTATTTTCTTGATAGTGCACATCACAGATACAATACTTAGAGTTATGTCTGGCCCATAGAGTGAATATACGTTTCAGATGCTAAGTTCTACAAGCAGCAACATACCCTAACTTTACATCCTTTTATAGCTAAGCTTCAGGGACTAAGCCTGGACCTTCATTTTAAAACAACAGAACAGCACACCTCCCCTGGGCTCCATATCTCAGCCCACAACTCCAGGAGCCTTACCAGAAGCCAGGCTAGTCTTAGGGACCCCAGGTAATAGTAATATATGTTCTTTTAAACATTTGTATGTATATATACATATATATTTATTTGCAACTTAAATATATATGTATATAAATTTCCACTTACAACTTAAAAAACAACAAATAACTTATTGAGTATGTGGATTGTGTGTGAAAAGTGAGAAGTACAAATACATATCCCATGTGTATTTACTCCTTGTTCCATTAATCACAAGTTATCATACGTATCATGATTTTCCAACAGTTGAAACTATGTAAAATTATCTCACATTTTTAATGTCAGCCTATGAGGATGGATACAAAACTAGAAACACTCTAGAGCTCTGCTTGCCTTGGACATGGATTCCATGGCTTAAGCTGGGCTTCTGTGGAGCTTTTATCCTTCTGTGTGTGTGAGTTCCAGAGTTCCAAAAGGTATTCTGATCTTACAATAGAAATCATCAAATATCTCACCAAGAGTAGTCTTTTTGAGAACAGCTACCTCACAACTCCTTTCAGTACTTCTAAGTAATTTCAAGGTCTGGTGACCACACTTTATCCCAGTTCTTAATTATTTATTTATAAATATATTTTTGAGATTATAATATGCCTACTGATTCTATATTCTAAAAATATCTTTATATGACATATCATTTATACAATTTAAATAATAATTCCATATAATAGTTTGGCAGCATAATGTAAGACTTTAAAAATATTCAAGTGGTGTCTAGAAATATTTCAAATATTTTGTAATAAATTGTGCATGAATTAAAATATTGATAATCATTTGTTTGAATAGTCATAAACTTTAAATCTGATATGTAACTTCATGGTATAACTGCTTTTATTGGAAAATGAAGTCATTTTCACCATTAAAAATCTGTAATAATGTTTTAAATTAAAAATCATGCCAGTGGTTGTAAGGAATTAATTCTAATTTTTAGAATAAATCAGTAAAATACATTTTTTGTGTGAGTTATAAAATCTTTCCTAAAAGAGTATGGACATTTGTATGCAAGCACATGCATTCTCTTCTTATGCAAATATCAAAGATGCTTTAATTTTGCTGAACATTTAATTGACATTATACATTGTAATGAGAGATTTGTACAGAATCACGTTTGTATGAAAGCAAAGGTTCCTGTCAAGCTGTACTCACTGGAAAGCTAAGCAAGAGAAACTTTGACAAGCAGCTCAGTACACATTAAAGGAAACTGTGTGCTCCAATGGTGATAATGCCCTGTGATGGTTCCTATATGCGGGCAAAACATGCCACAACAATAATTGGTACTTGAAGCCTAGACACTGGGGTTTTATTCCCAGCTCTACACTTGTGCACAGTGGAGAAGGGACTGTTTTCCAGTCTTCTCTTTTCTATGTCTGTCCAAAGAGAAAATGTCACCATCTCTACCCATGTTCTGCTTTTGGCATTCCTACAGAATGTCTGTGGCTCTCATCTAGCAGGAATGGAACAGAGGTGAAGACAGACTCTGAACATTGCCCTGACACAGTCTTTCCTTTGGTGCTTACTGAAACAGCCCCAATAGATACCACTTTTTACTAGGAACCAACTGGAAGAAAGCTTAGCAGATTTCAGACTTTTTCCACAATAAAACGAAACAAAACAAAACAAAAGTGTTAAAAATGATGAAATTAAACTCTTCCTTTAATTTTAAAAATCATTCTGAATTTCCTAAAAAAATTTTTTTTTTCCAAGACCCACTTACACAATGGTCCACATTTTGCACAGAACTATAAGTCTTTCCAGTTTATCCTAATTCCATTTTCTAAATCTGCCATAAAACTCTGGTTTTTCTCTAGCCCACAACATCTTTTTTTGTGGGGGGTTTTCGAGACAGAGTTTCTCTGTGTAGTTTTGCTGCCTGTCCTGGATCTTGCTCTGTAGGCCAGGCTGCTATCAAACTCACAGAGATCTGCCTGGCTCTGCCTCCCGAGTGCTGGGATTAAAGACATCACAGCCTTTTTAGCACACCATATTCCTTATCATTTTGAATAAACAATGAGGCCTTAATTTTAAAGATGAGATTAGTGCATTTTACTGTTATCTTTTACATTCTTTGATAGTTAAGACATGTGAAAGGCAAAGAGATTATCTAAGCAGCAGATCAGCATGTGTTACCTCTGCGATTCCGTCAAAGAGTGCAAGACAGTTTTCATAGGATGGCAACGTGGAATCTAGGACTGGACCACTTAGGACTGGAATCCTGGCTCTGACACACACTCAGATCTCAGGAAAATTATTAACCTTCTCTATGCCTTATTAATTTTCCTCAGCAAAACAGGCATTAAAATTCAAGTTACAACATAAGATGATGGGGAATAATGATGTAACACACTCAGATGAGTGCTTAACTTTATGGAAAGCACAGTGCAAGAATTTTTTATTTGTACCTATAAGACATAACTTGGTAATTATCATTAAGTAGCTCTAAGATCATAACATACTTTTTTTCAATTTAAATGTATGTATTATGTTCACATGAACATTTATAGCATGTCATATAAATAAAATATTAATATTTTATAGAGGTACATATTATATACCTATAACATGTATGTCTTCATAAGTATGATATATAAAATTTGTATGGTTATGCAAACACAAACCAATAGCATGTGTCCATATTGATAATTACATGTATTTGTAGATAGATAAATACCCTAACATAAGTAAGCTATGTGTATTGGATTTAAGCAACATGTCACTCACTGTGTGTGTTTTATCTTTTAAGTGAATGTCCTCACACTGTATACATTTTCTTATTCTGTCCATATACAGAATACTTATAAAATTTATTCACATTGATACTGGTGTATTTATTGCATTCACTCACTCTGTTAAGTCTTTTGGTATGTGGATATGCCATAATTTACTGATAAGCTTATTTTCTCCTATAAAGAAAATGGCTATACCAAAAAGTTTTATGTGTCTTCACGTGATTCAAATTTCCTATGAGCCTGCTGCACATAGGAATCTAAATGTTGATGTTTGAATCTATATTCAGAATATGTACCTACTGTCCTTTCCAAGATAAGATAGCAAGTCAGTCTTTAAGTCTTCCCATCTTCATCAAAACTTGGTACATGCCATTTCTAGAGTTTATAGTTTTGTGAATATCATTGTGTAAAATGAGTTTTCATGTACATATTTTGAAGCACATTAGCCTCATCAATTTAAACATTTAAATAATATTTAATGCTCTGGCCAGCAGGGCTTCAACAGGTTCTCGACCACCCTAAGGACGGAATGATAGGAACAGGAGACACAAAGAAAATACACCAAGACAAGATTCTGATCAAGGTGCCACTTTATTTTTCTCCAGGAGGGTTTATATAGTTCCTGTAGGGTATGGTGAGCAGGAAACTGTTATCTGCATAGGGTGGGGCAAGCTAACAGGATGTGTTATGTAGGATGTTTACAGGGTGAAAGATCAAGTGCTCTGACTCAGTGTCCTGTTGCTAGGCAACCTGACTGTAAGATGATCTAGTTCCCTGTCTTATTGGGGGTCTGTATTTTTCCACTAACTAGAGATTCTGTCCTTTTCCCTGACAATTTAGTGTTCCCGAATTTTCTCTTCTGTAAATATTATCACACAATTTCAAAGGTACTGTCTTTATCTTGATTTTATAAAACGTCCTCTAGATTAATCTCTATAATACCAATACTCTATTAATATTCTATATTACTACTCTGTATAATAATCAACTGTTGGAAAGTATTTTAAATATGTTATGTGCCAACTACTTTTTACTGATATATATGCAACATTTACATTTTAACATAATCATAAATATTACTATTATATAATTCAACTGTTGAATAATTTTTCTAAGATAGATGTAGCACACACAAAAGTGATGTAAAAATTAGAGAAGTGTACATACAGCACAATGCTAACAGAAAATATACATGGAAAACTTTATAATGAAAATTTAGTATGTATGTTAGCAATAACTTCTAATGTGGAATAGGCAAGTTTTCATCTGGTTTACTTTGCTCTTCACAATAATTCTATTAAGTAATAGCTGCCCTGACAAGCATGTTGCAGGAGACAATGGAAATTCAAGAAATTGTGAGTCAGTTTAGAGGCACAGATGTATAACCATAATAGAATAAATAAGATTGTGAACATGGAAAACAGTGGAAAGAAAGCACAATCTGCAGGCTGTTACCTCCCTTTTACCTGGATTCCCAAGGGGAATTATAATTACTGAAGATCCTCTACTGATTAAAATGGCAATCCCTTTCAAATTAGTATGCAAAGCACAGCACACAACCATAATCCAGGGTATTCAAGTGCTTTGATGAATAACACTCTCTGATTGTATTTGCAAGAGGGAAAGGCAAAGGGATGGGAGCAGAATTGTGACTAACCTGGAAAGAAGGGCAATTATCAAGCAGCAAGCAGTCTCTCCATGAGCTTTGCAACACACTAAGCATCAGCAGCTGGGATCTCTTTGATTCTAGCAAAGTGAGGTCTTTCCTTCTGATTAGGTCACCTCCCTCGAGGATCATAATTCCTAGTGACAACAACACAGAAACAATAATAAAGCAATGGTAACAACAAAGCCTCTGGGGACTGACATCTCTTTCATGTCTGCAAGTTGCAAAGTTTTGTAAATTGCCTCCACTTTGTACATGTGCAAAGGCAGACTAAGTTTCATTTCAAACTGAAGCTTTTATCTCCAAGCCGGTGCCACTAGACAGTGGTAAAAACGTCTTCATTGCTCCTATAGAAAATTCTGTTGTCATTATTCTTCGACTGATCTCAACTTTGAACTGTTTCTCTGGAAGGATAATAGGGTAAGGTTGCTTTTAGCAGATAGTGTTAATTCAAGGTAAGGCCTATGGACAGTGTTGGGAGTCTAGATGGTGAGCAATGTCTTCCTAATTTGAACCTGTTTCTTATGAAATAATGCTGCAATAGTATGTGCTCATCTATTTTACATACAAGACCTTGTGTAATTTCTGTGACATTATACAGTCAGGTGGCTCAATTTTACTTCACACTCTTACTTTTATCTCACATTGCTGTTTTCACCACCAACACATCCCTTGAGGGTTATCCTTCAGGTGCAGCTCTGTATTGAGAATGTCTTTCCTGTCCTTCACTTGATGGTCATGAAAGCAAACCCTCAGGGCATTCTTTTTGTAGAGAAACAGACAAAGATATGAGATATTGCAAACTTGGGGGGCAAAGAATGTTCACCTTGGTTAATAATCTGTTTTCCTTCTGGAATGACAACTATACACCATATTCTTTGTATGGTTCCAAGAAGACCCATTCTTCCCTAGTGTGGGGTGTCATGGCAATAAAAAGGAAAGAACATATGTCTTGCCATTTGTTCATTTTTCGTATTTGAGAATTACTCTGAGTAATACTTTCTCTTAAGGCTCTATAGCTGACTAGAAATATACTGAATATGTCTGTACAAATGAGGGAAAATGGCATATTTTTATCTTACACCTATTACTTAAATATTTCATTTGGTATAAAATGTGTTACTTGGTCTTGGGAGATTCTTCAATATTTTCATGGAATACAAAATGGAATTTATAACCTAACAGGAATTGGTTCCTATTTAGCCCCTGCCTTCCTCTCCTCCCTCCCTCTCTCCCTCTCTCCCTCTCTCCCTCTCTCCCTCTCTCCCTCTCTCCCTCTCTCCCTCTCTCCCTCTCCCTCTCTCCCTCTCTCCCTCTCACTCTCACTCTCCCTCTCTTCCCCCCCTCTCTCTCTCTATCTCTCTCTCTCTCATATCCCCACACACATGAGTACACATGAACACAAACAACCATAGATGCTGACAAGGCAAATAGAATCTGTAAATGCTATAGTAGCATAGTTTTTATTGCTATAATGTAGTCTTTACTTGTTTTTACATAATAGGTTTTTGATGTTTCAAATATAGAAGGCAAATTGTTTTAATCTTAACTTAAATATTTAAGGTAAAATCAAGGTGGAATTTACTGCACTTTAACTATGGAGAGATTTTCTATCATTTAGTTTAGTATAAGAATCCAGTAATTATTTTCAATTGAGCCACTAATTATGAATTTAACGTAAATGCAGTAATATGCCACTAGTAACTAATTTATCCTATTAGCTCATGTTAGTATGCTGATATTCAATATCATAATTATCCAGGTCATGTGACATATATACAGAAATATTTAAGTACACATGCATGTTTTCATATTAATATTATTGATTTCAGTGAGTGTTCGGTTTAAACCATGAGTTGGAAAAATACTCCAGCTTGAATTGTAAATATACCACTCCCAAGGTCCATGACTTTGTACAAAGCTGGGGCAAGATCATAGTTTGCTAGAGTCTAAATCACAAGATCAATATGTCTAGGAACTTGTGGTTATACCAGCATCTTATTTTTATTTATGTCTTTTGAGACAGGATCTCACTATGGATCCCTGCAAGATCTAGAACTCATTATGTAGAGCAGGCTTGCTTTGATCTCATAGATATCTGCCTGCCTCTGCCTCCCATGTGTTGGAATTAAAAGTTTACCCCAAAATTTCTAGCCACTAGTTCTGTTATTAACAGGTCTTTCTAATTATAGAAGTGCCAGCATTTTTTATTGCCTATAACTTGTGATCTATACATCCTGTTTTTGAGCTATAAACTGAGGACAGCTAAGTACTTCTTCAAGTAGTCTTGGTCCATTATTCAATTATTATATCCCAGAAATTACCACCATGCCTCTGTGCTTTTTGAGTTCAGACTGGCAAATTGAAATCAAGAGAATGGACCATTCACTGAAATGCTATTTTTCCAGCTAGACTAGTTTACTACTATAAGATAACAGTTGTTATATAAACTCTGCTATATAGCATGATGTTATATATGTTCTAATGTTTACTCGGCATATGGAACAGGTTTCAGATATAAAAGATTAATTTCTTTAGTCTCCTTCTCTCAAGAGTTGAGGAATAAGCAGTATTGCTGTGGAATATTAAAAATGAAACATTGATTTTTTTTAGCTCAGTAATTTGATTGCTAGACATACTAATCAATAGAGTTTCCAGAATGCATTGAATAACCTGTGATCAGTGATATGGTAAGTACATTCAGTCAATGATCAAGATATATAAAATGGCAGGCAAAAAGTGTGTTAGGAAATTTGAAAATAGGCATATTAAGGATATTTTGTTACCATTGAACCAATACAAGAAAAGATCAAGGCAAAAAGGTATCTCTAATATAGGTTGAGATATTTTGACCTTAAAAAAGACAGTTACACATATTAAGTTCAGAGAATTTCAGAGGAGCCATTAAAATTAAATCTAAGTATAAACTAGTTGATTCATGTAGTTAACAGTTATAATAATTATATAGAGCCTTTTGTGATGATGAAAATGAATATTCATGAATAGATACTTGCTACTCATACATGGTCTGCTGATGAACAGTATTGAAAACAACTGAGAACTTGTAAGAAATTAAAAATTGAAGTTTACTCTAGCATTATAAAACAAGAAACAGGTTTTTTTGTTTGACTTTGTTTAATTTTTTAAATAAGAATTTCATTTTATTTTTCCTCTTACTAAATATAGATTCTTTTCTCATACAATATAATCTTAATCCAGTTTCCCTTCCCTCCATTCCTCCCAGCTCCTCCCCACCTCCTCTCCCATCAAAACCCATCCTCTTTCTGCCTCTCATTTGAAAATAATAGCCTTCTAAGAAATAACAACAAAACAGAAGAAAATAAAATGATAAGCTAAAACAAAAATCATCATACTGAAGTTGGACAAAGCAAGCCAACAGAAAAATAAAAAGAGATCTAAGAGCAGGAACAAGAATTGGAGACTTACTCATTCACATACACAGGAATCTTCTATGGCGGGACCTTGTGCAGACCCATTTAGGCTCTGTGACCTGTTTCCTCAATTGATGTGTTCCAAGGGTATTTCTGCAGCTGTTGGAGGCTGGGACAGTGGCATGAGTTGTGGTGAAGAATGGTTGGAGGAGAAGATCTTTTTTATTTATTAAGATTTTTTTATTCATTTTACATACCAATCACAGATCTCCCTCTTCCCTCCTCCCACTCCTCCAGCCTTCTTCCCCAACCGCCCCCATTCCCTCCACCAAGAAGGTAAGCCCTCCCATGGGGAGTCAGTAGAGCCTAGTACATTCAGTTGAGGCAGGTCCAAGCCCCTCTCCTTGCATCAAGGCTGTGCAAGGCATCCTACCATAGGCAATGTGCTCCAAAAAGCCAGCTCATGCACCAGGGATGGATCCTGATCCCACTGCCAGAAGCATCCAATGGACTGTATTAGGCCCTCTGCATAAGCAAGATCTTTGAGATCCACTGGGGATGAGGTCAGAAAGGAAAGGAAGCAGGTTTTCTGCTGCAGAGACTAGAGAGATTAGATCTGGAGGAGAAGGAGTGGCATTGATCTGCCTTCAGATGACTTGTCCTGACAGAAGCAACCCTTTGCTGTAGAATAGTCTTTTTGTACACTGTGAAGACATGTTGCTCTCATTGTTAATAAAGAGCTGACTGAGCCAGGTGGTAGTGGTGCATACCTATAATCCCAGCACCCGGGAGGCAGAATCAGGAGTATCTCTGTGAGTTCAAGGCTAGCCTGGTCTAAAAAGTGATTTCCAGGATAGACTCCAAAACTACACAGAGAAACCCTGTCTTGAAACAAACAAACAAAGAAACAGAAAAAGAACTGACTGGTAAACAGCTATGCAGGAAGAGGTTAGGAGTGAAGGTAAAACTAAGAGAACTCTGGGAAAGAGGGATGAGTTACAAGCCAGATATGCAGAGAAAGCAGCAGATGAACATGTGCTGAAAAAAGATACCACCATGTGGTAGAGCATAGATAAGAAATATGGGTTAATTTAGGTTGAAAGAGTTAGTTAGTAACAAGCCTAAGCTATGATCCAAGCATTTACAATTAATAATAAGTATCTCTGTGGTTATTTGGGGAACATGTGGTCCCCCCCCCCAAAAAAAAACCTCTTCCTACAGCCCTTGGTACTTGTTTAATTTTTTTGTTAGCTCTTTGAGAATATTTTCACAATGTCTTTTGATTGTATTCACATCAGCTCCCCAAACTCTTCCCAGATCTATATATCCTTCTCAATCCACTCACTCTGTGATTCTTTTTAACCAGTGAAGACTAATTTGTGCTGTTAAAATATTCTTGAGTTTGTAGCCTTCTATGTTAGCATGGTCAACTTATCAAGAGCTACAATCTTAGAGAAAACTGATTTTCCCTCTCCTAGCAGTTATCAATTGTCAATAACTCCTCAAAAAGGGGTGGGACTTCATGCCCAACTCCCCTCTCTATGATTAGATTTTGTCTAGCTTGGGGCTGTAGAGTTTGTGGGTATGCTGTTGTGCTACTGTGATTTCATATGTGCTGCTTTCCTTATGTGTCCAGAAGATATCAGTGATACAACTATTGCAAATAATGACCATGTCTTGCTAACATGGTCATTATTGTATCTCAAAGTGTTCACAATTGGTCAAGATCATACCCATTCCAGCAATGCCTCAGGGAGAATTGATGAGAAGGGAGTAGAAAGATTGAAAGAGTCAAAGTTTAAGAAAAATGGTTTTTGTTTTTTTGTTTGTTTGTTTGTTTTTACCACGACAGAACTATTGCACTCAGGAACTCAAGGCATCTCTGCATAAGACCTGCACAAGATCAGGTCAGTATACATTCCAATATGGAGCAAGCACTGGTCCAAGGTCTCATAGATAAGGAAAATAAGTTTTCTTTAAGAGTGTGTCCCTTGGTATGCCCACCATATACTATTAGAAGGTCTCATCCATGAGTATATGGGCAGCACAAATTGTACTCAGTAAAGTGGACAGACACACACACACACACACACACACACACACACACACACACACACATACACACGAAAATGAGACTTGTGGTTCTGAAGAATGGTAATGTCCATCTTGGTGGAGTGAATAGGAGAAGATAGACAGGAGTGAATGCAATAAAAATCCATGGTATGCATATGTGAAACTCTCAAAGAACTTCTGTCATGAAAATGTTCTCAGCAAAGGGGACATTGTTTTTTTTCAAGAGGAGATACTTTCTTACTTACTTAAGTGCTACCTAAGTGTCAAAGATCAGGAAGAAGATGGAATCCCAGGAAAAATTACTGCTTTGCTCCACACAGCTGACATGATGCCTCTCTGAATTTTGCATTTGGAAATTTCCTTTGAGGGAAGAACAAAGCTAGCCTTCTATATCTACTCATCCCAGTCTTTCATTGTAAAATATCACTAAAATTTTTAAATCTCAAAGAAGCAAAATATAGTCATTTTCATAAAAAAGATATGACAGAGTACTTCATTTCTTATAAAAATCTCTGGTTAAATACTAGAAGGTTATTTTTCCCTAGTCATTACACCATTTTGTTTCTGGATTTAAAACTAATTATTTTCTCCATGATAATACAAACTAAGCCAGATTTGTTTCTGTAGCTTTTTTGTTAATATGACAAATCCATGATCCTTTTTATAGCACAGATCTAAATGTATAATAGACTCCAATTTCATCATTATTCAGTTATTACTGTCTTAACACTAGAAAGCAAAATATGTGTCTTGTTTTTGTATAAAATTCTGCTAAGCACAATACCTGACCTATAGTAAGTAGTTAATAGTTTCATTGATTAGTAAACAAAAAAGAATGAGATAGAGATTAAGTAATTTTTCTGTTTCACACAGACAAAAATATTTCTGCCTCTAAACTATACTTTTCATAGCTACACCAATTTTTGCCTACTTGGAAGCATCTTAAACTACTTCATGCAAACATACTTGCATATGAAGCACTTACACTAGTGCTATTAAAATATTCCCAATACTACAATGGCTCACTGCAGCCAAGGGTTACTCTATGCTGTGCCCTCTTCTAACTCTTCTAGTATAGAAAATAGAATTTGAAGGAGTTGGAGGAAAAAGGTAAGGCTCAAAATACCTTTTCTTACAAAACATAACCTAGAGATTACACAATTTTAGCCCCCAAGGGTGTAATTATTTTTTTTGTCTAATATGTTAAAGCTATAATGATAATCTCTGTATGCTAAATAACTGAAGGATCATGTGACCACAACACTTCAAGCCATAACTCAAGTTTGAAACATTCTTCCAACTTATGCTGCCAAGAAATTAGAATGTCACAACCTTTCCTAGAGTTTTCTCCTAAGAGAGCACTACTAAAACCACCAGGGAGTCTGTATTACCCCTGGCTATGTAGTGTGGTCTATCCTAGACACATTATAGTATGGTTAACTACTTTAAATATGTATCTTTGTATTATGAGGAAAATCCATGGAGTCTATCTGATAATCAAAGGATTTTATTCTGGGTTAACTCACAATAAACATAAAGGAGTTGGTCTCGGAATCCAGGAGGGGTGGGGCATAGTCCAACACAGTTCTCTGGAGAACTCTGCCTTGATTCCTAGCACCAACATGCAAGACCTCGAGATAACCAAGAGAGAGTGAGCAGTACTTATCCCAGGTCTTAAGGGGTCCCCATCTTAGCTATACCCCAGCAGGGCAGGTACCTAGCAATTACTTGCTGCCTCGTAAGGCTGGTGCATCAGGGGTAAAGCACAGACAACCACCCCTACATCTCCCACTTTTGTCTAAGGAAGAAAGTTCTAACCTAACACAAAACTATATACAATGGGAATAATTATCAAGGAGAAATAAAGAGTGATGACATAAACAAATAGAGCTACAACCAATGAGAGCAACAACAAACAAGAAACACATACTAAAATCCAGAGAAGTCTGGAGCACAGGTAAATAGCACATTACAGAGATCATTCCAAAAGGTGTCCTATCCTGAAGAACCTGAATCTAGTATTTAAAATGTTCTAGCTAAGATACGAGGAGATTGTAACTGTAACTGTTAGTCTTCAATCTCATCAAAAATCTGAGAAGGAACATAATAATACCTGAGCCAGGATTCAGTTGTGTATGCCTTTAATCCCAGCACTCAGGAGACAGAGCCAAGGGGATCTCTGTGATTTCAATTCCAGCTGGTCTACAGCATGAGATCCAGGACAGGCACCAAAATTACACGGAGAAACCCTATCTTAAAAAAAAAAAAAAAAAAAAAAAAAAAACCCTAAGTAAACAGGAGATGGATGCAAGCAACTTTTGGGAGTCTTGCTGGAGTAGACAGAGACAGCTGGCAGCCTGGACCATCACCTAAAGTTTCTCAGCATCATTGGTGCATTCAAATTGGCTATAGGCCTAGAATATCTGACAGATCATTTTCAGAAGCAGGAATTTTGAAAGACCATCTTACCCTGTCTTGGCAGAGCTCTGTAGTCTGCTGTGGATATTACTCTATGTAAATAAAACACTGATGGCCAATGACCAGGCAGGAAGTATAGGCGGGACAAAGAGAGAGGAGAATTGGGGAAACAGGAAGAAGGAGGAGAGACACTGCAGCCACGGCCAGGAGAAGCAGCATGTGAAGACGCTGGGAAGCCACCAGCCACGTGGCAAGGTATAGATTTATAAAAATGGGTTAATTTAAGATAAAAGAACAGTTAGCAAGAAGCCTGCCACGGCCATACAGTTTATAAGTGATATAAGCGTCTGAGTGATTATTTTATATGTGGATTGTGGGACTGCGGGGCTTGGGGAACCTGGAGAGAAGCCCTCCGGCAACAGTAGTCACTTTTCCTTGTTACCCGCTCATCCAGAAGTGACAGCATTCATACTGTTAGGAGCCCAGGCAAGGGCAGTTCTTTGCCCAGTAGGCCAGTTTGTGCCAAGAAGAATACAAACTTCCAAATGGAAATGTCTTAGAAGCCCAATATTCTCCCGGGATCAAATTGATGCTGCCAGGAGCAATTACGTCTCATGTCAACAGAATTCTAAGTTATTTAAATGCCATATTCTCTAGGTCTATGAAGTATTTGAAGATTACCTGTCCATCTGACCTATGTATCTGTAAATCTGGACAACCTAACTAATATAACTATAGAGATGACAAGCATAGGTGACTATAAATCTGTAAGTCTTATCTACCTAAATAACCTAAGGACTAAGGCTCCATGTAAACAAGGTAAACAGTCTGTAAGCAAATTTATGGTAGAAGGAAAATGACCTCAAAATTGTGACAGTTTTACACAGAATAGCTTAAGCAGAGGTAGGAATGTATAGTGCAATATACAATATGACAATAATCCTAAATATGTACCAATATACAAAATATCCTAAACAGAGGCAGAACATACATACATTGTGACAAATATAATTTCACATTTGTATCAATATATAAAATATTTCAAGTAAGTGTAGAGATATATGTACATTACAAGAAATATAGTTCTGTATTTGTATCAATATACAAATTTTCTTAAATAGAAATATAAAAATAGTTTACATTTGTATCAATATACAAGAATCCATAACAGTACAATTTCAATTTCTCTAAGGCTGATATTAATTTACTAATATCTAAATAATCTACCTTAATATCCTATACCTATCAAAAACATCCCTACACTGTATAGCCTTGCAAAACATAGTTGTCCCTAGAAATGATGCCATGCAAGAATAAATCTAAAAAGTTATCATGCCTTGACCTTCAGTTTGGGAGAACATGATATCCTCCCTTGTTCCTTTCGGACCTTTGTAGCTTATTCTAAGAACTCTAGCTCACTCTTTTAGCTTTTTATAAATTTTTCTCTCCTTTTGTGAGCTTATAATATAACCACATTGTTTCCTCTTTTCCTTTCCTCTATACTAGCATTTCCAGTTAACCTTCCTTACTTTGTTTCAAATTCACGACTTCTTTTTTCATTAATTGTTGTTAAATACTAGTCTCATAGGGTTCATCTACAATAGAACTCCCATATCTACCATTGAGGAATCATTGAAAATAAGGGGACTGAAAGTTTATAAGAGACAGAGCATCAGGGAGTTTGCTGTGAGATTCTGTCTCCCATAAAATCTCACCAACACAACTACTTAAACATGAACTGTACAAGAACACTAATAGGCATGCTAAAACAGGCATGGGGGTTTCCTTCAGGTCACTCTTCTTAAAGTCAATGAAATCTAACTCTGAGAGTTTCAGTGAAGATATATGAAATATGTGTTTAACATTTTTGATTCTTTTTCTGTTTCAATGTAAATGGTAAGTGAGTATTAATTGCCTTTCCCTTTCTCTTTTACACACTCACATCATCTTTCAAATGTAGATAACATTTGATTACATTTTATGTTAACTCTAGGTTTATATATACAATTGCAATTATTAGTTATGCATTACCCTTTTAGATGCCTGCCATTTAATTACCTCTTATATTTTTATTTTCCCAAAGTAACTTTTAAAAGAGTCTGACACTATATTTTAAGTTCTATAAAATATTAATGGGAGTGGACTAAAATCTATATAAAATTAGATATATTAGGCTTTCCAGTCAAGAAGCTCACATATTCCGAAAGTAATTGCTAGCTACATTTTACTTAGTTTTAGTTTCTCCATGCATTCCAGTATCCAGAAGCAAAAGTGGTTACCATTAGGATTCAATGGAGTCCATTTTTACTGTTGGCAATCTGTAGTGACTATTTCCTATAATATCAAGAAAAGGTCATTTTTCTCTTTTCATTTAAGCTTAAGTGTGTTCTGTTTTTTACACCTCTATATTGACTTAAAATCATAAATACATACAGATTTTGTCTTAGTTCAACTAGACAGCTTTATCACAGTACTAAATAGTTTTTGTTAAGACTTCTCCTTACTACAAATATATTCACAGGAAGATGAGAGTTCTGTGTAAATTCAAACAGACAGCTATGGTAGAAAATGTATCACAAAAAAATTTTATGTAGGCTTCTAAGATTGCTTGTCTTTATTGTTGACTTCACAGGGTTAGTAGTCACCTATGAGAAACACCTCTGGTGGTATCTATGAGATTGTTTACAGAATGATTTAACTGATAAATGAAGACTTGCCCTGACTGTTGGCAGCACCATTCCATGGGAGGAGATATCAGAATGAACAAATCATGGGGAAAAAATGGAAAAAGTGGCTGGGCGGTGGTGAAACGCACCTTTAATCCCAGTACTCAGGAGGCAGAGAGCCAGGCAGATTTTTGTGAGTACAAGGCCAGAGTTCGAGGCCAACCTGGTCTACAGAGTGAGATGCAAGATAGGCTCCAAAGCTATACAGGGAAACCCTGTCTCAAAAAATTAAAAAAAAAAAAAAAAAAGGAAAAAGTAGGGTGAATATCAAGATTCATTTTTCTCTACTCCTTGAGTCGGGAGGCAGTGTGGCTAGCTACCTCACACTTGTGTCTCTGTGCCTTTCCTGCCATGATGGACTGTATCCCCTCCACACCTGAACCAGTAAACACATCTTATGGTAATTTTCTCTTTATAAATGATTTCATCACAACAATGAGAAAAATAACAAAGTTTATATCTCCAAGAATCATGTTCACATTTCACTTTATTTTAGTAAAATATTGTAAAAGTTTTAGTGGGTTTGAAAACTATACTACGTAATCAATCACATTTCATATAGGAATTATATTAACAAAATCAGTAATAGAAATTATCTACTGTAATAAATTTCTAATTATTTTAGGTATCAAGGAGGAAATGGCTTCAAATAAGTTTAACCCTAATACCTAACATAAGAAAAACAAATATACTTAGATTTCATAAAGTAAGGGCTAATTATGATCTCAGTTCAAGAAAGTTCTACAAAATATTAAGAGCAATGGAATGTTATCCACATCCTTGAGAGTGACATAGTGGAAATATGAATTTCTACTGAGAATCTAATTTTCCCAATGCTCCAAACTCCCCATATCAATATGAAAGCCTATTCAAAGACATCTAAAGTATTTAGGCCAGAAGAGCTGGCTTTCTCTACAAAAGCCACTCAAACTCCTGAAGAATTTAAAGCTTCAGCCAAGGAGAAGAAGTTTATACTTTCACCCAATCCACAGTTTAAGAAAGGATAATGTCCATAGAAGCACAGGGGTATTTAGGAACTGGCCCAGGCCTTCATAATATTGCCCTTATAGGCTTTGCATACAAATAGAACATAAATTAGTGATAATTTTATTTCTCCCTTGTGCTGGCTAAAAAATTATTCATAAATATCTACATTTCACTTGGTGGTTTTCAGTGAGACTGAAGTGCATTTTACACAAAGTAACGACATAGTGCACAGAACTAGTCCTCACTGGTCAGAAGGGCCTGGATTTGTTTTATCGTTCATTGTAGTTTTAGACAAGCCTCCTGGACTTCTGAATATCAAAATTCTAATCATAACACTAGTGAAATGAAACCAGTCTTGCAGTGCTACCGGTAACAGTTTCAGTATAGAATGTGACACATCGCAAGTATTTTATTTTTATCATCTAAGTATGTGAAGTGAAGTTCACCAGGGCCTTACTAGGGAATTCATAAAAATATACTATTTGATATATAATGATGATGAATGAGATGACTATGTATTTTTGAAATTTAAAGTAGTTTTCTGAGATTCCAAACTATCTATTGGTATTTCAGATTAGAGTAGTAAAGTCTGTAGCCATAAATTATATATTGTACTACAAATTTTCATTAGAGTTGCATATTTTAGCATTTGGAGTCATGTGGACTCCTATATGTGTTTCATAAGAATCTAAGTTTTATGAAACACACTGTTATTCCTTTCCCAATTTCTTCCCCTTCAAGGAATCCTTATGTCTAGCAACTGAAAAATGATTTATCCAGAATCATTACAGCTTGTCACAGGTCTGTTTAATGTTGTGGGGAGAAACATGACAGCACACAAATCTTGAAAATGTTTTTCTGGGAGGGGGTTTGCTTTCTTCTTTTTTCTTCTCCCTCTTTCATCAGGATTTTTGGTCTACACTTCAAATGAAACTTCAGAATTCCCCTTAATGTCCAGAACAATTGGAAAACAGAATTTGAAGAAAAGGACAATTCTGCTTCTGCTATGCCAGGCTCAAAAGCTCCACTAATACTATTCAGCATCTCCATGGTACATTGTGTGTACTTGCTGCTCTATAATCACTACTATGATCTCTAGCATCACAATGCTTTTTATCCCTGCTTACAGTTCAAGAACTTAGCAAACAAGATGCTAAACTAAAACTTGAGGCAAATGAATTTATTTTGCATGTGTATATATACTGTAACATTTGCACCTACAAATACGTATACCGAATATAGTTGGGCCTGGAGATAATTTATTTACTTTATCTGTGTCTAGTTTAATTTTTAGTCATTTAAAATTTAGTCATTGAGTATATATGTGAATGTAACACATATATTCTATCATGTATATATTTTATGGCTGCTGTATCTGTTAGATATTTTATATGTAGATTATGTAAGTTATAATAGAAGTATCACAGACAAATACAGTGAAAAAAGCCAAAGATTTTAATAGCATAGAGAAATGTTTACGCACAGTCCTTTCGGCATTATATATGTGCAATCAATACTTGCTGGGAGAGAAGTCCAGGTGGTGGGTAGCTCATATTTCCCAAAGCCACTAGTACTCACAGAAGAAAACTAAGGATGGTATCCAGACAGAATTTTCTGATCTGAAACCTGAAGAAATTTTTTTGTGAATTATCAAAAAGGTAATGAAATAGAGATAAAATAACACGTTTCTTTAAATTGTAATCTTGTTTGACCTTTTTAAAAATTTGTTTTATATACCAACCACAGTTCCTCTTCCCTCTCCTCCTCCCACTCTTCGATCTCTCTGAGCCCACTCCCATCCACTCCTCAGAAAGGGTAAGGCCTTCCATGGGGAGTCAACAAGGCCTGGCAAGTTCAGTTGAGACAGGACCAAGTCCCCAAACCCCTGCATTAAGGCTGAGCAAGGCATTCCACCACATGGAATGGGCTTCAAAAAGCCAGCTCATGCACCAGGGATAGATCCTGGTCCCACTACCAGGGATGGCACAAACAGACTAGGCTACAAAACTGTTGCCCACATGCACAGCTACTAGTTTGGTCCCATGCAGGCTCCCCAGCTGTCAGTCTAGAGCCCATGAGCTCCCACAAGTTTGGGTCATCTGTCTGTTTGGGTGTCCCTGTCATGATCTTGACCCCCCCTTGCTGCTGTAATCCCACTTCTCTCTCTTCGACTGGACTCCCTTAGCTTGGCCTGGTGTTTGGATGTGGCTCTCTACATCTGCTTCCATCAGTTTCGGGATGAAGGTTCTATGATGATAGGGTGTTCACCAGTCTGATTATGGGGGAAGGCCAGCTCAAGCACCCTCTCCTCTCCACTATAGTTGGGAGTCTTAGCTGGGATCATCCTTGTGGATTTCTGGGAATTTCCATTACTCACTCTCATGTGGGCTGTTTTTTTAGTGTTGATGATGGTTTCTTTCATTATTTGTGTGTTTGTTTTTTGAGATAGGATCTCCTTATTTGGTCCTGGCTGGCCTGAAGTCCACTGTGGAGACCAAGCTGGCTTTGCACTCACAGAGATCCACTTTCTCTTCCCCAGACTCCTGGATTAAAGGAATGTGCTATGAAGCTCATCTCTCGTGCTAGTTTCTTATTAGAAATTTCTTAAATTTCTAATAAATAAAGTCATAGAATCAAATGCTCATCTTTAGAGTAATAGGACTTTATTATAGTGAAAAGTTGTGAATTTCTGCAAGTATAGGCATCCTTGAGTCACACAGACACAGTTATAAAGATTTCATTGAGAATCAAATTGTGATGACTTAACATTTTTAAAAGCAAAGCATTCTTATTTACAGTTTCTCATTTGTGTTGCTTGATAAGCAAACATTCTTATAATTAATTTAGTTCACACAACTAAAGAAGATAAAGAAGGAAAAGTAACTCACTTAAACAGGAAAAATTATAACATCTTCAGAATGCTAACTGAGTGGTTTGTAAACTTCCCCACATGAGCACATCACCTGTCAAATGTAAATACAGATTAAATTAGCCACAAGGTGCAAATAAATATCAATCACAATAAAAATTAATTGAATGCTTCCATGCACTTGTTAAAATAAGCACCTACATGAGCTTTAATAACAGCACTTGGCCATATTGTTCAAAACTAGACAAAAACAAGTATCCATTAGTAATGTGGTGGGTATATACATTGTGTGCATTCACTCAGTAAAATCCAGTGTGGCACTAAATTTCATAAATTTGTGAAGCAATGGCTTCATAATGCATCATGACTGACTCCTTTTCATAATCATGATGTTAATGGGAAATAAAACCCGGACATACAAATGGAATCCTAGATGATCTCACTTATTTCAAGTTCAAAATAATACATTGCCAATATATGGAATAAAACAGAATAATGGATCTAGTGCTGGTTGTGTAGACTTTATTTATTTATTTATTTATTTATTTATTTATTTATTTTTATTTTACATACCAACCACAGTTCTCCTTCCCTGTCTTCCTCCTGCTCACCTCCTGTCTCCCATTTATCCCACCCCATCCACTCCTCAGAGAGGTTAAGACCTCCCATGGAGAGTCAACAAAATCTGGTATATTTAGTTGTGACAGGCCCAAGCCCCTCTCTGCTGCGTCAAGGCTGAGCAAGGTATCTCACCATAGGGAATGCCAAAAAGCCACTTCAGGCACCAGGGATAAATCCTGCTTCCACTGCCAGGCACCCCACAAACAGACTAAGCCACACAACTGCCACCCATATTCAGAGGACCTAGTTCAGTCCCGTGTCGGTTTCCCAGCCCTCAGTCCAGAGTCTGTGTGTTCGCACTAGCTTGGGTCAGCTGTCTCTGTGGATTTCCCCATCATGATCTTCACACCCTGCTCACACAATCCCTCCTTCCTTTTTTCAGCTGAACTCCAGGTGTTTGGTCCAGTTCCGAGCTGTGGATGTCTGTATATGCTTCTCTCAGTTACTGGATGAAGGCTCTATGATGACAATTACGGACGTCACCAATCTAATTAGAGGGCAAGGCCAGTTCAGGAGCCCTTTCCAATATTGCTCAGAGTCTTAGATGGGGTCATCCTTGTGGATTCCTGGGAATTTTCATAGCACCAGGTAACCAGTCCGTTGTGGCACACGCCTGTAATCCCAGCTCGAGAGGCAGAGTCAGGCAGATTTCAGTGAGTTTGAGGCCAGCCTGTTCTTCAAAGTGAGTTCCAGAACAGCCACGGCAGTTACACAGAGAAACCCTGTCTCAAGAAACTAAAACACAGGGTTGTGTACACTTTTATCTCAGCTACTTGGGAGGCTGTGGTGGAAAGCATTTAAGATCCACCTGAACTAAACAAGGAGTTGAGTGAATTCAAGGCTAGTGTGTACAAACTTGTGACACGCTGACTCAAGGCAAAAAGTAAAAAGGGGGCAGTGGATATGACTTAGTGGAAGTACTTGTCTAGCCTATGTGATCCTTATATAAGCAATCCTTCAATCGCCAGAGGATAAAGACAGAATGCTGATTCTCTTGATATAGTCAGTAATTAATGAAGAGGACAGAAAAAGATTTGTGGGATATATATTTTGTTAACATTATAACAGTATAAAACTTTATCAAGCTATACAAAAATTATATTTGTTCATTTGTAATTTATTTTTCTCTCATATATTATATCCTGGCTGTAGTTTCACCTCCCTCCACTCCTTCTAGTTCCTCCCCTACCTCCCCTCTCCCACAGATACAGTCCTACTTTGTTTCCTCTCAGAAAAGAACAGGCCTCTCAGGGATATTAACTGAACATTGCATAATACAAGTTACAGTAAGACTAGGCACAAATCCTCATATCAAGGCTGGGCAAGGCCACCCATTAGGAGGAAAGTGGTCCCGAGAGCAGGCAAAAGAGTCAGAGACAGGCCCCACTCCACTGTTTGGAGTTCCACAGGAACACCAACCTACACAACCACAACTTATTTTCATATACGTGCAATAATGTTTTTAAAATTATTTTAGAATATATTATTTTATTTTTATGTGTTTAAATGTTCTGTCTCCATGATAAATGTGCACTACATTTATGCCTGGATCTCTTTGGAAGTAGGAAAAAGGCACCCTTTACCGCAGAAATTAAGCTACAGGCAGTTATCAGCTACAGTGGATACTAGAAACAAAACTTTAGTCCTCTGTTAAAGCAATGCCTGTTCATAACTTCTGAAACATCTCTCCAATCATGGCTTTTAAATTATTCAAAAAAGGTACATTCTTTGTAGAATTATTTGCAGTAAATTTACTAAACAAGTGAAATGAAGCATAAAGAATAAAGCTTCCAGTGTGTGCAATGTTGCTGAATCATGTGATTTTACACAGTAGCTCTGATACCTCTCTTCTGATACTCTACTCATCATGTATATCTAACTACATCACTGATTCCTGGGGTTACCCTAAGAATTTCTCTTGGGTAAGAAATTGTTACAGACCATTGATAATGTTAGATTCCTGTGATGATGTCTCTACAAAAGTTAGCATCATATTAACTAATCTTTCCTGGGATATGTGTTAGAATTTTTCTACTGTGATTCAACCTTCCTGGTTCTGACTAGCGCTCTTCCCAAATCATCATACAAGTCTGAAGTTCCTCTCAAATTCTGTCCCATCCCTTCAAAGACCAAGATTGAGTATGGTGTGAATTCTAAGCTGATCATATTGTTTAAGTTTGAATATGAAAAAGACAAGAATAGAAGTTATTAGTTACCTTGTTTCATTATTGAAATGGAAAGTAATATATTTTCAGAGCTTTGACCATATTCATTTCCAAACAAATACAGAGCAGAGAAGGGAAATCAGTAGTGGTATTGTATAAAAAAACAAAAGAGAAATAAATAAAGACAAAGACTGTTTTTACTATAACTGGGGATTAATAGCTGGCTACCTTGTTACTCTTTTTCTCCTGCTGTGAAGTCAAATGCACACTTCTTATGTAACCAATACTGGTATCCCTGTCACAAGACTGCTTCTCTATGATCTGTCATTTGCAGGACCAAACAAGTATACTCTATACAAATACTGTTATGATTTGGATCTGAAATGTCCCACAACCTCCTCATGTATTGGAGACTTATGCCACCACTTGTGGGCACAAAGGGGTAAGAGATCAGGAGGACACAAACCTTACCAGTGGATTCATGTGTAGAGAACAACTCATAGCAGAGAAGGATTGTAGAGTATGCAGCTAGCTGGATGAAACTGACCTCTCAGAGTGTCTTTGAAGGATATACCGTTGTCGGTGGACCTTTCCCATTCTCTTGTGTTTCCTGGCTCTCATGAAGTGAGTAATTTTTTTTCTGTCATTGTTTTTCTACCTTGTCAAAGTTTAAAAGACACTGGAATCAGCCAACCATGGACAACATGTTCAAAATTAAAGCTTTTCTCCTTCTTTACATTATTTAACTACAATATCCTGTTACAATGATGAAAATCTAGCGCACACATGTAAAGTTTCATCCATCTGCTTATAATGTTTATGGATTTTGTTTATATGTGCAGACTTATTTTTAAATTTTACTCTTTTTTGATTTTGTTCTAATTTATGGGACATGTATAAAAATTTCTTTCTTTCTAATTAATCACAGAATAATATCTAGTTCACTATAGAGAAAGTTTCTTAAAACAATAAAAGGTTTCACCCTCAGCTCTTGGGTAGTCTGACATGAAAGTGTTTCATGAATGCTAACTACATGAATACATGTTCCTAATGTGCAGACCTCTCTGGGATGTGAGGAGTAAGTAAACATGTCACTCTGGCATCAGAAATGATGGAAAGTGTGGAGCATGGGAACAAGAACAGGGACATGGTGAAGTGCTGAGGTCAATATTCAACAACAAAGTGAAGATAGTCCTGATGATTTCCTTTTGCTCCAAGCTTACTTCTTCATGTCATTTAAAAAGTTTCTTTGCTATGAAAAGAGTGACAAACTTCCTTTGCACGTTTCTGGAATCAGTGAACAAACTGTGACCATTGTAAGCGGCTGTTTAGGAGTTCACATTGGAAAACACATTTCCTCTCTCATATCCGCTCGTGCTCTGGAATGCCTGATGTGAACACTGTTGATTTGCTGAGGCAGTGCAGCAGATGATCAGTGCACAGCAGCTGCATGTTTATGCCTAAACCACAGACAGGAGATGTGTCCATAAAATATGACAATGTGATTATCAAACTCTGAAATGAACAATGCAGTGTTAGCATGCTCAAAATTGGTTATGACAGACAAGCCATGAGCTCTGAATGCCAAAACTTTTAGAAGAAAATACCTAATGCCAATTTACAAAGCTTTGAATATTATTTTTAATTAAAATACTACATAAAATCTCCCATCTCCCCAAAATCCCCCATACCCCTTTCTCCCTCTTAAACTCATGACCATTTCCTTTCATTATTATTGTCAAACACACAAATACAGATACACACACACACACACACACACACACACACGTATAACATATATATATATATATATATATATATATATATATAGAGAGAGAGAGATGGAAAATACACAAAAACAACTTACTGAATCCATTTAGTGTTACTTACATACTTATGTTTTTAGGGATGACCATTTACTATTGGATAACTGTTTAGGGGATCATCCCTGAAGAAGGCTGTCCTGCTCTAAGCAGTCATTAATTTCTTATAGCTCTTCTTCTAGTGGTAAGGCCCATGGAATTTCCCTAGTCTATGCTGATATGTAATTGGTGTTCTCATTGTTTGGGTCTTACTGAGGCACCCATGCTGTTGAGATTTCATGAGTGTAACTTCCCTGTCACATTTAGAAGGTACAATCACACAGATGTCCTGAGCCTTTGTCACTTTTAATCTTTCTGCCTTATCTTCTAGATGTTTCCTGATCCTTAGGTACAGTAGTTGTGTTGTAAATATTCCAAATTGTGCTGGGCATTGCAGGTATTTGTTCTCAGCGTTTTGAGCAGCTGTGGTTTCTCTGCTGCATAAAGAAACTCCTAAATGATGGGGGGGGCTGTGAACATTACTATTTATGTGGGTGCAAGGATAAGTATTTAGCACAGTTAAATTAAACTTGTTTAGGAAAATGATAGTAGCAGTTTCTCCTCTAAGATTCATGAGCTTACTCAGTGGTTGGCTAGGTTTACAGTACCAGGCATAATTTTGTTCCTGTTAAGCAAGCCTTAAATCCTATTAGACTTCTGTCAGTTACTCTCAGATAGAAGCACCACTACTGTACCTTTTGGGACATCTTGACTTGCTAGTCATTGTTTTTGTTCATTAACATCACACTTGAGTAAGAATATTGACTGTTTCCTCCCTTGGAAGCCTGCCTCTGACCTTCCCATGCTATGAAAGATAGTCATCAGGGAAGAGACTTTTGCGTCATCAAGCTCAAGACCTAATGTCTGAAGTGCACAGTGTTATCAGCAATATGTCTTACCTTCAACTTTTGGGAAACAACCAAGGAAAATAGCAGAAGCTTATATTGTTTTGGGAGTCTCTTGTACTCCCCAGCCAACAACTTGAACACTAATTACTATTTACTTCCCATTAATCAACTGTCTTGCACTTCATTAGGATTTCAAGTCACAGGAAATGATAATTGAAAATTGTATCAAAAGGCTAAGTAGTGCATATATTCATATAGCCATATATAGTTCCATATCTCTATGCTATCTGCATTTTTTGTTGTTGTTCTGTACGTAAAGTAAAATTTAAACATGAATTGAAAAAAACTGAAATAAAAGACAATAAAATGTAATAAGTCATAATTTTAAGTGGAAGTCTAAAGAGCAATGATTGATCATGACATTCCCTGAGCATAATGAAAATAACATTTAGGGAAACAATTTAATAGTTTAATCTTCTAGCAAAACAACAATCTAACAGTTTATCAATGAAGGTTATAATAATGAATAAAAAACACTTAAATAGTCTAGTATGTAGTAAGTAATCAATAAATGCATGTTTATATTTTGATCATAATTAAAAAATAACCTTCACATAACAAATAATTAAAGGTGAAAGTTTACCGTTATATGCTTATAAGAAAGAAAAATCATTTATTACATCATTTTACATGGAGAAAAAAACAACATGCAATTCTTTTATTTGACCTTCATCTTAGCCTAACTGGTTTGTACTAAGTCCCCTCTATTTGACAGAAGACAAAGGAAAGATTTAATCATTTATCTGGGGGTAGATAATTTATCAGTGACATAAAATGTTATTAACTTAAGCAATCTGCCTGTAGAGTTGTGAGTTATATACAGCCTGGATATTAAGAAGCATGATAGTTTGATTCTTAAAAGTAAAAATATGCTGGGCAGTGGTGGCGCACGCCTTTAATCCCAGCACTCGGGAGGCAGAGCCAGGCGGATCTCTATGAGTTCGAGGCCAGCCTGGGCTAACAAGTGAGTTCCAGAAAAGGTGCAAAGCTACACAGAGAAACCCTGTCTCAAAAAACCAAAAAAAAAAAAAGTAAAAATATAATGGATTTTATAACAAGTCTTAGTAACCTAAGAGTAGTAAGTGGGGTTTCTATATGACCTCCGACATTCAAGTTCCCATTTCACATCTCTCCTTCACATGTTTTGAACACAGCTTGACATTCATCAGGTCCTACTTAGCATTCCATCTTTTGACAGTGGTAGATTTTGTGTATGATATGTTATAAATACCACTTTCCTTCTGTGTTTAATATCATCTGTGTTTTTAAAAGCCTAAGACGGGAAATGCAGGGACAGAATTTTGATTAAGAGCTGTTTGTCACCAGGAGGAGCTTTTAAGAGAAAGTGGAGAATGACTTCTAGTGTTTCAAAGAAGAAAAGAATGTTGTTAAATATGTATTTCCTTTCCTGTTTTCCTAATATATTTTCATTCATTCCTTCCCTTTCATATGTTATGTTCCTTTGGCATATATACCATCCTGTAAAACTACAGGTAGTTCAATTCTGCTGGTAGAAATTTATGTTCTACTTTTGTTGCTCCATACCTTTTGATATAGCATGAACTGTGCCCCCAGTTCCTCAAAATAGTAGCTTCTTCAGTAGCAATGATGTTGCAAATATAAATAGTTAGAGGTCACTCAACTGTATACCTTCACAGCTAGAGGAATAACATACTTAAGACTCAGTTGTTCTGTTACCTTGTATCATGTATATTGACTTGGGAAAGTATTAAAGTACCCAGAAGAAACAGAGTAACCTCAAATACCTCAACTTATTCTTACCCTTAATGCCCCTTTGTATCCTGAAAGGTAACAAAACCACAGATTTTTGAAATTAAGGCTAGTGTATTCAGAAGATACAGGATTCTGTCTACTGCAGGAGACACTGTCAACTCCACTTTCAACTTTGTAATGACTTCCACTTTTTAAAGTAGCAGGTTCATCTCATATCCCCACCTGTAATGCTCAAGGGTTCTAATTACTCTGTGTTCTAGCCAGCACTTGTTTATTACCAGTTGTTTTCATAATAGCCGTCCTAGTGCTTGGAAGTGCTATCTCACTGTGATTTTGATTTGCATTTCCTAATGACTGATGATGTTGACAGGCATTAATGTGTTCATTGGCTTTTTTTATACCTTTGATGAAGATGTGTCTATTCAAGTGTACAATGATGTGTGGTAATGATTTATTGATTACAGAATTATGGAACGGTCACAGTTTTCACAAATGGATAAGACAGTAAACATTTCAGTTTGATTCCTTTCATACTTAACAGTATGAGATTTATTTAAATATTAACGTACATAGATTTATGATATTGCTCTGAAAACTTATCAGACATCATTGCATCAGTAAACAGTAAAATACTATTCTAATTGTCATTTAATATTCATGTTAACTTCTTCTAGGTTTTAATTATTATGTTATATGAAAAATTAAAAAGATATGATATTTGTGTGTGTGCCTGTGGTCTTGTGAGCACAAGTGCACATGAAGCACTAGTGTATTTGTTTCAGAAGGATTTATTTCTGGATATAACAGTGTTTAGTAAAAGAGCCTGGCATCTGTTTAAAAATACATACCAACTCCATCTATTAAAAGTTGTGGTGAATCACAGTCTCATGATGCTTATTTGATAATAAACACTTGGATATCCTTAGACAAAATCTACCTATCAATGGAAAGAGCACCTATAAGACTAGATAAGGAAGCTAACCTGTAACATAAATTTTCTTTGCCTAATCTGAGGAAGGACAAAAAAAAAGACCATTTTATTCTGTTATATCATAGTTCTTTAACTATTTCTAATTTGAACTTCTTAAATTTATTGATATTTCTTTTAAAGACCTTTTATAGTTATGCTATTGGATTTTAGAGTTTATTTACTTTGGGAGAGGTTATACTTATTACAAAATTATGTAATGTAGTTTGAGATGGTTTGAATCTTTGATCATTCTGCCTCAAATTTCCCAGTTGCTGGGATTTCAGATGTATGCCACCATGCCTGGCTGAGTTACTAGACTTTCTTTGTGCCGAAATACTCTAAGTTAATGTTTTTCTTCACTATTTTCTAAGTTTTGTAACTGTCAAATATATAAAATGATGAACATGATAACATTCTTTATTGTATATATTAAAAATTAAAAGATGTTTATAAAGCTACAAACACAACACAGAGATAGAGTGTTTGTCTAGCATATGCATAAAAAGTATATATACATGTATATATATAATTATAAACTTTTAAAAATGACTACATATATAAAAGATGTTCAGTCTTGATATAGAAATTCTCTGCATAAAAAAATTTTAGGTTAACAGTAGGTCACATATGCAACAGAATATGCCATATAGCTAGTTGTTCATAAGGTTACTCAAGGCAGGTAGGTATAAGCATAGTCTATGATATCTATACGGCAGCAAAATCTAATAACATACTTTTAAAATTATAATCCTGTTATTGGGTGATAAACAATTCTAATTAACATGTGATAAACAATTTTTATTATTTCTATTACTATGTTTCTTTTAAAACCTACAATTATCCTTAATATCTCTCAGTTATCCTTACAGACTTCTGATATTTGTTATTATTTTGAAATTTTTTTCTAGCCTCAAAATGGATCCTTGTTTGGCATTTTGACTAAGATCAAGTATAGTATCTAATCTCAAATTTTATTTCAAAAAATTAAAATAGCATGATTATTTGTGTTTTTTAATTATTGGATACATGCGGGTGTCACTTTTCATATGGGGATTATTCTATGTGTATACTTAAGGCGATTGGAAAAGTTTTCTCTCCTTTGATTTTTGTTTTAAGTCTCTGATACATCATATTACTCAAACTGAATTTTCATTATTTCTGCTTTGCTTTTCCAGTCTAGCAAGGACTATATATCTAATTGTGCTGATTTCTGTAGCCATATTAATAACTGCTGCCACCATGTTCTCATTTCTCTTTTATTTTACAATTTCTTTGGCTATTCTCATTTGTGACTACTCTCACATAAACTTTAAGGCTTATGTTAAAGCATCAGCTTTCAAACCTCTAAAAATATTCAAATTTTTTGAGGTTCAATTGAATTTGTAACTCATCTAGGAAAAGGCTATGTGCTTCTCTTTCTATTTGTAATGGAGTCCATTTAGGATATATAGCTGAGTTCTAAAATACTACAGATATCTTAATAAGTATCTATATTTATAGAGTTCATAAATCTCCTAGATTTCCCCCCAGGTATTCCACTGTATTTGTTTGTGTATAAAATTTACATTTGTTCATAGTTTTCAAATTCAGTCATTAAGTTACCAATTTACAAAAACTATTAGTTATTCTGATAACACCTTCTACTTAATATTTAATCCTTTTATACAGAGAAAAATTATACATTATACTGATTTTTGTTTAAATGAAAATAGTATATGCATATTATTCTATTGAGGCCGTTCAGTTGAGAACAGATAATTTTTGATTTATCCTAGTAACTGATCAAATTTTATCATCATTTTAGTCTTTGAAATAAAAACAGCTTTACACTTTGTTGCTTGATATTGATGTCTTCTAAGTCTATAGGTGGTGATATGTAAGTCTGAATTTAAACAATTTAATTTTGTATCTACATGTCATTGTCATTTGAATGTGTGAGAAACCCCAAAGTACATTAACTGTGAGCACTATGAACTTAAAATCTTGCTCTCTTTTCTCATTTCTGTTCTTTGTTTGCTGTAGACTTTGTTGTTTTCTGCTTTGTTATCTCTTCTTTGTTGTTGTGAATGTTTTTATCAGAACTTACTTGAAAGACTACATTTTGGTAATTTTAGCTATTGTTATATTCATCTTTTGCTTGAGGGACCAGAAATGAATGTGTACACAAATGGGTCAATTAAGATATATTGTCTCAGGACACTTTGTCATAGAAAGTTATGGATTTTTCCCATGTCAAACTCCTGCAGCTACTAGTTTGGCTTAGACTGAGAACAAATGTTGAGCCTATAAGTGAATGAATACTGTACATGGATCTTTGTTTGGTTGCTGCCTGTTTATAGCCATGTGATTTTACTCATAAAATCAGGTTTATCTATGTTTTTTACTTCTATATCTCCTTACAGACCCCATGATACCCACGGTAAGTCTAGTTTTCCTAGATAAAAGTGTTCCAAAAATGAGACTGTTTCATATATATATATATATATATATATATACATTTTATTCAAATTTATTTGAGATTTGAAATTTTATTCAAATCTCAAGTGGCATGTAATTTTGACAGCATTAAACATATTCATATATATTATTAAACAGATAAAGTGAGACCCCTCACTTTATCTGATGTTAATTAGACCTGTATGTTAGTGGAAAGTATTTTTTAAACTTGATGTTATGAAGAAACATGGATATGTGAAATTTAATTTGACTGGCAGGAGAGGTAGTTTAGTGGTTAAGGGTACTAGCTATTCTCCCAGAACATTTGGGTTCTATTTCCCATTTTCACAGCCACCTGTAACTCCACTTCTAGGAAAACCAGTGCCATCTTTCAGCTTCCAAGAAATACCAACATGTGGTTGATGCACATTCATACAGGCAGCCAAACAACCCATACAGATAAAAAGTAAAACTAGCTGGGCAGTGGTGGCACATGCCTTTAATCCCAGCACTCAGGGGGCAGAGACAGGCAAATCTCCATGAGTTTGGGGCCAGCCTGGTCTACAGAACAAGATCTAAGACAGGCACCAAAACTATACAGAGAAACCCTGTCTCAAAAAAAAAGAAAGAAAAAACAAAAGTAAAACTATACAAATTATAATTCAACACTCTGTGTCTATGTGTTAGCTTATCTCCATTTTGTATACCCTAGAACCTATAGCCCCTCCAAAGATCTCTAGTTCTATATATAACATGACATTATTTTCCTAAAAATGTTGCAAAATAGAGGAAATTTTATTCAAATCTCAAGTGGCATATAATTTTGACAGCATTAAACATATTCATATATATTATTAAACATGTTAAACATATAAAATATACATATCATATAGTCTTTTATCATATCATTGACAACTATAGATTAATAAGTTTGCTCTTGCTGTGATGAAATATCTGAAACTACTAACTTAAAAGAAGGGAATTTTAATCTTGGTTTAAAGTTCCAAAGACTACAGTTCATAGTCTTTTGATCTTATTGTTTGTGACTGTAGTAAAGTCCATCATGGTCATGAGCAATGAGGATCAGGAGGCAGAATAATTCTGGAATCAAATATTTAACCTTCTCACAGGAATCATTTTTGAAGCTTCACCACCTTCAATAAACCCTTAAAACATGGATAGTTGAAGATCAATTCAAATCCAAACTGTACCACAATTCTAACTTTTTCCCCCAGAAAATTAAAGTCTTTACTTGTGAGTTTATGTTTCTATTTCTGTGTTAAATCCACTTCCTCCACTTGGTATATTCCTAACACAATCTTTCTTACCAGGGGAAATGTAACAACAGAAGTAAAAGTGGCCAGTATTGGAGATTGATTGTGCTATAGGAGCTAAGGAAGATTCTTTTATCTATTTGAATCATTTCTTTTTTTTCTGAGATTGTAATATAATAACATAATTTCCCCTTTCCATTCCCTTTCCTCTCCAATCCTCCAACATACATCTCCTTTACCTCCTTGTTCTCTTTCAAATTCATCACCTATTTTTCTACTAGTGGTTATATTTCTATTATATATATATATATATATATATATTATACATAGATAGATAGATGTAGATATAAAAAGATAGATAGATGATAGATAGATAGAAATTAATACAAGCTGCTACTTAGTCTATGTTACTTGTTTGTATATTTTTATATACAAGGCTGACCAGTTGGTAATGAATAACCAATTGCAGTGTTTTCTTGCTATTCTTTAGTTGCCTGTATTTCTTTGTTTAGAATTGAAGCCTTCTTGACTTTCTCTCATTCACTGTATCATGTATATTGTTGTTGTCCCTGTTCAGTTCATGTTTAAGCAGTCCTATTGGTGAGACTGTATGGGTTTAGCTTCTGTCATTCCTAGAAGACAAAAATCTCAAAGAATATTTTCTAGTCTTCTATCTCTTAAAATTCTTTGGCAATGTTTTCTGAGTCTTAACTGTAGAGTTGTGTTGTAGATGTATCCTTTGGGACTGAGCCCCACAATTGTGTACTTTTATTGATTGTGATATTCTCTATGGTTTTTGTTTGTTGCAAAGAGAAGTTTCCTTAATGAGGATTGAGGACTACACCCATGTGTGGGTGTAAGGGTAAATACTTGGGATGTAAGTAAGGATTATACTTGTTTAGTAAAGTGGTGATTGTAGGTTCTACTCCAAGATCCATGGCTTCACTAGCCCTGAGTAGCTGGCTATGCTTCTAACATCAGAAATCCTTTCCCTCATGTTGAATGAGTCTTAAATATGATCAGAGAGCTGTTGTTTACTGCAAAGGTATAGAAACCACTACTGCACCCTTAAGGATATGCTGGCCATTGTTCGGTTTCACAGGTATAATCGATATCATAGTAGGACTCTTGGTACACCCACTCTAGAAGACTGCATTGTGCCTTCAAACTCCTCAGGAAGACTTTCAGTTCACTTCCATCTCAGGGGCCTCTGAAGCCTGTGTTCGAAGTGCATGGTATCTTCAGCAATAGGGATTTATATTCCACATCTTGGGGACAACCAAAGGCAATAGAAATAGTCTGTAATGTTTTGGTAGTCTCTTGTACAATCCCAGCCAACAACTCAAAAGATGGCTTCACATGTTCGGTATTGTGGTTTGTTGTTAGATGATCTAAACTTATGAGAAGTATTATCAGAAAAAAATGGGTAATTTCCATTGAACTATATGTAGAGTTAATAGGTTGCCATAAAAATATGGAATTCTTTGTGAATTTGCAGGTTATCCCTACACAAGGCCAAACTAATCTTTTCTGTATTATTTCAAGTTTAGAATACATGCTGCCAAAGCAAGCATAGCTAATGAAGATACTTTAAATTTTATTTTAATTAATTATTTGCGAAGCCGGTGTATTCCTTCAGTGTATTTTGATCATAGTCATCCCACACTGCTTCTCCAACACTTACCAGCTCCACCTCTACCCACCACCCCTTCTAAGTTCCCTTGCCCCATTTTTTAAAGATAAATAGGCATTTTGTTTAACCAAATGCATCTGGGTATGAGGCCATCACTGGAGAGTAGTCTATGAATTGTTTTTTCAGAGAGTGGTGTCTATATGCAGCCTAGGAGGCATGGCACTCATTATGTAGTCAGACTGCTCTTAAATTGGCAGCCTTTTGCTCCCTGTTCCCTAGTACTGGGATCACAAGCCTGTACTGCCAATCCCAGCTCAACATTATTAATAAAGAAACTGTAATATGCTAGATATAGAAGAAAGAAATTTTAGACATCAGAAGTTTGTGAAGCAGTTGCCTGGGAAAAGGTTCAACTTTATGTTTTAAAGGTAAATATTTATTGAATGGTTGTTTTTGAGAAACTATTCTTATATATTTTCTTATTCTTTTTTTTTTTTTTTGATTTTTTGAGACAGGGTTTCTCTGTGTAGCTTTGCGCCTTTCCTGGGACTCACTTGGTAGCCCAGGCTGGCCTCGAACTCACAGAGATCCGCCTGGCTCTGCCTCCCGAGTGTTGGGATTAAAGGCGTGCGCCACCACCGCCTGGCTTCTTATTCTTATCATACAATTTCTTTGCTAATAGAAGTGCTAAGGATATCATTAAACTAGTAGCAAAACTCATAATTAGTGAGATGATCCTTTTCTAGAAGACTAACATTATTTATATAGAGAATAAACAACTCCCTCACTCAGTAATCAAGTACTTATTGAACATCTGCAAATGACTCTGATATAATTTATATACATGAAGAATAAATACACATTGTGTCTGTTGTCAAATATCTTACATGGGATACAACAAAGTATGAACGTAGGTGTGAAATTAATTATCATTTATGATAAATACTATGGAAGAAGAAAGTGAAGGCCTTTAGTTATCTTGGCTGCCACTTGAAGAAAGACATTATTCTCCATAAAGCTCTGTCATGATGAACAAGTTAATAAAATGCAAGGACAACAGGCACAGAGTTCTTGTTAATGATAAATGAAACCTAAGTACAGCTAGAGAATATAACACCAAAAATAATGAAATGTTGCATCATGAAATGGATTTTTAATCTTTTGTTATACCTGGTTAAACTAATTTTTCATTCAAAAATTACATTTTACTTTATAGCGGCATCTTTATAGCATTATTCCTCTGAGTAGTTATCATACTGATGGAATTCAAAGGACTATATCAAACTCCAACTGAACAATAGAATAGTATGTTCTTTATTACATTAAAGAACATACTATAGAAAAATCAAAGAGGACTGTGAATCATCAGAACTTTGGTTGAGGAAAAGCTTCAAAATTCCCAATTGTTTAATGTCATAATGCTTTGTGCCAGAACTGCAAAGGAAACCAATGTGCCACTACCCTTAAACAGCAGGTACAGGGGTACATATCATTTCTTCTCATCATTTCTGTAATGACAGAAACACCTTCTACTTAGGAACCCCTTTATTCTCCAGATGTTTGGCAAGAGTCTGTGAGTTTTCTTTCTGCTTAGTTAAAAAGAAAACCAATAGACTGATTTACAAATTAGTCAGTTTAGCTGATTTTTGATAGAGAAAGAAAAAGAGCATTTGGTCAGTCCTCAGGAGAGTACTTCCCAAATTTGTTCTTTCTACTCTAGTGAGAAAACATCTCATGTAGCAGTTTCCCAGAGCAAATAAATAAAAGATTGAAAGAATTTAGAAGAAAATTTAACTACTGTGAAGATGGGAATGAAATGGCAAGACTTTAGAGATCTAGTGAAATATAATTGTCATTGAAAATACATTCTGGGAATTCATTCATTATCTTCCATTATTAAGTTTAGATGTGATTCAAATTACTAACATGTGATTAGGAATACACAGAATGTATATGAAGCGCATGATATCAGAAACTAACTAGTACACAACAAGAAATATGAGTAAATTTGAGTATAAAATTTTGTAAAATGCGTAAAATTATTAACCAAATCATAAATACACAGTTATATAACATGTGCCTATCTTCTAGAGAGCCTCCTCTGTCTTTGTATGTGTCTGTCTCTTTCTGTTTCTCTCTGTGCCTTTTTGTCATCTGTCTGTCTGTCTTTCTGCCTTTTGTCACTTTCTTTCTCACATGTACATTTTGAGAAAACATTATGCAGATCAAGAATATGTCTTTATTTATTTTAGGACAGCACTGAGTGGGTGGGATTGACAGCCATAGAAACAGCATATCCTGATGTCTTAGTAAAGTTTGAAATGTTTAAACATTTGAGATGTGAGGTCTTCTCAGGATGAAACTGTAATTCACATTGGCAGCTGACAGCTTGTTGGCAGTTCACACTTGCTAAGTGCGCCTGACTCGTCATTCTATTTCCACAGTTCCTTACCTGCCACATTGCCAGTGGCCTTCCTTCACTTTCACAGAGAATGTCTATTTTCAAATCTCATCCTCACGCAGATAGAAAGTGACTGAATGGTGAAAGGCTACATAATCAGTCTCTGTGATGATGCCAGGTCTCTACTCTAGGTATCAAAATATCATGAATGAAAAATATTGAGGGGGAACAAACAAAATCAGAAATTTTTCAAGTTTTGTCTAGCACTGAGTGGACATTGAAAAAAATCAGGTACTTGCTTAAAATATGTAGTTCTCTCATTTTTTCTTAAAAATCTTCTCTTCTACAATAAATACAATAAAGAAAAAATATACAAAGATATATAAAGTTGTAAGTATTCCTGATTCTTATCTGGCTATAATGTTAGACTTCCTATGTATTCTGAGAGCATTTTCACATGACCACAAGGACAGACAAGCTCAAGAGAATCCCCCTATCCTTGAAATGACATTGCTAGCAAAGCTACACATAGTGCCTGTAAGTGTAAGCTAGATTATGAAGACTCATATAACACCAAGCAACAAAAGGCTTAGAGACAAAAGCAAATGTCAGATGTCCTTTGGGTCACAGTACAGAGAAGAGATTTGGTTCCTTCACAACACAAACTGCAAAAGTTCTCAAACTTGGCTGATGCTATAGAAGGCAGCTTGAATAGTTGGAGGATATAAAATGACTACAGGTGCCAAAAAGAATGGTATACCCTGCACTTCAGAAAAGTTGAAAGATGTAGCAAGGATAATGAAAGATCAAATAAGCATTCCAGAGAGTTAATGTGTGAACATACTTTTTCAACATTGGTAAATCCTTAAAACTATTCCTACAAATTACAATGTGCCTGGCAATCATAAAATTAGAAGGAGAGGCTATAAATATTATTTTCATGTCATCAGTACATGTGTTCTTAAGTCTTCTTGATTTGCAGTAGAAACGTCTCAACTGTTGTAAAGATACTGGTTGAAAACTTGTAAGGGTAGTGAACTGCTATTTCTATTATCTTTAAGAAAACGAAAAAAAAGAAAAGTAAAATAAATTACTTGTTTAAGAAGCTATTGTTTTAAAAGTGAGTTTACAGTTTCTAAATCAAAAGTTAATGTCAAAATAGATAACTATGTTTGCATTCAACATGCCAGAGAGTATTCACATTGTAATATGAAGTAATCGCTTCCTATCAGTGATATTTCAAGTATTAAATTTTGTAGCAGGAATCTTAAAAGTTCTTATTAATAAAATCAAACCTGAGGCGAGTTATTGGGGTCCATGCTGGTAGATCAGAGAGACAGAACAAGCCACAGCTATCTCACCTCGCCGGATCCTCAGCTGGTCTTGTCTCCTCAGACTGGAGGCCTCTGAGTCCTCATCCGGAATGGGTCTCAGCTGAATTACTGCTCAAAAGCCTGAATGCTTAACCAGCCAAAATCTGAACCAGCCAAATGCCCCTAGTTTCTGGTGCTCACGCCTTATATATCTTTCTGTTTTCTACCACTACTCCCTGGGATTAAAGGCTGGCTTTCTGGGATTAAAGGTGTGTGTCACCATGCTTGGCTATTTCCAATGTGGCCTTGAACTCACAGAGATCCAGAGGGATTTCTATCTCTGGAATGCTAGGATTAAAGGTGTGAGTGCCACCATTTTCTAGCCTTTGTATCTAGTGGCTGTCTGTTCTCTGACCCCAGATAAATTTATTAGAGTACACAATATTTTGGGGAACACAATACCACCACAAAATTTTCTTAAAGATATAAAGAATTTTCATAAAAATAGTAAGACATATTCAGCAATATTCACAGCAGAAATCTTTGGGGTCTGTGATGGTTTTAATGTAATATCTTCTATATTCTTTGGCAACTAAATATGTGTTCCCTGGTTGGTGGCACTGTTTTGTAAAGCTTAGGATCTATAGCTTTGCTGAAGGACATGTGTCACTGGGGGTGATTTTGAAGGTTTCCAAAGCCTCCCTCAACCCCCACTTTACTCTCTGTTTTCTGTTTGCAGTTCAGGATTTGAGCAGTTCCTGCTGCAATACCAGATGCTTGCTGCCAGGCTTCCCTCTAACGATAGTGGTGGATTCTTATCCCACTGAAATGGGAACTTCTCCTTGTCTAAGTTGCTCTGGTCATGGTGTTTTATCATAGCAACAAAAAGTAACCAAAACAGAACTGATATTTTGTCACTGTGGGAAAAAGACATTGTAGTGTTTTATAAACTATATTATTAGCTCAGAGTTCAGTATTTAAAATGAAACATACAATGTCTCTATCAATAAATAATTCATCACTATCAAAAGTCATTTCATTAAAATTGAAACAGAGTATTATCAAAAGAACAATATCAAAAAGTATTTTCATTGTAAAGATTAAAAGCTGAGCTGAGAGAAGAGTTAATTTAGCTTATTTCAACACACAAAAAGAAATTCAAAACAAAAAGCTACACTTGTTTGAAAATAAAAGTCTAAGAATTACTTCAAGCAGGCAATAAAAATTATACAAAATTCCAGCTAAATGTTATTAACATTGAGAAAGAAGATGAAAGGAAAAAGCAAGAATTCTAGAACAGATCACAACATGTCAGTTATTAAAAGATGAAGAGGAACAAGAAGATGGAAACCTTTCTAGGCTCTTATTACTTACAAAACATAAGATATAGACATTTTAAAACCGTTTATCACAGAGAGGTTTTAGGATGCACAGCAATCTCAGGATCTAAAAATATTTCCTTGTGGGATTAAATAGAATTATGCAGTTTTGTCCTTAATTCCTTTTTTATATATCTACTTTTGCAGAAATTCTCAATGACAGGTATGGAAATAGATGTACACATACATGAAGTATACATAACACTGTAGTTATAAGTATTGAAACCATAAACAATAGTGGGAAAGGCATGGGATAAAATAGTACAGAAAAACTAAGACATAAGAAAGATTTAACACAGAGGGAAATTTAAACTATCTGATGCTAGAAATATTGACAGCTATTCAATAAATTACCTAATGTCTTAATTAGGCTTTCTATTGTTGTAAAGAGGTACCATGAGGACAGCAATCCTTCTGAAGGAAAAACACTGAATAGGGCTTACATTTTCAGAGGTTTAGTCCATTATCACCATGGAATGACATGATAGTGTGCAGGGAAACATGCTGCTGGAGAAGTAGGCAGTGCCCTATATCTTGACTTGCAAGCAACAGGAATTGGTCTGAGACACTGGACATAGCTTGAGCATATATGAGACCTCAAAGCCTACCTCCACAGTGGCACATGTCCTCCAACAAGGCCACACCCACTCCAACAAAGCCACACCTCCTAATGGTGCCACTTACTTTGGGGACCATTTTCTTTCAAACCATCACATTCCACTCCCTAGTCCCAAAATGCTTGTAGCCATATCATAGTGCAAAATGTACTGTTTAAATTCAAGCATTCTCATAGTCTATCACAGTCTTAACAATGTTTAAAAGTCTAAAGTCCAAAGTCTCTTCTGGGATTCATGCCATCTGTTCACTACAATTCCCTATAAAATCAAAATCAAAATGTGATATGTTGTGTAACCCAATAAAGCTTACCTGGGGATCAGAGGACAGAGCCAGGCACTAAATTAGACACAGATGTCATGCAGGGGTGGCAAATGTCTTTAATCCTCTCACTAGGAAGGTGGAGATCCATCTGGATCTCTGTGTGTTCAAGGCCACACTGGACTACATGAGAGAACTAGAACCAGGCAGTGGTGACACAAGCCTCTAACCCCAGGAAGTAACATGGCAGGGGACAGAAAGGTATACAAAGTGTGAGGAAACAGGAACTCGCTCTCTTGAGGCTGAGGACTTCACAGAGGTAAGCTAATGGCTGGCTCTTCTGCTTTGCTGATCTTTCAACTTTCACCCCAGTATCTGTTTCTGGGTTGTTTTTTGTTTGTTTGTTTGTTTTGTTTTGTTTTGTTTGAGACAGAGTTTCTCTGTGTAGCTTTCTGCCTTTCCTGGAACTCGCTTGGAGACCAGGCTGGCCTCCAACTCACAGAGATCTGCCTGCTTCTGCCTCCTGAGCGCTGGGATTAAAGGAGTGCACCACCACCACACAGTGGTTCTGGTTTTTTTTATTATAAGACCTTTAAAGATTCATGTTCCAAAAAAATACATACTGCCCATACTATTCCAAAAAAGCAGGGAAAAGGAGAATAGTGGGGAAATACTGGAAAAAAGGAAGACTGAAAACCAGCTGGACAAACTTCAAACTCTGCAACTCCATGTCTAATGTCAAAGCACTATTCAGTTTTCCAACTCTGGTCAGCTTTGTTGACTACAACACACTTCTTATGCTGATTCTATGTTCTGTTAGCAGCTCTCCTTAGCAGGTAACTCACAGCTCTGTCATCTCCAATATCTTGAGATCTCTAAGGCAATCGAGGCTTCACCTTCACAGCTTCATGCAATGGCTTTTGTAGGCCTCCATTCAGGGACACCCCTGACACATAATTGGCCTCATAGGCTTTCCATAGTCATGGAGGGAGATACCATAATGCCCTTCTTCTATCCTTGACTCTAAAATGAGACCATGCATCCAAAGCTGCCAATTCTGCTACTTGTTGGAGTTGGAACAGGGCCCCCTCATTAAATTACATCTTCACCAAATTTTTGTTTTCAGTAGTTTCCTTCACTGTCTACACTTGGCTGTTCTCTGATTTGCTGTGTAGAGAAGGCTGGCCTTAAGCTCAGAAAACTGCAAGCCTCTTCATTCAAAGTGATGAGATCAAAGGTTTGTACCATTAAACCCTGTCCAATGATTCTTTAATTGCTTTTCACAAATTGGAAGCTTAGTTGGGTGGTATCTTGCCCTAAAGTCATCACTCTCTTTATTCCATTTCTTCCCCTCCCTTTTTTTTTTTCCCGAGACAGAGTTTCTCAGTGTCTGTCTGGGAGCTCGCTCTGTAGACCAGGCTGGCCTCAAACTCACAGAGATCTGCCCTGCTCTGCCTCCCGAGTACTGGAATTAGAGGCATGTGCAACCACTGCCCGGCTTATTCCATTTTTTAATATGTTTATCTCCTTAAACACAGCACTTCCTTATGATGCCTTTCTCCTTAAATTTTACATTTTGTAATTTGCCTGCTCAATGTGCTCTTTTTCATAATAAATCTCCACTAGATTTACCACTAATAACCACACAACAGAGTCTATAGTAGGCTGTTTTGAGATTTATTCTGTCATCAGAATTAATCTAAAACTCTTCACTTTAGCCTTAGGAGGACTCTTTGGACAAGGATAAAAATAGCTACTTTTTTTTTTTTTTAACCAAATATCACAAGAATGATCTAGGCAACATACTAAATTTCTTCTCTAAAGCCTCCTGAACCAGGCTTCTCACAGTTCAAATCATTCTCAGCATCATTGTCTTCCATGCTCTTACTAGTATGGCCCGTTAAAAGGTGCTTAAAGCATTCCACTGCTTTCCTAACCCAAAGTACCAAAGTCCATATTCCTTCAAACAAAAGAACAGCCAAGCCTTTCACAGCAATATTCTAGGACCTAGATCAACTCTTCTCTTAAACAGGGTTTCTATTATTATGAAAAAACACTATGATGGTGTCAACTCTTAGAAAGCAAAGCATTTAATAGGGTACCTTACAGTTTCAGAGGTTTAGCCCATTGTCATCATGGTGAGATATGGTGTCATGTAGGCAAATATTGTGCTGGAGCTGAGAGTACTACATCTTGACTTGCAAGCAACAGGAAGTGGTCTGAGACACTGGATGAGGCTTGAGAATATATGAGACCTCAAAGCATGCCTTACAGTGACACACTTCTTCCAGCAAGTCCACACCCACTCCAACAAAGCCATTCTTCCTAATAGTGCCACTCCCTTTGGGGGCTATTTTCTTTTAAACCACAACACCTACTAAACATTAAGCATCAGGATTTGAACAAATGTTTGACATATTTCACTGGTGAAAAAAAATCACAAAGTATCTTGCGTTTAGTATTTGAAGGGTACTAAGCAAGGAATTTCAGTGAGAGAATCCAAATTCTTTAAATGACCACTGATTTCAAGGCCAACTCACAAGAAAGGAGGGGAAAAAAGCTATTTCTTCCTTTTTCTTTAGAAACATTTTTTTTGTTGTTGTCCAATCGCTTAAGGATTTTGAATCTCATCTAGATTCTTCATAAAAGAAACATGATAGTTATCTTTCTGAGTCTACCTTATTTCAATTAACAAGGTGATTATCAGTTCCCTTTATATTCTGGCAAAGACAATATTTCATGCTTTATAGCTTAATGATACTTCCTAAACATTTTTATGTACTCATCCTTTGATGGGTACCTATGATGATTCTGTAACTTGGATATTGTGAATAATAATACTGCAATATATGTGGATGTGCAGGCATCTCTGATGCATTTTTACTTTATTTCCTCTGATACATAGTCAGATTTGGGACAAAGAGATCACATGACAGTTATTTAGTAACCTTCATACTGATTTCTATAATGGCTGGATTCATTGATATCTTGTCAATAGTATATGGATGTTCTTCCTCGCATATTTTTACCAACATTTTTATTTGTTTGTTTATTTTCATGATGATAGTCATTTGAACCAGGGTGAGATAGAATATCAATTTGGTTTTCATATCTATTTTTTGATTGTTAAGGATATTGGACAATTTTCACATATATATTGACCTTTTGTGAACTATATTTCTTTTAGAAAAATTGCTCATTTGTCCACTTATGATTAGATTGTTTGTTGGTATTTAATTCTTTGAATTTTATCTATGTATATTCTGGATCATTATAGGATGAGTGAGTGAAAAGGTTTTGTGCCATTCTTCTGCTGTAGAGTGATGACTCTATTAGTGGTTTTCTTTATCGAGTTTAAAGACTTTATCTGATGTAATGTCAACTCCACTATGAGCTACTGAACATGTGAACTATTTCAAAGAAAAAATACAGAATTATGGGCCTATGACAGGATCTGACATATTTACCTAGTTTGCTAATAGTACTCAGAAAGTTTCATACACTAGTTTGTAATCTTCAATCATTTTAATTGTTTTTTGTAGAGTGAGGAAGGGGGTTTTAAACTCATCCTTGTTTTTACATAATCTCATATGTATATACAGTTTCTCTAACATTATTGATTGAAGAGCATATGTTTCTTCAAACATTTCTTTGGGTCTTTTAATGAGAATCAGATAGTTAAATAGGTATGGATTTGTTTTCAAGAAAACTTTACATTGTTTTGTCAATCTCCATTTCTGTTTATGTATTAGTACATTCAGAGAATAAAATAGGAAAATCAGTACCACTCACTACAGCTTCAAACATATCTTGGAATAAATTTAACCAAGGAAATTAAAGACTTGTATCACCACTCCTGATTTTAGTTATACTTTAGAGCTATAGAAATAAAAAAAAAGCATGATATCAGTGTAAAGACAGATATTTTGATCAATGGAATGAAAGTGAGGACTGAGATATATATCCACATACCTGCTGGTCCTGCAGCTGCTCGACCTCAAGTAAACACACAGAGGCTTATATTGTTTATGAACTGTATGGCCATTATCTCAAGCTTATTACTGACTAGCTCTTACACTTACATTAACCCATAATTCTTATTTATGTTTAGTTATGTGGCTTGGTGCCTTTTTTCAATTCTGCCTTCACATCTTGCTTCCTCTGTGTCTGGCTGGTGACTCCTGACTCAGCCTTCCTCTTCCCAGCATTCTCATTGTCTGCTTATCCCATCCATAATTCCTGCTTGGCTACTGGCCAATCAGCATTTTATTTATCAACCAATCAGAGCATCACACATTCACAGCATACAGAATGACATTCCACAGCACCCCATGTCCCTCTTCTTAGGCTCTATAGTTTTAAATTTTCATTACAAGACATATTTGTTGAAAGTCCAACTTTGGCCAAATTCACAGGTCAATATATAAGACAAGTTAGTTTGTTTTATTCTTATATGATCATTAATCTTCATGAAGAAATTTTGATATGTAATTTAGTCATAAAAAAATTAGTATAGATCACTTTTTATAAAAAATATACTTGCAATTGAGCTTATTTTTTGGTCATCTATATGCTTGAAATATATCACTGTGATTTTCTTTCTCAATATTGCACAAAGCACATTTACACAGAGTTAACAAGAATGCTCTATTTCTGTAGCATATGCTCAGTATGATGTGATTTTCCTCAAGGGTGAAATGTCAATGTAGCAGAGAAACATTTTTCAAAAACAAAAGCTGAACTTTATTTTCACTGGGTAGACAAAAATATTACAGGAGTTTCAGGAAAGGCTGATAAATTGAGTCATTAGGGAGAGAAAAAATAGATCATTTTCATCAGTAACCAGTCTTTCACATTCTTCATCTCCTGGTTGTAATAAAACAACTTTTTTGATTGAAAATTTGATATGCTTATGATTAGGGTCCATAAAAAATTATGTTAAGATCCCAAAGTGTTTTTCAAGAATAAATAAGAGAAAGGTCCACATTTAAAAACCAGAGAGAATATATAATACTTCACATAGGAACTTTTATGATTTACATTAATTCTTATCTATGTATATATATGAAAACATGTAATTATTACAAACATGCAATTAAATATATAATGAATATATAACATGTTGATGCATCATTATACAAATATAAGTACTTATGTTTTAATATACATAGTTTCATTTACAGAATTCCATTATAACACAAAAATCTCTTCAACGAGTCAGTCAAATTTGCATAAGCATTTACATAATCATATGAATAATTGCTCATTGTTTTGGCATATGCATGTTGAGAAAAGTAATCTTCTTTACATACAATACATTCTGATCATGATTTCCACTCCCCCACTCCTTCTAGATCCTTCCCACAGAGATTAACTGAGGAGAAAAACCTACCTGAATTCTGGTAGCACCTTCTCATGGGCTAGGATTTTGCATAAAATACAAAAGGAAAGGGAGAAATTATGATGTAAAGAAATAAAATGAAGAAAAATTTATTGAGTTCCCTTATCTTTTGAATTAATTTCTCTTTTGTCAAAGTTAAAATGAATTTATTGAAATATAAGTCTATTCCAGGCTATTAAATGTATCCTTCAGCATTTTATTCTTCATTTTTCAACCTGAAATGTTTTCTTTTATCAAAGAACAATTTATTATCCAAATACACATACTTTCTAAATTACTACATATAATAGATTCTAAAACCATTTCTCTAACCTTGAGATTTGGTAAATAATTTCATGAGCCTACTTTCTGAAAATAGTGTGATGAGCCACCAAACAGACTGAATGAGAAGAACAATTGCAGTCAATTATAATTTCAATAAGATATGAGGGAAAGCATTATTGCAAAGAATCAAATTTGGGTTACTACAATAGAAATTATTTTCTAATTGAATTCATTTTACTACTTTTGGGTTATCAATTATTTTTATTAAACTTACAGAAGAAATAATCCTTTTATAAGTTTAGTAAGAGATATTAATTGCTGGGCGGTGGTGGTGCACGCCTTTAACCCCAGCACTCCGGAGGCAGACCCAGGCAGATCTCTGTGAGTTTGAGGCCAGCCTGGTCTACAGAGCAAGATCCAGGATAGACACCAAAACCATACAGAGAAACCCTGTCTTGAGATCCTAGCTGGATCAAGAAAAGAGAGGGAGAACAAGGAATAGGAGACCATGGTAATTGAAGACCACATGAGAAAAGGAAGAAACAAAGAGCTAAAGAGGCCCACAGAAATCCACAAAGATATCCCCACAAAAGACTGCTGGCAATGGTCTAAAGACAGCCGGGACTGACCTACTCTGGTGATGGGATGGCCAAATACCCTAATAGCTGTGCCATAAACCCCATCCAAGGACTGAGGAATCTGGATGCAGACATCCATGGGTAGGCCCCTGGTGGAGCACTGGGAGTCTAATTAGTGAGAAGGAGGAGGGTTTATATGAGCGAGAATTGTTGAAACCAAGGTTGGATAAAGCACAGGGACAAATAACCAAATGAATGGAAACACATGAACTATGTACCAAAGGCTGAGGGGCCCCTAACTGGATCAGGCCCTCTGAATAGGTGAGACAGTTGATTGACTTGATCTGTTTGGGAGGCATCTAGGCAGTAGTACCAGGTCCTGGGCTCATTGCATGAGTTAGCTATTTGAAACCTGGGACTTATGCAGGGACACTTGACTCAATCTGGGAGGAGGGGACTGTACCTGCCTGGACTGGGTCTATCAGGTCGATCCCAGTCCTCGGGGGCGACCTTGATCTGGAGGAGGTGGGAAGAGGGGGTTTGCTGGGGGGAAAGGGAGGGGGGCAGGAGGGGAGAGAACAAGGGAATCTGTGGCTATTATGCAGAACTGAATAGTATTGTAAAATAAATAACAAAAAATGAAAGAAAAACAAACAAACAAACAAACAAACAAAAAAGAAATATTAATCACCCTTAATTTTTCCCTTAAAAATAAGATGCACCTGACTTCCCTTCTCGACCAGAGGTGAGTATCCGGGCCCAACCCGGACCCCATCCTGGGCACCAGCCACTCTGGGAAGACCTGCCCAAATGGACCCAGGTTCTGGCCACCCGGCAGGTCCCCTTCTAGCCCCACTGGGAGGGATCCCCTTTTCCAAGCCCCCCGGCAGCCCCTGCAATCTCCGCGCCTTGCCCCCACACCCATCTGCCTGAGAACCCAGCCACCTCCTGAGACTTAGAGGCTGGCCCCCAGCTCCCATCCTGCTCCCGACTTCCCTTCTGGACCAGAGACTTCCGGTCTAGATAAGAGCTTCCTGCCCCGGAGTTCCCATTTGGACAAGAGAGAGAGACTTCCTGAATCTGTCAGCTCTTTCTGAACCAAGTACACTGATAAGACCAAGAAGGAACCACAAGGAGATGGGCAGACATCAAGGCAGAAGTACATACAACAAAATGAAGAGCAATACAGCATCACCAGAACCTAGCCCGCCTCCAACATCTAGACCCCCGAACATCAAAAATTGGAAGAAGCAGAAGAAAGTAGCCTTGTGAGTAACATCATGAAGAAGGTAGAGGCTTGTGTAGAGCTAAAGACAAGAAAATTGGAAGAACGCTGTAAACATCTAGAGGAAAGGGCAAACAAATTAGAAGAAAACAATAAAGTCCTGCAAGAAAACAATAAAGTACAGAAAGAAAACAATAAAGTACTGGAAGAAAACAATAAAGTACTTAAAGAAAATCATGAAAAAGCAATGAAACAAGTAAAGGAAACAGTCCAAGACCTGAAAAGGGAAATTGAAAAAATAAAGAAGACACAAACAGAGGGAATGCTGGAAATAGAAAACCTGAGTAAAAGATCGGGAACTTCTGATGCAAGTATAACCAGCAGAATGCAAGAGATGGAAGAGAGGATCTCTGGCATTGAAGATACAGTAGAAGAAATAGTTTCATCAGTCGAAGGAAACACTAAAGCCAATAAAGTCATGAACCAAAATGTCCAAGAAATTTGAGACACAGTGAAAAGACCAAACCTACGAATTATAGGGATAGAAGAAGGTAAACAATACCAACTCAAAGGCACAGAAAATATATTCAACAAAATTATAGAAGAAAACTTTTCCAACTTAAAGAAGGAAATGCCTATGAAGACACAAGAAGCCTATAGAACACCAAACAGACTAGATCCCCCAAAAAAGTCCCCTCAACACATAATAATTAAACAACTAAATGTACAGAATAAAGAAAGAATATTAAGAGCAGCAAAGGAAAAAGGCCAAGTGACCTATAAATGAAAACCCATCAAAATAACACCCGATTTCTCAATGGAGACTTTGAAAGCCAGAATGACCTCGACAGATGTAATGCAGACACCAAGAGACCATGGATGTCAGCCCAGACTAATATACCCAGCAAAACTTTCAATCATCATAGATGGAAGGAACAAGACATTCTAAGACAAAGCCAGATTTAAACAATACCTCTCCACAAACCCAGCCCTACAGAAAGCACTAGAAAGAAAATTCCAACCGAAGGAAGTCAGATACACACTCGAAAACACAGGCAATAGATAAAGCCACAACAGTAAACCACAAAGAAGAGAAGTACACACACACTACCACCAAAAATAACAGGAATGAACAATCACTGGTTGTTAATATACCTTAATATCAACGGACTTAATTCACCTATAAATAGACATAGGCTTACAGAATGGGTACGAAAGCAGGACTCATCTTTCTGCTGCATACAAGAAACACATCTCAAATTCAAAGACAGACACGACCTAAGAATAAAAGACTGGGAAAAGACTTTCCAATCAAATGGTCTTAAGAAACAAGCGGGTGTAGCCATCCTGATATCCAACAAAATAGACTTCAAACTAAAATCAATCAAAAGCGATCAAGAAGGGCATTACCTCCTCATCACAGGAATGATCCACCAAGATGAAGTTTCAATTCTGAACATTTATGCCCCAAACACAAGGGCACCCTCATATGTAAAAGAAACATTACTAAAGCTTAAACCATATATAAAACCCCACACATTAATAGTGGGAGATCTCAACACCCCACTTTCACCACTGGACAGATCTCCCAAATCGAAACTTAACAGAGAAATAAAGGACTTAACTGATGTCATGACCCAATTGGACCTAATAGATATCTAAAGAACATTCAATCCTAACAAGAAAGAATATACCTTCTTCTCAGCACCCCATGGAACTTTCTCTAAAATCGGCCACATACTTGGCCACAAAGCAAATCTCAACAGATACAAAACAATTGGAATAACCTCCTGTGTTCTATCAGACCACCATGGTTTAAAGTTAGATTTCAACAACAACAAAAACTACAGAAAACCTACAATCTCATGGAAACTGAATAATGCTCAACTGAATCACCAATGGGTTAAGGAAGAAATAAAGAAAGAAATTAAAGACTTCCTAGAGATCAATGAAAATGAAGACATCACATACCCAAACTTATGGGACACTATGAAAGCAGTACTAAGAGGGAAATTCATAGCACTAAATGCCCACATAAAGAAGTTGGAGAAATCCCACACAAGTGACTTAACAGCACACCTGAAAACTCTAGAACAAGAAGAAGCAAAGTCTCCCAGGAAGAATAGATGCCAGGAAATTATCAAAGTGAGAGGTGAAATTAATAAATTAGATACTAAGAGAATAATACAAAAAATTAATGAAACAAAGAGTTGGTTCTTTGAGAAAATCAACAAGATAGACAAGCCCTTATCCAAACTAACCAAAAGACAGAGAGAGAAAATTCAAATCAACAAAATCAGAAATGAAAAGGGGGACATAACAACAGACATTGAGGAAATCCTGAGAATTATAAGGTCATATTTCAAAAACCTCTACTCCACAAAACTGAAAAACCTAAAAGAAATGGACATTTTTCTGGATAGGTACCACATACCTAAGTTAAATCAAGACCAGATAAACTATTTAAATATTCCAATAACCCCTAAGGAAATAGAAACAGTCATTAAAAGTCTCCCAACCAAAAAAAGCACAGGAACAGATGGCTTCAGCGCAGAATTCTACCAGATCTTCAAAGAAGAGTTAATACCAATACTCTCTTAATTGTTCCACATGATAGAAACAGAAGGAACATTACCAAACTCCTTCTATGAGGCTACAATTACCCTGATTCCTAAACCAAACAAGGATGCAACAAAGAAAGAGAACTACAGACCGATCTCCCTCATGAACATTGATGCAAAAATACTCAATAAAATACTGGCAAACAGACTCCAAGAACACATCAGAACAATTATCCACCATGATCAAGTAGGCTTCATCCTAGGGATGCAAGGGTGGTTCAACATATGAAATTCCGTCAATGAAATATACCATATAAACAAACTCAAAGAAAAAAACCACATCATCATCTCACTAGATGCAGAAAAGGCATTTGACAAAATCCAACACCCCTTCATGATAAAAGTCTTGTAGCAATCAGGAATACAGGGAACATAGCTAAACATAATAAAGGCAATTTACAGCAAGCCAACAGCCAACATCAAATTAAATGGAGAGAAACTCAAAGCAATTCCACTAAAATCAGGAACGAGGCAAGGCTGTCCACTCTCCCCATACTTATTTAATATAGTACTTGAAGTTCTAGCCAGAGCAATAAGGCAACATAAGGAGATTAAAGGGATACAAATTGGAAAGGAAGAAGTCAAGCTTTCCCTATTTGCAGATGACATGATAGTATACTTGAGTGACCACAAAGATTCCACCCAGGAATTGATAAAGCTTGTAAACACCTTCAGCAACATAGCAGGATACAAGATCAACTCAAAAAAATCAGTAGGCCTCCTATATACAATGGACAAAGAAGCTGAGAAGGCAATTAGAGATAAATCACCCTTTACAATAGCCACAAATAACATAAAATACCTTGGGGTAACACTAACCAAGCAAGTGAAGGACTTATATGACAAGAACTTTAAGTCCCTGAAAAAAGAAATTGAAGAAGATGTCAGAAAATGGAAAGATCTCCCATGCTCATGGATAGGCAGGGTTAACAGAGTAAAAATGGCAATCTTACCAAAAGCAATCTACAGATTCAATGCAATCCCCATCAAAATACCAACACAATTCTTCACAGACCTGGAAAGAATAATACTCAACTTCATATGGAAAAACAAAAAATCCAAGATAGCCAAAAGAATCCTGTACAATAAAACAACCTCTGGAGGCATCACAATCCCTGACTTGAAGCTGTACTATAGAGCTACAGTAATAAAAACAGCTTGGTATTGGCATAAAAATCAACATGTGGACCAATGGAATCGAATTGAAGACCCTGACATTAACCCACACACCTATGAACATATAATTTTTGACAAAGAAGCCAAAAGTGTGCAATGGAAAAAAGAAAGCATCTTCAACAAATGATGTTGGCATAACTGGATATCAATGTGTAGAAGGCTGCAAATAGATCCATATCTGTCACCGTGCACAAAACTTAAGTCCCAGTGGATCAAGGACCTCCACATAAGTCCAACTACTCTGAACCTGCTAGAAGAGAAAGTAGGAAGGAGTCTTGAACGCATTGGTATAGGAGATCTCTTCCTAAATATAACACTAATATCACAGACACTGAGACAAACAATCAATCAATGGGACCTCTTGAAACTGAGAAGCTTTTGTAGAGCAAAGGATATGGTCAACAAGGCAAAGCAACAGCCTACAGAATGGGAAAAGATCTTCAACAACCCCACATGTGACAGAGGACTGATATCCAGAATATATAAGGAACTCAAGAAATTAGACATCAAAATGACCAACAGTCCAACTGAGAAATGGGCTTTAGAACTAAACAGAGAATTCTCGACAGGAAACTCAAATGGCTGAAAGACATTTAAGGAATTGCTCAACATCCCTAATCATCAGGTAAATGCAAATCAAAACAACTCTGTGATACCACCTTACGCCTGTCAGAATGGCTAAGATCAAAAACACTGAGGACACTTTATGCTGGAGAGGATGTGGAACTAGGGGAACTCAACTCCACTGCTGGTGGGAATGCAAGCTTGTACAACCACTTTGGAAATCAATATGGCGCTTTCTTAGAAAATTGGGAATCAATCTCCCCCAAGATCCAGCTATACCACTCCTGGGCATCTACCCAAGATATGCTCAATCATACCACAAGAGCACTTGCTCAGCTATGTTCATATCAACATTGTTTGTAATAGCCAAAACCTGGAAACAACCTAGATGCCCTTCAACTGAAGAATGGATAAATAAATTGTGGCACATATACACAATGGAATACTACTCAGCAGAGAAAAACAATGACATCATGAGGTTTGCAGGCAAATGGATGCATCTAGAAAAAATCATCCTGAGTGAGGTAACCCAGACTCAGAAAGACAAATATGGTATGTACTCACTCATAGGAAGATGCTAGATGTGGAACAAGGATGACTGGACTGCTACTCACATCACCAGTGAGATTACCTGGAAAACGGGACCCCAAGAAAGACAAGGAGAAATGGATGAGATCTACATGAACAGCCTGGACATGAGTGGGAGCAATGAAGGGCGAGGGTCGAGGGAAAGAGAGCAGGAGATCCTAGCTGGATCAAGAAAAGAGAGGGAGAACAAGGAATAGGAGACCATGGTAAATGAAGACCACATGAGAAAAGGAAGAAACAAAGAGCTAAAGAGGCCCACAGAAATCCACAAAGATACCCCCACAAAAGACTGCTGGCAATGGTCGAGAGACAGCCGGGACTGACCTACTCTGGTGATGGGATGGCCAAATACCCTAATAGCTGTGCCATAAACCCCATCCAAGGACTGAGGAATCTGGATGCAGACATCCATGGGTAAGCCCCTGGTGGAGCACTGGGAGTCTAATTAGTAAGAAAGAGGAGAGTTTATATGAGCGAGAATTGTTGAAACCAAGGTTGGATAAAGCACAGGGACAAATAACCAAATGAATGGAAACACATGAACTATGAACCAAAGCCTGAGGAGCCCCCAACTGGATCAGGCCCTCTGAATAGGTGAGACAGTTGATTGACTTGATCTGTTTGGGAGGCATCTAGGCAGTGGTACCAGGTCCTGGGCTCATTGCATGAGTTAGCTATTTGAAACCTGGGACTTATGCAGGGATGCTTGACTCAATCTGGGAGGAGGGGACTGGACCTGCCTGGACTGAGTCTATCAGGTCGATCTCAGTCCTCGGGGGAGACCTTGATCTGGAGGAGGTGGGAATGGGGGGTGTGCTGGGGGGGAAGGGAGGGGGGCTGGAAGGGAGAGAATGAGGGAATCTGTTGTTATCATGTAGAACCAAATAGTATTGTAAAATAAATAATAATAATAATAATAATAATAATAATAATAATAAAATAAGATGCAAGTATGTTTCATGACAAGCTTAGGAATAGTATCTTTTCAGAAGTTACTTGTGTAAAGCATGAAGTAACATGAAAGACAAGCAGGAAGAGCTCTGAGAATCTGGCTGGAGCAAGAGTTTGAAGATAAAGACTTAAAAACAAGCTGACTGTGTCAAGCACATCTTACTAGAAAAAGAAAAGTGTATCAAATTTAGCTCCTTCTTTTTACTGTGAAATTAAAATGTGTCTACAACAGCAAGGATCCAGAGAGGGCTGAATCAAGCAGGACAATCTCATGGTGTGCCTCTACAGAGACAGACCTTTGGCAGAATAAATCCCCAAATATCCAGAGGACAATGCTTCTCTTGGCACATGTAGTGAACGAAGTCACTTCAGCCCTGGTATTTGAGAGTCAGACTATTCATGAGAATCATTCTTAATCTCTAACTTTACCACCTCCTCTCTCTATTTTGTTAATAAAATCCAAGATTGGTTTACACTGTGTGTGTGCAGGAGTGCATGCATGTGTGTGCATGTGTGTATCCAAGGTTAGTGCAATAACCTGAAACATTACATAATGAGTTGGAGGGGGAGGAGAAATGAAAATTATATAAACTATGAACTTCTGAATAAAAAATTTAAGTACACACAGGAAATTAAAGATAAATGTTTTATTGAAGATATCATTCAAAACACAATTTTAGGTAAATATAAAATAATTTCCTTCTAGTCCCACAAAACACACACACACACACACACACACACACACACACACACACACACACACACACACACTCACTCCATCTCTGTTTACGTCTCTGGTTTCTGTGGTTACTTCATGATGTGTATTCACATCTGAGGATTTGAACTAGGAACCATAGATGAGAGAGAACACATGACCTTTGAGTTTTGGGTCTGAGTTAACTCACTCATCATAATATTTTCTAGGTCCAACCATTTACCTGCAAATTTCTTAACTTTACTTTTCTTTGCAGCTGAATAGTATTCTTTTGTGTATATGTTGCACATATTCCTCATCAGTTCAGCTCTTAAAAGGCACTTAAGTTATTATCATTTCCTGCCCATTGCGAATAGGGGGGAATCAACATTGTTGAACAAGTACCTGTGGAGTAGGACATGGGCTTCTGTGGGACATGCCAAGTGTGACAGCTGGATCAAACAATAGACTTACTTCTTAGCATTTTAGAAGATTCGCCATACTGATTTCCAGAATGGCTGTTCCGATTTGCATTCCAGTCAAGGGGATGAATATTCCTCATTCTCCATAAAAGACACTGCTTATTTAGAACATAAGATTGGGGTTATTTTTAGCTGGATGTGACCTGAAAGTACCTTTTCTGCAGTCTAGCTTATAAAAACTGCCAAGGGACAGAAGCAATTAAAAAGTCCTACCCAGCTGTGACACCTATGAACCAAGAAAATTACCAGCATGACAAGGTATACATAAAGGCAGGGGCACTACATGTTTGTGGCAAGCAACAACTGTCTAATTGGACTTAAGACTCACTCAACAAGAATGAAATCATGCCTGGTAATGTATCCTAGCCAGATTTTTTAAGGTAGTGAAGTCATAGACCTTAGTAAATAACAGAGTTCCATCTTTCTGCTAGACCAACATAATTCCTTATAAAATCCTAAATCATCCTTATGCACAGATAAGTTAGGGCCACTGCACATCAAAGGAGCCTATCTTTACCTTAAATGGAGAATATCACAGAAAGATCACATACGGACATAATGAAGATATCAACATTTTGTGCTGAGCCCAGATCCAATGAATAGCTCCTGCTTCTATGGCACAGGGAACATCACAGAAATGTGTTAAGACCCAGAAAGAAGAAAGTCTGTTGTAAAACCACGGTTTCCTAGGAATAGCTACATAAACAAGAACAGAAAAATGGCAATATCAATGAACATAATGTAAATAGGGGGAAATTTTGTGAGACACACCCCTAGACAAAGAGCTTTAGGCAACATATGACTGCTGGGAGAAGAGGAATTTTCCTCTCCTGAGTATTAACCTCCTTATTGTTTGTCCAATGCAGTGTTATTAGCCTTGAAATAATATATGTACAACCAACCAAAAAGGATTTGGTATTTGAATATAGGTATATACATTTATATGTATGACAGCAATAATAAAAGATAAAGAGGATATAAACTTAAGAATGAACATCAGAGAATGGATCAAGGGAGGTGTCTAGGAGGGCCTGAAGTGAGGCAAGTAAAAAGGGAGTGTGATATCATTTCAGTTAAAACGTTGTTTTAAATTTAAAAATGCATAAAGTCTTGCTGTGTAACTAGGTTGGTCTACAACTTATGATTTCATGATCCAACTGAAACTGACCTCAAATTACTGAACTACTAACCTGAATTCCTAAGTGCTGATCTTCTAAGTGTATATAACCAAGCCTGGCTAAAATAGACAATTTCAACATGCAATGTCAATGGAAGATGTTATATTAACTGAGTGTGTAAGAAAAAAGGAATTCCAGAAATATATGCAGAGGAGTCATAGCTCTTTATAATAATTTATATTTTATTCATAGCAAGGTTAATAACTTTTTAATAAACAAACATTTTATACAAGAGTCACTTAAAGAAAAGTTCAGAACTGGATCCTAAGAAACATTCTCAATTCTTCAGCTTCAGTTTTTGTTTAATAAATATTATTCTATAGTTTGTATTTCAATTTGCTAACCAAGACTTACATGAAAATTTCATTTTGCTTCTCAACATATTTTTGTTTCCCCTTATGTGGGTATGTGTGTGTGAGTGTGTGTGTGAGTGAGTGTGTGTGTGTGAGTGTGAGTGAGTGAGTGTGTGTGTGTGTGTGTGCAGAGAGGAAGAGAGAGAGAAAGAGAGGAGTGCATTTATTGTGTACCTATAGATTCTATATTTGATTCTTGATTATTTCTCTAATAATAAGTCATAAAATGTTTATTCACTATGTTTTCCCTTAAATATATGTTTTTGTATTATTCTGTGATGAAAATATATAGCAGTTTTGCAAAATTTAGGGATGAAGAGTTTACCACTATGCTAATTTTTCTAATGCAGATTTAAAACTAGATAACTGAGTTTACAATAAATTCCAGAACCATAATAGCATCTTTTAAGATTACAAGATCTTTTTATATTAACTCCCCAAGTTAGGAAACCTATCACACAGCTATTAAAATGGATTAAAATAATGGATTTTAAGGCCTTAATAATATTCTGCTATTAACTACACAGCTAACTATCAGTTATTGAGCTATCCCATTAGTGTTAGTTTTTATTTTATTGGCTATCATGCTTTTCATGTAATTTGTACGTGCATGTATATTTGTATTGATGGAATATATATCATATCATGTACTTTGCTTAATAGCATATCATCAATATGTTTAATGTAGCAACATAATATGCATCAATTTTACTTTTAATGAAATGCATTTTTTATATTGTGATTGTATTCAATTTAGTAAATATTAGCCTAGTAATGGGCAATTACTTAATGTATTTAAACATGCAAATCTTACAGAGTATTATGAGAAAGACCAGCTCTAAACTCATGTTGACTATAAAAATCTGTAAAGCCATTGTGAAAGCATATTTGGAAAGATATCAAAAAGCCTTAACTATATTCATTTTCATTGACCCAGCAATTCCATTTCTGGGAATCTCTCATAAAGAAATTATAAGAAATGAGGACAAGATTTATGTGAAGAGACCATATCATGCCATTATTTATGGCACCAAACATTTGGAAGCAATCCAAATGTCCAGCAATGGATGATTATATCATAAAGCATCCATTAAAATAAAGAGTGGGCATCCATTATAAAATTTAGTTTTGCTGAACTTTAAAAATACAGAAAAGGTTTATAAAGCAACATGAAAAGAAAATAGAACAAGATTTATATTTACACAATAATTTCCAACACAGAAAATGTCTATACTTGTAGAGAAGAGGTAACAATGAGGATCACTGACCAGAACTGCCTGATACATCTTGTTTTCTTCCGTTTTTAAAGCCTTTTATATTAAGCATCTATCTTTCACTTTAACAATAAGACAGAGAGATAATTTTCAAAAGTAAAAGACATGTTAACTATCTAAGGATAACATATATGAGCAATGTCAAGTGACTTGTCCAGCCCTTATTGTCACTCCATGGTAATGACTTGATGCCTTTGTTGATGAACAGGATACTGTTTTACCAAAGGCAGTATAAAGCCATATACTTCTAATTTCAGTGACTCTCAACTTTATGGAAAATTTCCAAACTACACTGTTGTAAAAGGAAAATGGAGTTAGAATCTTATGAAGTTACAGGCTAATGAACAGTAGCAGCAGGTTCATCCACAATCCAATTACTTGGAAAGTAAATGTACCATATCTAGCTAGTGATATTGTTTAATATTTAATCCTGTGAAATAAAAGCATGAACATTAAAGGTCTATAGCAAACCCCAGAAGCATGAAAATAAAATATAAAAGTAACAGATTTTAATGTTTACCCCAAAAGCAAAACCCTGTAAAATGCCCCTTCCTCAAACTTTGCATAAACTGTTAGAACAGAATAAATGAAGGTAGATTTCATTGTCATTTTTCCTTCTGTCAAAAATAATTAAAACTAGATTAAGGTTGTTTCAGACTCTGCACCGTCTTTTGGGATTCTGCAATGCATGGTGGCCTATTGTAAATGAGTGTTAGTTAAGGTCACAAGTGTTCTGAAATTCTACTCTTTAATAAGTTTCTAATAAAATCATAGTAGCAAAAAATTCTATAGGGTTAGGATTGACATTATTAATTCCTTTTTCCCCCTGGCCTTCATAGATGGATAAACTGACACTTCATATTATTACCTTTCTCTCAATGATGACTTAAACTAATTCCCACACTAAGAATGTGTGCACAGAGAACTCACCACTGGCAGGACTTGGAGCATCCAGATCTGTACTCAGCCTACTTTGTGTTGTGACCTTGTGAGCGAGACAGGGACTTAAGTGTGCATTCAGTCACAATAACTGGTTTACAGTGATGGCATGCTCACCACACCCTAAGCCTAGATGTTGCTCAAATTCTGGTTGAACTGTATTGTCACTGGAACTTGTTTGATGCTTTTCACACAAGACCTATCCCTAAATCTTCACTACATACCCAGTCCTTATGGCCCCTGTTCCAGGTGCTAAAATGCTACTAACAATCTAAAATGAAGTCTAATGGCTGCCATTCAGTTTGGAGGTTTCTCCTTGAAAGACCCATGTACTTGAACTTTTGTGTTGTGTTCACAGTATTGGGCTCATGTCTCTACTAAATATGGACAAAGCTGTTCTATAGTTTGCGTAGCTTTAGTTATGAACTATTTACCACAAGATAAGATCATGCAGACTGGTGGATCTGACTTCTTTCCTCAAGAACCTATTTCCTCAAGTAATAGAGCCAGAACTTAACCAACACTGACTCTAACAGACTTGACAGTTGTCTAGTTTGTATTTCCGTTGTAGAACTTTTACTGACATGCTGAAATGCAATAAACAACATGACTCCACAGTTGGCAATAGCTAAAGGTAAACTACTGTACATAGTATTCACGGACCAACTACATCTCTTTAGAAACTGTGTCTTCTGTGTATATGCAAACTCCTTTTAGAACACCCATTTTTTCCCTATTTTTTTTTGACACATAAAACTGTCTCTACGTATGTCTGTGGCAAGATAGAGATGTTAACACCCCATGATATCACTCCTCAGTGACATGAAGACTATGTATTATATATGGCAGCTGTAGTTCTAACTGCCTTCTCACTCTTTGGATGAAGCAAGACAAAGTGTTAAGATCTATACTGTCTTCTACACCTACTGTTAAGTAATCACCAATGAAAACTGGTAATGTCAACATTGAAAACTTTCTTCATTATGTTTCTTTTTTTGGTATATATTTTGTCTTCAATCTCATAAAACTATCTACTAGAATAGTAGACCACCACGTAACGTGGTTACATCAATTACTACTGTAATACATTGTAGGGTCCCTGTCTAGGGAAATCAAAACTGCCATGGGGGCATATGGGATGAGCTAGTTTGCCTTCAGTTGTTGGGGAGTAGAAGCAACATTATGAAGCAAAGATGACACGATGAAGCTTTTCCTGATCTTGGAAGAGATTGATTTGACTCACTGGAAACAAATAGAATGAGGGGGGACATGTTATGGTCATAGAGCAGTAATACTGCAACCCCATGATGAACACATTTTTCTACACCTTTCCACACCCCGGCCAAGAAAAGTTTCTTTCCACACCAGATTGCTTGGGCATACCCCTTCCCTGCTTTTCTATCCTCTTCTTCTGCAGGTCTTACTGTAAATTTTCCAATCAGGTTTTCCTCAGAGCCTCATTTCTCTTCCTCGTGAATAACTGGAAAGACTTGTTTTCATCTAGCTTCTTCTGCTCTTTCCATCACTGTCTTTCCTTATTCTCCAGTTCCCATGCCTTTCAATAAGGATATTGACATCATCAGAAAAGAAAAGAAAAACTCTAGCTCCTTTCATCTAGAAAGCCGTAACTGACATTCTCTGCTAGATAAAGTCTCCTTTTTTCTTTCCATTTCAGCCTGTCTTCACCACATTACCATATAAAAATAGATTCAGATATTGTGCCTAGCCACAAAAGGGACCTCAGGAATTATATGGAATGAAAAAATAAACAAGAGTCAATGTTAATATAAGAGCTGATTATATTGTATTTTCTAAAGTCAGAACTATTGCAATGACATTTAGCTCTTTCAGGGCATATTTCCTAAATCTCATTTAATACAAAATGTCACCAAAGTATAGGTTTACTACACACTAATTACATAGAATCAGAGTGCATGATTTCTATAATTAATTTTACACTGTGAGTAATTCATAGATACCTTACTTGGAAACACAAACTAGGTGAAATAATTAGATGACGTTTAAAAAAAAGAAAGGTTTGGGACACAATATGGATGCTAAGAAATTAATTTTATGAAATGAAGCAAAAAAGGATCACTTTTTTATAAAGAAATATGAAGACGCTTCCATCCATAGATCCAGGGACGCACATATACAGAGATAAAGTGTATGTATGTTTTGAAGCTAGGAGTAAAATTACAGTGTAAATTGTTCACAAGATTACTTAATCAGCTATTGAATGAACAGAAATGACATGAAGACGAAAATATTTTGATACTCCTTTAATTAATATAATGTGTGATGTATTCAAGTCTGTGATTATTTATCTAACAGTGTCAGTATATGCATTTCATATGCCAATCAGTGGACACAAGCCGTATTTGAACTGAAGTTGAATCTTAGCCAATAATACTACACTTGAAAAAATATGTATAGCATATATTCAGATTTTTTTTTGTTCCATCTTTAAATTACTTCACTGAATTATGATTCATTCATGAAGCTAAGAGCACTATAGACATAGAGTACACGGCTTAAGGTTTAACAATAAAATAATATTTTGACCCATGCAAAGTATCAAACATTCATCTTTTGAATTAGGCATTAGATGGCCTGGGATTAGCTCATGGAAGGAAGGAAGTCATCAGCAAATCATGTCATTTTAATACATCCAAATTCAATAGAATTGTGATTAAAACCCATGGTTACATGAAACTTCAATCATTGCCTCCACATTCTAAAGCTTAAATTTTCCTATGAGCTAATAATTTAGTAATCAATAATTTAATTCAGAATGTATTTTGAGCAAATGTTATCAATAAACAGTTGAAAGAAGAGTCTGGATTTTTTTCAGTAATTTTTATTCCATAGATGCAGACCAGCATGATGCAAGTTTACAATTAAAGTTTTATAGGTACATAGTCAAACTTATATATTATCTATGCCTGCTTCTGCTTCTGTGCAACAGTAGAAGGTTGAACAATTGCAGGAAAGAAAAGTAACCCAAAGGCCTTTAGTAGCTGCTAAAAAGCTCACTTAGTATTACATATGCCTTTACAGATTATGTATAAAAAGGGAATAAAATTCAGGAAGTCACTCAGTTCAGAGAAATAAATACATACTAGAATTAATAATGACTTTATTTAGTTGTAGAAAATTGTAAATGATGATATGATGGTAATACACTCCAAATTAACTCAATTCCCTGTGACAAAACTTCTGAGGTCAACTGCAGACTTCAAGAATTGCTAAAAAGATAATTTCCATGTGAATTACTGAGAATAAACTTTATTGATCAAATTTTAAAGATTTCTTCATTCTGAAAGCAAAAGCAAGAGTGGCAATCTAATAATTTAAGCATGATCACATACACACACATTCAGATATGCTCTATAAAAGTTTCTATAAACTATCAGAGATGAATTTACTCATCAAAAACAGTTAGTGGTTAGGAGATCTAATATAGGATTTAGAGGGTTTCAGTAACTTGTAGGTTTATATGACTGTTATTTTATGAGCTAATATTCATTTAGTAGTGTTTATGTCTGTGTGTGTTCAGGTGTGTATATGTGTGTATTGTGTGCTTGTGTATGAGAGGCAGATAGGTAGACAGAGGGGAGAGAGACACACACACACACAGAGACCAAGAGAAAAAAAGAAAAAAGAAAGGAAGGAAGGAAGAAAGGAAGGAAGGAAGGAAGGAAGGAAGGAAGGAAGGAAGGAAGGAAGGAAGGAAGGAAGGAAGGCAGACTATCTTTAACTTAGGTACCCTGTTTCCACTAACATTAATCATTCATGAATCAAAAATGAAAAACTGAGCTCATGACTGTGTAGTTTAATATCTTCCATATTAAGAACTCTCAACAAATGCTTGATGATGGCTGTCACCTTTGTAACGTGGAGACTGTTACTCACCTCTTTCTGTGGGGGAACTTGCAGAACTCAATACACATATAACACAGAGAGCACAAACAGGATGTTAAAAGGCACATAGGATTCCAGCATGCAAGACTACTGTCAACATGTCCCTCCGAACATGTCTGATATTATCTATGCCTCTGCTTCTTTCTATCACTGTCTCAGCCAGCACTGACCATATTTTGTCTCTTGTAATTTTTTGTCTTTTGTAATATTTTTCTCTTTTTGTGGGCCATTAATAATTGTTTATTTTTATTTATTCTATGTGTCTTTTACATCATGTATCTAGAACCCATTCATTTCCCTGTCCTGTCCCTTCCCATCTGCCCTCTGCCCCTGCACACATACCCCCATCAAATAAAACAACATTTAAGAAAAGAAAAGGAAAAAAAGAAAGGATGGAATTAAAAATCTCATTATGGAAGCTACTGTGTGATACAGTGTGTTGCATGGTAAATCCCTTTGTTCATGTATCTTTACTTGCAATTTACTTGCAAGTGTTCATTGCAAAGAGTCCTTGGTTTGGTTCCAGGTCTCTGGTTTCTAATACACTATCCATGCTGGGCCCTCACTGGGCCTCTTCTTGGATATCCTGTTGTTGCCCTGTATTGTGGAGATTCTGCAGCTTTGGGTCTGTGGGTCAGGTTCCTCATGTGTTCCAGCAGATCATAGATAGGGTAGATGCTGGGGCTGATCAAGTTATAACCATGGTTCTGGGCCTGAGCTGCTGCGTGGTTGGTCTGCCTGCAAGTTCTCCTGTCCTTACCACCAGGGTAAGCTCTCTAGCCTTGTCCTGGCTAATTCACCTCTTTTAGCAATCAGTGAGGGGTGGGGCCAGTTCCGCTTTCATGGCCTCAGGGTTTGCTCTCCCACATCCACACCAACAGGGCCAGCTCTGTTGTTTCCCCTGCAAGACAACTCTCCCAAGCACTTGAGCTGGTGAGAGTCAGGGACAGCTCTCCTGCTCTCATGATGCTATGGCCAGCTCCTTTACCTGTCTCAGGCACTGATGGGCTGAGGGTGGGTGGGGAGGGCATCTCTCCTCAGCCCATGCTGCCACATGTCAGATGAGTAATGGGAACAGCTCTCCTTTGCTCACAACCTTGGAGCTGGGTCACCCCTCTCTCCAACTACCCAGGCAGTTCTTTTCTGAGTGTTGTAGCTGATAAGGGGAGGGTCAGCTCTCTCATCTGTTGCAGGCAGTAAGGAGGGAGGGGTAAGGGGAACATGTCTTCCCTATCCACACTACCACATGACAGAGGAGTAGTTGGGCAGCTCATTCATGCTTGTAACTTTCAGGACTGGCTCACCCCCCACCTTCACCACAAGTTACCCCTGTCACAGGTGAGGTACAGGGCCTGCTCTCCCAAGTGTTGCAGTTAGTGGAAGACAGGGACATTTCTCAGCCTTTTGTGACCTCAGGATAAGTTCTTCCACCTGCCTTAAGTGTTGATGGACTGGGATGGAAGGATGAAGGGGTGGAGAAACTCTCCCCAGCTCATGCTGCCACAGGACAGATGGGTGATGAGGACAGTGTTCCCTTGCTTGCTACTTCAGGACTGGCTAATCCATGCCTCTGACCAGCAAGGTTGGCTCTATTGTGATGCTCTGGCAAGTGACAGAGCCTTCTCTTCCTAGTGTTGTAGCTGCTGGTGGTCAGGGACAGCTCTCCCAGTCTCATGACAACCAGACAGCTCTTCCACCTGCTTCAGGCATTGATGGGCAGGTTTGAGAGGGGTAGGGTGCCGCTCTTTCTTGATCATGACACTGCAAGACAGCAGAGTAACTGGGAACAGCTTTTGGGACTTGCTTACCCACACCTCTGCTAACAGGGTTGGCTCCATTGTGCTGCCCTAATAAGGTGCAGGGCCTGCTCTCCCAAGTGTTGCAGCTGGTGGAGGTCAGGGACAGCTCTCACTCTCTTATGACCACAAGGCCAGCTCTCACACCTTCCTCAGTCATTGATGGGTGGCAGGGGTTGAGTGAGGAAAGGCCATCTCTCCCTAGTCTATGCCATCATATGGCTGATGAAAAATGGGGCTAGGTCTCCTGCGCTCATTACTTCGGGGTTGACTCACTCACCACTCCTCCAACAGGATTGGCTCTATTGTGCTGACCAGGTGAGCTTCAAGGCCATCTCTCCCAAATGTCGCAGCTGGTTAGGGACAAGGACAGTTCTCCTGCTCTTGTTACCTCAGGGTTAGTTCTCCCACCTGCCTTAGATATTGATGGTAGGGGTCAGGGGAAAGGCATCTCTCCCTAGACCATGCAGCCATATGGCAAATAAGGGGTAGGGTTAGGTCTCCCAAGCTCACAATCTTAGGGTTGGCTCACATATGCTGTCCTCAACTGTGGTGGTATTGTGTTCCCTGAAATATTGTGCATGCTAATGAACTTATCTGGGGTCAGGGAATAGAACAGCTACAATATTAAACATAGAGGATAGGCAGTGGTAGCACACACCTTTAATCCTAGCATTCCAGAGGCAGAGGTCTACCTGGATCTCTATGTGTTCAAGGATACAGCCAATCATGGTGACTCATGCCTTTAATTCCAGAAAGTGAGCCTTTAATCCCAGGGAGTGATGGCAGAAAGCAGAAAGGTATATAAGGTGTGAAGACCAGCAGCTAGAAGCTTTAGCTGGTTAAGCATTCAGGCTTTGGAGCAGCACAAATCAGCTGCAATTCATTTGGATAAGGACTCAGAGGCTTCTAGTCTGAGGAAACAGGACCAGCCGGGGAACTGGCAAGGTGAGGTAGCTGTGGCTTGTTCTGCTTCTCTGATCTTCCAGCATCCACTCCAATAACTGGCCCTGGGTTTGATTTAATTAATAAGACCATTTAAGATTCCTGCTATACTCAACATGGTCAGCTCTACTGTGCTGCCCAAATGAAGTACAAGGCTTGCTTTCCCATGTTTTGCAGCTGGTCAAGGGGTCAGCTCCCTCAACATCTCTTCTCACTCTAATAGTGCCCATCTGGCTGTTGCTTCAAGGTGACAGGTGGATCTGAATATATTGTTTGGAGCCCAGAGAGGACAGCCTCAGACCTGCGTGAGGATCTTCTTGTCCCACTCAGTTCGTCATGAAGCTGGGCTCAGCCATGTTTTCCCATCACAAAGAGATCATTATAGTACCCATCCACCAGGCACCCTCTTGGTTGGTATATTTGGCTAAGTTCTTCCCATCTCAGTCGCGTAGTGTGGATAGGGACACTCCTGGAAATCAGTCTATATTTCTCTACTGATACATTTTGCCTTAATTATTATGAACATAAAAATATCATTCACAATTTGTTTTATGATGAATGGCCTGATGTCACAGGCCTGTAATTTTAGAAGACTATCAGTGGAGAGGTGGAAGCAGAAGGATCATTATGTTGACAATAGCCTGGGCTATGTAACTAGGCCTTCTCATGAAAACACAAAAAATAAGATTTCCCACGACAATGTGTACATGTAATACACTGTTTGAGGGATTTGCAAAAGCAAATAAAAATGGACTATAGCTGGGCGGTGGTGGCGCACGCCTTTAATCCCAGCACTGGGGAGGCAGAGCCAGGCGGATCTCTGTGAGTTCGAGGCCAGCCTGGGCTACCAAGTGAGTCCCAGGAAAGGCGCAAAGCTACACAGAGAAACCCTGTCTCAAAAAAAAAAACAAAAAAAAATGGACTATATACTAAAGCCTTTTGTGTTCATGATCTCTAGCTGTTTGTTTAGTATAAATTTGAGAAACAGAAAAATTGATCTGAAATATATTTATTTACTTATGTCCTCATATACTTATAGCTAATATTATACCAACCATTACTCTTTTTTTTTTTGAGTATGAACTGTAAATACTAGAAAGACTTGTGGATCCATTATTAATAATGTTAACTCAGAAATCTACGGTTAGCATTTACATGTAAAAGTATGTTAGAAAACGCTTGCTTTATCTATATTGTGCATGAAAAATATTTATCAAACATATAGAACTATTTTAGGGTCATAATTGTAGAGAACACATGCTTCTATTCTACCTTTACATCTCTGGGTATAGGAGAAAGGGACTAACAATATGCAGATACTTACATTATATCTGAACTAATGAGAGCATATTGACTACAGGAATTAAAGTCACCAGACAAATGGATTATCATGGCTTCCTAAAGGTTATTATATGGAGAAAGGGATGAAATAATTCCTCAATATTACTTTACAGAGAATGAATATTTTTAGCTTGATTTAATCTAAATGCTCTTGTATTTCCTTTAAAGTGTTTCTGCTGAGATTTATAGTATTTCTTGTAAGATACTTTAAGTACATCTTTAAAGCAAGAATTGTGCTGATTTTGCACAGGAAGCAAATGAAATTTCCTGGTTTAATATTTTAAATAAGTTATTGCATTACTTATTTAAAAGTGGGAAAAATCCTGATTGCTTTATGTAGGAAATAGAAACTGTTATGTGTTCTGTAAATTAGATAATGAAATTGCCTATTGTCTATAACAAGCTTTTTCCCTTAGTGAGTTTCTTCTATCATATATTCTTACAAGTATTGTATAAAAATCCAGACTGATATTCATTTCAGAAATTTAGTAAAAGAGAAAACTAGATGCATATTATTTAATTACTAAAAAGAAATAAATAGCATGCAATGTAATCCAGAACATTTTTAGATTATCATTCCTACACATAAAAGGCATGATCTGTGACAAAATATTATTTGATTATCAAAACTAACGATAGTGCTGACCTTCATACCTGACTCTAATCATCTTCCATCTCCTCTCCTTCACTGTTGACATACCTTTCTGAAGAAGGCCAGCAGTTTTTCCTGGTCTAGTACTAGTAAATCTCTCATAAGGACCACGTATATTCTTAATAGATCTCAGAGATACATACTAATGTCACAAACTTCCTGCTTGACTTTGGTAAAATAAGACAATTAAGTAAAGAAGAAAATATTTTAATCTGTATAAACATGCAGACACAAAATGAGAAAATGAAAGAAGGGAGAAGAGGGGGAGGTTGAGGGGTGGATGTGTGTAGAGCCAGTTCTCTCATGGAAAAGGCCTTCTAATTTGCATTTATTCCAATCGTCTAACTTGAGATAGTCTTTATTCAACATGATGGTTTGAATGAGAATGTTCTCTATAGAATCAGATGTTTGGCATCTTTGTCCTGAGTAGTTTTGGAAAGTGTATTCTCACCCACAGGAAGCTGTCACTTGGGTATGAATCGAGGTTTGAGAACCACACTCCACACTCAGATTTCTTTACTGTTGCACCCTTGCAGTAAGATGTGAGCTTTCAGCTGTTTCTGCAACCATGTCTGTCACTTCCTTACCCTGCCATGGGTTACTCCTACCCTCTGGAATCATAAGTCTAAATGAATGTTTCTATCCTTGTCTTAATTATTTTTGTTTTATCACAATAGGCAGGTAACTAGCAAATTCATGGATTTTATTTTGCAATAGAAGATATTTGGAACCTGTATTGAGGTTCTGAGGAAGAACAGAATTGATTAAATGAGTGTATGGAACAAAGGAGATTCAGTAGATCATTTTATATGATAGTGGTAGGTAGTCTACCCATGTCTACATATATATTTGCCAAAGGGACTGAGAATCTTATATCTGTTCAGTCACAGACTGGTTTGTAAAGACTGGTTTCTCCAGCAGTCTTTACATAGTTCTAAAGGCCTAGACAATTTCAGGAGTGCCTCTGTTCTTCAATCTCCATTGGAACTATCATTGCCTGCTGCCTGCTGCCTGGGGGAATCCACAGAGTTGGCACATACTATGACATTTTTACCTGAGGGGGTTAAGGGAAAAGATACTCACACTCTCTCTTGATGGTTTCCTACTTTATTATTCTCCATTCTATGTTCTATATTCTCTTTTGTTATCTCTACCCAGAAATGTCCCTTCTGTCTCTCTTGATGTTTTCCTTCTAACTCTTCTTTATTCTTCCTTATTTTCTCATTCTTGATGTTTTCCTTCTGACTCTGTCTTTATTCTTGATGTTGTCTTCCCAATTCTATCTTTATTCTTTATTATTCTCTCATTCTTGATGTTTTCCTTCTAACTCATTTTAACTCTCTCATTCTTTTTTTTTTTTTTTTTTTTTTTTTTTTTTTTTTTTTTTTTTTTTTTTTTTTTTTTTTTTTGGTTTTTCGAGACAGGGTTTCTCTGTGTAGCTTTGTGCCTTTCCTGGAGCTCACTTGGTAGCCCAGGCTGGCCTTGAACTCACAGAGATCCGCCTGGCTCTGCCTCCCGAGTGCTGGGATTAAAGGCGTGCGCCACCAACGCCCGGCTCATAACTCTCTCATTCTTAATGTTCTACTTCTAACTCATTTTAACTTTCTCATTCTTGCTGTTTGTCTTTTAAACCATTTTAAGTCTATCTTCATTCTTTCCTTTACATTTCCTTTATATGCTGTAACAAAATCTTTCAGGCAATATAGAAATTACAATGTGGTTACATTCTGTTTTTCAATTGAATGATTGCAATGAATACAAGTAAAAAAATAGCATATTTTCTATATCCCTTACATGATTAAACATTTTACGTATTACAAGTGAAAAACAAAATATCCCAAGAACCCATGTACATTCATTCCCAAGCAACTTGTTATATATTAACAATGTAGGCAAGCAAGTGATTTTTTTTTTACCAGCAGGCTATGTTTTGTGGTTACAAAGAAGGGACCAATTGCTTTATTACTTATCTTGAAAAATATCCTTATCATATAAGGAATCTTAAATGAATCACAAATCTAAACTTTTATATATGAAAAAGAATCAGTCAGCTCTACTTTAAATCTTTAGGTGCATACCCACTCATCAGTACTTTCTTATAAAAGGAGAATGAGGGCAGAAATGGGTATAAGGAATTAATCATCACCTTTGGTCATCAACCAATCCTAGTCAAAAAGGCATGTTAGCCAATGATAATTGGGCTACTTTGTTCTTGTTCCCTGGCCTTAAATAGTTCCTCATTCAACTATGTGCCATTCTAAAATGTTAGATTGTCTTCTTAGGATTTTACCTCAAAGCTATTTAACAAAAACATCTTGATCTAACTTTAAGTTATCTTTAAAGCTTTGTTTCAGCTATGATGTACTCTGAAATCTCTGACCACATCTTCCAGCTATAAGATTAAAAGAATTTAAACTAGCTTGGTTACTAGGACTCAATTGTTTTTCTTAATCATTAACCTAAGCCACAGTCTATATGGTTCTGCGATAGAAACTCATGTGTTCTAGGTTGTGTGGTACTTCCTTGTGTAACAGGAATTTCTAAATGGTCTTACTAAATAAAAAATTCAGGCGTCAGGTATTGGGGTTGAATGCTGGAAGATCAGAGAGGCAGAATAAGCCACAGCTAACCTCACCTCATCAACTTCTCAGTCGATCCTGTTTCCTCAGACTGGAAGCCTCTGAGTCCTCATCTGAATGGATCTTAGCTGAACTGCTGCTAAAAGCCTAAAAGCTTAAAAGACTTCTACTGCCAGGATGGCCAAACACCCTAATTGTCGTGCTGCAAACCTCATCCAATGACTGAGGGAAATGGATGCAGAGATCCATGGCCAGGCCCCAACTGGAGCTCCAGGACTCCAGTTGACAAGAAAGAGGAGGGTTTGTCTAAGCGAGAATTGTTGAGATCAAGATTGGAAAAAGCACAGGGACAAATAGTCAAATGAATGGAAACACATTAACTATGAACCAATAGCTGAGGAGCCCCCGACTGGATCAGGCCCTCTGGATAAATGACACAGCTTATTAGCTTGATCTGTTTGTGAGGCATCCAGGCAGTAGGACCAGGACCTGTCCTCAGTGATTGAGCTGGCTGTTTGGAACTTGGGGCTTATATAGGGACACTTGGCTCAGCCTGGGAGGAGGGGACTGGACCTGCCTGGACTGAATTTACCAGGTTGAACTCAATCCCCAGGGGATCTTTGCTCTGGGGGAGATGGGCTGGGGGGAAGGCAGGGGGGTAGAGTGGGGAGAACAAGGGAATCTGTGGCTGACATGTAAAATAAGACTTCTATTGCCTGGTCCTCACACCTTATATACCTTTCTGCTTCCTGCCATCACTTTTTGGGATTAAAGGCATGTATATGTCTTTCCCAAGCAAGACATGAGATCTCAAGTGCTGGATTAAAGGTGTGTGTCACCTTGCCTGGCTGTTTCCAGTATGGCTTTGAACTCACAGAGATCCCAATGGATCTCTGCCTCTGGAATGCTAGGATTAAAGGTGTATGTGCCACCATTTTCTGGCTTCTGTGTCTATCTAGTGGCTGTTCTGTTCTCTGACCCCCAGATAAGTTTATTAGGGTGCACAATATATTGGAGGACACAATATCACCACATTCTTGTTTTATTTTTAATCATCAAAACTCTATTTAAGCTGGGCTGTGGTGGCAAATGCCTTTAATCCCAGCACTTGGGAGGCAGAGCCAGGCGGATCTCTGAGTTAGAGGCCAGCCTGATCTCCAAAGCGAGTTCCAGGAAAGACGCAAAGCTACACAGAGAAACCCTGTCTTGAAAAAACAAAAAAACAAACAAAAAAACAAACAAACAAAAAAAAAACCTCTATTTAAACTCACATTATTATTATCAATTAGACAGTAAAGCTTAAGAAGCAGTCATCTCCACAATAATCCATAAGTAAAAATGCCCAGTAGAGATAAACACACTACATTACAGGCAGTGGGGCTTTCTCCACACTCGTTCACCCCATGCCAGATAATAGAAAAACATGTAAAGGAAAAACAGAAGCAAAAGACATTCTGGAGTCTGTGGTCTCAGGGCATTGCTTATCCAAGATTCACCCACCAGGGCTTTTCCTCCTGGTGGGTAGACACCTGAACTTCAGTTACCACCTGCTGCTGCTCTGACATGGCCACTGCTGTGGAACAGTAAAAAATCTGGGTTCTGATGTCAGCGATGGATCATAATAGTAGAAGCAGTGAAAGAGTGGATGAACTTGTCAAAAGGATGGAAAGGCAAAAGTAGGCAGGAAAAAACAGTCAGCATAGTGTTTCCTTCAGAACTTTTTATATGGGAGTTGCTACTGGAAGGTGTTGCTTGCTGTGGGGTAAGGCCTTTAACCCTCAGTTAATATTTTAGGAAATACACTTGAAAGCCTATCAGAAGCATGCCTCATAGTGGATACCAGATACAATCAATCTGAAAACTAAGATTAATGCTCAAAGAGTCTCTTTACTTCTGGCCTAATGAGATATTTGAAACTTTGTATGACTACATATGTGAAACCCAAGTGGACCTGGAGAACTTGTCCAAGTTCTCCTTTGGATTAAGCTAATCCTCCAGAATGAGAAGAATTGTCCTGGTAGCTAAGTAACTGTTGCTAGCAATTTGCTAACGTATTTCTGATGTTTTAAATCTCCTTTAATATTTTCTGTTTTTATGCCAAAATGTAAAACATAAAGTGCTATAGGCAGCAGATTATTCTCATGAGCAACTAGTACAGGTGAAAAGTGCTAGATTTCATTCTTATGAATAATCATTATTCCAGTTGTATAACTTTAGTTTATATGGGCCAAGCAAAACAAGAGAAGAAAACTCAGGAAACCTACAAATGACTCAAGCAAACTAGTAAGTGCACTGTAGTGGGTAGCCATTCCAGCTTGGATCTGGAAAGATTCAGGTTCTTTAGGATAGGACACCTTTTGGAATGATCTTTATAACATGACATTTACCTATGCTCTATACTTCTCTGGATTTTAGTATGTGTTTCTTGCTTGATATTGTTTGCATTGGTTGTAGTTCCATCTTATCTAGGTCATTATCCCTCATTATTCCTGGACAATATTTAATAACCATTCCTTTGTATATAGTCTTGTATTAGTTTAGAACATTCTTATTTAGACAAAAAGGGGGAGATGTAGTAGGTAGCCATTCCAGCTTGGATCTGGAAGTTCCAACCCCAGTTGAGACTCTGGCAACTGTCACACCTATGAGGCGGGGCCAGGGGAGGTGCCTGGAGACCCGAGATCTAGATGGGCTGCTCTCTCTGTTCTGGGACCCTGAACAGTGGAGGTGGACAGAGCAGAGCTCCAGAGAACACCACTGGATTGCGATACACCTTCCCCAGACCCTGCGACCTACCTTTCACTTTTTGTAAGTTACCCACTAAATAAATCTTCCTTTTAACTAAGTGGAGTGGCCTTAATAATTTCACCAATAATGCACACTTGAAAAAGTGAGGGTAGCATGAGCTCCACTCTCATAATTCCATCTGACACATAAACCTAAGAACCTCGGGAGCAGAAGCTTGCCTGATCACTTTGGGAAACCAGTTTAAATCTCTGAATATTATGTGCTCTTTTAAAAAACAATTTTCTTTCAGTACCAATTCCTACTCCCTTTACAACAGCTTGAATTTAACTTGTATACAAAATTGGAGATTTGTCAGTAAAAGGTTATGCTGAGATTCCATTAGTTTAAAAGCAATTACAGTAAAACAACTTCAGCCTTTGTTTCCACAAAGTTGTACACTTTAATATAAAAATGTTCACACTTTTATTGGGGGTATGGCTTGCTCCACAATTATGAGGGCCTGAGTTGAGATCCCTAGTACCCCTCTACAAAGCTGGGCATCATACATACACATTAATTCCCAGTTCTGGTGAAGAGACAGAAGCATCCCTAGAACTTTCCAGACAGACAGCCACGTTGATTCAACGAGCTTCAGACTCAGCAAGAGTCCTTCCTTCAGAATCTTAAAGAGAGGGCTAGCTTGATGTCAGAGCAGGGAAAGAAATTTACAAATAAGGCTGATGGCTAAGTTTGATCCTCAGGGTCTGTATCTATATGGAACAAGAGAATTAACTCCTGTATGTTGACTTCTGACCTCTGTATCGAGGCTCTGGCGTGAGTATGTGTTTCTATGTGTCTGTGTCTATGTGTCTCTCTGTGTGTGTCTATGTCTGAGTGTATGTATATGTTAACTTTTAAATTTTTAATAAATGTACTACAATCTGAATAACTTCAGGAAGTAGGTACTTAGCAAAGGCCCGGAAGAGATAAGGGGATCATCCAAAGAAGGGGAAATAGAATATAGGATTATGGAGACAAAAAGAAGGAACTATATTAGGAGAATTACATGGTATGGTGGAAAGGATATAACAGATATTGCAGGGAAGGACAAGAAACACTAAAGGCCCCTTAAGAAAACATATAAAAGTTTACTACTATAGAAATTTTGATATATGTGGGCTTTCAAGTGAGTCACAACATAATGAGGAAGACAATTCTCATCTAGACATCCTATACTACCAAGAAAAATCTCCAGTGCTAGGAAAAGGTTATATCATGTTGAGCAATTACTCAAACAAGTCTCATGTTAACCCTCAATCATAAAAGGCTAGGGTATTGTTTATTCTCCATAACCTGATGATAAGGCATTGTTACTGAGTTTTTTTTTACATTAGTTTTCCACTGACATCAGCTTATGTCACTGAACATGGAGAAGTCGAGCTGGTGCCTAATATAAGTTTTAGTCCTACTGACTCCTCTTCCTGTAAAAAGGTACTCTGCATGCTAGTGGAGGAGAAATGTAGTCAATACTATTACCCAGCTGCAAATCCTATGACCTACAGCAGCCAACCTAAGATATATGCTGATGCAGTAACAGCACAGATGTTAGAAGTGTAACAAATAATTTTTTATTTGATTTGTTAACCTCCTTCATGAAATTGGAGACATACTTGACACTGATAAAGGGGCCAAGAATCTGACCTTAGATGGGCCATTAGCTTAGAGGAAAACCTATTGCTATTATTGTACTGAAGGAATGTAAGAATAAAATGATTTCTATATTGCTATACCCATAGGCCACTGCATGTCCTATTATGATTAGAGAAGCTTATTCTTTCAGTAGATAAGAAGGAACATACAGACCCATAACTGGACAATGTGTAGAGAATAAGAGACTATGGAGCATTCAGTCTTTTATTATTATTATTATTATTATTATTAAGAAATTTCCTGTTCATTTTACATACCAACTACAGATGTCCTTCTGCTTCCTCCTCCTGCCCCCCCCGCAGCCTTCCCTCTGAACCCACCCCTAATGCCCACCTCCTGCAAAGCAAGGACTCCCATGGGGAGTCAACAGAGCCTGGAAAACATTCAGTTGAGGCAGGTCCAAACCTCTACCCTTGAACCAAGGCTGTGTAAAGTGTCCCACCATAGGTACTGGGCTCCAAAAAGCCAGCTCATGCACCAGGGATAGATCCTTAAAGGAGATACCTTTATCAGACCCCTCCCCAGAAGACCCAGAGAGCTATGTAGAAGAGGAGGCTGCAAAACTGTATGAGACAAAGGTAGTGGATGACTCCAAGGAAACAGTGTCTTCCAGATACAAAGGACTGATGTACATATGAACTCGTGGACTGTGGAAGAAAACACAAGATCTGCATGCTTTCAAACCAGATAGGGCTCCAGGACTGAGAAGTAGGATGTGGATAAGGCATCCCACCCAAAATCAAGAAGTGATTTGCAATTGATACCCACTTGCAAAAGAAACATCATTGTTTTCCAGTGGAATTTCACTGGTATGCCAACCATATTCTGGGGAAGACCACTTGCTCAGAATTAATTAGCCAACAAAATTAATTCTGTGGGTTTTGTTTTGCTGTGTTTGTGGTGTTGTTTGTTTGTTTTCATCTGCATTGGAATTTATTTTTGCTTTATTGCTGGGTTTTTTTTGCTTGTTTTTATTTATTTATTTTTTTGATTCTTGATTTTAGTTTTTTGGTTTTTGTTTCTGGCTGTGAAGGGCATGAAGTTTGGGGGAGGATGATCTGGGAGAAATTGGTAGAGGGAAAAAACTAATTAAAATATATTGTATGGAAAAATTAAATAAACGAATTAAAATTAAAGTAGAATAGCAATAAAGACATCTGAATTTGCCTACAGGCCTCTGTCTGCACAAATGCGTACACACTCATACCCACAAACTATGTGGCTTCCCAAATTATACTGTCAAATATAAACTTATTTTCTTATTGAATATAAATTCTTCCATATGATAAAATGTTTCCTGAGTATGAGCATACTAATCAGCTGCCAGCCATTAAATGCTTTTTTAAAATACTGAACTACTTTATGGGTACATGTATCTGTTAATACAAATGATTTTATTAGAATATATAGAAAAACATACAATTTTGAATTTTTCCATATGTAGGAATTGTTGAGATAAAATGATTCTGAGAAATTAAGGGGCAATGAAAACAGCAATTCTGCTGAGTAAAGAGCAATGCACATAAAGTACAAGGATATCAAAACAGTTATTTTTCTTAGAGGCATTAATCAAAACAAAATCCTTCATAATATTATATTTTCATGGAGAATCCAAAAGTATTACAAGACAAATAAGAAAGACTAAAATAAGGGGAAGAAATAAAAATATTGGAAGAGGAAATAAATCACTAATGATACTTAAGCAAGAACATCATTTCACTCCTTATTCTTTCAGGTACTCAAGCAGTCTCATTTGAGGAACTCAAGCATGGATTACTACTTTGTTGCAAGAGATTCTTTTTCTTAGTCATAAATGCAAAGCCATTCACAACTGCTGTTTATCTTGTATCATTGAGATGGTTAGTTTCTCAAATGGGTAACTCTGAGTTGAAATCTCTACAATCTTTCTATGGCATGCTCTGAATTTAGGTGTATGATGTACTTTATGTGAATTAGATTCAGAGTGTCAAAAGTGAAAAGAACTTTTAATCATAACACTTACTGGATATGGCCAATATTGGCTAACATTACTTAATACCATAGCATTGTCCATTTAAAGCTCATTATACATTGTGCATACTTGGAGTAGACATGATACAATCTTTCCATTTTTCTCAGCATGAGTTTTATTTCAATGAAAAGCTTGTTAACTCAGTTTTCTACAATAAAATTATTGGCACTAAAATGAAATTGCATGTCTATGGTTTGTATATTTTAATATTAATAATAAAAAACTACAATTTGTATGTCAACAAGGTATATCTATTTAGAGTTTAAAAAAAGTGAAAATTTCTATCATTTTCTTTCTGTAAAGAAGCATTTCTAGGCTTTATGTATCCCCAGACAATGAGTATTTGAATTCTTAAATCTGCGTCATCTTAAATGACAGTATTAGGATAATGTTATTTCTTACAATTTAATAAAGGTCATTGTCATGGTCCCTATTCCAATATGAATATGGGATTTTGAAACAGACTAATACAGAAGGGATATGACATGAATGCACAGAAAGAAGACAGCAATCTTCAAGTCCAGGAGACTGGTATGGAAGCCATCCCTCCTTCACAAAGTACAGAAGAAATGAACTCTGCCAGACATTCCTCATAAACCTCAAGTCTCCAAAATATAAATAAAAAGAAAATTTCTGTTGATTAATGTACACCATCTATGATACTTAATAACAGCAAGCCTTCAAAATCCAATATATAGGATACAATATGTAGTTTCATCTTTTGCCAACTTTTTATTTAATTCATCTTATGTTCACTATTTTCTTTCATTTGACATTTCTCTGTGCATGTAAATATTGTATCACTGACTAAAATATAACATGTCATCACACAATAAATCCTAGCAATTGCATACAATATATACTTATCTTATACATAGTTTCCTAATGAGACTATTGAGTTATAGATTTCAAAATGCAAAATCTAGGAGACATATTAAAATGATCTAGTTTTAAATACTTAGCATAGAATTTAATACTACTAAAGAATCAGCTAGCTTCTATTCACCTCTCTAGGCTTGTTAAAGAGATATTGAAATATATTATACATATTGAATTATTTTATCCTTAAACATTAATAAATTAATATAATATTTATTCTTGTTCTAGTAATAAAAAATCAAAATATCACAAAAATGTTAAATATCAAATTTAGTATCACATATCACTGAATTAACCAAACTACAAGAGAACAATGATAATTGCCACTTAATTATGTTTTCTGAGGAAACAGTTCTTATTATAGTAGATGTTACCTAGGAGTAACCAGATAGTTGTTTTCAAAATTCTCTTGGTTATTCTAATATTTTTATTTCTACATATGAATAGCTGTCTTTTACACAATTTTTAAAATGTCAAATTATTGTGATTCATGACACTTAAAATATACATACATTTGTGTTAATTCCATTTTCATTACAGTTTTATAATAGATATATGAAATATCTATATTATGGGTATTGAGGCATATATTGCATATTTTCCACATAAAATGTAATAATGGCATGATTATACTGCCTTTATTTCTGAAAAATCATTAACAGACATTAGCAACCTCAGTATTGTTTAATATGATAATCAGAGCTGCTTTATGTATTAGCTTAAGTTGCATTAAGTTGATATTTAACCAGTTTGACATGATACTTCTTAATCTATCAGCCTGTTATTATCAAAGGGGATGATGTCTTAGCTGCAGTATAATTTCCATTCAAAAATGGAGTCAACTATATCATAGGTACAACTCATGAAATTTAAACTACTAATTAAACTTTAGTTCTTGTGGTTATATTCTAATAAGCCAATCAATGTCCCCAGAATTTATCCAGCATGAATTGTTATTGCTGAGATTACCAAATATAAAGGTGTCAATATTTTACAGTCTGTAAAAGGGAACACAGCATCAGTGCAAACAGACTTCACTACCAATGAAGAGTGAGGCTTCACAAAGGTGTTTGGGGTAAGATTTATGTCAACTTGCACAAAACCCAATGATAGATCTCTAAGACCTCTTGAAGACATAACTCAGTCAAAGTGTCTTCTTGAAAAAAAAATGAACTAAAGGAAGCAGAAACTATCAAGAAGAGTAACAGGCACTTGTAGTTGTATTTCACATAGTTTCTGTACCTGTTCAATGCATGGCTTATAATTATTTTAATTAAAGCATGGTAGAATGCAGGAATTTGGTAATCTGTCTCATAATGCTCATAAGCTAGTAGCAATAAACTTTGCTAAATACTAAGTTTTTGAAAATGCTGTGTAGGCAGATGGTGACTATGAGCCTCAAGTCTCTCCCAGAGCTGCAAACAATACCATCTGTTACTCGGTTGATTTCTTTTTTGTTCATTGGTATCAAATTTAATGGAGGATCACACTTTACATTCTAATTTCACATCTTGGCCACAATGGTGGAAGATGTTTCTTCCCTTGTTGTATACTTGTTCAAGCTAATAAGAGATTTAATTCTTCCTTGAAAATCCTCTTTGGAAACTTTCACTCTTATATCTATTATGTGGTAACAGGGACTGAATTCACCCTCTGTATTGAATAAACCAAATTATCACACTAAGTATAAGAATAGCACTTTCCCAGAGAGTGTATGTCAGGTAACAAAAGACTTTGCAAATCAAAACAGGGAAGACCTACGATTTCCCAACTTACACTTTTCACAATTTTCAGAAAAGGGCACAGTGGAGAAGAAAGGATGGAACTCAGCTGACTTCCCATTTACAAATGAAGGCCTGGGAATCCCAGAAAGAAGGATAAAGATAACAAGAAAGAGTCCTAGAAATGCTGTTGCTGTTTTATTAGCTAGGGTTTCTATTGCTATGAAGAGACACTATGGCCACAGAAACTCTTATAAAGAGCATTTGATTGGGGATGGCTTACAGTTCAAAGATTTAGTCCAGTATCATCATGGTGGAAAACATAGCAGCTTTGTTTGAAGGCAGACATGATGCTGAAGAAGGAGATGGGGTTCTACAACTTGCTCACCAGTAGAAGGGAGACACTGTATACCATGTATGCAGATCATGTATGCCCAACATATAATGGCACAGGACATACATTACCATTCCAAATAGAAGGAAGGGAGCATTGTGAGGTAATACTGGACTAAAGCAGGACCAAAAACAAGATGGGCAAACTCTAAACTCTGCATCTCCATGTCTGATGTCAAAGCGTTCTTTAGATCTCCAACTCAAACCTTTTCTTATATTCTTGACTCTAAATCCAGAAGCACATGGTCAATGCTGCCTTGTGGTTACTAGTGTTCACTCTTTTGAAGATTTATAATGAAAGGAGCCCCATAACAGCTCCCTCTATTGAGATATCTCTTTCATTGTTCTCCCACTCCATCTATCCCTTAACTTGATGATCCCATTCCCTCATGTTTTTTTTTTGTTTGTTTGTTTGTTTTGTTTTGTTTTGTTTTTTTGGTTTTTCGAGACAGGGTTTCTCTGTGTAGCTTTGCGCCTTTCCTGGAACTCATTTGGTAGCCCAGGCTGGCCTCGAACTCACAGAGATCCGCCTGCCTCTGACTCCCGAGTGCTGGGATTAAAGGCGTGTGCCACCACCGCCCGGCTCCCTCATGTTCTTATCCGCCATCCTCTCCTTTTTATACTCCCCTACTCCCTGTTTACCTATATGAACTCATCTCTTTCCCCTTTGCAGGGCAATCCATACATCCCTCTTAGGGTCTTCCTTATTACCTAGCTTCTCTGGAGATATGAATTGTGGTCTGATTATCCTAATGTTGGGGAAATTTCTAGGAATCCACAAGGATGACCCAGCTAAGACCCATAGCAATACTGGAGAGAGTGCCTGAACTAGTCTTTCTCTGTAATCAGATTGGTGAATAACCTATCATCATAGAACCTTCATCCAGTAACTGATGGAAGCAGATGCAGAGACCCACATTCAAGCACCAGGCATAGCTAAGGGAGTCCAGCCAAAGAGAGAGAAGAGGCAGTATATGAGCAAGGAGGCAGAGATCAAGATCCTGATAAGGACACCCACGGACAGATGACCTGAACTTATGGGAGCACAATACACTAGACTGTAGGCTGGAAAGCCTGCATGGAACTGAACTAGGACCTCTGGATGTGAGCCACACTTTTATTGCCAGGTCTGTTTGTGGGATCCTTGGCAGTGGAACCAGGATCTACCCCTGGTGCATGAGTTGACTTTTTGAAGTCCATTCCATATGGTGGAATGCCTTGCTCAACCTTGATGCCAGGGCCAGAGGTGAGAGGGGTGGAGATGAGTGTTGGTCCTGCATCAGCTGAACATGCCAGACATTGTTGACTCCCCATGGGAGGCCTTACCCTTTCTGAGGAGTGGGTGGAAGTGGTTCTGAGGAGTGTATGAGGGTGGGTTGGGGGAGGTGGAGGTGGAGTGGGGGAAGGAAAGGAGGGGATACTGTGGTTACTATGTAAAATTAATAAAAAAATAATAATAATGAAAGAAGCAAGTTAAGGTAGGACAGAGCTCCTTCCCCTGTATCAAGACCCCAGAGAGGCTAGATAACATAGAGGGCCCAAAGAGGGATGTATGAATTTCCCTGGGAAGGGGAAATAGAAGATATCTGGGTGCGATGCATGGGAGGGAGATATGAACTAAATAGAGTATCTTACAAACTGATGCACAGAATCTATAGACAACATTGAGTACGTTAGCACAAATGTAAATGAAATCAAGAAGCAGAGGAACAGAAACAGAGCCTAAAATTACATTCAAAGAATAAATGCAGCTTCCCAAGTAGAACTATTTTTACAGCCTGAAAGTTCAAAAATAAAAGCCAGAATAAATACAAATAGGGATACTCAGAGAAATGTGTTTAAATATTTAAGACTATGAAAAAAATTTGAAATCCTCAAAAGAAAAATTAGGTAAAACTCATATAATTCAAGGTAACACTGATTAAACTTATATGCAACTCCTCAATAGACTCATAGAGGACAGAACTGAGAACAAACGACATTCAAAATGCAAGTCAAAAAGCCATCCAGGTTATCTGTATGTAGGAAACTGTCCTTAAAAAATGATGTTGAAGCCGGGCGGTGGTGGCGCACGCCTTTAATCCCAGCACTCGGGAGGCAGAGCCAGGCAGATCTCTGAGAGTTCGAGGCCAGCCTGGGCTACCAAGTGAGCTCCAGGAAAGGTTCAAAGCTACACAGAGAACCTCTGTAAGATGTTGAAACATATTCAAAATAACAAAGAGGATTCAAATACAATAACAGGAGATAATTCCTTAAATCACCTCAAAAACAGGGGGACATATATTTTTTTTCTTTTTTATTCTCTTTACTCTGTTAATAGAAATAAAATTTCCCCAAACAATAATTCCACTATACCTGGACCAGAATAGCAAGCACAAAGTTCTAGGGCAGTGGATGTCAACCTTCCCAATGTAAAGACCCTTAAATGTAGGTCCTCATGCTGTGGTAACCCCCAACCAGAAAATTATATTCATTGTTATTTCATACTGTAATTTTGCTACTATTATGAACGGTAACACAATTCTCTGTGTTTTACTATGGTCTTAGGTGACCCCTGTGAAAAGGTACTTCAATACCAAAGAGCTCAGTAATCACAGGCTGAGAACCACTTTTCTAGGGAAGGTAAAGTCACATTTGAAAAAATTCCACATTTTTCAATAGAAATACTAGTTATTCTAATATTAAAATATTGTTGAAAAATATCAATCTGTATTGCTTTCTGATGAGATATATGCTATAATAAAGGATATGTCTAAAATCATAACAAAAATAAAATCACCTTACTAATTAAACTCACCTAAAACTTCACTGCACTATTAGAAACAGAAGGAGCATTTCATAATAATAAAATTGTTAATATATAAATAAAACAATATAAGAACATGAAATGAAAATCAAGAAAATGAAATGAAAACTATTGTGAATGAATGGAAAAAAACAACACAACAGCTATAATTGAAAGAAATTATATAAAAATTTATAGAAAATTATTAGCTAAGTTATATAACAAAATAAGTGTTAAACTTATATACATAAAGTTGTAAAATCAATATAAATTTAGTTATTAAAAGAACTAAAAGATAAGTTTAAAAATTGAAATGAAAGTGTATTCTTAGCCTACAGTAAAATTTACATGGGAATTAATAGAAGAAAATCTTGATATCCTAAAATAATAAAAATTTAAACTACAGATTTATACCTAAGTTATCATTCAAATAAAATTATTGAGTAAAATCCAAGCATCCCCTCTAGAAGCAAGAAACAATGGGTCAGAATTATGGACTGAAGAAACAGTAGTACACAAAACACATGATGCTAAATTTGTTCCAGAAAAGAAAATAATTATAAATAACTTATAACATTAATTTATCAGGAAAAGGAGGAATATATAAGATGAATTGCTAAACTGTCTTATTAATAAAAAAAAACACCTGGAGCCAAATATTGGGGTGAAAACTTAGAGATCAGAAAGCAAGTCAACCATGTCTTACCTCTGGGAAATCTTCAGCCAAAGAGAGAGATACTTCCTGTATATTCACACCTATATCCTTTCTATACTCTGCCATCTTACTTCCTCTCTTCACCCAGCTACATCACTTTCTCTTTTGGCCCAGCTCTATCATTTCTTGTCTGTCTGTACAGAACTCTAGACCTCTATGATTAAGTAGCACTGGAATTAAAGACATGTGCCACTACACCTAGCTCTGTTCCCAGTGTGGTTTGAACTCATAGAAATCTGAATGGACCTCTACCTCCCGAATGCTAGGATTAAAGGCATGTGCTGTCACTGCCTGACCTCTATGTTTAATATAGTGGCTGGCTTTGTCCTCTGATCCCTAGATAAGCTTTATTGGGGTGCACAAATAAAACATCACAAATAAAATTTTCCCTTTTCTTGTCTAAAATAAAAAACAAATTATAACTAATATAAGAAAAATTATACACAATAAGTGCAATAACTATATACACTATATAGGCAATAAATACATCCACAATGTCTAGTCCATTTGCATTAGACAAATTAGGAGAAAATATACATTACCTGTTCTATCTTTGTGAATCCAAAGGATTTACTTCTATTCTAACTTGCATCATCAAAACTATCTTTTGATGTTTTTCAAAATTATACACTTTACACCTCTTTAGTGATTTTCTTCTTTGAAACTGTTAACAAGGAAAACTATAACTATCTAATCTTCAACTCCGTCAGATACCCTAGAAGGAAATAATATGCACTAGTTAAACAGGAAGTGCAATCAAGAGACTTCCAAAAAATGTAAGTTATGACAGAAATAGCTGGCTGCCTGGACAGTCACTCGAGTGACTCTCTGCAACGTTGGGGTACCCATCTTTGGCCTACAGGCCTACTATATCTGACAGATTCATTTGTAAAGCATGATTTTCTAAAGGGATTTCCCACCTTGTCTTGGCAAAGATCAGCAGTCCTTTTTGTGTGTGTCTTGCTTATCCATTTTGGACAGCATACTATCAGCAGTCGATGTGAGGGCACTTTCTTGCCCAATGGCTAACTTCTATCACAATGAAAGTAAACTCCATATGGAGTTTCTTCAATGCCCATCCTCTCTGAAGTAGATTGGTGCTTCCAGGAGCAGACGTGCCTCATTGTCATTAAAAAAAGAAAAAAAATGCATGTTATTAAACATTTTGAATGCCATATTGTGCAGATCTCTGAAGGGTTTGAAGATGACCTGTCTATCTAAAATATATCTGCTTGACCTTGAAAATATACCTAATATGACTATAAGTTCAATTGTAATGATTAAATACTAACCTGCATTTCTTATATCCTTATTAGTTGGTAATAATAACTTTCAAGGACTAGCAATTTGCATTACATTGTTAAATGAGCTATATAGGTACAATATCTTGAACAAGATTAGAAATATATGTACAGTATTTTCCTATCAAAATCAATCTCAAATTTGTATCAATATACGATTTGTATATAATATACAAAAATCCAATGTAAAATATTTAAAACTAGTTGTTGCCTTTTAAAAGTAGATTCAATAATCTATCCTTTTATTTTACCATATCTATATAACCAACTGTATCTGTCATTCTAGATTTTTTGGAAGTTACTTACAATGCACTTCCTATTTACTTAGGTAATATTTTATCCTTCTGGGGTCTTTGATGTAGTTGAAGACTAGATAACTATAATTATAATTTTCCTTGGTTATGATAAAAGACAAATTAGTTATGAAAATTTAGACTCACAAATATAGTTTAGATGATAAAATATTTTCTTTAATTTTGCCAAATATAAATAGACTAGATATTATAACTGTAATTCTTGCATGATAACTGTTTGTTATATATAATTTTACTATATTAAACTAAAACATTCTTTTTGATTAGAAAGAAAAAGGAAAGTGATGGGGGTTTTCTTTCTGTATGCTGTGAATATATATTGTTCCCATTGGTTAATAAATAAGCTGCTTTTGCCTATAGCAAGGCAGCTTAGTGGTAGGCAGAAAATCCCAGAACAGAGAAAGGAAAGAGAAAGGCAGAGTCTAGGAAGACACCAGCACTGCCAAGAGAAGCAAGATGTGAAAGTACTGGTAAGCCATGGCCACATAGCAACTTATAAATAAATAGAAATGGGTTAAGTTAAGAGGTAGCTAGTAAGAAGTCTGCCATAGGCCATAAAATTGGTTACTAATATAAGCCTCTATGTGTTTACTTGGGTCCAAGTGGTTGTGGGACCACAAGTGAGAGAGATTTGTCTCGACTGCTGGGGACTGGGTGGGACCCAAGAAACATATGGCTACAGGAATAAGTTGAATTTAGAACAGGCACCAAAAGTTCAAGATCAGGTTGGGCAACTTAATAAGACAATACTCTAAATTAAAAAAAAAAGTACAGTCTAACATGAATCTTAAAAGGACAAAACAAAACAATAATAATAAACAGAGCCATATATTGGGGTAAAAGCTAAAAGATTACAGAAACAGAGCAAGCCAGCCCATAGTTCTAACTTCTATGAAATCCTCAGTCTAAAGAAAGAGTTTCCTCATGCCTTATATACCTTTCTGTGTCCTGCCACATTACTTCCTTGGATTAAAAATGTGTGTCACGACTTAGCACATGAGATTAGCAAACACACGAAATATAATGCTAAACCGATAAAAATCAATTTCAACATGCTAGTAGAAAAGACCTAAAATTTCTTTGTACAAAAGTATTACACTGACAAAATATTTATGTTCAAACAAACTTATAAAACAATACCACCAGCAAGATTTATTTATTGATACCTGCAAAATGCTTTTCAGAAAATTTAAAGGAAATCAAAGCAAATGAAGAGGCCTTTCATGTTTATGAAAATACAATTCATTACAAATTGATTTACAACTTCAATACAGTCTATGTCAAAATCCCAACAGGAATTTTATTGAATTGGACAAGTCGAGCTTAAAAATTTATATAGAAATAAAAATGGTCAATGGCAGACAAAATAATTCAGAAAGAAAATAAAAAAGTTGGAGAAATTGAACTATCTATAATTTCAAAATTGATCACAAAACAGAATAAATTGTAAATAATTGTAAACTGTTCAACTAGTGAAAATATAGTTGTATAAATCAATGGAACAAAACTGATGATGTGGAAGAAATGTTTACATTTCTGTGTTATTGATCTTTAGTAAATATATCAAGGCAACTTAATGTGGACAAAAATATTTGAAGACACAATTGGGCTTTACTTATATATTTACATGATAAAAATCAATAATTACATATATTTTGCATTGAAACACTATGAGGTATAAGAAAAAACAAGTTCTCTAAAAATATATTTAATAAATGTAAATATAAATGTAGACTATATGAAGAACTATATTTATATGAACATAAGTCAATATTTAATTTAAAATGATGAAAAAATTATAACATATATTGAATCAAAGCAGATATAAATATAAAGTGATATAAATATCTAATAAAAATCAATAGCTAATATTAAAGAAATATTCATTAAAGAAATACAAATTAACATCCTGATAGAAATGTTGAAGAAATAGCTCAGCAGTCAAGAATATTTGCTGCTCTCCTTGAGACCTAGATTCATTTTTTCAAACTCATGGCGGCTCACAATTGTGTACCACTCCAGTTCCAGGGAACGGTATCTTTGATTCTGGGGTCCCCAGTCTCCAGGCATACATATGAAACACATACAATACATTCAGAAAAAAACACTCAGACATATAATGTAATAAATAAATTAAATCTTAAATTCCTGATAAAATGACCAATTGTAAACTGTGATGACTATAATAAAAATATAGACAATACTAAAATTGAGAAATATGTAGAGATCCGAAATTATTGATCTTTGCCATTGAAAATATATTTGCCAAGCACTTGAAAAATGCCGTCTTTTTTTAAATTTAAATGCATATGATGTGAATATTAAGCCTCCATTCATATGAAAACATATAGCACTCTACTTCTAACTGTGTAAACTAAACAAATGTGTGCATAAAAGCTGTATTCTTCATAGTCTGTAATTGCAAACAACTACACATCTATTGTTAGGTGAATATGTATTAAACTTCAGTGTATCCATATGACAGAATACAGTCATTTATTTAAAAGAAATGAACTGTTATACGTGTAATAACATGCATATGTTTCAATATACCTATGTTTAGTAGATAAGAGTGAACATAGAGAGCATTGCTGTGAATATCACTCTGTATAAAGAAAATGCTGCTTGGCCAATAGCCAGGCAGGAAATATAGGTGGGAAAAACGGAGAAGAGAATTGTAGGAAGAGGAAGGCTGGGTCAGCAGACGCCAGCCTGCCATCCAGGGAGCAGCATTTAACAGGCACACAGGTAAAGCCACAGAATATGTGGCAACATCTAGATTAATAGAAATGGGCTGAGTTTAAGTGTAAGAGCTAGTTAGTGGTAGGCCAGAGTTAATGACCAAGCAGTTTTAAATAATATTAGCCTATGTGTGTTTATTTGGGTCTGTAAGGCTGTGGAAATGCAAGCATGCAGGAGCTGGGTGGACAAAGGAAAACTTCAACTACAGAGCATAATGAAAATATATACATATATATAATTCCAGAAATAATAAACCAATTAAATATGACAGAAAACTTGTTGAATTCCTAAGAGGCAAAGGGAACTTCAGGGTTTGGACAGGAGAGATGACAAAGGTCTTAAGGAAATTTTGAAAGCTAATTTCACTATTTCAAACTCTGAAGGTCCATGGATGTGTATATATATATATATATATATATATATATATATATATATATATATATATATAACAAGTAGTATACTTTAAATGTGTGCAGTCTGTTAATTATATTTCCTGAAACCTTAAAACTAAGATGTCTGGTATGTCTTCCTACTGCAAGATGTCAAAGCAGTGAAATGTGGTGTCCAATTTTGTGAAAGCTCACTTTTCAGTCCCCGAACACCAAGAATTACAGACCTTTACTGAAGCACAGAAAAAGTGACTAAGTTCAAATTTCTTTGGTGAAATTAGGAGATGTGTTACTGCAAAGACTACAATAAATGTCCTAGAAAATATGAGTAAGTTTTAAGGTTTGGCTGGAAGTATAGAAAGAAGGACAAAATTGGTTTTATTTTCTTGTGATTTTTAACATGATTTGGTCATGGATATTTAAATTGTCTTTATGGACAAGAGACAATATAAAAATGAGTTTAGTTTGACATATTTAAGTAGTTTATTTTTATGTTGTTGTGAAAGTTTGGGTGAAATGAAGGAATGACAAAATGGGGGGAGAGAACATTGATGATGTTGGCACTTTGCAACAATCCACACACGGGTAAGAGCACCTCATTTTCTAGGTGGTATTTTACATTATAAAAGGTAGAATTTTATCAGATAATAGGAAAATATTGTCTGCCTCTGAGATTATATTTCCTGAGAGCATTTATGTTAAGAGTGCTTGAATTCCAATTACCTTTAGAAATAATCTACTTCTTAGACATGCAGGATTTTGCCAATTTTTTTCAAATGATTTCATTAGAGTAAGCAATCCATTACATGTTTTAGGAATACATTTTAAATAAAATAAGCATATAATATGTCAACAGCATACTTTTCAACACCATATATGAACATATGTTCACATGTAAAAAGTTATAATTCTGGATGAAAATTAACAAGTTATCACCACCCAAATACACACCAGTCTCCTCAGATTGACAGTTATTCTGTTTTTTAAATGAAGAGAAATAATCCATAATGTTATAAATTATTTTATCTCTAATATATAACTATGTGTGCATTTGAAATGCATTAGAAAATGCATCTTGGACAATTTATGTTATTTATATTCATTTCAATACAATTTCCATAAGAATCATATAAAATATTACATAAAAGTATTTTGGATTGATTTCCAATACTCTTGTCTAAATTGTTGTAATCCTAAAGCCTTTCTTCTTTCATAAATTCTGCACCACATCTCATTCCACTCAGAAGCAAATCAATCTGGACATAGAAGACCATAGGAGCCTGTCTACCATGAGGATGATATGTGACTTGTGTGTGGGATGGTAAACTCTGATGGCTTGACAGTTAAGGTAGCTGATTGACAAACAATTTGACTCAAACAAGTTTTGATCCATCTGCATATAATATTAATGACCAAATCTACAACATATTCCTTGATTTTGTTGTGATGCGAAATACAGTTTCTATACCATGAGCCTTAATGCTCAGGATGTATGAATGAGAGAAATGATACTTCCCAATATTTTATACTGAAGTGCTACTATTAGTTGGAGCTATTTTTAAACACAATCTGGCAGTATGTTTGTAAGATATTATCATTTTGAACTTTCACAGTATGTTGTTATTCTAGCACAGTGTAAAATCTTTTCACCAAAACAAGAGTAAACATGTTTAATTGATGCAAACTATCAAGCAGTTTTCAGTTGCATTTTTTCTCTAAATTTCTTCCACCATAGCTACCTTGTGCAGAACAATTTAAAATTATAGGAGAGAGAGAGAGAGAGAGAGAGAGAGAGAGAGAGAGAGAGAGAGAGAGAGAGAGAGAGAGAGAGAGAGATCTACACACCACTGGATCTTTTGGATAGATTTTTCAAACATATTAAGATTTGGGTATTTATAGAAAGCCATAACATCTCTGGGGAAAGAGATTTATTTATGTTTATCTGAACATGGAATCATTTTAATGGATTTTTAAAAATTTATTATTCACTTGGTATTCTATTGAGGCTTTATGCTATCTAGGACATTGCATAGACACACTGTCAGTATTCACTTGATGGAAATATTCTAGCAAATATTCAAACTGATCAATCCACTTGTAATTAATTCCTTATGTCCAGAAAACTTTAAATCAGAAAATACAGGAAATTAAAATAAAGTGCCATTTTCTAGTACCTGACTGCGGCAGACAGCTGTGCATATTTGTCTACACTACAACACTCTAATGTGTAATTACCACTAATCTCAATATATGCTTCTGTCGATCATGTAGTCTACTGGTTCTAACTCCACAGATCACAGAAATTTTGGATAAAGAAAGACAGTCAAACAATCTAGGCCAATGAAATCTTCTCAGAATGAATTTTCCAGTTAGCTCAGAAATCCGAGGTATGAAAATGTGTAAACTTTTTGAACGCAGTATAAAAGAATGATAACCATGAAAGAGAAAATATGCATAAAAGAAACCCTATGAGTATTTAACAGAAATTATGACTTGGTTTCCAGCTATTTCTATTCCTTATTCTTAGTCTAAGGTAAACTTCTAATTGGTTTCATAAGCTAAATCTATTTCCTGATGATGAAAATAGTGAGGTATTAATATAGTTTTAATTTAAAACTTAAAAAAACTATAAATGTGTTATTTACTAGGCATTATTCTATTTTTTCATAGTAAATTAACTCTTTCACACTTTGTCACCCTACACAAAATATTCATATCCTAATCCACATTTTATAAATGAGGAAGGTGCCGGGAGGTGGTGGCGCATGCCTTTAAACCCAGCACTTGGGAGGCATAGCCAGGCGGATCTCTGTGAGTTCGAGGCCAGCCTGGGCTACAGAGTGAGTCCCAGGAAAGGTGCAAAGCTACACAGAGAAACCAAAAAAAAAAAGAAAAAGAAAAAGAAAAATGTCTCGAAAAAAAAAAATGAGGAAGGTGAGGCATGGGAGATTATGGGGGATTCTATTGTTTCCCATTTGTTGACAACCCTTTTATAAATGGCAGCTGAGTGAAACTCCTGAAATAATAAAAATGTATCTAAAATATAAAAATATTTGAACCATCTCCCAAACTCTAGAAATCACTGACATTACAGTCTTAATGCTAAAATTAAAACCAAGGAGAATAAAGCAAAACATAAGCCAGCTATAGTTAGGAACTTTATTGTCCCCCAAAGTGTGTGCATTGAAGGGTTGGTCTCAGTCTGTATTATTGAACACTATGGGAACCTTTGGGTAGGAGGTCCTGATAGAAGAAATTGCTATCATAGGGGCTGTGATGTTGGAAGGTCTATCAAGCTGCTGTTTGCTGGCCCCTGTCTCTCTCTCTCTTTTTTCATCCACCAAAAAGTGAGTAATTTTGGCTCCATTGTGTATTACATTATTGCCCACAAGGTACTTCCTAAACACAATTCTGAAGACAATGGACTAACCACTCTGATATCACTGGACAAAATAAACCTTTGTCTACATCCTTTCCTTCTTTAGCATATTTTACAATGCTTTGGTAGCATGACTATAAAAAATGTACTGAGAATTCCACCCAAAGAAAGCCAACATTTTTACTTCATGTGTTGACTTTACATCTAAGACATTATCAATTATTTTTCTAAACAATTTTCTTTTATATCCTAACAATTGATAATCATAGGCTTTAAGTTCATCTTTCTGTCTATTCTTCTCAGGCTCAGGAAAATTACACAAGCTGTTTTCTCAGTTAAAGATCTGAAAAAATATTTATGTTTCCTGTCATTAAAAGACATTTTAAAAGCACTCTTTTGCACTCTTATGTGATCAAAAATATCTTCCCTTTAAAAGGACGAGGCTTGTCAGCAGCTTACTCTTCCATGGAAACAGCTGTTCATTGCGTGTTTGAACATATTTGCTTAAGAAATACAAAATTATTAACATTCTAATCCTCTAACCTTTTAAAGCAAGCCAGCTGTGATTATTCACAGCTAGAGCACAGCCTTTGGTTCCAGCTTTGTAGAAACTTCCTCCTTTGATTTCCCAGAGAATATTATCAGAATGATTTGATATTCTGTGTAGGAACTCCAGGCCATGAGCAAAACAACCTGAACTATTGGCCCCAAGAATTTCAGTAATATACAAATTTATAATCCCAGTTTCCTGAATAGTAATAATTTCTTCATGCATTTTCTTTTTTAACAGATTAGTTACGATAGTAGTGTGTTTAAGATTTCTAAACATTGGTTTAAGCAGTCTAAAAATATCAACTAGTTTAATCTTCATGAAATAGATACTATTATCACCCTTGCTATTTTTATAGTTTTAAGAAAATATGCCAGAGAGATGCTAAGCAAATTGCCAAGGGCCACACATCTGGTAAGTGCCAATGCCAAGATTCAAACAGAGGCCGTCTGGCTCAAACCTCTATGCTTATTATCATTACATTCCAGCACTGCATGCAGGGAATTAGGAGCAACATTTATTTTTCTTTGCAAAATAACCAAAGCCCTAGGAGGAGAATGACTATCATTACCCTTTCTGACAGCTGGACCCCAGCAACACAGAGTTTAGCATGGACCAGAGTCTCAATAATGTAAGAAATAAGGGCAGGAATTGAACCCAGTGCCTCCACCCCCTGGCCCTCTGAAGCCCTTACTCTTCACATTACTTATTTCCACACATATCAAGGGAATATAACCATCCAAAGAGAATCATTACCTTTGCTGCTTTCTGTTGCCCTATATTTTGACTTAAATCACACCAGTAGCCACTCTCTACATTTTTACTTCTAAGCAATGATATACCATATTTTACCCCAGTGAACCACTGCTCAGTCGAATTCATAGCCGCTGCTTACAGAAAGTGAAGTATCTGGGAGGCAGTTGATTCAGTTTTGAACCAAGTGTCTTGAAACATCCTTATAATTTTGACTGTAGATTACCATTCAAATGAAGAGCACCTTCATCTCCCAAAGTCAGTGTCTGAGATTTGCCCTATCATTCTGAAGATGCCATGAGTTCAGACATGAAGTAACTACTATTTGTTAATTCATAGATTACCTAGTTTCCAAGACTGGACTTTCCCAACACAAAATGATAAGAACTTACTACTAATAAAGCCATACTATGCTTTTATACAAATATTTCATTTTATTTAAAACCTCATCATCTTCCAATTTTACTATCAGAATTATTTTGTTTCTATTATATACATGAGGAAAAAATGACCTCCAGATGCTTTGATAAATACTGATCTATGTGAAGTTGTATTTCAAAACTATTATATTTAATTGGATGAAAATAAGCTTATATTTGATGAAAAACTAAACTCCTGGATGATAATCAAATTTAAAACATATATAAGCTATTGCTTATTTTTTATCCTTCATAGACTTGGGTCATATGAACTGTAATATAACTATAAAGCATTTTAAAAACAAAATAGTAAGTTGGAGCATTATTCCATTATGGGGTGAAAAAGTTCTAAATAGATGATGTCTTCTGCCTATATACTTTACACTCAGATTCTGGTCTAGCTACATAATCTTCAGTTTTGTGGTTACTGGAATAGCTTCTGCCTAAAGACACACGGATGATAAATTATTGAAGTTTACTTCCTTTTCTGACAAATCGAGGTATCATTCAACTCGAACTGCTGATCCACTGACCTCAGCTCACAATTTTATGGACTTGCTGTGTTAGGTTGATGCCTACCTTTATTTACCTTGAAACTCAAGGGAAATGAAAAGATTACACAGTGAGAGACTAATTAAGAGATACTTTGAAATGTTCCCCCCAGAACTGGGAGCACTTAGTTCTAACTTTGTCAAAGAATACTTATTATAAAGCCTTGACACATATTCACTCCTTTTCTTTCATTCTCAGGATATCAAAATTGAAGGTCTGTACATTCAACGTACTCTCCTCCCCCCGCCCCCGGAAATCACTGAGACCAAGATGTAGAATGAAAGAGAGCCAATACCATATATTTTTAGGACTAGATGTGACACCAGCTTCAAGACAGGAAGAGAAAACTTTAAATTTATCTAGCAAATAATAGTCTTCCCACTTTTAGAGCCTTCTGTTGCCATGTCCTACTTCCATGAAAACAGTAATATTACCAAACACTAGTTAAGTTTGCAGTTGTGTATAAAGAAGACACAACCTCATTCAATAAGTCTCAAGCTGAACATTCAGTGTAGGTATCTGAGAATTCTAAAATATCCCCACCAGATTTCACTTGAGACTGAATGCACAGAGCCACAATGAGCCACACACATAGAGACCACATCTGGTGTACACTATTATTTTCCAATAAAATTTCAGTGGATTTGAGGGCTGTCTAGGCTATACAAAAAGTTAACTCTCTCTCAGATTGACCACAGAATGTGTGATTCAGCAGCAGAAAACTACTGCAACACAAAATAAAAGCATACAGTAAACTTCAAAGGGTTCCACAGAGCCAAAGAAAGGAAATGGGCATTTGAACTGACTGCAAAACAAGATTCATTCAAAGCCTACTAAACGCATTTCTTTCTAAGAGTCAGAAGTTATAGAGAATTAAATTTAAATATTTTAAGATTTATTTACACAGGTGTATCCGGTTATATTTCACTTTCATTACTTTAATTAACAACTGTATAAACAAATGTAAACCGAATAATCATTCTAAGAAAAAAGTTACCTGTAGGTCAACCTTTTTTCCCTCATATCTTCTATGCTATTTTCTTGCTTTTACTCCAGAAAAGAGAGATTTTGGTTTATATTTAAGTATCTTTTTCTTCTGTTATTGGCTTTCAATTAGTCTGAGGATTCATATTTAAATATAAAAATACATTTTAGAAATATATTTATTAAATATTTATAAAGTATTAAATTGTACAGAGGTTTCTTGGGTTTGCATTTCTCCATCAATAGCATATTTCTCCTATCTGCCTTGTTTCATGCTTTGCAGTTCAGTTATTTTCACTCATGTAATACTCTCTTGGAACACATCACAATTTCACTAACTATTCTCTAATGACCTCTTATTAGTATATTTTCCAGTTTTTTAATTAAAAATATTCTTATAAATATTTGTTGTTCTCATGTTTTGTGAGTATGTAAAACTGCTAAGAAAATGGATATTTACATTGGTAGGCAAGTGGATATACAAATATTTAAGACCTTAGATACTAGTGCTTTTGAAATAAATTGTACAGTTAGAAAAACAAGTACATTTTCATTCATGTACATCTCTTTCCAGTTGTCATACTCCCTTATGATAACCATCTTAGTATTAAAAATATATCTCATTTATACATTTGTGTATATATATATTTGAGTAGTATTTTTGGCAGATAGAGCATTCCAGGTAGATCCACTTTTCTCATAATACTCTGAACATAGCTTTCTTGTTGTCTGGGTTTTCTCTAGATCTATTTTGAAGGCTGATTAACTTTGTTCTCTCATTGTATTGGGACCCAAATTACTGTTCTTTTTTCCCTAATAGTAACACAGATTTAAATGGCTTTCATTGCTTACCTCTGTCACGTCTGGAGAACTTATAATCACTGATTTATTCTCTCACTTTGGACAACCAATTAAATTAGCATTCTCTGTGTTCATTCTGCCCTCCATACCACTTAGTAATTTTTCCAGGTCTCCATCTCTTTTGCAGTGAATGCCTAACTCTGGATTATTATACTCATATAAATCTTCATTGATAATATAGAGATTCAATTTTCCATATATAGTAGTTTCTCTTATTCATTAGATTATAGTTTATTTCCCATACATCCTCATTCAGAGGTTGGAAAGAAGGATCAAAGGTCAGAGTACATATTGCTTTTGAAGATGACATGAGTTCTGTTTGCATTTTCTGTTTTAGTGTTTCACAACCCATAAACATCTCCAGAAAACCTGCCACCCTTTTCTGGCCTCATCAGGTAACTTCATTCAAGTACACAGACACAAAGACACACACACACACACACACACACACACACACACACACACACACACACACCACATTTAAAAGTAAATATTTTAAAAGTCAAATGTCTCTATCCAAGTATATACCTTTTGATATACTTTCTTGACTGTCATTTTTCTGAATAGTTATGTTATTATCCTGTGTTATATATTTAACATTTATGATATCCATCACATTTCAAGGTTAGAATAAGTTATTTACTTTTTATGCTCAATTTGGATAGGATGATTATGTTTCGGTGTGTTTGACAGCCTTAGGTTAACACCTCATTGCCTGGTTTCAGTATTTATCAATATATTAAGATAAACAGCACAACCTCTGTTATAAAAAGCAGCTCATTTTACCTATACCAATATTTTGTGTCTGCAACTTAATTGAAATCACTTAATTTCATTTGAATTTGTGGATAAATGATGGGTTTTAGAATCAGCTTTCCAATCTTAACATTTGAATTCTACTCTAGTATTTTCCTTAAGAAAAACCTGCCCAATAGCCCAGATGAATTTGCAATTGTAACTCTGGGGAGAAAGGATTATGCCTATACACACACTGTCTATCCTTTGAGAGACAGTGGTATTCCAGGATGCATGACCTGTCTACAGTGTCATCTATAGAGGTATTCAAAGTGATCTTGCTTAATATAGTCCTAAACATAACAGGGTGAAATTAACATCATCACTCACGAGTGTAAGAAAATGTCACGAGTTTCAGTGCTTTAAAATGCATAGTTTGGATATAGAATTTCATTCATTATCTCATTGACAGGAAAATAAAATTCTTTCATAATTAGATTTCAGTTTTCAGAAATCAACATTTATATTGCTGTATCCAGAAAAAAACTAATTAATTTAAGCTTTGCTCTTTTCTATTCTGCTGGATGTTTGTCAAGGGAATTCGTTAAAAGAATATAAATATTTGAGAATGAAGGTGAGTAGACAAAGGTGAATTCAATAGAGTGTCACAAAGTTAATAGGATAAAAACTGTGCAAATAACTTAGTTGAATTTTCATAACAATTTCCTAATGATGACACTTATATGCTATAAACCTAATATTTAAGGACAATATTAATATCACTTATCAATTTTATTAGATATGATAAGAATCCCAGAGGTTATGCTGACTTTCAAAAGCCTTACTCTGAATTGGCCTGATGAACTAATAGCCAGGTTTTAATCCTTCTATATTTGTCTCTCCCTATTTTACAACAAACATTCTGGAGAGAAATGATTTTGGAGAACGGACAATATCCATCCTCAGGTAGAGCAACATAATAAGATAGCGTAAGGAGTCCTTAGAGAAACTGAAATTTATAGGAATATACAAGAGAAATCTAGACAAGCAAGTCTCCCTGGGGCAGGGGGATGTTCAAATGATCCACAGCTAACATAATGAGGGTTCAAGTCACCCACAGAGGGAAAGGATGGTTAGGTTTGAGGAGACTCAGTAGTATGGAGAGAACCATCTTTGTATAATAGGCCTGAGCTTCTTTTGACCAGCAAGCCAGTGGTCCCTAATGGGGACTGGAAACTGAGAAGAAACTAGAATCCGTTGGCATTTCTGGGTCTTTTCTGGATCTTGGTCACCACAATCATCACAGATTCCTTGAGATAAAATGACTGCTCCTGTCATCCTGTCCCCTCATCTCATAAACACCCTGCTTACCCATTTCTAACTTAGGTAATTCAGCAAGGAAGACTCTTGGAAACGTTGTACATTGATAATAATGATTACATGATGCTTACTTTTTATTATAATTGGGAGTTCTAGAAATCTCTGTTTCAAGTAATATCATATAAAATTAAAAGTAAGAAAGATTATTGAGAGCTGTATTTACTTTCTGTCCAAGTTAGACAGATTATGTTTTATACCAACCAATACATATAAATTCAGTTATGGAATAAAAATTATTATACAATTTTGTCCCTTTTGTGTGTCTACATGATAAAATAAGACCATGGATTGTGAGATATTGAAATGAAGTATTTCTATTTATATGATGATATTTTTCCTCTTTTTTAAATTAAAACTTTATTATAAATAACTTGAAAATAAAAAAAATCACAAACCAAAATTAACCAGACCCAAATTCTGTATATCTCCAAGAACTTGTTCTTCACTTAGACTAGCCGTTCTGAAGCTGTAAAGTCAAGTTCAAAACAGTTACTGAATAATAGTCATTAAATAACCAACAAAGAATAAATAAAATATGCAGTTCCCCCAAGTATTTTAATCTACAACCTTCTGTAATATATTACTTTATCTTCAAGTATGTATTTAGTTATCTCTCAAAACCATAAAAAAATACATTTATTTTCCAATATATTTAAATGTTCAACATAATGAAAGGATTATAGTGCTGTATATTTTGAGGTGGCACTTCAAGAGAAAACATGAGAATGTTAAAATCGGAACTTCAGTATCTGTAGGTATACATGTATTTTTAGCATGTGCTATAGAGCACATAAGTCTAGAAATGAGTAAAATTCAATTAAATAAAATGTTTTCTACCGTTGGTGTATATAAAAATATGTTGGTGTATATTAAGAATTGAAATGTATAAAGTCAATGCAATAGTACCATGATTAGCAATTTTGTATATATTATTTACAAGTTTGAGTTTTTCCTCATTTTATTATTTTAAATATATAACAGAACCCACTAATCATCATTTTGTTCTGCAGGATCACAAAATAAAGATGCTTATAGTAAAGACTTTGCAAGAATCTCTCTCAGAAGAGAAGAATGCTTAAAATGTGAAGAGAGGATTATCATGATACTTATATTTATTTTACTCTAAAAATTCTAATGGGGAAGCCTTATCATCTCAGCTAAACATAATAAAAGATGCTTAACAAAACACTGAGTTTTCTATTAGTTAGTCTACACTATTGGTTTTGAAGTCATGGGTGGAACATGTCACTATGATCCAAACACTGGTCTTTGTTAACACACATTACTCATTCTCTTCACAGTAGTTTTAAGTAACCAGTATTATTATTCCCACTGATATTTGAAAAAGTTGAGGGATGAGCTGTCTTGCTACACAGTCAGTGTCATGATGCACAAATGAACAATTACAGGACTTAAAAGCATGCCTTGTGGTGTACTCCATACAAAACTAAATCTTTATGTTTCATGTTGTACCTAAGAGATTTTAAAATTTAATTTTTATTATTGGCAGTTTTTTCATTTATTTTGTAGGTGACCTCCAAAAGGAAGCAGACAAATATGTTCATCTTAAAAACACATAGTACTGGCTATATTGTTTGTATTTGTCTTAGAATTAACCAATTAATCTTCAGTTCTTGTCTGAGAAATCATTGGTAGATGAAAAAGTATTTCTAGAACCTTTCAGGGAGCCCAGGCCCCAGCACTGAGGCTATGACTCAAGCTAACAAAGTGACTTAGTGGGAAAGAAAATCTTAGCAACAGAAGAGAGTAAATCATGAGAGTCCACATGAGCGTTTCCCTTCTTCATTTCTATGACTATTAGCTCTTTAGTTGATCAGGTAATGTTTAGGCATCCATGTTGGTAAGTGTCTTCTAGAAATACCAAGGAAACTGCACCTATGAACTGTCAGCATTCTTTTCCAAATGCTCCAAAATGAGCCCACTTGAAAGGCTGTGATTAGTCATTCTACTTGTCTTCCATGCATTATGAGTACAGAATTCTATTCATTACATGATGCTCTAAGTGAAAGGACATGAAATCAAGCATATCTTAGGCAGAAAAGAAGCATCAAACATACACTCATAAGCATTTCAATTTTTCTAGTACACTTGTTATGAGCATATTTTGGCAGACCATTGGAGCTGTAGAATTTGTTTTTCTAAAGGGTAAGATAAAGCTTTCTGAAATAAGTACTGTTACCTGTATTTTTATCAAGCATTGGCAAGATAATTGTGATATACTTAGCTAAGGCTGGCCTTATCTCTAGAGTTTCATTGTGCTCAATGGAGAATCTTGTTAAAATTTGACAAGATCATTTAATAAGACGCTAGTCTAATCCAGGCATTGGTGGCACACACACCTTTAATTATAGTACTTGGGAGGCAGATCCAGGAGGATGTCTGTGAGTTTGAGGCCAGCCTGGTCTGTGGAGCGAGATCCAAGACAAGCACCAAACTATACAGAGAAACCCTGTCTCCAAAAACCAAAAAAAAGGAAGAAGAAGAAGGAGGAGGAGAAGGAGGAGGAGGAGGAGGAGGAGGAGGAGGAGGAGGAGGAAGAGGAAGAGGAAGGGAAGAGGAAGAAGAAGAAGAAGAAGAAGAAGAAGAAGAAGAAGAAGAAGAAGAAGAAGAAGAAGAAGAAGAAGAAGAAGAAGAAGCTTGTCTAAAGTGTTTGAGATGTCATTATACTATATCAGACATTGAACTGTAACTATTGCTGCTGTTTCGAATGTTTGCTAATTTTGAGTATGCTGTAACAACCATCTGATTTTGACATTACCCCTTATATACAAATAAGTGCTGAACCCTTGTTCTGGAACATATTTAGTTGCTAATGAAGAAGCTGAAGTTTATTCCTCAGTAGTGAGGCACTTCAGCGAAAATCTAGAGGCCCTTGTGGGGATTAACAGATCCTTCTCCCTGCAGTCATGAAGAAGACATAGAAAAAAAGTCTTTAAGATTTATTTTATTCTTTTTAATTTTTTTTTCATTTAGGGAGAATTTTACACATGCAACTATATTTTAATCACCTTGACTCTCTCTCCAGCTCCCATGCTCTTGTATGCCTCACAAATTCATTACCTTCTTCTTTAATTATGGTTACACACACACACACACACACACACACACACACACACAATATGCTTAGTCCATTTGTTTTTTCCTTTTCTCATGTGGTCTTCATTTACCATGGTCTCCTATTCCTTGTTCTACCTCTCTTTTCTTGATCCAGCTAGGATCTCCCGCTCTCTTTCCCTCAACCCTTGCCCTTCATTGTTCCCACTCATGTCCAGGCTGTTCATGTAGATCTCATCCATTTCTCCTTGTCTTTCTTGGGGTCCCGTTTTCCAGGTAGCCCCTCACTGGTGATGTGAGTAGCAGTCCAGTCATCCTTGTTCCACATCTAGCATCTTTCTATGAGTGAGTACATACCATATTTGTCTTTCTGAGTCTGGGTTACCTCACTCAGGATGATTTTTTCTAGATACATCCATTTGCCTGCAAACCTCATGATGTCATTGTTTTTCTCTGCTGAGTAGTATTCCATTGTGTATATGTGCCACAATTTATTTATCCATTCTTCAGTTGAAGAGCATCTAGGTTGTTTCAAGTGTACAATGGAAAAAATAAAGCATCTTCAACAAATGGTTCTGGCATAACTGGATATCAAAGTGTAGAAGGCTGCAAATAGTTCCATATCTGTCACCGTGCACAAAACTTAAGTCCAAGTGGATCAAGGACCTCAACATAAATCCAGCTACTCTGAACCTGCTAGAAGAGAAAGTAGGAAGTAGTCTTGAATGCATTGGCATAGGAGATCACTTCCTAAATATAACACCAGTAGCACAGACACTGAGACAAACAATCAATCAATGGGACCTCTTGAAACTGAGAAGCTTTTGTAGAGCAAAGGATACAGTCAACAAGGCAAAGCGACAGCCTACAGAATGGGAAAAGATCTTCACCAACCCCACATCTGACAGATGACTGATATCCAGAATATATAAGGAACTCAAGAAATTAGACATCAAAACGACCTACAGTCCAATTGAGAAATGGGCTTTAGAACTAAACAGAGAATTCTCAACAGAGGAAACTCAAATGGCTGAAAGACATTTAAGGAATTGCTCAACATCCCTAATCATCAGGGAAATGCAAATCAAAACAACTCTGTGATACCACCTTACGCCTATCAGAATGGCTAAGATAAAAAACACTGAAGACACTTTATGCTGGAGAGGATGTGGAACTAGGGGAACTCTCCTCCACTGCTGGTGGGAATGCAAGCTTGTACAACCACTTTGGAAATCAATATGGCGCTTTCTTAGAAAATTGGGAATCAATCTCCCCCAAGATCCAGCTATACCACTCCTGGGCATATACCCAAGAAATGCTCAATCATACTACAAGAGCACTTGCTCAGCTATGTTCATATCAGCATTGTTTGTAATTGGTTCTCTGGTTTTTATAAATTGTTCTGTTCCCACCTTCTGAGACATTCTCCAAGCCTTAAATTCAAGAGTTTCATTGTAGTTGAACCAATATGGGTTGTATGCATGTGAAAAAAATTTAAGGGAGAGAACTTTGTTATTAAAATTGTGGGGAAAATGATCTCAGTACTACATGAAGAAAACAATATGAAGAATATAATACTTACTAATTTAGAAGAGTTATAATTTAGATATATAATATTATCTATGCCAGATAATATTACAATAGCTCTTGGATTTTAGTCTAGTTTGATAAAAAAATAAATCCATGAATAAATAAATAATAAATACACAATAGTTTGCATATTGGATAGTTTGAGCACTGCTTTATAGAGTATTTTTTATCTGTAGTCTTTACTTTGAAAATGAATGTATTATGCTGTTTTAAATATAAGAACATTTGTATATATAAGGACTGTATATGACTCCACATATTACATAAAACTATATCTATATGCATATATATATTATTGTAACACAAAATATAGCCTGGAAAATACATTTCCAAAAAGTTGGCATATAAGAAACAAGCTCTCAAATCTGAAAAAGGAATTGTATCTTATTTGATTTTCATTTTTCCCTGGCTACCTAAACTTTTCATCATATTTATTATTTTAGAAATTTCTTTTTCTCATGCTCATGTCTCACAGGAGAATTTGTTCTTCCAAGCAGTTAAACTTCACCTTTGAAGTCATTACATTGACAAAATTCCTTAGACACAGCTGCTTTCTATTAATCCCTGGTGGAAAGTTGGATTCATCATTACTTTCATTTTCCTCTCATTGAAAATAGACTTTTTTCTCACATAATATATCCTAATTACAGTTTCCCCTATCTCTCTTCCTCTCAGGTCTTTCCAACATCCCCTCTCATCTAGTTCACCCTATTTTTGTCTCTATTAGAAAATAAACAGGCTTATAAGGGATAATGTAAAAAAATGAAATGTAATAAAATATGATAAAACAAGCACTAACACATCAAAGTTGGACAAAACGATCAAACAGAAAAAAATGAGACCAAAAGAAGGCACAAGAAACAGAGACCCATCTAAACAGTCAGAAATTCCATAAATAAACTAAAACTAAACTAGAAGCCATAATATATAAACAAAAGACCTGGTACAAACCTATACCGGCCCAGTGAATGCTACCTCAGTCTTTGTGTGTTCATATGAGCTTTGATGATGCTGATTCAGAGGATCTTGTTTTCTTGGTGTCATCCATCCTCTCTGACTCTTCCACTCTTTCTGCCTCCACTTCTACTAGGTTCCCTGAGCCCCGAAGGGAATACTTTGATGGAAGTATCCCATATAGGGCTGACTATCCCAGGGATTCTCATTCTCTGCATTATGTTTGGCTTGGGGTCTCTGGATTTGCTCCCATTTGCTGCAGGAGGGAGCTTTTCTGATTATGGTTGAACAAGGTATTGATCTATGAGTACAGCAAAATGTCACTAGGAATCATTTTATTGCTATGTGAATTTTAACAGCAACGTTAAGTTTTACTTTAGGTCGCAGATCTATCTTATCTAGGATCCTAATCACTCAAGCAATGCCAGATATGAATTTTATCTCATGAAGTAGGCCCTAAGTCAAATCAGATAATGGTTTGTTATATCAAAAAGCTTTGTGCTACCATTGCACTAATATATCTTGCAGGCAGGCACCATTGTTTATCTATGGTTCATGACTGGGCTGGTGTGCAGATTACATTCCTGAAACAAACCACTAGAACATAGGGGTTAGGACTCTAGATAGGCACCATCTTGACTTCTGTATATTCAATGACTTCTGTAGGTGTTGTCTTCAGCAACGGGTTCTTGCTGTGAGTTTGTGGAGAGCAAGCCACAGTCTTGGCAACAGCTTGAGAACTCTGGTCAAAAACTCAATTAAAAATTCAATCTTGGGCCTGGAAGCATCATTTGTTGACAAGAGATGGCAATTTCAGACTCTGTCTTACTATTATTTTTCAATTGCATTTAGATATTCTTCATATATGTATACATTTTATGAGAATTCTACTGTAATAGGTTTTCATACTACCTCTCAAATTGCCCTTAATTTAGTTGCCTCTCCCCATATCATGTTTTCTTCCTTATCTCATTCTGTACTACCCTTGTACCCTTTTCCATGTCCTGTTCTCTTCTTTCCAGCTCTTCCCCACTTGATCACCCCATTCCATCTATCCATAACTATCTATTCTAGTTCCTAATGAGTTCTATTTGTCCTCATTAGTCCCAAACAGTATATCTAACCTCTTTGGTTCTATGGATTATAGCTTGGCTATCCCTGACTAAACAGCTAATATCCACATATAAGTGAACATATACCATGCTTGTCTTTCTGGTCTAGGATAACTCACTCAGGATGATTTTATCTAGCTCCATCCATTTACCTGTGAATTTCATGATTTCATGATTTTTTAATGGATGAGTAATATATTCCATTGTGTAAATGTACCACATTGTCTTTATTCCCTTGTTTAGGGATATCTAGGTTGTTTCCAATTTCTGGCTTATGACTAGAACAGCAATAAACATAGTTGAACAGGTGTCTCTGTGGTAAGATAAAATATTCTTTGGGTATATCCCCAAGTGTGGTATTGCTAGATCTTGAAGTAGACCAATTCCCATCTTCCTGAGGAACTGCCACACTAATTTCCATAGTAGCTGTCCAAGGTCTTCCTATCAGCAATTAAGGAGTGCTCTCCTTACTCCACATCCTCACCAACATGAGCTGTCATTTGTGTTACTGATCTTAGCCTTTCAAACAGATGTAAGATGGAATCTCAAAGTAAATTTTATTTAAATTTCCCTTATGGCTAAGAATGTTGAAAATTTCCTTAAGTGTTTCTCATTCATTAAAGTTTCCACTTTTGAGAATTCTGTTTAGATCTGTACTCCTTTTTTAAATTGGGTTATCTGTTTTCTTGATAACTAGTCTTCTGAGTTCTTTATATGTTTTGGATATTAGCCCTCTGTTGGATATGTCGTTGGTAAAAAATCTTTTCTCATTATGTAGGCTGCCACTTTGTTCAACTGATGATGTCTTTTGTCATGCAGATGCTTCTCAGTTTCATGTGGTTTCATTTTTAGTTGTTAATCTTTGTGCCTATGTTACTAGTGTTCTGTTCAGAAAGTCTTCTGTGCCAATGTGCTTAATGTTATTTCTTACTTTTTCTTCTACCAGGTTTAGTTTATCTTGTTTTATGTTGAGATCTTTGATCCATTTTGGAGTTGAGATTTGTGCAGCGTGATAAGTATGGATATATTTGGATTCTTTTACATGCAGCCACCCACTTTGACCAGTACCATTTTTGAAGATGCTTTCATTTGTTAATTGTATATTTCTGTCTTCTTTATAAAAATCAGGTGTCCATAGGTCTGTGAATTTATAATCTTAGTCTTCAATTCAATTCTATCCATCAATGTACCTGGTTTTGTGCCAATACCATGTTGGTTTTTGTAACTGTATCTCTGTAGTACAATTTGAAATATGGGGTCTTTAATTATTAAGGATTGTTTTAGCTCTCTTGAGTTGTCTGTGTTTCCATATGAAACAGAGAATTGCACTTTCAAGATATGTGAAGAATTGTGTTGGAATTTTGATGAGAATTGCATGTATCTGTAGAATGCTTTTGGCAGGATGTCCATTTTTACAATATTAATCCTACTGATCCATGGAAATGGAAGATCTTTCTATCTTCTGATATCTTCTTCAATATCTTTCTTCATTAACTTGAAGTTTTGATCATGCAAGTCTTTCACCTTCTTGGTTAGAGTTACCTGAAGATACTTTATATTATTTCAGAATATTGTGAAAGGTTGTGTTTCCCTGATTTATTTCTCATACATTTATCATTTATATATAGGAGAGCTACTGATTATGATGAATTTATTTTGTATCTAGCTTTTTTTTATTAAAGTGTTTATCAGCTGTAGTAGTTCAATGGTTGAGTTTTTAGGGTCAATTATGTATTATATCACATCATCTGCAAATACAGATACTTTTACTTTTCCCTTTTCAATATTGTATACCTTGATCTTCAGTTGTCTTCTTGCTCTAGCTAAGACTATATATACTTTATTGAATAATTATTGAGACTGTAGACAACTTTGTCTTGTTCTTGAATTTAGTGGAACTGCTTTGAGTTTCTCTCCTTTTCAGGTGATGTTGGATATGGGCTTCCTATAAACTTCTTTTATCACTTTTTATTTGTGTGTATGAAATTTATTTTATTATAGTTGTCACAAGTGAGTTGATCCAACTGTAATAAGAGAGTTGTAAAGTAGTTCTTACTTCTGTTTGCACACTCACAATGGCTTCAAAAGCATATTTATACCTAATACAGGTTTTTAATTTCTTTTATGCAATCAGTTAGTGTTAATATGATTTTCTAGTTCTACTATGTGACAACGAGATCTTCACTTTTATGTAA